>NC_073246.2:43212813-43837813 GCF_029281585.2 Gorilla gorilla gorilla
TCCAGTGGCCAGTAAAGTCACAGGAACAGGGAAGAAACAAGAAAAACGAGGTCCTTGTGCTTTATACATAGATTATCTATAAGTCACACTGATCACTATGTTCTTTACTTCCTGGTTTCAATCTTATTTTACAATACATATTCTGGGACAGACTGAATTATCGCCGAAGGAAATGCCTACTGTGAAAGTCCATTTATTTATTAATTCAGCAGGCATATTTAGTAACAGCATCCCTCTCTGGGCCGTGGTCTGAGTGCACGTGTTTTAAGGTTCATCCTTTACTTCTAAGAACCTCAGAGTCTACTAGAGAAGAACTTAAAAGCCAAATCATAATGTTAGGAAACTGAACAAAGAAACTTAATGTGCAGCGTATGTTGAACAAAAATATGCATTTGGGGCCTGGCGCAGTGGCTCACACCTATAATCGCAGCACTTTGGGAGGCCAAGGCAGGCACATCACCTGAGGTCAAGAGTTCCAGACCAGCTTGGCCAACGTGGTGAAACCCTGTCTCTACTAAAAATACAAAAATTAGCTGGACATGGTTGCAGGTGCCTGTAATCCCAGCTACTCGGGAGACTGAGGCAGGAGAATAGCTTGAACCCAGTAGGTGGAGGTTGCATTCAGCCAAGATTGCGCCACTGCATTCCAGCCTGAGTGGCAGAGACTCCTTCTCAAAAACAAAAACAAAAAGAAAACAAAACAAAAAACATATATATGCATTTGGAATACAACTCCAATTGGGAAGGGGTGAAAGAAGCATTTGGGTGCCAAATGCACACCCAGCCATACTACCTTCACTGTACTCAGAGGCACCTAATAAATCATGAGCATTGATTAGCAGAGAAACACTCTTTGATGGCTTCTGGTCTTTGGTTTTTGCGGACTGGACTTTTAATCTCCTATAGAACAATGAGGTAGTTGAAATGGTCAAAATGCCATATGCAAACAGCCACCTTCTTTGTTTGCCTGGTCTATATCGTCAGGATCTTATTTCATGACTCAATATTTCTAGTGACTTTGCATGGATCTCCTACCCTCTGGAATAATCTTCCTCATTTATAGGAGTTAAAATGAGATCATAGTTCCCAAATCAGGAAGTATTTTTAAAAGACAGATTCCTGGACCCCACTCTGGGAAATTCAAAGCTCCCTAGGTCCAGGGTGGAAGCCAAGAACCTGTATTTATTTTAATTTGTTTTAAAACTTGGCTTCATACAGAGCCAAATTTGATCATCCTGGAACTAAACGGTCACTATGGTTTCTTTTAAATCTAAGGTTCTTTGTGATTTGTATCTAAATTTCATAAAACCTCCTCTCCACCCTTCCAAGTCCCAGTCTACATATTCCTGTGGTTACAGCATATCTGGGGAAAGCCACCAGGAGAGTCCGGACGCAAGGCTGTGCAAGCTCTATAGCTAGGTTCTCATTGCTGTCGCTACTTTCAGAGCTGGGTAAAGCAGCTATTGTATTATAAACCAGGAGCTGCTCGTAAGGATGAGGAACCAGGTGGATTTTCCTCAGCAAGAGAATAATTTCTCAGACTGAAACTGATAGCAGAAGGCTGACTGCATCCTAGGGAATGGTGTTGCTGCTGGAGGCTTTCAGTCGTAAACAAACCAGCTTTTCATGAGGCATAAGAAACAGGAGACTAAATAGAAGTTCCGCCGTTCTCCCTGGCTAGGACACTGGCTTCTACGTAAGCCACATGAACTTTACCTTTTGATTGTTTGGGGGAAGGAATTTCAGGAAAAGCACTGAAGACCTAGATGTGGTTCTCCAGGCAGGGTTTGGAAAGAGCTGTGTTTTCCCAGGAGCTGTGTCCACGCTCCAACCCCACACTGAGTTAGGAACATGGTCTTCTTTCTTCATTCACGTGGTGACACATTGTGCTTCTGGGAAACGGATGGGGGACTCAGAAAGCTACTGACTCTTTTTTTAAATGACACATGGGTTCCCTGCCCACTCCCAGGCCCTGTGAGGAAACACAAATGCCCATCTGTGTGTCACCCGTAGTCACTAAAGCCACATACTCCCTGGAGGATATGAGGCATATCAAACACCTCCCTTCTGGAAAGCCCTCCTGCGCATGTCCACACGAAACAGGACTCTCACTTTGCAGAGCACCAGGGGCTGCAAGTCTAGAAGCTGGGGAGGAGGCCATGCTCGTAGCTGACGGGCTGCCAGGCCCTGGCGTGGGGACCTGCTCGTTCTGCTGCCGATCCCGTAGGGGAAGTCCCTGGGGAGAGCATCCCTATGGGACCCCCACAATGGCCCCGCTGGAGACGCCAGCACCAGCCCTTTGGGTGAGTGTCCTGGGTCCAAGGGTGGGAGTGCTGGGCAGGCCTGTGTAGTAGGCCTGTGCACCCTGAGCCCCAGCCCCTGAGGCAGGAGGAGAAACAGGAACAAGTTAGGCTAGAACCCAGCCCACTGTTCTGCACTTGGGGCCCTTTTCACCCAAGCTCCTCCTTTCCCTTCACCTAAGTTTAGCAGCTGCTGCCTCTGCCTTGGGAACCTGTCATGGGATTGAGGCCAGGCCTGGTGCCCTTTGATCATTGCGAAGGCTCCCAGTGCCTGTTGGTGCCAGAGCCACGGAAAGCCAGAAAACAAAGAATGAGGATGTCAGGTGGGAGGAAGGCCCGGGTGCCCTGTGGCCCTTCAGCCTCCCAGGGTGCTTTTAAAAGAAATATTTAATGCATCTGAAATAAACTTTACCTGGAAAACATTTACCGCTAGTTTTAGAATGAAAAATGTATTTTTAGGTCAAAACTGTTATTCGATATGTTTGCAGTCACAGCCCTTAGCTAAATCACAAAACACGGATTCTTTTATAAATCTTTCCACCATTTCTGGAAAGAAGTACTCCTTGGCTTTGTTATTCTCTCCTCTCTTATTAATTAAAGGTTTAACTTTGAATTTAGGCTTAACTCCTCTGTGCTTCCTGTATTGCTTTTGAAGCTTATTGACCAGAACGTGTGACTTGCACAGGAGCCAGAATCATCCCAAAGGTTAGTAGAGGTTGGAGAAATATGAGGACCAGATATTTATACCAGTTTAGTTGCAAAGAGACCCTGCCTTATTCACCTTGCATTCCCATTTCCATTTGTCTTAAGATATTTTTTAATTTCCTTTTAATTTCTTCTCTGACCCATTGGTTGTTCGGGAACATGTTGTTAAATGTCTGCATATTTGTAGATTTCCTGAAATTACTCTTGTGATTAATTTCTAGTTTCATACTGTCATGGTGGGGATCTTCTCTTTGCCTCGTTTGTGGTGTCTTCAGACCATTTGCTCACTTGTAATAGTTCAGCTGGCTTTACCACAAAGTAAAACTACCTTTTCTATCTTCCCTTGCTACCTCTTGTGCTAGGTTGCTGCCATACTGCTGTCCTAATGACCACACCCTCCAGGATGCAGAGGTGGTTTTATCTTTTAGGAACCATCAGGGCCATGGATGTGGCATGCCATCCACCTCTGTGAGTAAGCGCACCACACCTGTCAGCATGCACAGTGTGTCTGCATAGAGGCGCGAGTCCTCTTCGTCCTCCAGCTGAGAGGATTCTGTATCTAGTTTACTCCATGCAGCATCCTGATGATGACAAGAGGACCTGGAAGTGTTTCTGAGACACAGTTCATAAGTTTCTGACAGCAGGGCCTTGTTAAACGAACCATGGAGCTGTCTTGCTGAGAACAGCACTGCCCACGGGAAAGTGGACAGGTCTGTGCGCTTGTGAAGGGAACAGGTCACCTACACTAAAGGGGAGCGTGGGCTCCAGGGAGGATTCCTGAGTATTCCCATTCATGTATTCTCTCTGAATTGAGTACCCATACACAGGGTGTCTGCAAAGTTGGAAACCAGGACACACTTACTTTTAAACTGTTAGTTACATTTTCAAATGCTATATTCAACGTGTTTTCAGGCGAATACCTAAGTAAAGAGTATAATTATTAAATTGAAAAAAAGGTAGTAAAGACAGAGTGTCCAAAAATCTAGAAACACTGGAAAAAATAGTCCATTTATAGCACGTTTTCATGTGAGCAATTGGACATTTGCTTTAAATTTAGGTATCTGGAGACTGACCAAAAAAAAACATTAAGTTAATTATTTGAAAAGTTTCACCACTTTGGCCAGGCTGGTCTCAAACTCCTGACCTCAGGAGATCCATCCGCCTTGGCCTTCCAAAGTGCTGGAATTACAGGCATGAGCCACTGCGCCCGGCTGAGAATTTTTAAAAAGGGAGAAGCAACTGTAGGCTATTTGAGTGTTAACTGCTAAGAAGAATAAATTAAAACAGGGAGTGGGGCTAGGTGGTATTGGGGTGAGCTGGAGTGTTGAGATGAGACAGGGCAGGCAAGGAGGAAGGTCTGAAGGAGGGGAGCCAGCCTGCAGGGTTGGTGTGAGCACTCCCGGGAGAGCTCTGTGTTTTCACCTACTGGGGACGGAGGACTGTGGTCACCAAAAAAACCCAGACCACGTCCAGCTCGGCCCTGGCAGCTTGCTCTGATGTCACAGCACTTCTGTGTGCCCAGTTTTCTCCAGCAGGCCCTTCCAGCACCAGTGCTGTTCACCCTGGTCATGATAGCTTTTATCTTTAATTAATTCGTTGACAGCATGTGTTGATATATGTATACGTTGTGGAATGGCCGAATCAAGCCACTTAACATGCATCACCTCACATATTTAGCGTTTTTATGTGATGAAAACACTTCAAATCTACTCTCATGGTGATTTTCATGTATACAATACAGTAGTTCCCCCCACTTATCTGTGGTTTTGCTTTCTCTGATTTCACTTACCTTTGGCCATTCACAGTCCAAATATACTAAATGGAAAACTCCAGAAAAAAGCAATTTATATGTTTTAAATTGTGTGTCATTTTGATTAGTGTAATGTAATCTCACACCTTCTCGCCTTGTCCTGCCTCATCCCACGGGGGACGTGAATCCTCCCTTTGTCCAGCATCTCCATGCTGCACGCACTCCCTGCCTATTAGTCACTTAGGAGCCAGCCTGGTCATCAGATTGACTGTCACAGTATCTGTGTTCAAGTCACCTTTATTTTACTGAATAATGGCTCCAAAGAGCAAGAGTAGAGGTGCTGGCAACTTGGATATGCCAAAGAGAAGCCAGAAAGTGCTTTCTTTCTTTCTTCCTTTTTTTTTTTTTTTTTGAGATGAAGTCATGCTCTGTCATCCAAACTGGAGTGCAGTCACACCATCTTGGCTTACTGCAATCTCCGCCTCCCGGGTTCAAGCGATTCTCCTGCCTCAGCCTCCCAAGTAGCTGGGATTACAGGTGCTCACCACCACACCTGGCTAACTTTTGTATTTTTAGCAGTGACGGGGTTTTGCCATGTTGACCAGGCTGGTCTCGAACTCCTGACCTCAGGTGATCCTCCCACCTCAGCCTCCCAAACTGCTGGGATTATAGGCACGAGCCACCATGCCCAGCTGGAAGGTGCTTTCTTTAAGTGAAAAGGTGCAAGCTCTTGATTTCATAAGGAAAGAAAAAAATCATTTGCTGAATTTGCTAAGAATTTCAGTAAATACAGTAAGATATTTTGAGAGAGACCACATTCACATAACGTTATTAGAGTTAGTTGTTGTTAATTTCTTACTCCAACTAATTTATAAATTAAACTATATTGTTAATTGTTGTTAATCTCTTACTCTGCCTAATTTGTAAATTAAACTTTATCATAGTTATGTCTGTATAGGAAAAAAAAAACATAATACAGGTACAGCATCCCAAATCTGAAAACACACAATCTGAAATGCTTCAAAATCCAAAACTTTTTGAGCAGCAACATGACACTCCAAGGAAATATTCATCAGAGCGTTTTGGATTTTGGATTTTCAGGTTGGGGGATGTTCAACTGGTAAGTATAGTGCAAACATTCCAAGATCCAACAAAAATTTGTAATACTGCTGGTCCCAAGCATTTTGGATAAGGTATACCCAACTGGTATATATAGGGTTCTATACTATTTGTGGCTTCATGCATCCACTCGGCGTCTTGGAATGTACCCCTTGTGAATAACAGGAGGACCACTGTATATTGTTATTAACTGTAGTCACCATGATGTGCAATGGATCTCTTGAACTTATTCCTCCTGTGTAGCTGAAACTTTGTACATTTTGACCAACATCTTCCCAAACCCCTGAACCTCTGGCCACTGGTAAGTACCATTCTCCTCTCACCATCCTGCTCTTTGCTTCTATGAGTTCAACTTGTTTAGATTCCACATGTGGGTGAGAACACATGGTAGTTGTCTTCCTGTGGGTGTGTTATTTCTGTTAGCATAATGTCCTCCATGTTCATCTACGTTGTCACAAATGACAAGATTTCCTTCTCTTTTAGGCTGAATAGTATTCTATTGTGCACTCTGTTATACCACATTTTCCTTATTCATTCATTCATCGATGGGCACATAGGTTGATTCTGTATTTGGCTATTGTGAATAATGCTGCAGTGAACCTGGGAGTGCAGATCTCTCTTTGACATACTGATTTCATATCCTTTGGATGTATGCTCAGATGTGAGATTGCTTTATCATATATTCTACTTTTAATTATTTGAGGAATCTCCATACTGTTTTTCCATAATGGTTATACTAACCTACATTCCACCAATAGCATATAGGGTTTTCTTTGCTCCACATCTTCACCAACACTCATTATCTTCCCTGTTATTAGTAATAGCCATTCTAACAGGTGTGAGCTGATATCTCATCGTGCGTTTGTGTTGCCCTGATTATTAGTAATATTGAGCATGTTTTCATATACGTTTTAGTTATTTGTATGTCTTCTTTGGAAAAATCTTTATTCAAGTTCTTTATCCATTTTTCAATCAGGTTTTTTATTTGTTTTCTTGTTATTTGTTCTTTGGGTTCCTTGTATGTTTTGGATATTAATCACTTATCAGATTTACACTTTGCAAATATTTTCTCCCATTTTGTAGGTTGTCTCTTCACTCCACTGATTGTTTCCTTTGCTGTGCAGAAGCTTTTTGGTTTGATGTAATTCCCTTTGCCTATTTTTGCTTGTGTTGCCTGTGCTTTTAGGGCATATTCCCCAAATCATTGCCCAAACCAACATCATGGAGCTTTTCCCTTATATTTTACCTAGTAATTTCATGGTTTCAGGTTTTATGGTTAAGTCATTAATTTATTTTGAGTTGACTTTTTATGTGGTGTGAGATGAGGATCTAATTTCATTCTTCTGCATATGGATATCCAGTGTTCCCAATACCATTTATTGAAGAGACTGTCCTTTCTCCATCAACTTGAGTTGATGTTATGAAGTTAACTGTGAGCTTTTCATATGTGGTCTTTATTGTGTTAAGGAACATTCCTTTATCATGAAAGGATTTCAATTTTGTCAAATTCTTTTCTTGCTTCTGTTTTCTGTCTAAACCATATGACATTATCATACAGTTTTTGTCCTTCATTCTGTTGATGTGGTAATCACATTATTGATTTGTGTATGTTGAATCATACTTGCATCTGTCCTTGCAAGGACAGATCCCACTTGTTCATGGCAATTTCGTTTGGATATTTGGCCCTGCCCAAACCTCATTTGGAATTGTAATTCCCAGTGCTGGAGGTGGAGCCTGGAGGGAGGTATTTGGATGATGAGGGTGCATGCCTCATGGCTTGGTGCTGCCTTCACGATAGTGAGTTCTTGTGAGATCTGGTCATTTAAAAGTGTGTGGCATCTCCCCCTGCCGCTCTATCTCACTTGCTCCTGTTTTGACCATGTGACATGCCTGCTCCCCTTCACCTTCCACCATGATTGTGATTGTAAGCTTCCTGAGGCCTCCCTAGAAGTTAAGCAGATGCCAGTACCAAGCTTTCTTTAAAGCCTGCAGGACCATGAGCCAATTAAACCTCTTTATAAATTACTCAATCTTAGATATTTCTTTATAGCAATGCAAGAATGGACTAATACACACGGTGAATGATTTTTTTAATATCTTGTTGAATTCAGTTTGCTAGTATTAATATTTTGTTGAGGAATTTGGCATCTATGTTCATCCGGGATATTGACCTACACTTTTATTTTCTTGTAGTGCCCTTGTCTGGCTTTGGTATCAGGGTAATGCTGGCCTCATAAAGAGAGTTTGGAAGCATTCCCTCCTCTTCAATTTTTTGGAAGAGTTTGAAATTGATTGGTATTAGTTCTTTAATTGGTTGGTAAAATTCAGCCATGAAGCCATCTGGTCCTGGGATTTTTTTTGATGAGAGACTTTTTATTACTGACTTAGTCTCCTCACATTTATTGGTCTGTTCCTTTTTTTGGTGTATAATTGTCCACAATAGTCTCTTATGATACTTCAGTGTTTCTGTGGTATCAGTGGTGATGTCTGCTCTTTCATTACTGATTTTATTTGTCTTCTCTTTCTTTTTTTCTCAGTCTAGCTAAGAGTTTGTCAATTTTATCTCTTTTCAAAAAACCAAGTCTGTTTTTTTGACCTTTTCTATTGTTTTTCTAGTCTCCATTTCATGTACTTCTATTATGATTATTGTCATTTTTTTCATTCTGCTAACTTTGGGCTTAGTTTGTTCTTCATTTTCTATTTTCTTGATGTATAACCTTAGGTTGTTTATGTGAGACCTTTTTTTAATGTACGCATTTATTACCATAAACTCCTCTGTTAGAACTGTTTTGCTGTATCTCATAAGTTTTGATATGTTGTGTTTCTGGTTTTTTTTTGGTCTCAAGATAGTTTTTAATCTCCCTTTTAATTTCTTCTTTGATCCATTGGCCATTCAGAAGCCAGTGTTGTTTGATTTCTACATATTTTTGAATTTTCTGAAATTACTTTTTGATATGGCTTGAATCTGTGTCCTCACCAAATCTCATGTTGAATTGTAATCCTCAATGCTGGAGATGGGGCCTGGTGAAATGTGACTGGATCATGGGAGTGGATTTCTTATGAATGGTTTAGCACCATCTTCTTGGTGCTGTTCTCATGATAATGAGTGAGTTCTCATGAGATCTTGTTGTTCAAAAATGTGTGGTACCTCCCTCTTCTCTCTCTTGCTTCTGCTCTGGCCATGTGATATGCCTGCTACCCCTTTGGCTTCTGCCATGATTGTAAGTTTCCTGGGGCCTCCCCAGAAGCTGAGAAGATGCCAGCATTATACTTCTTGTACAGCCTGTGGAACCGTGAGACAATTAAAACCCTTTTCTTTCTAAATTACCCAGTCTCAGATATTTCTTTCTGGCAGTGCAAGAATGGACTAATACAGAACATTGGTACATAGGAGTGGAGCATTGCTATAAAGATATATGAAAATAAGGAAGCAGCTTTGGAACTGGGTAACAGGCAGAGGTTGGAGAGTTTGGAGGCTCAGAAGACAAGAAGATGAGGGAAAGTTTGGAACTTCCTGGAGACTAGTTGAATGTTTGTGACCAAAATGCTGATAATGAGATGGATGGTGAAGGCCAGGTTGGTGAAGTCTCAGATGGAAATGAGGAACTTATTGGGAAATGGAGCAAAGGTCACTTTATTATACCTTAGCAAAGAGCTTGGCTGCATTGTGCCCCTGACCTAGGAATCTGTGGAACTCTGACCTTGAGAGTGATCATTTAGGGTATCTGATGGAATAAATTTCTAAGCAGCAAAGCATTTAAGATATGGCCTGGCTGCTTCTAATAACCTGCACTTATAAGTGTGAGCAAAGAAATGACCTAAAGTTGGAACTTATATTTAAAGGGAAGCAGAGCATAAAAGTTTGGAAAATGTGCAGCCTGGCCATGTGGTAGAAAAGAAAAGCCTATTTTCACAGGAGGAATTCAAGCAGGCTCCAGAAATTTGCATAAGTAAAAAGAAGCCAAGTGCTATTAGCCAAGACAATGGGAAAAAGGCTCCAAAGGCATTTCAAAGACCTTTGCAGCAGCCCCTCTTGTCACACAGGCCCAGAGGCTTAAGAATACAGAATGGTTTCATGGGTCAGCCCCAGGGCCCCACTAACCTGTTCAGCTTCTAGACACTGTTCCGTGCATCTCAGCAGCTCTAGTTTCAGCCATGGCTCAAAGGGGCCCAGGTATAGCTCAAGCTGCTGCTTCAGAGGGTGCAGGCCATAAGCCTGGGGGGTATTCACATGATATTAAGCCTGCAGGTGCACAGAATGCAAGAGTTAATGCTTGGGAGGCTCCACCTAGATTTCAGAGACTATATGGGAAATCCTGAGTGCTCAAGCAGAAGCTGCTGCTGGGGCAGAACCTCTACTAGAACAGTGCAAAGGGGGAAATGTGGGGTTTGAGCCTTCACACTAGTCCCCACTGGAGCACTGCCTAGTGGATCTGTGGGAAGAGGGCCACCATCCTCCAGACCCCAGAGGGGCAGATCCTGGCAGCTTGCACCCTCAGCATGGAAAAGCCACAGAAACTTAATGCCAGTTTGTGAGAGCAGCCTCAGGGACTGAGCCTTGCAAAGCCACTGGGGTGGAACCAGCTGCCCAAGGCCTTGAGAGTCCACCCCTCACACCAGTGTATGCTGGATGTGAGACATGGAGTCAAAGGAGATTGTTTTGGAGTTTTAAGATTTGATAACTGCCCTGCTGGGTTTTGGACTCGTGTGGGGCCTGTAGCCTCTTTCTTTTGGCTGATTTTTTCCCTTTTAAAATGGAAATATTTTACCCACTGCTTGTACCTCCATTGTGTCTTGGAAGTAAATAACTTCTTTTTGATTTTACAGGCTTGTAGGTGGAAGAGATTTGCCTTGTCTCAGATGAGGCTTGGGACTTTGGACTTTTGAGTTAATGCTGGAGTGATTTTGGACTTTGGGGGACTATTGGGAAGGCATCATTGTATTTTGCAATGTGAGAAGGACAAGATATTTGGGGGACCAGGGGCAAAATGATGTGATTTGGATTTGTGTCCCCAACAAAATCTCATGTCAAATTTTAATCCCTGTTGTTGGAGGTGGGGCATGGTGGGAGGTGTTTGGATCACGGGAGTGGATTCCTCATGAGTGGTTTAGCACCATCCCCTTGATGCAGTGCTCATAATAGTGAATTTTCATGAGATGTGGTTGTTTAAAAGTGTGTGGCACCTCCTTCCCACCCTCACTCTCTATTGCTCCTGCTCTGGCCATGCTCCCACTTTGCCTTCCACCATGATTGTAAGTTTCCTGAGGCCTCCCCAGAAGCTAAGCAGATGCTAGCACCATGCTTCCTTTACAGCCTGCAGAACCATGAGCCAATTAAATCTCTTTTCTTTATAAATTACCCGGTCTCAGGTATTTCTTTACAGCAATGGGATAACAGCCTAATATACTTCTATTATTGATTTCTAGTTTCATACCATGGTAGTAGGAAAAGATACTTGATGCAATTTCAGTCTTCTTACATTTATTAAGTTTTGTTTTGTGACCTAACACAGGGTCTGTCCTGGAAGACATTCCATGTGTGCTTGAGAAGAATGGATATTTTGTTGCTGCTGGATGGAATGCTCTGTATGTCTATTAGATGCTTTTGGTGTAAAGAGCAATTCAAGTCTCCTCTACCGAGTGTTGATGTCCCACCAGTATTTATATGTTGAAACCTCATTACTCATCTGACAGTATTAAGAGGTAGGGCCTTTTGGAAAGTAAGACATGAAGACTTATGAATGGGATTAGAGCCTCCACGAATGGTATTAGCACCCTTATAAAAGAGATTGAAGGGGGCATGTTTGCCCCTTTCCACCATGTCAGGACGCAGCAACAAGGTGCAATCTATGAGAAATGGGCCCTCATCAGACACTGTATCTGCTAGCACCCTGACCTTGGATTTCCCAGCCTCTAGAAGTTTAAGAAATAGGCCAGGCATGGGGGCTCACATCTGTAATCCCAGCACTTTGGGAGGCCGAGGTGGGTGGATCACCTGAGGTCAAGAGTTCAAGACCAGCCTGGCCAACATGGCAAAACCCCATCTCTACTAAAAATACAAAAATTAGCCAGATGTGGTGGTGCATGCCTATAGTCCCAGCTACTTGGGAGGGTGAGGCAGGAGAATCGCTTGAACCTGAGAGGCGGAGGTTGCAGTGAGCTGAGATCACACCACTACACTCCAGCCTGGGTGACAGAGTGAGACTCCATCTCAAAAGAAACAAGAAGTTTAAGAAATAAATTTGTGTTATTTACAAATTGCCTAGCCTAAGGTATTTTTTTAAAACAGCCTGAACAGACTAAGACAAAATTTAATTTTTAAAAAATTTTCTGCCTCACTTATCTGTCTATTGTTGAAAGTGGGGTATTGACATTCACTACTATTATTGTATTACAGTTTATCTCTGCCTTCAGATCTCTTAATTTTTGCATTTAGGTGCTCTGATGTTTGGTACATACATACACACACACAATTGTTATGTCTTCTTGATGAATTCACTCCTTTATTATCATATAATTACCATCTTTGTCTTTTTTAAAAGTTTGACTTAAAGTCTATTTAAACTGATGTAAATATAGCTATCCCTGCTCTCTTTTGGTTTCCATTTGCATGGAGTATTTTTTCCATCCTTTCACTTTCAACCTATACATTCTTTTAAAGGTAAAGTGAGTCTCCTATAGGCAACATATAGTTGGGTCTTGTTTTTTGTGTTTGTTTTTAAATCTGTCGAGCTAATCTGTGTCTTTTGATTACAGAATTTAATTCATTTACATTTGTGGTAATTATTGACAGATAAGGCTTTACTACTTCCATTTTGTTCATTATTTCCTGGTTGTTTTGTAGGTCCTTTTTTCCTTTCTTCCTGTCTTGCTGTCTTTGTTTCTGATTATATGATTTTCTATAGTGGTATACTTTGATTCTTTACTTGTGATATTTTATGTATAATCTACCATTTTGCTGACTATACTTCTTAGTTTAAGGTGCTAAGAATACAGTAATTCATAAAATAGAGCCAAGTCTCTACTCAAACTTAAGGTGAGAGAGTGAGAGAGTGCTTTCTGAATTCCTTTCTGCAGACTTAGGATTTAAATCTGAAGTGAGCACAGCCCTGTGTGTTCTATGGGTGATGACAGACAACTACTCGGGGATCTGAGTGGGATCAGTAGTGACACAGTGAAAGATGTGTGAGGGCTGTGGGGGCATGGGAGCCTCAGGGGTGTTCAGGGCCAGGTGGGCTCCTCGCATTCCAGCCTCAGGTCCTTCAATCCTCCCAAATTGCTGACCCCTGTGAAATAAGGATGCTGATGCTAGGAGAGATATCTCCAGGATCTGACATCATAGCATCCTGGGCAAAAAGCTCAGTTCCTCACACTCAAGTGAAAGGAGAGTGGGTCAGCTGTGGTGGTCAGGTGTATGTTGTATAGAGTGTATGTGTGTCTGTGTGTGATATGGTATGTGTTGGGGGAGGGGATGTGTGTGGGAGTGGTGTGGTGCGTGTGTGTACATGTATGGTGTATGGTGTATGGTACATGCATGTGTGTGTGGTGAGTACATGGTGTGTGTGTGAGATGTGCAGTATGTTGTATGTTGTGTGTGAATGTGTGCTGTATATGGTGTGTGTGTGTGTGTGATACATCATGTGGTGTGTGTGCATGAATGTGTGGTGTGGGTGTCAGTGTGTTGAGCATGTGGTGTGTTGTATGATATGTATGGTGTGTATGTTTATAGTGTATGTGGCATGTTGTGTGATGTGTGTGTGTTTAGGGTGTCTAAGGCTGTGTAGATGCAGAAGCTTTATAGATGCTCCACAGATGGCTGTCTTTGCTCACCAGCTCTCTTAGACCCCTGTAATCTTTCTTTTATTGTATTGCAAATTACATTGCCCACCAAGAATGTCACAATGGGCAGCCATGGGCAGTGATTCCCGGCCCTTATGAAATTGTTACGCCTACTCAGTACCCCTCTCCTTCTTTGCTTATTTGTCACTTTAAAATGAAATCAGATTCAGTGAGCTTTGTGTCTTTAGGGGAATTCTCAGTGAAGTCTGGAAACCCTCCCCCTCAGGTTTTCCGACCACTGCTTGGAGTTTCTGGTATGAAGTGCTGGTGTTCTCCGCCAAGCAGCAGGTGCATCTGTAAATTACTGTGGGATGTTAACGGCTATATACTTTCTTATTCATTACAGCTCCAGTCCCCAAAAGGCAAAAATGTGACCACTGGACTCCCTGCCCATCTAACACCTATGCCTACAGGTTACTCAGTGGAGGTGGCAGAAGCAAGTACGCCAAAATCTGCTTTGAGGATAACCTGTAAGTACCAGCGTTTAGAAGGAAAATAAAGCAATCCTACTGATTCTTGCCCCTTCCCTGAGGCTGACCAAGCAGCAGTTCTGCCCACAGGAGAGAACCATATGTCGTTGGTCTCAGGCAAAAGGCTGAGAGCATCCAAGTGGAAATGAGAAAGCTCCGCTGTATTCACCAGGGAAGGAGCTGATTGTCTCTAATGGCTGTATGTGTCTTGTGTTTAATGGTTTTACGGTTTCATTTGACTGCAGTTGTACTTAGGATTTAAATCTGAAGTGAGCAGAGCCCTGTGGGTTCTATGGGTGATGATAGACAACTACTCTGGGATCTGAGTAGGGATCAGTATTGATGCAGTGAAAGGTGTGTGGGAGACGTGGGGGCATGAGAGCCTCAGGGGTGTTCGGGGCCAGATGGGCTCTGAACAAAGTTAGACTACTTTAAAAAGCGAAGTTAGACTACTTTACTTTGAATATGTGGCAAAGTCCTTCAAAGTCATGGGAACATGAAAACTCAGCCGATAGTTTCTTAGTTTTATTTTATGATCCTCACCCTCCTGGATTAAAGCAGGTGTTGTTTCTGTTTGCAGTCCATACTTTACACTTCTTCAATATTTTGGGAAAATCCATATAGGATTGATATTATTTCTTCTTTAAATATTTGGTGTGATTTCCCAACAAAGTCATCCTGGCCTGGAGGGGTTTGTTTTGAGGTTTTTAACTGCAAATTTAATTGATGTAATAAGTACAGCACTACTTAAGTTATCTGTTTCTTCTTGAGTGGGCCCCATTTTTATTTTTTTATTATTTATTTATTTTTTTTTTTAGTGCTTCCTTGATTTACAGCATAGCTAAACTCAGCCAAGTCTTTCTTTGTTCAGACTGCAATCAGCCATTTCTCTAAAGAGAGAGTTCCTTAATGGGATGTGGTATTTAGAAACCAAGATCTAGACACTCATGGGCCCTTGATAGGGTTCCTCCTAAGCACTTTTAGTGGACAGAACCAAGCAATGCATTTGTTTCTAAATCATGAATTTACATTAGCATTTACCATTCAAATTCAACGGTGCAGGAGTCTTACCCCCTTAAGTTCTTCGATTTTACATTTTAACTCTTCCCTTACACTGAGAATCTTGGTTCCTAGTACTATTAACCTTTGCCTTCAAATTACAATACCAAGACTACTAACAATACAACTACTGAGTGAAGTTAAAAAATGTTGTTTGCCGTTCCTTTTAGATTTAAAAATATTTTATTAGTGGTATAAAGAGTCAGATGTCTATATTAATCAAGGCTCTCCAGAGAGACAGAGCCAATGGCAGTGGGAGGTAAGAAGAGAAAGGAAAGAGTGGATTTATTTATTAGAGAAATTGGCTCATGCAATTATGGAGGCCAAGAGGTCCCACGACAGGCCATCTGCAAGCTGGAGACCTTGAGATGCTGGTAACATGGCTGAGTCCAAGTACTAAAGCCTCAGAACCAGAGAGGCAGATGGTATAATTCTCAGTTTGAGAATCAATAGGAGATGGGAGGTCTGCTGGTATCAGTCTTGGAGTCTAAAGGCTGGGGAGCCTGAAGTTCTCATGTTCAAGGTAGGAGAAGTAGAAGGGTGTCCCAGTTCCAGCAGAAAGAGAGAGAGAGGCAAAAGGGGACTGAAGTTGTCTTTTTTTTTTTTTTTTTGAGACAGAGTCTCACTCTGTCACCAGGCTGGAGTGCAGTGGCGCCATCTCGGCTCACTGCAACCTCCGCCTTCCAGGTTCAAGCGCTTCTCCTGCCTCAGCCTCCTGAGTAGCTGAGGCTACAGGCGCACACCACCATGCTCAGCTAATTTTTGTATTTTTAGTAGAGACAGGCTTTCACCATGTTGGCCAGGATGGTCTCGATCTCTTGACCTCATGATCTGCCTGCCTCAGCCTCCCAAAGTGCTGGGATTACAGGTGTGAGCCACCACACCCAGCCAAAGTTGTCCTTTTATAAGGAACCCACCCACTCCTGTGATAACAGCATTAATCCATTCAGGAGGGCAGAGTCCTCATGGCCTAATCACCTCCTAAAGGTCCCACCTCTTAATACTATTTCCACGTGAGTTTGAGAGGTGACAAACATTCAACTCATAGCAATGACCAAAGTCATATGAAATAGTTACTTTCCCTGTAGTTATTTTACATTGGATTAATTTCCATTTGCTTTCAATGCTAGGTTTGTTTTTCTTTGGGTTTCATTTAATTTTTGAATATATATTTATGTGGTTCAGAAATCAACATTATGTTTGAATATTACATGTCCCAAAAAAGGAGGCTCAGAGAAATCTTCCCTGTATTCTCCACCTTTTCTCCCCACCTCTTGTTCCCATCTCCATTAATTTTTTAATTAGTTTTTGGTTTATTCTTCCAGTATTTCTTAATGGCAAAAAAAAGCTATATATATATATATATATATATATATATATATATAATTAATACATACCTATGTATATTTTTATATACAGGTGTATATGTGCATGTATACATGTGAATATATGTAATGTGTGTATGATATGTGTGCATATGTGTATATACACATGTATACACATATACACTCATATGTACACACACATCTATACCCTTTCTTACATAAAAGATGGTAAACTCTATACACAGTTATGACCTTGGCTTTCTTCACTTAACAGTTAATAGACATTACTCCATATCAGTACATCAGGCTTTTCCTCATTTCTTTTATTGATATGTGGTATTCCATAGCACGGATGTGTCGTAGTTTATTCAACTAGTTCTGCACTGATAGGCATTTCTGATGTTTGATATCTTTTGGTATTACCAGTAATGCTGCAATGAATAACCTTATGAATATATCATTTTGTAATAAATTACGATAAGGTGAACAGTTGTGTAACCACCATCCTGGCTAAGAAATAGACTATCACTAGCACCCCATAAGCCCTCTGTGTACCCCTTCTGAAATGCAGCTTCCTCTTTCCTTCCTGCCCAATGGTAACCTGGATTTTTTTTGGTGGTGATTTATTTCCTCACTTTTCTTGGTAGTTTTACTGCCTAAGCATGCATTGCAACATACTGTTATTTAATTCAACACTTGTTTAATGTTGTCTGTTTTGGACTTTGTATAAATGGAATCATAAACCAAATACTCTTTTGTGTCTGAGATTTATCCTTCATGTTGGATGTAGCTGTTGTTCTTAGATGTTCACTGCTGTATGATACTGCATTGCATGAATATGTTACAGTTATCCATTCTATTGCTGAATGACATTTGAGTCATTCCCAGTTTGGGGTTATTATGAACAGTGCTGTTTATGTCTCTTGGTGCACATGCACATACATTTCTGTTGAGTGTTTTTTTGAAGAAGGATTCTCACAACTAGCCTCAAATTCAGTGATACTCTAGAAAAACTCCTAAGACCCAGTAACAGGTTACACTTATAGGTAAGGTTTCTTACAGCAAAAGACACAGAGCAAACCCTGCTGCATGTTCTGCTGATGGTGAATTCTTCCAGTTTATGTTTCTCTGAAATATCTTTACTTCACCTTAATTCCTGAAAAATAGTGTGGTCTGCTGATAGTGAATCCTTCCAGTTTATGTTTCTCTGAAATATCTTTATTTCATCTTTGTTCCTGAAAAATACTTTTGTAGGCTGTCTTAGCCATTATTTTCTTTCAGCATATTCAAGGTACTATTCCACTGTCTTCTAGGTTCTATATTTTCCTTTTGAGAAGTCAGCTGACAGTCTTATTGTTGCTGCTGTGAAAGTAACTGCCCATTGCCCTCGTTCCCGTCACCTTAGAGATTCCTTGTCTGGTTTTCAACATTTGTACCCCAATGTGTCTTTTGTTGTTTTATCTTCTTTGGAGTTTTTTTGAGTTTCTTAAATATGTAGGTATTGAAGTCCTTCATCAAATTTAACAAATTCTCTGCTCTTGTATCTTCTGCCCATTCACTTTCTCCTCTTCTTCTGAGATTCTTAATGAAACATATGTTAGACCTTATCACTACTATAGTCTCTAGAGCCTATAGTCTACTTTGTATTTTCCATTTGTTTACCTCTCTGCTCTTTATCGTGGACAGAGTTGTTTTCCATTCACTAATTCTCTCACCCACTGTACCTAATCTGCTGTCAAACCCATTCAATCACTACTGATTTTAGGTTACTATATTATCTTAGTTTCAGAAATTCATTCCGGTTCTTTTTAAAATCAGCATGTCAGTTTTGGTACTTTTCAGTTCTGAAATTTTTAATTTTATCAACTATGTTTTTGAATACATTATAGTTAAAGTCTGAGTTGGATAACTCTAGCATTTAGAGTGCCTGTGAGTCTGTCACTATTATCTACTGTTTTCTGCTGGTTCCATTGGCTCTTGTGTGTGTTGGCTTTTTTCCTCACGTGTCAGGTTTCATTTGATCCTGCACCTGTTTTTTAAAAAAATTGAGGCATGGGATGATATCTTCTTCTGAGGAATTATCTTTGCTTCTCCCAGGGACCTGGAACCTTTAGCAGAACAGGATGACCTGAATAAGTGTTAAAGATTTTCTGGGCCACCTAGTTGACTAAAAACTAGGCTGAAGTTTATACAAGCTCTGGTTTTTTTCTGGTTTGCTCTCACTTTCAGGATTCAACCCTTTGTGACCCCAGCCCAAATAAGATGTGGGAGATTTAACATGGCCCTGACCCTGGCTTCCAACTTCTGTTCCCTTGGCTCACATGGTTGTCAGAAGGGCTGTTCACTTCCTTACACACCTTTTCTGGAATCAGCAAATTCTCCTTGGTTAAAAGTAGCTTTTAAATGCTGGACTTACCAACCTGAAATTTAGTCTTCTCCCAGATCTTGGCCTGGGAAATTCTTAACTACCTTATTTGGTCTCTAACGTATACAACCAGATCTTTAACAACAACAGCAACAACAAAACTTGCCTCATGTTTTCTGCTTTTCTCTATGAGAAAGTCGGTTTAGATTAGCCAATTTTCTATTATCAGAAATTTCTTTCTGCTTCAAGTTATTATGGAATAGTCTCTAAACCTGTCAAAAAGCACTAAGCCTAGAAAACTCATAGGGGAGTTTAGGTAAAGGTGTCAAAACAAAATATTAAAGTTCCGTGTTCGCTATTCCAAAGCATGGAAAAAGGAGGAAGCCTTCCAAATTATTTTCATAAAGCTAACATGTCATTGATTCTGACTCTTGACAATGGGAACATGCACATATACAACATGCACACACACAATTTCTGTGATCTTCAGCAATAATTACCATCTCCAGGAAAGTCATTTAGTCTTTCTGATTTTAGGGCACAATCCTCTTGAATTTGGCATTTCATATTCTACAATTTAAAGTTTAAAAATTAAGTGACATACTCAGGCACGGTGACTCATGTCTATAATCCCAGCACTTTGGGAGGCTGAGGCGGGCAGATCACTTGAGCCCAAGAGTTCAAGAGCGCCCTGAGCAGCATGACAAAACTCCGTCTCTACAAAAAAATTTTAAAAATTAGCCTGTTGTAGTGGTGCACGCTTGTACTTCCAGCTACTTGGGAGGCTGAGACGGAAGGATTGCTTGAGCCCGAGAGGCAGAGGTTGCAGTGAGCCACGATTGCACAACTGCACTCCAGCCTGGGTGACAGAGTGAGACCCTGTCTCAATAAATAAATAGATAATAAATTAACAATAAAGTGCATCTGTGAAGAGCCTGAGCTAAATAAATGTTAGTTTTTCTTCCCCCTAGCCATTTGTCTAAACTATAAGATTGAATGCAGTGTCCAGGTCCCCTGAGAGTCCAGGTCCCCTGAGGGACTGAGTCTGTAGACACTGAGAATAGATGTGTGTGGATGAACATGGGGGTGGCATTCTCGGGAGCTGCACCAACGCGAATGCAGACCTTCAAGGAAAAGGTGGGAGACAGCAGATGAGACCGACATTCGGTCAGGCGAAGACTTCGCGGAGTCGGGAGAGTCGCACGCCTCTTGGTACTTGACTAATGCTTAGCTCCATTTCAGGCTTATGGGAGAACAGCTGGGAAATGTTGCCAGAGGAATAAACATTGCCATTGTCAACTGTAAGTTACTAAACATTTTCTTTAAACTTCTCTAAAAGCTCTCTGGTCAGATTTTCAAAGGTACCTTGGGTTTTCGAGACTTTTGCACATGATTTAGTCTAGGTTTGTATTTTAATGCGTTTTAAGATTATATATTCAATTATTTTTACAAGTCTCACTTCACAGATTATTTGTGGTTCTAACAACAAATAAACAACTGAAAACCAAATATAGACTTTATTTTAAAAAAAGGAAAAAACAGAGGGATAGGCCAAAGGTAGGGTTAAAACCAGAAGGGCCGCCAAGGGGGTGCAGCCTGTGGTCCTGGACTGAGCCTCTCATTTGCTCCTAGAGTCCCAGTGTCTGCTCAGGGGCTGACACCATAGACCGTCTCATCCTTCTGTGTGATAAAAGCCACTGCAACCTCATGGGAAACAAAACTTGGCCTTTCTCTTAGGTCTGGAATAAAGCTCTCTCACAGTTGCCATTGAGGGGCCCAGAGGAGAAGGAAAGGGTTTCCCACAACGTCCCTGTGAGTGAGTGGGCAGCATAGCCCCGACACATGAGGGCTGTGGAAGTGAAGATAAAATGCTCCTAGTCTGATAGCCCTGAAGGAGACTGTAAAGTAGGAAGTGGGCAGGCTGAGGGGGCTCTGGTGTTTCTGTGGGGTGAGGAGGTTGGGCCTGGCTGAGGGGGCTCTGGTGTTTCTGTGGGAAGAGGCGGGTGGGCCTGGCTGAGGGGGCTTTGGTGTTTCTGTGTGAAGAGGTGGTTGGGCCTGGCTGAGGGGGCTCTGGTGTTTCTGTGGGATGAGGTGGGTGGGCCTGAGTGAGGGGTCTCTGGTGTTTCTGTGGGATGAGTTGGGTAGGGGAGGTATTAGTGTTCCATCAGGTGTAACCCAAAGCAAACTGGAAGAAAGTTCTAGCACAGCTTCCAGCACTTTCCTTTGACCTGGTTTTGGGGACTCTCCTCAAGGGGCCCGCCCTGTCTCTGCAGGCTGGGTTGTTACATCAGTGGTGTTTGCTGGAGATAGACAGGGAAGAAATATTTCCTTCCCCAGGCCCTGGTGCCACAAGTGCGCCCTGGTTCTGTGAACTTCCTTTTAAAATACTATCTCTTTTATTTTCAGATGTAACTGGGAATGTGACAGCAACACGATGTTTTGATATGTATGAAGGCGGTAAGAAAATTTTTTCTGTTAAAATTCAAATGAATTTTAAACAGAAAATTAAGATTAAAAAGCACAAAGAAAAATGTCAACCATTTTTATTTTGTCTACTAGAAAAACGCCAGCAGCTCTCCTGAGTAATCTAGAGTGGTCTTATGTAGATCCTCTTAAACTCTAATTGAATTCATAGAACATTTGAAGGCATCATCTAGAAATGTCTTTACTTCTGTTAGTTTTCCTCAGTCTTTCTCTTTTTAGCTCTCATGATATAATAAGAAAGAGAAAACGCCTTTTTTTAAAAAAAAAAAAGCCAAATACATTATATGTAAAATAAAGCCACCAGCATCCAGCCCTAAATATCATCATCCTTTGAAAGCTGTCACGATTACTCCTGGTGACTCACAGTGCTCTGCTGGGCTCAGGGCAAGCATTCCCGGAACCCACGGGTGCCCAGTCTTTCTCGATGGTCTCTCCTTTCTAGGCACTGACTCTTGACTACAGTTGTTGGCCAGGATATACTATCCCCTCTTATTTTTATATATCAATGAGACTTTCAAAAACAAGTTTTTATAAAGATAGTGAAGATGAAGAACAGAAAACGCCTGCACCCACCCAATAAGAAGGACACAGTTGTACTCTGCAGTTAAGCTAAGCAGAACAGTAAATAATGAGCCGCAGCGGTGAGTAACAGGGTTTGAGGTTTACCTTTATTTTATAAGGCATAGATAAGTCTCTTGGCACAGACTTGCCCACGGTCCACATGTCTCGTATTTGAGTTCTGTGGGAGTCTCTCTCCTGCACACGTCGGTGTGTTTGCAAGGCCACTCTGCTCAGTGGTCATGGTGTGGGTGTGGCCCTTTATCAGTGACTGCAGAGAACACTCCACCTGTGCCACACAGGCTGCTGCTTGTTAAGAGTTTGGTTAATAGAATCTTTATGATCTCATTTCTAAGGAGGGTTTTTTTTTTCTACCAGGGGCTCCACTTCTCTTGTTTGTTGGTCAAAAAAGCTCCTTATCTTGACCCCCTTTCACTACCGCCCTGAACACCTATGGCAAGTGTTAGGTTCTTTTCCTTCTACGCTGTGCCACTCACCTCAGATAGTCCCTATGGTACCCCATGAATGTTCACGCGTCCAGAGCTAGCACACCATCTGCAGGGTTGAGCAGCGAGCGCTGGGACCCCCAAGGATTCAGAGTGGACACAGAATGCAGGTGCAGGAGGAAGCCCAGCACCCAAGGCAGAGCCTCAGTGAACAGCAAAGACCCTAAAACTGACTTGCATCCCCCAATAGATAACTCTGGACCGATGACAAAGTTTATTCAGAGTGCTGCTCCAAAATCCCTGCTCTTCATGGTGACCTATGACGACGGAAGCACAAGGTGAGTGGGTGTAGGTCTGTCACAGTGGTGGGCAAGAGAAGCCAGCTGGGGCAGAGGCTGCCAGGGTCTCTCAGTGACAACCTCTGGGGACAAGCAGAAAGTCGAGGAGCAAAGTACTTCTCTAAGGAAAAAGAATGAAAGATCATGACAAAATAGATGGCATTTCTTTAAAAAAAAATTAAATCACTAACCACAGAAGTACTAGAACCTAAATCAAAGGAGTATTTCAAGGAATCAAGACAAAGCCACTGTTGACCATAATTAGGACAGAAAAACCAACCTCCGGACAGAAAGCCTAAACCCAGGGTGGCATTAATAGTTACAGCAATGTGAAAGGAAATTGAGATAATTTCCCTATAGAAAGAGGAAAAGAGGCTGGGCGCAGTGGCTCACACCTGTAATCCTAGCACTTGGGAGGCCGAAGCAGGTGGATCACGAGGTCAAGGGTTCGAGACCATCTTGGCCAATATGGTGAAACCTTGTCTCTACTAAAAATTAAAAAATTAGCCAGGCATGGTGGCATGCACCTGTAGTCCCAGCTACTCAGGAGGCTGAGGCGGGAGAATCGCTTGAACCCAGGAGGCGGAAGTTGCAGTGAGCCAAGATTGCACCACTGCACTCCAGCCCGGTGACAGAGTGAGACTGTCTCAAAAAAAAAAAAAAAAAAAAAAAAGAGGAAAAGAATAAAGAAATACACACATACACTTTCAATACTGTACTAGAAGTGGATGTAGCTCAGTGCCTCTCAGAGTGTGTCCTACTAAGTAAACCAAACCTGTGTCTTTGCTGCAGAATGTCTAAAAACCTTCAAAGTGCTTATTTGTGTGGTGAATTTCCCAGACAGGGCTACTGACCACAGCATTTCCCAAATTTATCAGATTCCTTTTTTCATGGAGCATCTTACCAAACTGAAGTTCCTTGGCACATACGTTGAAAAATTCTGACTTAACTCACTTAGAACAATCTAAACTTAACTGTTTACTTTCCTGTCTACCCTCCTGTCACTTCCTCTAAATCTTAATGTTTGCAGTGGCAGTATCGTTTTACATTTCTTTTTCCTTTTTGATGTGGACTTTTCTGATTATGAAAAGGGGGCAGTTTTGGCATTTGCTTTCATCTTTCAGCAACTTCTCTCCGCCTTATTTTGTGGTCACTAAACAAGGGGCAGAGCAATAGCCAAAAATTGTGTTGGCTGTGTGTGAGCCTGAGATTGAACCCCAAAGCACAAGGGCTTTCCAGAATTGAGAAGTAGAATTCTGTGCCCCAAACTGGGGCCTAAAATGGCTCTGGATGTCCAATGGTTAACTAGAAATGTGACATTCTCAAGAAGCATGTGTGCCTCTTAGCTGCCACTGTGTGTCATGCACTGCAGCAGGAGATGAATGTGTTTAGAAACCTCCATCCAAGGACGCACAGCGTAACACATCCAGAGCAGAGCTCCACTCCTCTCCACGTCTCCCTGAGATGCTCACATGCTTTTCCCTTTGTCCTGCAGACTGAATAACGATGCCAAGAATGCCATAGAAGCACTTGGAAGTAAAGAAATCAGGAACATGAAATTCAGGTCTAGCTGGGTATTTATTGCAGCAAAAGGCTTGGAACTCCCTTCCGAAATTCAGAGAGAAAAGGTGAGTGGTTTTAAAATGTCCCTTCCCACCAATGGTGAGTATAGTAAATGCTGTGACTTGAAAACGTTCCTGGTGGGTTATAACTCCGTCTCCAAACATAAGAGTTTTGTCAGCTGTTCCCATGAGATCAGCATTAGATCCAGACAGAAGTTTCAAACTTCTCCAATCTCTTTCAAAGTAGAAAATTCTGAATGGGCTGTTGGTATTGGTTTTTCACCATGCTGCAGCCAACATGGTCTGTCCTGGGCCTCTCCTTCCTTGGGCAGGAGGTTTACCTCCCCAAGCTCCTGCTATGGGGAAAGTAAGAGAGCTCACCTCTTAGGATGCCTGAGAGCATGAACAGACATGGTGAATGCAAAACACTCCAAACAGGCTGGACACCAAATCAACACTGCACAAATCTGGCTTCCATTGCTGCTGCTGCTGCTGTACTAACTGGGCACGTGATTGATTCTAAGTCCCTCCCTTTATGGCCTTTATTTATCAAAGAGAAGTAAAGAGCAAAAGAATGGCGTTCTCACTTATTAACCACTAAGTCTCCTGTGAAAATTCCAACTGAGGGTTTGCAAAATGTGTGGGAGTAACAAGCTGAGCATCCGATGACAATCACAACATCCTGGAGAATTTCAGAGGGTTCTGCTCTCCAGGAAACGATGCTGCAGTAACCGGCGCAGAAGAGGAGGAAATTGTGCTGCATGACCAAGGAGCGAGACTTCCCCAATATACCTTCTGAGGATAAGGGCCTGCTTTCCACTTAGCCAGAAATTCCCAGAAAGCAGAGATTTCTAAATCTCCAGGGTGTGCAATAGGCCGCTTCTGATTTCAGGCTCTGACATTTGGTCCCAGTCTGCCTCCTTGTGCTGTGGATACGGGTCTGGGAAGAAAGACAAGCAACAGAAGCAGCTCGGCATCTTCTTGTTGTCATGACCACCTGAGGTAGAGGAGAAGGGGGCTGGATAAGGTGCGACTTCAGCGCAGGCCACACAACCAGACAACTTGTAACTGGTTCCCAGGAAACCCTAGACCTTCTGTGACCCCCTCTAGTCTCATGTTCCGGAGGCCCGGAAACCATGGTTATTTTAGCATGCATCTACACAAGCATGCTTTCCCCTTGTGACTTCATGTTCCTCTAGAGCCAGGAAGCCAGCCCTGCAGAACGTGCAGGGAATGTTTCCCGGGGCCCTGGCCTTGACCCCTCCTTGCTTATGATTGTGCCTGGGTACTTGCATGCACAGTGAGCCCTCATGGGTCTGCCCTAACCGAGAGGCACTCCCTGAGCTCTGATTGGTGGGGCTCCTTGGGCCCCACCACTGCCTGGACCCACACTGAGGGCAAGCTGAACCAGCCACACAATAGTGAAGCCGGGGCTTAGGGTCCTGTGTTAGTTTTGCGAGGGGACGTCGTGTGATCTTAAACAAGTCACGTCACCTCTCTGGGCTCCAGCTTTCCTGCCTCCTCCAGGGCCAGCAGCTGTGCTGCAGTGTGCACCCCATTCTCCCCAGGATTTCCTCAGGCTGACCCTGGGGAGCGAATACTGGGTCCCCATCTCTCCGATCCCTTGTGTGATCCATGCCACAGGCTGTCGTCTTTAGAATGTCCAGGCTTTATCCAGCTGGCTGTGTGGTCTTGGAAAGTTATCTAACCCTCTGTGCTCAGAATCATCACCTGTGAGAGGTGAATAAAGATAGTTCCTGTCACAGAAGGGCTCCTGAACATGAAAGAAGAGAAACACATGGATCTCAGAGTGGAGTCCTGTAACCCAGAACAGCTGGGCCTTCCTGGAGCTCCCCGGGTCCTGCCCCACCAGCCCACCCCAAACCCAGATCCCTCCGCACAGCTTCTGCAATCAATGTCTCTCCCAACTTGGGTCCCCCTAAACCCAGTGATGTCCAGGCTGTGCGCAGGACAGCTGAACAAGCTTCTCAGAGGGTGGGGCCTGGCCTGGAGATTCTGATGCACAGGGAAGGGAGCCTCCTTGCATGGATCTCCAGGAGAAAATGGAGGCCCTGGTTTCACATACACACCCACACTTCCCCTTAACAGCGTCCTCCGACTTCTCTGCTCCTTCCCCAGCTCTTACCCTGTTTTCCTCCTCCTCTTTCCTTCCTTCCCAGTTCCACAGTCTCTTCAGCATCTCCAGGGGCCTTGTCCTACCTTATCTAACCACCCCAGCTTATTTAACTAGCAAGGGCGGCGGTGAGCAGGTACTCCTGGCAGCCCGGGCGTTGTGCCACACAGGGACCCGCCCATGCACACGAGCGTCTGTGGTTATTATTACTACCAATGGTGCAGTTCTCCAGCTGATTTATGAGAGTGTCCAGACTGTACCAGAAAGGCTGGCATGTGAGGCTGAAATCCTTTTTAACTCAAATGTTAACATCTCATCAAAAAGGTTCCTCAGCTGATTTATGAGAGTGTCCAGACTGTACCAGAAAGGCTGGCATGTGAGGCTGAAATCCTTTTTAACTCAAATGTTAACATCTCATCAAACAGGTTCTTCATTAATGTTTAACTAAGTCATAGAAAACAAAAACCTCATTGGAATTGCACAGAGGACGTTGTGGTCCTTCCTTATGATTTCCTTCACATGAAAGAGTTTCTGGAGCGGGAGAAATCAAGAAAAAGACTGGACGTCAAAGCCAGGGCTGAGTTTAGAGAATTGGAATGTGTTTGGAAATGGTGGCTCCAAGTGAATTTCAGGAAAATGCCTGTTTTGCCCACCTGTGTCAGCTAAAAGTTATCCAAGTTACTACAGGAGTATAAAGACGAGACCTAAACATAGCAAGCAGTCAGTGCTGGAGAGTTACCAGAGGTTCTGTGGTTTGGGGACGCTAAAGGATGTTTGCTCAAATGTTGGTGAGGTCTGGACTGGTAGCCAGGGCTTCAAGACAGGTCTTACCGAGACCTTGAGAGAAGTGCCACTGGAGGAATCGTTTGTGTCTGTGTTACTTTGGCTATTCAGGCTTGCAGGTGGTGTATTTCCCTAAGGGTGGTGTACCCATGTTGGGAGGGCCTCCTGAGTCCTCAGGGGTCTCCCCAGCCCCCTGTTCACTCCCACTCCACCTGCTATTCCAGGAGTCAGCTTTCTAGGCACAGCGCCTGGGCCACTCTCATGCAGAGCCTTTAATGACCCCACTACCTGCTGAATTGAATTTTAAAGTATAAGGAACTTCAAAGATTATTCCATACAACCTCTTGGTTTTATAGGAGGAAGGAAACTGAGAAATAAATAAGGACAGGAGTCTTGGAAGTGAGGGTAACCTGGTTCAGATCTGGACTTGGCCACCCCGACTGCATGACCTGAGTTTGGCACTTCATAGGCCTGAGCCTCTTCTGCACCCTGAACTGTGGGTAGCGGAGCCTGCCTTGCTCCCTGTGTGTGTGACAAGCATGACGCAGTAGGAGGAGCCATCATTCTCATCGCCTCCAGCATGGTCTGAGTCTTGTCTCTGGTGATCCTAACTGGAGCACAGAACCTTGTCTTCAGCCCCACTCAGCCCCTCCCATGCTTTGTGTGCTCAACACTCCAGCAAAGCCTCATGAGTGGCTGCTCTTACCATACCCTGCAGCGCTTTGCCACTATGCTGGCTCTGTTCAGGTCTCGTCTTTATATTCCTGCTGTAACTTTCCACATGTGGACCTCTGCACATGCCTCCCTCCATGCAGGGGGTGCCTTCACAAAGCCTTAAAGATCCACCTCAAGGCTGTTTCTTCTGAGAAGCCTCTCTGGCCCTGCCACTGCTGCCCGTAATGCCCATGGCATTTTGTACCTTCCCTGAGAAAGAAAGGGAAGGGAAGGGAAGGGAAGGGAAGGAAAGGAATAAGGGAAGGGAGGGGAGGGGAGGGGAGGGGAGGGGAGGGGAGGGAAGGTCCATTATCACATTAGAAAGGAAGAAGTAGGCCAGGCGCAGTTGCTCACCCCTGTAATTGCAGCACTTTGGGAGGTCAAGGCAGGCGGATCACGAGGTCAGAAGTTCAAGACCAGCCTGGCCAACATGGTGAAACCCCGTCTCTACTAAAAATACAAAAAATTAGCCAGGCATGGTGGCGAGCGCCTGTAATCCCAGCTACTCAGGAGGCTGAGGCAGGAGAATCGCTTGAAACCAGAAGGCAGAGGTTGCAGTGAGCCAAGATAATGCCACTGCACTCCAGGCTGGGCAACATTAGCGAAACTCCATCTCAAAAATAAATAAATAAATAAATAAACAAAGGAAGAAGTAAAACTATTTCTGTTTGCAGATGACATGATTTTATGTATACTAGGCTGGTGCAAAAGTAATTGCACCAACTTAATGGAAATCCTAAGAGGTCCACTAAAAAACTATTTGAACTTAAATCAAGTTTAGCGAAGTTGCAGGATACAAAAATCAATGTAAAAACTCAATTATACTTCTCTTTACTTGCAATGAATAACCTGAAAATGAAATTCAGAAAGCAATTATATTTATAACAGTATCAAAAAGAATAAAATACCTAGGAATAAAGTTAACATAGGAGATGCAAGACTAGTACACTGAAAACAATAAAACATGTTGAAAGAAATTGAGGACCTAAAAAAAGATATTCCATGTTCATGGGTCAGAAATTTTAATATTGTTAAGGTGTCAATACTTTCTTAATTGATCTACAGATTTAACACAATTCCTACTAGAATCCAAGTTGATATATTTTGTAGAAATTGACAAGTTCATCCTAAAATTCATATGGAAATTCAAGAGACTCAAATAACAAAAACAGTCTTGAAAAAGAACAAAGTTGCAGGGCTCACATGTTCCAACTTCAAAACGTAACACAAAGCTGCTGTGATTGAGATACTGTCACTCTGACATAAAGATAGGCATACAGAGAAATGAAATAGAATTGAGACTCCAGCAGATGTGCATGTTCTCACATTTTTGATCAATTGACTTTAGACAACAGTGCCAAGATTATTTAATGGGGAATGAATAGTCTCTTCAACAAATGGTATTGGGAAAGCTGGATATTCACATGGAAAAGAATAGACTTGGACCTTACCTCATACCATATACAAAAATTAAGTAACAATAAATCAAATACATAAATGTAAGGGCCAACACTATTAAACTCTTAGAGGAAAACAGAGGCATAAATTTTTGTGACTTTGGTTTAAGCAATGGTTTCTTAGATATGACACCACTAACAACAAAAGAAAAGTAAGTTGCCCTTCCGCAAATTAAAACTTTTGTCCTTCCAGCAAAAGAAACTATCGAGTAAACAGACAACCTTTAGAATGGGAGAAAACTTTTGCAAAGTACGCATCTAACAAAAGTCTAATATCCAGCATCTAAAGGAACTTAAACAAATTTACAAGAAAAAAATATCCCATTAAAAAGACAAAGGACATGAACAGACATTTATCAAAAGAAGACATTCATGTGGCCAACAAGCATATGAAAAAAAGCTCAACATCACTGATCCTTAGAGAAATGCACATCAAAACCATGATGAGATGCCATCTCACACCAGTCAGAATGGCTATTATTAAAAAGTCAAAAAATAACAGATGCTGGCAAGGTTGCAGAGAAAAAGGAATGCTTTTACACTGCTGGTGGAAGTGTAAATTAGTTCAACCTTTGTTGAAGACATGTGGCAATTCCTCAGAGACCTAAAGACAGAAATACTATTTGACCAGCAATCCCATTACTGGGAATATTCCTAACAAATTATATTTGTTATAAGTAAAATTTAATATTCAAAAAGCAAAGGAATAGAAATTGTTATATTATAAAGACACATACTCACGTATGTCCATTACAAAACTATTCACAATAGCAAAGACATGGAGTCAACCCAAATGCCCATCAATGATAGGCTGAATAAAGAAAATGTGACACATATACATCATGAAATAATATGCAGCCATAAAAAAGAATGAGATAATGTTCTTTGCAGGGACATGTATGGAGCTGGAGGCCATTATCCTTAGCAAACTAATGCAGGAACAGAAAATCAAGTGTCACACATTCCTACCGATAAGTAGGAGCTAAATGATGAGAATACATGGTCACATAGAGGGGAACAACACACAATAGAGGGGCCTATTGGAGGCTGGAAGGTGGGAGGAGAAAGAGAATCAGGAAAAATAACTAATGGATACTAGGCTTAATATCTGGGTGATGAAATAATCTGTACAACAAACCCCTATGATTCATGTTTACCTATGGAACAAACCTGCACATCCTGCACATGTACCCCTGAACTTAAAAGTTTAAAAAAAACTTTTGTGCTTCAAATGATACCTTATAGAAAGTGAAAGATAAACCACAGAATGGGAGAAAATATTTGCAAATAAGGGACCTGAATCTAGAATACATAAAGAACTCTTACAACTCAATAATAAAAAGACAAATAACCCAATTTAAAAATGGACGAAGTTCTGAATAGATTTTGCTTCAAAGAAGATATACAAATGGTCAATAAGCACATGAAAAGAAGCTCAACATCATTCATTTTCAGAAAAATACAAATCAAAACCATAATGAGATATCCCCTAACACTTACTAGGTTGGCTATGATTTTTAAAAAGACATAATAAGAAGTGCTGGTGAGAATATGGAGAAATTAGAACCCTCATGCACTAGTGGAGGAAATGTAAAATGGTACAGCTACTTTGGGAAACATTCTGGCAGTTCCTCAAAAAGTTAAACATACAGTGGCCCTATGACCCAACAGTTCCTCTTGTAGGTATATACCCAAGAGAAGGAAAACATAGGTCCACACAAAAACTTGTGCACAAATGTGCATAGCAACATTATTTATAATAGCCAAAAAATGGAATCAACCCAAATGTTTGATTAATGGGTAAGAAATGTATATATAAAATATGGCTTAGCCATACAATAGAATATAGTCAAATACGTAAATAAATAAAATTCTGATACATGCTACAATATGGATGAACCTTGAAAACAGGCTAAGTGAAACAAACAAACAAACACAAAAGGTCACATATTATGTGATTCCATTTATATGAAATTTCCAGAATGAGAAAATCCACAGAGTCAGAAAGGAGATTCGTGTCTGCCTAGGGTTGGGGGAAAGGAGATTTGTGGCTGCTAATGGGCACATGGCTTCTTGTTTGGGTGATGAAAATGTTTTAAAATTGACCATGGTGATGGTTGCACAGGTCTGTGACCATGCTAAAACCATTGAATTGTACACTTTACATTAGTGGATTTTACTATGTGAATTATATCCCAGTAAAGCTGTTACATAAAAAGGGGTATATTACTGGAATTCCAAGGTTATTAACAAAATGCACCTTACTTTAAGCATCAAGTTAAGGTGCTCTATTATCTGTGAAGGAGTTGAAGATATAGAGGAGTAAACCCACTTCGGGATGAATACATATTTGCTGAGGAAGGAGCTATACAAGGACTCAGGGAAAAAAATACATACACACACACACACACACACACACACACACACACACACACACACATAGTTTTACTCCCAGAGTTGAAAACTAAACATTAGAGCTACACTGTCCAATATGGTAGCTACTAGCTAAATTTACATTTTATACTTAAATTTATCAAAATTAAATAGAATTCAAATTTTGGTTTATCGGTTGCACTATTCACATTTCAAGTACAGATGCTCTTCAGGTTACATCCCAATAAAAGCATCGTATTTGAAAATATTGTAAATTGAAAATTTACATGTAGCATACCTAACCTACCAAAGATGATAGCTTAGCATAGCATACCTTAAACATGCTCAGAACACTTACAGTTGACTGCAGTTGGGCAAAATCACCTAACACAAAGCCTATTTTACAATAAAGTATGGAGTGTCTGATGGAATTTATTGAACACTGTACTGAAGTGAAACAGAATGGTTGTGTGGGTCCTTGGAGTATAGTTGCTACTGAATGCATTACCTCCTTTGCACCATTGTAAAGTTAAACCACCATGAGTTGGGGACCATCTGTACTCCATAAGCAAGTGTGGCTAAGGGCTACTCCACTGGACAGGTAGATTATAGAACATTTCCATCATTGCATAAAGTTCTAGAGCTGTATTAACACCTGCTTCAAATATTATTAAGAAACATGGTATAAATATATGGGTAGAAGAAATAAGACATAGTGTTCAATAGATCATTAGAGCAACTATAGTTAAAAATCATCTATTGTACATTTCAAAATAAAGGAGAATAATTTGAATGTTCCTCTCACAAAGAAAAAGTAATTTAAGGTGATGGATATCCCAGTGACCCTGATTTGATCTTTACACATGATATGGATATATCACATTATCACAAATACTCCAAAAATATGTACATCTATTATATATTAATTTAAAAATTATTATTAAGAAATGTATTGGAAATCAAACACCCAGCTTTGGTTGGAGCAAATCCAAATCTAGGAAGTGGTTATGTCGGCTCACAACTGACACTGATTAAATACTTGTTTATTAGATTAATGAATAAATAAAACTCTTCTTTTCTCTACACAGATCAACCACTCTGATGCTAAGAACAACAGATATTCTGGCTGGCCTGCAGAGATCCAGATAGAAGGCTGCATACCCAAAGAACGAAGCTGACACTGCAGGGTCCTGAGTAAATGTGTTCTGTATAAACAAATGCAGCTGGAATCGCTCAAGAATCTTATTTTTCTAAATCCAACAGTCCATATTTGACGAGTATTTTGGGTTTGTTGTAAACCAATGAACATTTGCTAGTTGTATCAAATCTTGGTACGCAGTATTTTTATACCAGTATTTTATGTAGTGAAGATGTCAATTAGCAGGAAACTAAAATGAATGGAAATTCTTAAAGGGAATGATGTGATTCAAGCTGGAAAGAGGGTTGGGAGAAACAGCTTGTCCAGGTGGAGCTATGTTATGATCAGATCGAAGTGTGACCCCTGTGTGGTCCAGACAGCCCTGCAGAGAGAAAACCTTTATTCCATTATCACCAAGCACCTCCTAGTTTCCGACAGTCATCTCCTTCTGCTGGGAGAATCAGCAGCAGTTCAGGGGGCTTATGTTATGTCCTTGTTCAACTCAAGTTGAGCTCTTGAACTCCTCCTGTGGGCCTGTGAATGTATTCATTCATTCCACAACTCTGGGTGCCTCCCACATCTGGCGCCGGGGGTACAGTACACATTCCCTGCCTTCATGCCAGGCTGCTGAGCGGGGTGGGGAGGGAGGCGCTGCTCTCAGGAGGGCAACTGAACACCTCACTCTCTAGAAGATGCAGCAGTAGATCCAAGAGTCCAGGATGTTGCACACGTGCTGGAACGGTGGGTCAGATGACACACGTGATTCGGGGCTAAGAAAATAGAGTCAATGGGGCCAGCAGTCACTGCCAAATGTCCATTCTCACCTCTTTCCCGGGCCTGGCCCCAGAAGAGCGAGGAGACTTTGGTGCCGGGTTAATATTCCTTCTCTGAGCCTCTATATCTCATCTGTAAGATAAAAGAGTTGGGATAGATGAATGGTTGCCAAGCATTTTTGTTGGCAGGACTCCTTTTAAAACATGGTGCTACATGGCACCCCAAATTCCAGCATTCTCACAGTAACACACTGCCCCAATTCTCAGTGGCTTACAACAGCATTGATTTCTTGTTTGTGTTAATGTGGCCACAGGCCAGCCACGGCTGAGCCCTAGGTGTGAAAAGCCAGGCTGAAGGGGTGTCCCCTGTTAGGCATGAAAGCCAGAGACGGAACAGAAATCCAGCCTCCAAGCCCCACCAAGCTCCTGGCCTGATGTGTCAGCCCCAGCTGCTCACATCCCATGGCTCCAAACATGGGAGGCACCAGGTCAGCGAGGCCAGAGGATGTCAACCCCTCCCTCAGGGGCCCCAGCAAACCATGGACTGCATGGCTGTGGGCTGCATGACAGCCCTTGTCCAAAGAAGGGGGTGGCCACTGTGAGTGGAGATACAATGACCTGATGACTGCTGAGAGCCAAGCAGTGCTCTGGCCCAGGGAGGAGCATCACCCAGCCTGCAAGCCCTGCCCTGGGCAGAGGCCCCTCAGGGAGCCTGGTTGTCTGCAAGGAAGGCTGCAAACCACTGGATGGGGTCATGGCTCAGATCCCAGTAGGGGCTGAACTGTATCCCCCAAAATTCATCTGCTGAAGTCCTAACCCCCAGAATGCAACCTTATTTGAAAACAGGTTAACTGCAGATGCGGTCAGTAAGGATCAAGAGGTCCTAGAGTAGGGTGGGCCCCCACCCATCAGGACTGGTGTCCCTATAAAAAGGAGAAATTTGGAAACACCCACCCAGAGACTGGGATGATGCATCTGTGTGCCAAGCAACACCCCAAATCACCAGCAAACCACGGGAAGCTGGAGAGAGGCCTGGAACAGGGTCTGCCCTAGAGACTTCTGAGGGAGCACAGCCCTCCTGACACCTCGATGTGGTACGTCTGGCCTCCAGAGCTGTGAGACCAGAGACCTCTGCTGTTTAAGCTACTCAGGTGTGGTTCTTTGTGATGGCAACCCCACAAAACTAATACAGGCCCTTGTAAGTGCTAAGTTCTTAGGTAGGCATAGACGTTTTTGTGTATCAAAAAAGGAGGGCATACATTTTTATTCTGGCTGAAATTGCTATATTTTTGTAGCTTCGTTGATCTTAGTTCACTGTCATGGAATAGGCTGCAGGGGAGCTTCTGGCCAGGCATCGCCCGGGGATCCGGCTTTGGGCTGTGAAGTTCTTGTGATGACGGCCCCTCCTACCCAGTGATGGCCCCTTGGCCCTCTGCTGCCCCTGCAGCTCACTGCTGCGTCCGCACCCGGGGCACAGGACTGTGAATTGCCATTCATTTCCACATCCTGTTGATGTTTCCCTACAATGTGGTCTTCAGTGTGGAGATTGTCATTCCATCTCTGAAGGCACTGGGCACTGCCAGCCCCCAGCCCAGTCCCCCACCGGTGGGCACCATGCAAGGGGGCGTGCCACATCAGAGTCACATTTCCTGCCCAGTGTGGACCCTGCTGGTTACCCCTCACACCCGCCCCGTGACAGGGTCATGATGATTTAACCCAGTGGGGCTGGTGAGGCACAGAGAGGCTAAGGACCAAACAGCCAGTCTGGGTGCAGTGGCTCACAACCAAATTCCCAGCACTTTGGGAAGCCAAGGTGGGCAGATCACTTGAGGTCAGGAGTTCATGACCATCCTGGCCAACATGGTAAAACCCCATCCCTACTAAAAATACAAAACAAATTAGCTGGGCATGGTGGCACATGCCTATAATCCCAGCTACTTGGGAGGCTAAGGTGGGAGGATTGCTTGAACCCGGGAGGCCGAGGTTGCATTAAGCAGAAATCTCACCACTGTACTCCAGCCTGGGCAACAGAGCGAGACTCCATCTCAAGCAAACAAAAAAGAAACAAAGAGCCAGGTCACACGGACAATGACAGGGTGGAGTTCCACTCCAAGGTGCACCCGCTGCTCCTGTGCTCTGCTGGGAGGGACACACCCCAGGTAAGAACCCTGCTTGTCTACAGCACTTCACCATTGCCTTTGTCCTGTTAATTCAGGAAAGCATTTGCTTGATCTTTCCTTCTGTGATTGGAGAAGCCATGGGAGAGTGGATGCACGCTGGCTCTGGATGGCTCCAGGTGCTGCAGGTGCTTCCAGGTGGCCAGGAACTTCATCAGCACGCAGAGGCCCTGGCGCTTTCCATAGAGTCAGTGTGCCAGGGCAGGAGGCGGGCACTGGGGCTTCTGGACTTCTCCTCTTTACCAAGCTGCACACTGTAATGCTCCCTGATGTGGAGCTGAGAGAAGAGCTCCTCCCGGCGGCTGTGACCGAGGCCTGAACAGCAGCATCTTTTCTGGCCCAGGCCCCCGTGCTTGGATGCTGCGTGGGACATTCATTCACCCTCAGGGCTAAGTGCTCAGAACGCAAGAACCCTGTCCTTGAAGTTTGCATGCGCAGGCACCTCTGGTCCTTCCGAGGGCTGCTGGTGAGGGGCGTGCAGGAGGGGGATGCTGCCTTGACAGAGGGTGGAGGGTCCCCTGAGCTGGCCCGAGCTGCTCGTGTCTCTCTGTCCGGCTTCTCTGAGGCCTTTCTTTGTGCCTTCCTTGAAGCAGTAGGCCGGCCCAGGCCCTGTTGTGAAAGACATTCCTAGTGAAACCAAATGTCATATCACGCTGCCAAGTCTGAGATTCACATTCCTCCCCTCACTCCTCAGCCTCTGTCCCCCCGGGCTCTCAGGAAGAGAAGTGGTTCAGGGATAGGTGATCCTGACGATGATCTCCTGGTGTTAATATTTCTAATGCCAAGGTTTTGAAAAACATGTTAAGTTTCTAAATATCTTCCGTAAAGTTAAGCCTGCACTCAAGGGAAGTCACTACAATGACTTAGCAAAGAGGAGCTCAGGATTTTTTTTAAACGTATCGTGTTGATGTTTGTTTGGGAGAGGATCACGGGTGGATAGGAGAGCTGAGAGCCTGCGCTCTCCCTCCCAGCCGTCACTGCCAGTCCTTGAGAGGCTTGGTCCCCTCCCCGGTATCTGGAGGGCTCCTCCTGGAGGTTCCCAGACCTCTTGACTCTGGTGATGGGAATGCCTGGCCCTCCTTGACTTTGGTCACAGAGCAGGAAGCCTTAGGGAGCATGCGGTTGTGCACCTTCACTTTTGCAGGTGAAAAGTGAGGACCAGAAAGATGACATGCAGCCGGCTCAGGGCTGAGTTCCGGAGCCTGGGGTTTGTCCTGGGGCCTCCTTATCTCCAATGGGAAGAAAACTGTCTTGGTTTTGAGGCGGGGACCTCAGGCACGGGTGCTTGGAGAAAGCTGTTGACCCTCCTTCTTTGGGTTTTCCGCACCTAATGAGGGGAGAGGTGACATTTGTCAGGTGCGGCTCAGGCATGAAGCTAAGGAGGACAGCTCAGAGCGTCCAGATCATGTACCTGAGAGCATGTCCTCGGGCTGTAACAGCAGTGCATCTGTGAGGCCCGATACACGAACCACACGTGGCTATTCATTCAAATTACATGGAGTTCGAAGTCCAGTTCCTTGGGCGCAGTAGTCACATTTCAGAGCCACGCAGGTGGTACTGGATGGCACTGTCAGGGCAGAACCTTCCAGTGACTGAGCCACTCTGAGCTGCCCCCATGCCAGCCTCCCCTGGAATCTGTTAGCAATGCTGATTCTCAGGCCCAGCCCAGACCTGACAGATCAGACTCTCTGGCGGGGGTGGGGGGACAGCCGCCCTGTCTCCACAGCTCTCCCAGGATTCGGATGCAGCTGGAATTTGGGGACCACTCTGTGAGTCATCTGGAGAGCATGCTGATAACTCAGTTTCATTTCTGTGGCCAGATCAAGTAGTTTCATTTCTCTCCCTGTTTGTTGATGACGGAGCAGGGGAGGGAGTGGTTCACATGCCACATAAAAGTGAAGTGGAGGAAAGGGAAGAGATGATTTCTCCGTCCTGAACGTGCAGCGGTAAGAGCGGGGCCGGTGCAGGGAGGGCTGCTTTGTGTCTGATGCACAGCAGATGCGTGTTTAAAAAATATTTCCTGAGTGACATGACATCTGCTTGGTGAATGTGGCTTGTGCTGGGAGGCAGGAGCCATAAAGATAAGATTCTGGTGTGAGGTGCAGAAAGGGCCCATGTTGCCACCAGCCCACAGTAGCCTTGTGCACAGACAAAGAGGTTCTGGAGGGGAAGTGGCTGGCCCTGGGGACAGGCTGGCCTCCATCCTGATCTGGCCAATAGTCGGGTGGACACAAAGGGGTGATTTTTAGGACAGCTTTGCTCAGCGTCCTACAAAGTCTGGGGGTTGAGTAAGGAGCTTTGTGCCCCAAAAGCCGTCTCGGAGGGTTTCAAGTGTTCCTTCTTTTGTGGTATTTGTGATGCTCTGACGTAACCTTGGTGACGGTGATATGCTGGGAAATTGGCTCTCATGGGGCGGGGCAGGGCAGAGGGTGGTGCCTGATTTCTAGCCTTTGCCGATTCTCTTCCGTTCTCATGGTGTGAATGCTCCCACCGTGGCCAGTTCCCAGCCAGTAGGGGCCAACTCCAGCACTCTGGACCACTGCACCCTGGACCACCTGCACTCTGAGGGCTGAAGTCCGTTTTATAATTGATATAGAGCGGAAAGGAGACATGGTGGTATTGATGACGCCGTTTTTTTTTTCTTTTTTTCTTTTTGTTTTTTGTTGTTGTTGTTGTTGTTTTTTTTTTTTTTTTTTTGAGAGAAGTTCTCGTTCTGTTCCCCAGGCTGGAGTGCAGTGGCGTGATCATGGCTCACTGCAGTCTCAAGCTCCCGGGCTCAAGGGATCCTCCCACCTCAGCCTCCCAAGTAGCTGGGACTACAGATGTGCACCACCACACCTGGTTAATTTTATTTCTTTTTGTAGAGACAGGGGCTCTCTATGTTGCCCAGGCTGGTCTCAAACTCACTGGCTCAAGAAGTCCTTACGCCTCAACCTCCCAAAGCACTGGGATTACAGGCGTAAGCCACCCCATTCGGCTTTGATGACACCTTTTGAACACTGTTCTTTCTCATTTTGTGTTTAGAATGTTGTCTCTAGCTGTTTAAAAAGATCAGGATTCCAAGCTATCTTTCTTCGCACCCTCTCCTCCGTTTACTCTGCTCTACTTCCCACCCCCGCCCCACCCCCTGAAGCACTTTTGACTCCCTTCGGATGTGCAATTTTTTTTTCTTTTTCTTTTTTGAGACAGGGTCTTCCTGCTCTGTTTCCCAGGCTGGAGTGCAATGGTACCATCATAGCTCACTGCAGCCTTAAACTTCCGGGCTCAAGTGATCCTCCTGCCTCGGTCTCCCAACGCATTGGGATTACAGGTGTGAGTCCCTGCGTCTGGCCAGGATGTATGTGAGCTTTATTTAGGTTTAGCCCCTGCCCTAGAATGCAAGCTCCCCCAGGGATCTTTGTCTGCCTGACTCGATATGTATCTCAAGGACTTAGTGCTCAATACGTATCTTTGAGTGGGTGAAAAACAAGCGGTCTTAAAAAGAAAGGAGGTGAGCCCGGGGAGATAAGGTCGCATTCAGTGCCAGTGCTTGGTCAGCCATGACCCTGCACCATGCGAGTGACATTGGGACTGGAGCAAAGGGACACAGCAGAGTGGCCCCCAGTGCCCAAGGACCCAGCAGAGCTCTCGGACTGGTTGCAAGCCAGCAATAGTGGCTATGCCCGTGTGGGAGACGCAGCTTGCCTTAGACTTCAGCGGGAACCACCATGTCCGGCACAGCCATTTCCATCCTTCCCAGGGGTGTTTACGTGATCCCGGCAGTCTCAGTCAAACTTCCAAACTCAGCAGGGAATGTGTGTGCTTGTCCTCTAATCTCAACACCCTGGGGTGCAGTGTCAGGTGCAGGTCAGAGACAGCAGTGGAGACCCGATTCCCAGCCCTGGGCTGGGGCCCCCACAAGGCCTCCAGCATCTCCCCATGGCCCAGTTTCCTCATCTGCAGGACAGGCTGTCTTGAGAATTTGGGGGGATGATAGACCCAAAAGCATTCTGGAGCCAGAGGCTTCTGCCTTTGTCGGGGGCATCAGGGAGTGTCAGTCATGAATTCACCATGACTTCTGACCACCTCTGCCTGGACTCCCTCACCTCAGCGCTGCCTAAGCTGGGTAACCACCAGCTTCCTGGGCCTTCACCCCCCAGGGCCTTCCTCTCCAGTGATGTGCCTGGAAAGAGGGATTTCTCTTTGCAAAGGTCTCTGGAATTGCCAAGTTATGGCTTTAAGCATATGTAGGGAAACTCCCTCCCCTTTGCACTTTTGGAGTTTTTTTCCAGCCCTCAATAGAAATCAATACAGTGACCAGGCTGCCCTTTTCACCACACTCCCAGGCTCCTGAGGACCCTGGTGGAAGATGGACTAAGCACATCCTGGGCATTGGGGACAGGCACCGGCTCCTCAAGCATGGACAGGGACAGGGATGGGGTGGGGCAGCACTGCCGGAAGTGGGGCTGTGGGCTGATTTTCTTGCTGTACTACTTTCAGTCACTGCGTACCTGTTATGGGTTGAACTAGGCCCCCTGTATTAGTCAGAGTTCTCTAGAGGGACAGAACTAATGGAATATAAATAAATAAATATATACATATATATGGAAGTTTACTAAGTATGAATTTACAGGATCACAAGGTCCACAATAAGCAATCTGCAGCCTAAGGAGCAAGGGGAGCCAGTGTGAGTCCCAAAAACTGAAGAACTTGGAGTCCAATGTTCGAGGGCAGGAAGCCTCCAGCACGGGAGAAAGATGTAGGCTGGGAGGCTAAACCAGTCTCTCTTTTCACATTTTTCGGCCTGCTTTATATTCTAGCTTTGCTGACAGCTGATTAGATGGTGCCCACCTAGATTGAAGGTGGATCTGCCTTTCCAAGCCACTGACTCAAATGTTAATCTCCTTTGGCAACACCTCACAGACACACCCAGGATCAGTACTTTGCATCCTTCAACTCAATCAAGTTGACACTCAGTATTAACCATCACACCCCTCAGATGTATATGTTCAAATCCTAACCTCAGAACCTCTGAATGTGACCTTAGTTGGAAATAAGGTCTTTGCAGATGTAATTAAAGACGAGGTTGTTTTCCAGTAGGGTGGGCCCTAATCCAATATGACTGGTATCCTTATAAAAAAGGAAAATTTGTTTGTTTGTTTGCTTAACTTCTATTTTAGGTTCAGGGGTCCATGTGCAGGTTTGTTACATGGGTAAATTGTGTCATGGGAGTTTAGTGTACACATTATTTCATCACTCAGGTAATAAGCATAGTATCCAATGGATAGTTTTTTGCTCCTCTCCTTCCTCCCACCCTCTACCCTTGAGTAGGCCCAGGCGTCTCTTGTTCTCTTCTTTGTGACCATGTGTATTTAATGTTTAGCTCCCACTAATAATTGAGAACATGTGGTATTTGGTTTTCTGTTACTAGATTAGTTTGCCTAGGATTATGGCCTCCAGTTCCATCCATGTTCCTGCAAAGGACATGATCTCATTCTTTTTGATGGTTGCATAGTATTCCATAGTGTATATGTACCACGTTTTTTTATCCAGTCTACCATTGATGGCCATTTAGGTTGATTCCATGTCTTTGCTATTGTAACGGTGCTGCCATGAACATTCGTCTGCATGTGTCTTTACGGTGGAATGATTTCTATTCCTTTGGGTGCATACGCAGTAATGGGATTGCTGGGTCGAATGGTAATTCTGTTTAAGTTCTTTGAGGAGTCACCAGACTGCTTTCCACATGGCTGAACTAATTTACACTCCCACCAGCAGTGCAGAAGTGTTCCCCAAAAGGGGACATTTGGACACAGACACGCAGAAGCCCACTCCTGCCTCCTCACTCAGCCTGGATTTGTCTCAGTCGCCCCCGCTTGCCTCTCACACGTGTGTACCCTCACACTGCTTCAGCATCTACCGGTCCTCCGGCCTTTGCTCTTAGAGCAGAGATTCTCAACCTTTCTCCATTTGGGCTTCCCTGAGTGGTTCCGTAGTTCATTTATGGTGCCCGCCACCCAAAATAAATTCCTGGCAGTTCTATTTACTAATTAGGTAGGTCTAAACAACTCAGTAATAGTAGGCTGGGTGGTGTCCAACAGCTGCCTTCGTGTATCACTGGGAAATCTTAAAGATCCCACAGTGGTCTGTGAGTTTGCTGAAATACCCCAGGTGCACAGTTTGGGGAACATAGTCTTATAGATTTGATGAATTCCCTTTTTGCACCTGTATATCACTCACGGGGCTGATCTATGACTGGTGTGCTAGTCCATTTGTGTCACGATAGAGGTAAACCTGAGACTGAGTAACTTACAAAGAAAAGAGGTTTAGCCGGGCACAGTGGCTCACGCCTGTAATCCCAACACTTTGGGAGGCCGAGGCGGGTGGATCACCTGAGGTCAGGAGTTGGAGACCAGCCTGACCAACATGGAGAAACCTCATCTCTACTAAAAATACAAAATTAGCTGGGCGTGGTGGTGCATGCTTGTAATCCCAGCTACTGGGGCAGGCAGAGGTCCTTCTCAGATGCTTTGGGTCCTGCCATTGAAAGGGAAGAAGAGAAGTCCCTTCCCTGGGAGAGCCTCAGTGATCCCTGCACAAGACCAGCCGTCTTCCTCCGCCCCATATTGTTCATCCCTGGCACCCTGTGTTGCGCGTGCAGTCCCTTGTTTTTCTCTATCTTATCAGGAACCAGTTCTAGGTTCCTAACCTGGTCTGACCCCGGCACCCTGTCCTGTTACACAAGAAACCCTGATGCTGATATATATATGTCCCAACATTGCCCTTCCAGAGCCTCTCCAGCTGTGACTCACTGTTGACATGGCAACCCCCACCCCCTGGACTCCTCGCTCAACCCACAAAGACTATCTCTTGCGTACCCTGCTCTGAGGTGTTTTAAAAAGTGCCACCATAAAACTGTAACACAAGAATGAAACCCAACAAGAATCAGGGGACAGGAACCAAGGAACATGACATCATATGAGAACTAAGGGCCGCTCTGATTGACCACAGCATTTGGCTCTCAGCCTCCCACGGCCAAGGCTAAGGGAGGATAGGACAATTGTCTCTCTCACTCTTGAACAAGAGGGAGCTCCTGGATTCACTGGGAGAGTAAATTTGACTAGCTTGGACTTCTGCAAGGTAATTTATTGTGACTGCCTATTAAGGAGACTAATCTTAACATAATCTCAACATAATTTCTTTATATTAAGGAGATTAAATAAATCCATGGATATGTTCTTGAGTGAAATTTTTCTTTTTTTAAAGCAGAGACCTTTTCCACGGGGTCACATTTTGTTTTGACACTCCTGGGAGGCAGGCAGGACCACGTTAAGTGGCTGTTTTTCAGTGAATGATTCTACGGGGAAACCTGAATAAGATGGTAATGTTATAGGAAAGTGTCTGATGCAGAACCCGGCAATGGCTAAAACTGGAAGATGCAAAGCAGCCTGCTAGTGTGGGAGCTGCAATAAACCAAATCCCTTTTTTTTCTCAGTCAGAAGGAGGGACTTTCCAAGCTTGATCCTCTAAGAAAAAAGGATCCCCTCCTATTTTCTTACCGATTTTCAATTTATCCAGAATGCATGCTTCTTAGTCTTCAGACTCCTGGCCTGGTCACCCCTTGAAAATATTTGGCAGCCCCCTGGTTTAACAGCAGCCTCGAAGTTGACAGCAACTCCAAATCCTGTGGCTCAGCAGTACAGAGCCAGCTGGCCTCACCTCTCCTCTGGGTCCACTGCATCTTATCAAGGCCTTGCTGTCCTTCCTTGGATCCGTCACTCCCGACCTGGCCCTCAGTAGCTCCCTCCTGGATTCTGACCTCACCTTGTTCCTCATCTTTGTCTTAACTCTTAACTTGGCTGTCTGCTGTACCCTGACAGCCGCCTCGTCTTCTCTTTTCTCCTCTTCTCTCACCAGCTGTCTTCTTGGTTTTTCAGTTCCTCTCTCTCAAGACCTGCACTTTCTCTTCAAGTCAAGGTCCACGGCTCCCATGCTCTGCAATTATACTGGGCTGCGGAAGCTCCCACGTGGGGACCAAGCCCTGGAGAGGAACCCACAGTGCAGTGGCTCCTGAAAGCAGAGGCCTGCACCCCTAAGCCTCTTAAGCCCCCCAATTCCATTCCCTCCTGCCTGTGTGCATAGCCCAAGTCCCACCTGTCCATGTGTCACCCGGCTCTTCTGTGTCATCTCCGTGAACCTGCAGGGGCACCCAGCCAGCCAACAGGCTCCCGAGACAGTCCACTCACACAGACACACTGTAGCCATTTCTGAAGATTGTGTAGGGGAGACAGATGGTTCACCAGGCACACACCAGACAACCCGAAACCTACATTCCTTACTCAACAGGCCCGTGTCAGAAAATCCTCCCTAAACTGCAATGGGGAGGGGGACTGAGGGACTTCTCATCCCCTACATGTCACCCCACGGCTCACTCCTGCCTCCGACCTTCACACATGTTCACCCCTGCAACTTTTCACCCCTTTGTTTTGCAGAGCAATCTGTGTCCAGCTCCTGTCCTCTCAAACTTAATAATCAGCTCATGATATGCTTAGCAAGACCTGCCCTTTATGAAAATGAGGGTGAGGGTGAGGGTGGCGAGAGTTTTAAATATGTTTTAAAAGGAACATGAAATGAAGAATATTGGGCTTCATAAAAGGAACCCTCCTTTCCCTTGTTCTTTCTTCCCACGGAGAGGAAGAAGTTGAGGCTGAGTTATCACCTCCCATCAGCACTCGGTTTTGTTCCTGGACCCCTGACTTCGTCACCAAGGGCAGCTGGCTCCAGCTCTCAGCCTTTGAAGGATATTGTGGCTAGGGGTTCAGAGTCCCAGGCTCCCTCCCAGACAGATGGGTGGAGTGAGGCCACCTGAGATCTCACTTGCTAGGGTGGGTGCCACCAGGCCCACCGAGCTGCTGGGTCCTGGCCAAGCCCTCCTGTACCCCCTGAGAAAGTCTCCATAGGGCTAGGAGCTGTTTGTGCCAACTTTAGATGGACTCATCTCTCAGTGATCCCATAAAATTGCCGCCTAGCCCTTCTGGTTTCAAGGATTTCACATCAGAAAACGTTTTATGAACCCAGGGCTAGTTCTGAAAACAGGAAGTGCTTTCAGCCCCCATGGGAGGAGGGGGGTGCAGGAGGCCTGTGGACCTGGACCTCTGGAAGCCAGGCTGGAGAACAGGGGCTGAAGGCTGAGCGGCGGCGGGGCCATTCACACAACCATGGTCTTTCCTCCCAGTGAGTAGGGACCCCAGGTGGGGCTGCTGAGCCCAGGAGCCGCTGGCTCTGCTGGAAGATCCGCCCCTCTGAGGCTGCAGGGGGAGGATGCAAGACTGGGCAAGAGCTCATTAGGAAACGCTGAGACAGAGGGTCCGAGTGAAGATTCCACTGCAGAGAGGGCAGTCCAGGTCATCACAGGGTGACATCTGGGGATGAGGCTGGCCGGGGCATGGGGCAGGTTTTTGAGCCCGGCAGTGTAAGCAGTCTCTGTCCCAAGGGAGAAAAGCCGCTGAGAGCTGCTGGGCCAGCAGGTGGGAGTGCTGGGCTGGCATCAGGGTTTCTGGAAGGGGTATTCCTGAGAAGTGAGGTGCTGCTCTGGGACTCTGGTGCCCCAGGGGCCTTCCTGCAGGGCGCTCTCAACAGCCACCTTCGGTAGAAGCCAGGGCCACCCTGCATGGGGGATGATGCCGCATCCAGCGCAGAGCCTTGCGATCAGTCACTCTCCTCCCTCCACAATAGCAGGGACCTCCCTGCCCGCCGCACCCCTGCCCCCCGCCCCCGCCCCCGCCCCCGCTCCCGCCCCGCCGTGGCTGTGCAGCTAGCAGGGGACAGTCCCATCAGCAAAGTCGGGGAACTTCCAGGAAGCCCGCGTCCCCCTCAGCCTGCCTTTAGCCAGAAAAGATTCCAAGCTCTGCTCTCTAATTAGGAAAGCCAGTGTTTGCATGTGGAGATTGTTTTGCTAGACCCGACGAGGGTAGCAAAGCAACAGGAAGTGTTCCCCAGAGCTCCGCCCACGACTTGCGTGGCCCAGAGCTGGATGGTCGTCCGTCCCACCATGGCGAGTGGATAAAGGTTCTTTTCCTGGGCTGTGTCATTCCACCCAGAGCAAGGGATAAGCCTGTGATAGCCGTAAGTCAGGAACCACCACCACGGTTAAAGACCTTCAAGTTAATTGTTGGAACCTGCGGCTCTGACACTTCCAGCAAAGCTACTTCTGCGAAAGCTGTGAAGAGCAGAGGAAGTGGGACAGGAGAGGAGCTGAATCCTGCGATTGTATCGCTAGGAGCCCCCAAAGTACGATGACGGTCCTCAGGCCAGCATGGGGGTGCATTGGCACCATGTAAGGAAAGGGGTCCTCCCATGGCACCGTTGGAGTAGGGCGGTGTGGGGTTGTTCGGAGAGAAAAGTTTCCCATGAGCTCTGTTTCAGCAAACGGCGATGACCACTTTTGTGGCAACTTAACAGTCTTGCCTTCCTGCACGTGGACATTTTTCTTCATGCATATTTCTCTTGCAAATGGTTCTATTGTTTGTATAATTGTATTTCGTGAGTGGAGAAGAGTTGGAAGCAAAAATCTGTACATGAGAAATGTAAGTATGTGGTAACACTGCCTTTAGTGAAATTGAGAGCAGATCTAAAGGGATGTGAAAAGCATCAGGGTGGCCATATAGGAGGCAGGATCATTCCCCCCAGACCCCGGCCATGCGGGTTGTGTTTTATGGTAGGAGTGATTATGGCAGCCTATGTGTGTCTAGGCATAAGAATACTTATTCTATGGATCTTAAGGTAATTATGTGTTGGAATTATGTGTTGGAAAATGTATGGCGTGGAATTCAGTAGGGGAATGCTCACAATTTGTGTGGTTCCTGGAGTTGGAAATGGGTGGCAGATCCAGCAAGAGGCAAGATTTCCAAATGGACTGCTGAGTCATTCTTAGGGTGGGTTAGGAGAAAACGTGTTTTGGTCTGAAGGAGGGAGGAAGAAGACAAAAACAAGTAAATTATAAAACGTGCTTGCAGGATTGAAATCTGATCCTGAATAAGAGAGAATAGCCATGAGTATAATGTTTAAAAATACACACAAAGAAATCCACTGTGGTGGGAGTCACAAGAAGTTCAATCATTATCTGGTCTCGTCATCTTGAGTGAAGCTGTCCACTCCCAAAGCCGACTGCTTGGTCCGTAGCTCTTAGTTTTTGCATCTGGAGGCTTTTGTGGTTAGTCTTGGTTTGAGGTCATTTGAGCTGATCCATTGGTCTGGGTTTGTTGCCTGTTTCTACTGACTCTCGAGTACTTGGGTCAACACCTTGGATCTTGACTGCCCTGGCATTTGCTAGGAGGACCTGAAATGGCTCCTTCCAAAGAGGTCTGAAAAGTTTTTGCCTTGAGGTCTCTTCCAGCGGACCCACACCAGGCTGGAGGTCAGAAAAGTCTGGCCGGCATTTCCTCTGGCTGGCATTTCCTTTGGGCACGAGACTTGGTGTGTGAGGCTAATCCTTGACAATGCTTAACTGCGTACATGAAATGGAGCAGAGCCAGGCCTTGCTGGAGTTACTCCTGGTCATGTACAGCATCCGGTTATGATCTCATGGGGTGCTGGACTAAGTGAGCACTCAGAGACGGTCACGCCAATAGCCTATTATATCCTCTACCTAGGAGTTAAGGAGTAATCTTCTGCTTACAGATAGAGGCCAAGACCGCACGGCCAAGAAAGCTGATGGCAAAACTCAAAGCCCAGAGAGATGGAGGGTTTTTTATAGTTAGGGAATTTCAGCTTCAGTGTGTGATTGATTTTGTATTTTGCGAACACTGAGGGTGATTCAGACAGTGAAGTGTCTGTGTTAGAAGAAGGACCCTCCAGGACAGTAAGTCTATAATCTTTTGATAGGAAGATAGGTATTGTCCATGCTAAGAATAGAAAGTCTAGCAAGAGGTAGACTTGCAATCATGAACCCAAGGCTCTGAATCCTGTCTCACCTTTACAGTCTTGCCTGGGTTATATTTGTTGCAGATGAGATATGACTCTACCACTTCCTGGGCCAATTCCAGAAAATTTCCTGACCAATATGCATTGCATGTAAAACTTAATTTACCTTTTCCATGATGCAAACAATTATGGAGTAATTTAGCTAGGAAGGCTTATGGCACTCACAGGCAGGTGTTCTGAGATGACCAGATTCCATCTTTATTAAGAAACTATTTTTGAGATTGCCAATATTACTTGTCAGAAGTTTACATCGATTATTATGAGTCAATTATAAATGGATCCAATTTTCTTTCTGAAAGTTTGGTGGATAGATGTCAGTTACTATTTTAGAACTCTAATATAGTATTTGAAGCTAATTTTTTTAACATGAAGTCAGTAAGGACATCGCCCTTGACTTCTGGCATGGCTTCTCAACTAAAAGCTTCTACTTTAGTATCTCATACCTCCTTTGGATATTGGGTAGCTTCTAATAAGTTACTGATCCCTTACTCATTTTTGATGTGGACAATCACAGATGTCATAAATCCTCTGTGCTTCCGTAGCATCCCCAAATCATAAGCAGTTCCAAATGCCCATCTTATCTATTCTTGGTATAAATGTTCGCTGTTTTATCTCTTAAAATAATGTGACTTGAAGTCAGGACTACATCTTAGCCACTGGGAAATATCTCACATTAAGAGATAGAACATTCTGATGGGTGCATGACAGTTTCCTATGCAGGAAATGCTTTCGCCATTTTTATTGTTTTTTCCTCCACAGCCTTTATTAAGCTCCTACTGTATGCCAGGTACTTTGGGCTGCAGGTACAGCTGTGAAAAAAAACAGGTAAAAATCCCTGCCCCCCTGGGGCCTTATTGCAGCTGGGGAGACAGGAAACAGGCAGAATCCATCAGGAAAGATATCGTGTAGATGGTGGGAATGCAGCTTTTGACTGTTGCCTCCCCCATCAGATCCTTAGCGCCGAAAAAGGTGGCAATGTCTCCCGGCTGGGTGTCCAGAGCCTGGCACACAGCAGGCACTCAATGAATGTTTACAGAGTGGATGAAGACTCACATTGACTCAGGAACTGCGGCTCAGAGAGAGCAAGGAACCCAACCAGGGGAGCTATGGAGCTGAGGCAGATAAATTGGGTGTGGCAAGGGGGGTGTCTGCCAGGTCCAGGAGCCCCAGCTGTCACCAATGCATGATATGACTTTGGGTGAGCCACACCCTCTCTGTGCCTTGTTGGGAGTAGGCACTGGAGAGCAGGGGTGGGAGTGGTCATTAGGATGAGGGTGTCCTGGAAGCCCACGCCTGCCAGGGCCCTCCAGGCTCCAGGCAGTCTCCAGCCCGAGGCCCTTTGGAGTTGTGTGGCTCCCCCTCCAGCTGCTCTGGCCACAGATCTTCCTGCTCTCCCCAACTCCCCTCTGCCCTTCAGCCCCACAGCCGGCCATTAGCTGACTTGTTGACCATGACTTCAAAGCATCCAGAATCCAGTCGGCTCTCACCACCCCCTTTGCCATTGTTTCCAAAAGGGTGTTGCCCCTGGGCTTGTCTTTTAGAGCCCCCCAACGGAAGGGAGGACTTCAAAGACAGAAAGAGAGCTAGGCACCAAACCTCAAGCAGGCCTTGCTTTCCCAGACTCTCAAACTTAAAAAAAAAAAAAAAAAAAAAGCCAGACACAGACAGGCAAGCAGGTGTCCTCCCAGCCGGGCCTCGATGGCTGTATTGCAGCCCCTCCTAAACAGCAGGCAGGAGCCAGCCCTGGGACAGGCTCCACACACTCACAGCACCGCCTCCTGCACAGTGCAGTCCCTGCTCTCAGCCTGAGCAGGCGCAGCAGCCCTGCCCTCCCAAGAAAGGGGATGGTGAGAAGCCTAGTGTCCTCTCCACAGAGACCAGCGCCACACATGACAGCCACACGTGACAGTGTTGGTACCAGCACTCAGTCTTTGAGCCACAAGTGCTTATAAGATATGAGTAATAGTATGGAACCCTCCCACATCCTCAGGAAGAACGGTCAGCCCCATTTTCTAGATGTGAAAACTGACACCCAAAGAGATTTCAGCACACGCTCCGGGTCCCCGGGTCCCATGCACAGCCCTTGTGCTGGAAGGCCCCAACCCTACTTTCTAATTCTTTATCCTAAACCCGGATTGTGGGCCTTATCTTAGGGAGATGGTGCTGCCACCTGCCTGTGGAGGACACTCTGCCTTGGTCTAGTCCCACCCTGCCCCTCGCCGAGTGGAGCCTCCATAGAGGCTTGTGCGTGGCTTTGGGATCCCGGGCAGCAGGAGTAGGGTCTGGGCTGGTGAGCAGGGATGGGGAAGGCCCCGACAGCAGACCCCATGAGGATGACTGGGCTCCATCCTACGTGGACCTTCTAACGAGCCACATGGAAGCATGTCCATCTGAGAGGTGGGAGAAGGAGGAAGTTGTCCCCAGTTGTCCCACCTCAGGATGGGAGGTTGCCCCAGGGGCTGGCTTCCCACTCCTCCAGGCTGCCGTGCTGAAAGCCGGCAGGTGTCGCAGGTAGCAGATGTGGCAGGTTGCTCGAGGGAGAAACTCTGGACGCATGAGATTCAGTTGTACAGAGCCTGAGTCCTGTAGCCTGGCCCAACTGTCCCAAAGCCCCAGCACTCTGGCTGTGTGTAAACCTTACCTCTTCTTCATGCCCTTCCTGGTCCATGGCTGTGTCCTTTATTGTACCTGGTCTCCTTATCTTCAAGGGTGCCCATCACACCACTCTCCAGCTCAGAACCCTCCAAAGGCCTCCCTCACACCAACATACAATGCAAGACCTCTGCCCACATCTCGCAAGCCTTTTTCCTCCCTCTTTTTCAGCAGTCACACTGACCATCTTCCTATTCCCTGAGCTCATTCCGACCTCAGGACCTTTGCACATGCATTTCCTCTGTGGGAGAGGCTGGTCCCCACTTCCTCCAAGCCTTGCTCCTCTGCCCATTCCCAGGCACACCCTCCAGTGGGCACCCAAGTTACCCTCACCCCAGAATCTCAAGCCCACCACCTGTCTTTCTCCAGACACTCCCTTGTCACCTGGAGTTCCTGGTTGGTTGGTGTATTTGTTTTGGCATTTCCCCGCTAGGATGGTGTGCCAGGAGTGAGGGCTTGGTCTGATTTGATCACCACAATAACCACGTGGTGGAAAGTGCCTGGCACATTCAGAGTCGTACCCTTGTATGAGTCTGCTCAGGCTGCCATGGCAAAAGACCACAGACTGGGTGGCTTAGACAACACACATTGGTTCTTTCACAGCCCTGGAGGCTGGAAGTCCCAGATCAAGGTGTCGGCAGAGCTGGTTCCTTCTGGAGGCCCCAGGGGGAATCTGTGCTCTCGTCCCAGCTCCTGGTGGCTGTGGCAGAGGCCTTGGCATTCCCTGGCCTGGGCTGCAGCACTGCAGTCTCTGCCTCTGTCTTCACAGGCCCTTCTCCCTGTGGGTCTCTATGTCCCAAATCTCCCTCTGCCTGTCTCTGATAAGGACACCTGTGATGAGATTTAGGGCCCATTCTAAATCCAGGATGATCTCATCTCAAAATCTTCACCTTAATTATATCTGCAAAGAGTCTTTTTCCAAAAAAAAAGTCATGTTCCCAGGTTCCAGGTGAACATAAATTTTGGGGGGACTGTGGGGACACCATTCATCCTCCTAGATCCACCTTACTACTAGAGGAAAGGGTGATACAGTGCAAGCCAGAGTGTGGGGGGCTCCTGCCCGGAGCACAGGCCCAGCTCTGAGTCTTGGCTTAGGCGTCATTGGCCCTCCCGGATGTCCGTTTCTTGACCCTGAAAATCCAGATAAGGGCCAAATGCATAGGCTTGTTGTGAAGCTTAAATGTATATCTCAGCACGGTGCTGCCCTCATCTGAGTGCAGGCCACAGCCTGAGAACTGGGGCCCAACACCTGCTTCTCCCACACTCCCCTGGTGCCTGGCCAAGCCCGGGTGTGAGGCCATGTCTGTCTTCCAGCAGGCCCAGGAGGTGCTGCCTGTCATCTCTGCACACCTAATGGTTCTCCTGCCTGGTGCTGAGCCACAGAGACCTGATGCCATAGATGACACAGACCATCAGAAGTGACAAAGGAGACTGGGTGTGGTGGCTCATGGCTGTATTCCCAGCACTTTGGGATGCTGAGGCGGACGGATTGCTTGAGCTCAGGAGTTTGAGACCAGCCTGAGCAACATGGCAAAAACCCATCTCTATAAAAAATACACACACACAAAAAAACTAGCCGGGCATGGTGGTGCATGCCTCTAGTCCCAACTACTCGGTAAGCTGAGGCAGGGGGACTGCTTGAGTCCAGGGAGGTTGAGGCTGCAGCGAGTCCTGATTACACCACTACACTCCCCCACTGAGTGACAGAGTGAGACCCTGTCTCAACAACAACAACAACTACAAGTAGCAAAGGAACGTTGAGACTCTACTGGGAATGTGGAGTCCACTGCCCCCGTTCCCCAAGCCCGAGCCGGTAGAAATCCACTTGTGCTCTGTAGCTGCCAAGAGCCCCTCCTGCAGACAGGGGCCCTGCACTGGACCCCTGGTCTCTGCATCTGTGTGTAGGGGGTAGGTTGTAGGCTGGGGTGAGGAGGGGTTGGCAAAAGTGCCACCTCGGGGAGGACTTCTGGTGACCTGTGGGCCGCTCTCCCTCTTGTGTCTTTGCAGAGCTTGTCAGGAAGATTGGAGGTGCCAAGTAGCAGAGAAAGCATCCCCCAGCTCTGACAGGGAGACAGCACATGTCTAAGGCCCACAAGCCTTGGCCCTACCGGAGGAGAAGTCAATTTTCTTCTCGAAAATACCTGAAAAAAGAAATGAATTCCTTCCAGCAACAGCCACCGCCATTCGGCACAGTGCCACCACAAATGATGTTTCCTCCAAACTGGCAGGGGGCGGAGAAGGATGCTGCTTTCCTCGCCAAGGACTTCAACTTTCTCACTTTGAACAATCAGCCACCACCAGGAAACAGGAGCCAAGCAAGGGCAAAGGTAAGCCCGGTGGAGGGACATTCAGAAAGGGTGCATTCTGGCTGCCGGTGCAAGGGCTGTCATGTAAGCCCACCACAATAATAGAACCAGCCAGTCTGCTCCTCCAGCACAGCTGATGTCTCCAGCTCTCCTGGTCACGCCCAACAAGTACCAGGAATGTACACAGACTCTCCTGCAGCAACGGGCTGCTGCGACGTGGGTCTGGGGGCTTCTGTGTGTGGGGGTCCCCTTCCTGGAGCTTTTCTTTCAGCCTCCCCTGCAGCCATCACATTGCCAGCCCACCCTCTTGCCACCCTCCCCAGCTCTGCAGCCGCCCGACCCAGAACCTCTCCTCCCTCTGGCTGGAGTCTCTGCCTCTTGGAACTTCTTCCTGGCTCAGTGCTCCCAGCCCCTCCCTGGGAGGCACACCCTGCCCACCTGCAGCCAAATCCTCCCAGCATCTGCCCCTGTGAGGCCTCAATAGGAACAGAACAGAAGGGCCCCTGAAAGCAGCAGCACCCCTCCATCCACCTTCTCACCTCCTGTCTGCAACCCAACCTAACATCATAGCCGCACAAACTCTGCCACACATCTCCATGACACCAGGGACCCTATCAGGGGTCAAGGCAGTGGCATCTGTTCTGCCTTCTCCAGGGGCCCGAGAACAACCTGTACAGCCAGTACGAGCAGAAGGTGCGCCCCTGCATTGACCTCATCGACTCCCTGCGGGCTCTGGGTGTGGAGCAGGATCTGGCCCTGCCAGCCATCGCCGTCATCGGGGACCAGAGCTCGGGCAAGAGCTCTGTGCTGGAGGCACTGTCAGGAGTCGCCCTTCCCAGAGGCAGCGGTAAGTTCAACGGACCACCTTCCCTCCGCAGCAAGCAGCGCCACCTGTAAGCCACAAAGCTTCCCCAGGCACCAAGTGGTTTTAGAGACAGGCTGCTGGATGAGAGAGACCACTGGGAAAGACAGGATGCTGGGAGAGAGGCCGCTGAGAGAGACAGGCCACTGGGAGACAGGCTGCTGGGAGAGAGGCCACTGGGAGAGACAGGGCACTGGGAGAGACAGGCTGCTGGGAGAGACAGGCCACTGGGAGAGATGGGAAACTGGGAGAGATAGGCCAATGGGAGAGACAAGCCACTGGGAGAGACAGGGCACTGGGAGAGATGGGAAACTGGGAGAGACAGGCCACTGGGATAGACCGGCCACTGAGAGAGACATGCCTCTGTGAGAGACAGCCCATTGGGAGAGACAGGCCGCTGGGAGAGACAGACCACTGGGAGACAGGCCACTGGGAGACAGGCTGCTGGGAGAGACAGGCCACTGGGAGAGACAGGCTGCTGGGGGAGACAGACCACTGGGAGAGACAGGCTGCTGGGGGAGACAGGTCACTGGGAGACAGGCTGCTGGGAGAGACAGGCCACTGGGAGAGACAGGCTGCTGGGGGAGACAGACCACTGGGAGAGACAGGCTGCTGGGGGAGACAGGTCACTGGGAGAGACAGGCCACTGAGAGAGACACGCCTCTGGGAGAGACAGGCTGCTGGGAGAGACAGGCCACTGAGAGAGACACGCCTCTGGGAGAGACAGGCTGCTGGGAGAGACAGACCACTGGGAGACCAGCCACTGGGAGACACAGGCTGCTGGGGGAGATAGGTCACTAGGAGAGATAGGCTGCTGGGGGAGATAGGTCACTAGGAGAGACAGGCTGCTGGGAGAGACAGGCCACTGGGAGAGACAGGCTGCTGGGGGAGATAGGTCACTAGGAGAGACAGGCTGCTGGGGGAGACAGGTCACTGGGAGAGACACGTTGCTGGGAGAGACAGGTCACTGGGAGAGACAGACCATTGGGAGAGACAGGCTGCTGGGAGAGATAGACTGCTGGGAGAGACAGACCACTGGGAGAGAGGCCACTGGGAGACAGACCATTGGGAGAGACAGGCCGCTGGGAGGGACAGGCTGTTGGGAGACAGGCCGCTGGGAGAGACAGATCACTGGGAAAGACAGGCAGCTGGGAGAGACGGGCCGCTGGGAGGGCCCTAGGAGGGCAGCTTCTCAGGCCTGGTGGCAGGGGGCTGGATTCCGCATACATGTTTAAATAGCTTTCACTGCCCGTGTGTCAGTCAGGTGCAGGGACCTTGCCACCTCTTCCTAGTGGTCTTTGTAAGAATGTAGAATCATTTCTTTGATAAGTCGGTAAGTTTTAGGTGACAGGGGAAGCCTTCTTGAAGAATTGTCTCAATGTTTTGAAAACCTCTTATTTAGGATCATGATATGAGACACCTTTTCCTTGAACAAAAACTTTTAAAAGTCTGTTTAGAGTGAAGAAGCTGTTGTACATTTATAATTTAATAAAATAATTATAAAGGAAAATGATAAAGGCGGTACCCTCAGAGTGGGCACTGGAGAGCGTTTAGAAAGGAGTTTTTAGGTAAGCAGGGCATAGGGAAGCCAGCAAGAAGGGGGCGGGACAAGAAGGGGAGCAGCTTCCAGAACCCGAGAAGGAGCAGCGTGCAGGGGCCCTGGCAGGTGCAGCGGCAGCAGAGAGCGCCCAGCTCCTTCTCCTCCCTGGCTCCCCTCTCCTGCCACTGCTGCTTACTTCTCAACCCAACCAGAATGCTGGGGTGGCCGGGAGGCATCTGATGGTTTCTCCAAGGTTGCCCAGAGCAAGGTGGGGCTGCTGGAGGGCTGCCCGGACCCTACACAGCCCCCTGCAGCAACCGCAAAGCCACGGTGAGCCTGGGAGAGTGCCCCTCCCCTGGCCTCCCTGCTGCCACCTGCAGCCTGGTCCTTTACCCAGCACGTCCCATAAGATGGCCATCAGCCTGGGCACAAGGCAGGAGAGAGTAAGGGTGTGGGATGGCCAGTCCTTCTCCGTGCTCTGGGTACAGCATTTGGGGCAGTGAGACTACGGGGTGGAGAGTCTGAATGCCAGAGGGCAGGCACGGGACCCTGGGCGAGTCCCATAGTTGGAAGACAGGACAATACCTCCCTATAGGGCATGGAACAAAGGTCGTGGGTTCTCAGGGCTTCACAGCAGGAGCATGAGGGCCTCCACCCCAAGGAACTCAGTACCGCTCACACTTTTCCTGGGTTCAATGGCATTGGAGGATCCTGCCTCAAAGGGCACTATCAGGATTCCCCTTGCCCTTCCTTCGGGATGTCCAGCTTCTCCTCCAGGCTTTCACCACCTTCTTCCCACTCCTTGAGAGGGGTTCCATGGCCCCTGGATGGGTCTCACTGCTCCACATTCCCGCCATCCCCCACCCCCCACACTAACCAGGGCTGCCCACTGGGACAATTACAGGGCCTGGGGCAGACACCTGACATGCTGACTCCAGCCGCAGGAAGACGGGGAGCCTGGACATGTACCGGAGCCCCAGCATCTGCCTCCATCACTTCCAGGGCAGTGTGGTGGGGGCTGTGGCTGTGGTGAGGACTGTGGCTACAGCCACTTGCTCATGTCCATGGGAGCTCAGGGTGCTTACTCCGGCAGCGAACACTTCCCAAGGATAGCAGCACCTCCCAGGGCCCTGTGCCACTTTGCATCTGCTCAATCTAGACCCCCTCACCTACTACCAGGCCCCAGGGAGAGCCAGAAAGCGCAGACGAGGCCTTTGGGGACAGCAGGGCAGGTTCTGGGAGCGAAGGGCCCAGTGCCACTTCTTTAAAAGGAAACTGAGGATGTTTGGGGAACCTCTCGCTCAGGAATCGTAACCAGGTGTCCGCTGGTGCTGAAACTGAAAAAGCAGCCCTGTGAGGCATGGGCCGGAAGGATCAGCTACCGGAACACCGAGCTAGAGCTGCAGGACCCTGGCCAGGTGGAGAAAGAGATACACAAAGGTGGGCCCACATCATTCTGAGGTTCAGATCTAGCAGCCGCTCCTCTCACTTCCTCGGTTCCTTCTCCTCTTCCTCAAATCACCCCCACAGTGACCACTCAGCTCCTAGCCCCATGTGCTCCCACATGGGGCTGAACCCATTGCTGTCACCTCCACCATCCCTCCAGGTCCTTGTCCAGGTCCCCTCTCATCGAGCCATCACATGCTGAGGACCCTCTGGTGGCTTCCCTTAGCAGCCTGCAGCCCACGTGGCTGGCCTTGCCTGTCCTCTCCCCTTCCCCGCCAGCCCAGGCTTTCTCTACTCCACAGGGTACTCGCCCTCTCTTCCTTCCAGGTTTCTCCCCTTCACCTGCCCAATCCCTACTCAATCTTTGGATCTCAGGTCACCTGCGTCCCCTTTGGAAATGCTGCTGCAGGACCCCTGGTCCCACCCCAGCTGTCACAACCATGGCTTGTCTTCCTGAAGTTCAGCTCTAACCCTGGCAAGCCACCCTGTGGCCACCTTTCCTCCCAGCACCCCCTCCAAATGCAGACCCCGCTCACCCAGCTGTGGAACAAGTTTCCCAATGCTTGTTCTGGGCCATGGCTGATCAGAAAAGGCTCAGTTGCTCCTGGAGTCCACACACTTCTCCCCCGAGGGGCCCTGGTGGTTACGTCCCTTGGAGTGCACAGCCCTGCCTGCCCCAGGCACTGGAGCCTCTCAACCTCCCTAAAGGCTTCTCCCCTATCCTGCCTGCACAGCCTGTCCTGGACTCAGCCAGGATAGATGGAAAAACAATCCTGAATGTACTAAGACTCCCTGCAGGGAGGAACTAAGTCCAAGGAAGGCCTTTTGCATTACTGGATAGCAAACTCAGTGTCTGAGCGGGGACCCTTTAGACGACCCTGTGGGCTCAGCCCTTTCCCACAAAACCCCTGTCTACCTGGATCAAATGGCTTTCTGGAGGAATCCCTTCCCAAATAGAGAGGTCTTCACCCCAATTTCAGTGTTCGCCCCTCTAAAACAGAAGCTGCTGGATACCCTTGATTAGCAAGTTTCCTAACTTCAAATTGCAAAAGGTCTGCACCCTGGCTGTGCCCACTACAGCTACTGTGGTGCTCCCAGGACATCTTGCAATGTTCGTTGACATCTGTCTGGAGTCTCGCCAGCTGTGAGCTCTGTGGGGCAGGGCCAGGACAGCTGTCTCTAGCAGGCCAACAGCACACCATATGTGCAGGCTTGGTCAAAGTTTTGGGTAAGAATGAATAGTGAGGGCCAGGCGCGGTGGCTCAAGCCTGTAATCCCAGCACTTTGGGAGGCTGAGGCAGGCGGATCACGAGGTCAGGAGATCAAGACCATCCTGGCTAACATGGTGAAACCCCGTCTCTTCTAAAAATACAAAAAATTAGCCGGGCGCGGTGGCGGGCACCTGTAGTCCCAGCTACTTAGGAGGCTGAGGCAGGAGAATGGCATGAACCTGGAAGGCAGAGCTCGCAGTGAGCCGAGATCGTGCCACTGCACTCCAGCCTGGGCGACAGAGCGAGACTCCGTCTCAAAAAAAAAAAAAAAAAAAAAGAATGAATAGCGAGCAAACCCAAGACAAGACATCTTTAGAATAGCATCTTGGAACCCTCTCCACTGCTGGTGGGAATGTAAGTTGGTGCAACCACTTTGGAAAACCATCTGGCAATCTTCACTAAAGCAGTTGGCAGGAGGCCATACTTCCTTACCTTGTGGACTTCTCCATAGCTACTTAGTGTCCCTGTGACATGGCAGCCAGCTTCCCCTAGGGCTAGTCATCCAAAAGGAATCAAGGAGGAAGCCATGATGCATTTAGGAGCTAGTCACACACCATCACCTCCACTGCATGTATTCATTAGAAACAAGCCCCTATGTCCAGCCAATAGACTGGGCGCTTTTGGAGGGAGGAATGTTGAAGGATTTGTGGACATATTTTAAAACCACCACAGCACTCACTGGAAAATGCTAAAAAGCAGGAGGAAAGAGAACAGAACCCATCCGCAGTCCCATAGCTAACATACCAGAATCTTTTCTTCTCGTCTTTTGGAAAGTGTAGGTCTGTGTACCTACATATTAAACAGCCATCTTGGTGGCTTCTGAGATCCCTCTGCAGGCTTCTCTGAAATGTTTTCTAAACACCAGGGACCTACTGAAGCTCTCATACCCTGGAAAGAAGCAGTCATTACCTTCAGGAACTGCTTCCTCACAGGGATCATTAATGAGGGCTCTGGGTTTCTCCCCTCCTGGCCTCCATAGCCCAGAACGTCATGGCCGGGAATGGCCGGGGCATCAGCCATGAGCTCATCAGCCTGGAGATCACCTCCCCTGAGGTTCCAGACCTGACCATCATTGACCTTCCCGGCATCACCAGGGTGGCTGTGGACAACCAGCCCCGAGACATCGGACTGCAGGTGAGCCCTTCTGGAATTTGGGATTGGGCTCTGCTGAAGTGGGGGAAGGGTCAGAGGTCCCCAGGGTCCTGGTGTACCTCCTGGAGCCTTTACACTGAGGGATGAGGATGGAGTCTCAGGTAAGACCCGCCCAGGTGGGGGCCTCATGCCCAGGTTCTGACTTGGGCTTGACAAGTCACAGAAAAAAGAGAGTTGGACTCCAGGGGACTGGCAGGCATTTGGGATAGTGTACGCCCTGCCCAGTCATTCAGGACTGTGAGCCCAGTGTGATCAGTTGTGATCAGTTGTGCTGATAGTCAAAAGCGGGCAGAAATTTGGATTTTTACATGAAATCTGTCCATTTTGGCAATATTTTAAAAAGTGAATGTTACATAAGTCAGAACATGGACTGCGGTCCTGGTCTGGGCAGGAGAGGCACAGGGGTGAGGGAGGGCGACCGGGCAATAAGGACATACATCAGCCAACAGCAGGGCTGTGGCTTCTCTGCCAACAACCTACCCATCTAAACATGAGGCCAGGCACAGTGGCGCATGCCTGTAATCCCAACACTTTGGGAGGCCAAGGCAGGAGGATCACTTGAGGCCAGAAGTTCTAGACCAGCATGGGCAACATAGTGAGACCCTGTCTCTGCAAAATATAAACAAAATTAGCCGGGTGCAGTGGTACATGCCTGGGGTTCCAGCTACTTGGGAGGCTGAGGTGCTAGGACCACCCAAGCCCAGGAGGTCAAGGCTGCAGTGAGCCATGGTTGTGCCACTGCACTCCAACCTGAGTGACAGAGAGAGACTCTGTCTCAAAAATAAATAAATAAATAAACCTGAGGTTGCCTGAAAACATAGTCCTCGCTCAGGTGCCTGAATCAAATGTGGTCCAGGAAAACTTGTGCACACCCTGTTTGGGTTAGGCCAGTCCCCGGATCAGCCCTGTCATGCTTTGGCAAGCCAGCTCATGTGGAAATGAAGGAGACAGAGTCGATGCCAGGGCAGGGGAAGGCTGGGGAGATGAGGCCCTCCTTTGCTAGAACTGAGGCCACTTTCCTGGCTTCTTCCATTTTGTGGGAGACAGTGGCAGTGTTGACAACCCAACCACAACCAAATTAAGGGGTGGCAGCCCTAAGAGCCTCCTGGGTGGGGTCTTCACTAGCTCTGCTGTTTGGGGCAAAATCTTGGTTAGTGATCTTCCTCAACATCCAAATCGCCATTCTCTGTCTCTCTAAGAGCAGGGAAATTAGCTCGTATCACTTGCTGAGTTAAGTGATGAATTCCATATTTCTTAGCCCTCCTAGGAGGGTGGCTGATTCATCCATCAAGTTATGGGATTTCCTAGAGACTGCAAAAGATCCTTGGGTGGTGATATGGTTTGGCTCTGTGTCCCCACCCAAATCTCATCTCAAATTGTAATCCCCACGTGTCAAGGGAGGGACCAGGTGGGAGGTGATAGGATCATGGGGGTGTTTTCCCCCATGCTGTTCTCGTGATTGAGGGAGTTCTCATGAGAGCTGGTGGCTTTAAAGTGTGGCACTTTCTTGTTCTCGCACACATTCCCTCCTGCCGCCTTGTGAAGAAGGTGCCTGCTCCCCCTTGGCCCTCCCCCATGATTGTAAGTTTCCTGAGGTCTCCTAGCCATGCTTCCTGTTAAGCCTGTGGAACTGCGAGTCAGTTAAACCTCTTTCCTTTATAATTACCCAGTCTCAGGTAGTGTTCTTTATAGCTGTGTGAGAACGGACTAATACAGGTGGGATCAGAACACACTTCCTCCTGCCACTCCATCCTCTCCTCTACGGAGGATACACATGATTTGGTCTGAGACAGTTTGATCTCAAACAATTTCATCAAAAGCAAGTTGGTTGAGATGGCAAAATTTTTCTGTTGTTGTAAATATTGGGGGAAAAATGTGTGCAGTCTCTCTAAGCTTTTCATTTATGTTTCAGATTTCTAAAGGGCTTTGTTTCTCTACATTCTTTTACTTCTAATTATCAGCTCATAATTACAGCCACGTGCCCTATGGGACTGGTTAGTCCCTAACAGTGAGTTATGATGCACATTGTACAGTGTGCTCAGTTACCAAGCCTTGACCTGGTGACCAAAAAGAATTCTATCTGAAAGGGTGGCAGTATATGAAAACACTGCCAAGTGAACAAGTGTTTTATAAAAATTAATTAGGTCCCAGCTACTTGGGAGGCTGAGGCTTGAACATGGGAGGCAGAGGTTGCAGTGAGCCAAAATCGTGCCACTGGACTCCAGCCTGGGCCACAGAGTGAGATTCTGTCTTAAAAAAAAAAAAAAAAAAAGAATTAAAAAAACTAATTAGGAATAAAATGCCCTACCTTAAGTTTCTTTTGTTTCTTTAATTCTTGCTTAAATCATTACAAAGGGATTTTGTTATTGAAATTGTCAAGATAGAACAGGAAGAATAAATGTTATTTTATGCCCCATCCCTGTTAACATGGAGTATATAAACCTGCAAGTGGCCTTCTGTGAGTGTGAGTGTGAGTGTGAGTGTGTGTCTCCTTCCCTGTCTCACTGTCTTATCATCCATGTGTTTACTGGAGTAGCACTTCTAATTTCTTTCAAGAATTTTTCCTTTTTACTCAACACTTAGCTAACGGGTTGGCACAAGAAGCTTAGCTTTTGGCCTTAACATGCCTTTCTCACTAAACTCAATCATTTCTAGCTTTTAATTTAAAGTAAGAAACATGCAACTTTTCCTTTTAGTTGAAGGAAGGCCACTGATGGTTTTGCTGTGTCCCCACCCAAATCTCATCTTGAATTGTGGCTCCCATAATCCCCACGTGTCGTGGGAGGGACCTGGTGGGAGGTAATTGAATCATGTGGGCAGGTCTTTCCCGTGCTGTTCTTGTACTAGTGAATATATGTCTCATGAGATCTAATGGTTTTATGAAGGACAGTTCCCCTGCACACGCTCTCTTGACTGCTGCTATGTAAGATGTGCCTTTGCTCCTCCCTTCCATCATGCTTCTGAGGCCTCCCCAGCCATGTGGAACTGTGAGTCCATTAGACCTCTTTTTCTGTACAAATTTCGCTGTCTCTGGTATGTCTTTATGAGCAGTGTGAGAACAGACTAATGCAGCCACTCTATTTAGAGGCCACTATAGAGCTATTAATTGGCCTAATTTCAATATTGTGGTGCCTCAGGGAATAGAGAGAGGGAGAGAGGCTGGGGAGCCGTCATAACACAGGCAACATTTATTAAGTTATCTATCTTATATGGGCCTGCTCCATAGCACCCCAAAACAATTATAATAAAAACATCCAAAATTGATAATCACATATCACCATAACAGATAGAATAATAATGAAAAAGTTGGAAATAGCACAAAAATTACCAGACACAGAGGCAGAAAGTGAATATATGCTGTTGTGAAAAGTGGCACCAATAGGCTTGGTCAGCTCAGAGCTGCCACAAACCTTTGATTTGTTTAAAAAAAAAAGAAATAAAAATAAAGATAAAGGCTGGGTGCAGTGGCTCACACCTGTAATCCCAGCACTTTGAGAGGCCGAGGCGGGTAGATCACCTGAGGTCAGGAGTTTGTGCCTGTAATCCCAGGAGGCTGAGGCAGGAGAATCACTCGAACCCGGGAGGCGGAGCTTGCAGTGAGCTGAGATCGCGCCACTGCACTACAGCCTGGGCGACAGAGTAATACTCCATCTCAAAAAAAAAAAAAAAAAAAAAATCTGCAAAGCACAATAAAGCGAAGCACAATGAAAGGAGGTTTTCCCGTGCACACTCCCTCCACATCTGAGCCTTCTCAGGTATAAGTGCTGCCTTCAAGAGAGAAAAAAATTTATGCTTTCTTAGAGCAAACTGCATGAGAGAACAGGGTCACAGGAGTTTAGAGGAGCAATGAAAACGGTCATTGTGGCTGTGAGAGGCTGGGAGTGTGAAGGAGTAGGGAGTAAGAACTGTTATGGCAGAGGGAGAATTCAGATCAAGACCAGTCTGGGACTCCATCCCCAAACATCTCCTTCTCCATCACCTTCCCACCCTCCTTGGCCCCCTGTAGTCTGTCCTAGACCTCTCTCCTGCAGATCGGGGCCTCCAGGTCCCACAGGCTCCCTGGAGCCCCAGGGCCCTGCCCTACCCAACCTGGCTGAGGCCTCCAGGTGGCCTGTCTGAGCACCAGGAAGCCACTGTTGGGAATTCCTCGATTCTTTGACATTGTCCTCCACGTTCCTGGGCTTGTGAAGGAACATCCTTCTCCACGTTCCTGGAACTTCAGCCCTTGCTTGGCTCAGGAGCCTGAACTCCCCAGGATGTCCAGGAGTGTCCAAAGGAGAGAATAGAGTCACAGGTTCTTAGTTTCTGTTTCTGGTTGCGCCAGTAAAGCCCCTTCCTCATCCCACTTTTCCACTTACTACTAAAGACAGAAACCAAAAACCATGGCTTCAGGCTGCTAAAAACCTAAAACAAAACAGAACAACAACAACAACAAAATAAGGCAGGTTGGACAAGCTTAGTCATAGAGTCAAAGCTTCCTGCACACAATCGTGTGCCTTTCTGGAGTCCTACCACCCTTTCCCTTCATATTTTTGTGTCTCTTCTCAGATTCTTCATTGTCTTTGATTTCCAGAGGCAGTGCCAAGGTCAGACTGCTGGTCATGTGTACCCTGTCTTCCTCCCCTCCTCATCTTCCTGAGAACTCATGGAAATCTTAGCTCCTCCAGCAAGAACACATGTGTCTTTCATTTGAAAGATTCATGCCTCTCCTCCATGTGAAAGCTGATTAATGCTCATAAGGAAGGGGGTGGGCTCTATTCTTGGCCGATTTGTCTCCCCAGACTGTCCCTGTGAAAGGTCTTTCTGTATTCACGGTCTCATTGTACGGCTCCACTTCCCCAGCAACAAGTGCTTGGCAGTGTTCACCCACCAAATGTGTTAGTTTTCAAATGCAATTGATCACTTTCTCCTTCTTGAAAGTCTTCTTCGCTGGCATCTGGGCACATTGACCCTGGTTCTTTCTCTCCCTCCTGTTGGTCTCTCCTTAAGTGAATTCTTCCTCACTTCCCTGACCTCCAAATGTTGCAATGCCCTAGAGATCCATTCTTCCCATTGAAAACTCTCCCTGCTATGTCCCTGGACTACAGTCCAGTCTCATGACTGTAAATACCACTTCAGCGATTTCTAAATCATTATTTCAAGCCCAGCTCTCTTCCCTGAAATCCAGGCTCCTATCTCCAGCTGCTGATTCACCAGTGCCCTTTGAGCATCTAATCAGTACACAAACTCAGTGGGTCCAAGCAACACCCGATCTTCCCCCCAGTATCTGCTGGCCCCATAGACATCCCCATTTCAGACAGTGGCACCTCCACCCTCCCAGTGGCTCAGGCCATGACCACTGGGGTCAGCCCTCCCTTTTCTCCTCCTCTCACACGACACGTCCAGTCCACCTACAAAGCCTGCTGGCTCTGCTTCAAATAACACGCCCAGGCCCACGTCTCCTCCCACTTCCACCAGCACCCTCACCTAAGCTGCTGCTATCGTGAACCTGGGTTACCGCCTCTGCTGGCCTCCTGCTGGGTTTCTCTGCCTCTGCCCTTCCCGGCAGCACCCATCCCAAGAATGTTTCCCACACAGCTCTTGTGTTTTAAGGCACAAGTCAGATGCTATCATCCTTAAAGTTCCCCAGCGGCTCCCATGTCAATCAGTGTAAAATTCCAAGGTCCCATGCGATCCAATCCCCCTACTTCATGGACCACATTTCCTGTCACTGCGCCTTGGCCCCTCGCTCCACCCTACCACATCCGGGTTCTGCGGCCCTTGGTCCCTCCGGCCCACTTTTGCCTGGACTCTTGCGTGTGCACGCACGCTTCCCACTGCCCAGTGCTCTGCCCGCATGGCTCTCCGCAGAGGGCATCCTTCATTCCTCGCGGGTTTCTGCTGCAGGGCTGCCCTACCTGGGCTGCCTTGCCTGACACACTGTTCCCGGTGCCTGGCCCTTTCAATTCCACTTGCCCTCCCTGATATGTCTCCATTGTGTTTATTGCCTGTCTCCCCTCCTGGGCTGTAAGGCTCTGGGGGCGTATGCTCAATGCCGAGTCTCTGAACCCCAGGATGGGCCCCACACCTGGTGGGCACTGCTAATGTTTGCTGCATGCACATAACGTGCTCTTTATGGCCACCCCCTCTCCAGGCAAACTGTTCTGGGGAGCATTTTCACTCTCTGATATCCTACATGAATGCACATGAGTGAGTGTGCATTAAATACAGTGATTCCCAGCCCAAAGCTTTTGTACCCCCAGGGGACACTGGCAATGTCGGGACATCTTTTTGCTTGTCATAACTCAGGTAAGGGGTAGGGTTTGCTAGTGGTTTGGATGCTACTGGTATCCAGTGGGTAAAGGCCACAGAGTCTGCTGGACAGCTTACAATGCCTAGGATGGCCACCATGGCAGAGTCATCCTTCTGAATTGTCAACAGTGCTGGAAGGAGAGCTGGAGAACCCTGGGCTGTGTGGTCTGTTTGCCTGCAGACATCAACAGGACAGCCCCATGGGTGTAGCAAAGGGAATAAGCACACAAGCAAGAAGAGAGTTTTCAACTTAAGGACGATCAACATTAAAACTTGTTCAGAAGTAAAACATCTATTATTCAATGATTAGTAAAGCAGAAAATAAAGTCAAAAAAAAAAAAAAAAAAACTTGTTCAGAAAGGTTGCTTAAGGCCAGGTGCTGTGGCTCATGCCTGTAATCCCAGCACTTTGGGAGGCCGAGGTGAGCAGATTACTTGAGGCCAGGAGTTCAAGACCAACCTGGGCAAGGTAGCAAGACCCTGTCTCTACAAAAATAAAAAATTAAAAAATTAACCAGGCATGGTGGTGCATGCCTGTAGTTCCAGCTACTCGGGAGGCTGAAGTGGGAAAAACACTTGAGTCCAGGAGTTTAAGATTGGGGTGAGTCGTGATTGTACCACTGCACTCCAGCCTGGGCAGCAGAGCAAGACCATGTCTCAGTAAGTACATACGTACATACATACATGCATACACACATGCATACATGCATACATACATACATACATACATACATGCATGCATACATAAAAATTAAGATTGCTTATAACTTTAGCCAGTTAAGTTTTCTCCTGGCCGAGGCTTCATTGGGCCTGTTTGTATTTGATGATTTTATTTGACTCCAGTGCTCAATTTCTTCTGTGTTGTCAGCTCGGGCTAATGGGACACAGAATGGCTCATTTTTGGCTGTGCAGTTTTCTGTCTTCTGTGCACAACTTAAAATAATTATATGGGGCATTGTCTGAGCACAACTATATGTAAATTGTGCCAAAATATAAGGAACTGTGTCCCAAGGTGCCAGCTTTTTCCTTGTCTGTTTGTATTGTTGTTGAGAAAAATAATATTAAAAGTTGGCATTTTAAGGCATATGTTGCCTACATCTCCATTTTGCCTACACATTCTAATAAGTTTTATTAGATTTCTCTTATTTGATTGAACTAGACCCCTTCCAAGAACAAATCGCAGGTAAAAAGTCACTAATATTAGAAATAAACATGTGGAGATATTCTCCATGGGAAGCATCTGAGGTCCCTGCCTCTGGGGAACTGTGTGGGGAGCAGGCATTGCTCTCTGAGCACCTGCTGCCTGGGCTCCACGCTAGACTCTGCATGGGGACACCAGGACAGAGAAGATGTCACCGCTGGCCGCAAAGGCATCTCTGGGCTTCTGAGTCAGATACAACATACACACAAGTCACTCTAAGAGAAGGCAGGATCTCCAAGGCATCTCGGGCGAGATCTAGAGGGGAGGCAGGGGTTGTACTTGGTTGCAGGAATCAGGGTGTCTTCAGGAAAGAAGACACGCCAGCCGTGGGCTTTGAAGGACAAGTGGGAGGTCATCAGAGACCAGGGCAGGGTCGCCGGGGCAGGCGTTCCCAGGACGGGGCTCGGCCCAGCAAAGCCCAGAGTCACACTGTGGGACAATGTTGACTTTGCGCCATCATGCCTGCCTGCCTGGCCATGCTGCTGCGTGACCAGAAGTGAGACGTGTGCTCTTTCTTTGTGCGATTCTTTGGCATCAGATCAAGGCTCTCATCAAGAAGTACATCCAGAGGCAGCAGACGATCAACTTGGTGGTGGTTCCCTGTAACGTGGACATTGCCACCACGGAGGCGCTGAGCATGGCCCATGAGGTGGACCCGGAAGGGGACAGGACCATCGGTAAGAGGAAAGAACCAAGTGGCCGGGTGCGGTGGCTCAAGCCTGTAATCCCAGCACTTTGGGAGGCCAAGACGGGCGGATCACGAGGTCAGGAGATTGAGACCATCCTGGCTAATCCGGTGAAACCTCGTCTCCACTAAAAATACAAAAAAATTAGTCGGGCATGGTGGCTGGTGCCTGTAGTCCCAGCTACTCGGGAGGCTGAGGCAGGAGAATGGCTTGAACCCGGGAGGCGGAGCTTGCAGTGAGCCGAGATCATGCCACTGCACTCCAGCTTGGGCGACAGAGCAAGACTCCATCTCAAAAAAAAAAAAAAAAAAAAAAAAAAGAACCAAGCTTCCAGGGCATCCAGGGCATGGGAAGGGAGGGAGGGATGCCGCACGTCTTTGGAAGATCCTGGAACGTATCATATGCCAGTGTGTCCTGCGCTGAATACAAGTGCTATTGTTCTTGTTCCGTAGGAATGGCTTATTGAGGACTGAAATAGGTAATATCATCTGCCCAGTAGATGGACCTGAGCATGTCAACAAAGTTAACACTGAAGAAAAGAAAGGAAAAAAAAAATTTTTCTGAAAAAAAGGATCTATTTGAATATTAACATCTCCAAGGAAACTTAGTACTACTTTTTAATAGTCAGTTTTCTGGTCCTCTCATCGCCATAAACTCAGATAATCAACAGTTATCAATAAATATTAGCTTTTTTTTTTTTTTTTGAGACAGAGTTTCGCTCTATCCCCCAGACTGAAGTGCAGTGGCATGATCTAGGCTCACTGTAACCTCTGCCTCCTGGGTTCAATTCTCCTGCCTCAGCCTCCCAAGTAGCTGAGACTACGTGCACATGCCATCACGCCTGGCTAATTTTTATATTTTCAGTGGAGACGGGGTTTCACTGTGTTGGCCAGGCAGGTGTCAAACTCCCAATCTCAGGTGATCCACCCACCTCAGCCTCCCAAGGTGCTGGGATTCCAGGTGTGAACCACAGCTCCCAGCCAGCTATTATTATTATAAATTCAGTCAATCAATAGTCATGGGATATACACGTTCTGCTCTTAGTACAGCCCAAAACAATATTGTAAAATAAATGCACGTTTTCTTTTTCTTTTTTTTTTTTTTAACTTGGGATATTTTATTTTATTGTTAACTTTTGTTTTAGGTTCAGGGGTACATGTGCAGGATGTGCAGGTTTGTTACATGGTAAACTTGTATCATGGGGGTTTGTTGTACAGATGATTTCATCACGCAGGTATCAAGCCTAGTACCTATTATTTATTTTTTCTGCTCCTCTCCCTCCTCCACCTTCTGACAGACCCTAGTGTCTGTTGTTCCCCTCTACGTGTTCATGTGTTCTCATCCTTTAGCTCCCACTTATAAGTGAGAACATGTGGCATTTGGTTTTCTGTTCCTGGGTTAGTTTACTAAGGATAATGGCCTCCAGATCCATCCCACAGAAATGCAAATTTTCTATGCATTCTAGGTCAAATATAGAAATAGAGAAAAGTGTTCTAGGCTTAAAAGAGAAACAGACCCATGTCCATAGCAGCATTATCCACAATAGCCCAAAGGTGGGAGCAGCCCAACTGTTTACAGATGGTTGGATGGATAAATAAAACGTGGCATTTACGTAAAACAATATTATTTAGCCTCAAAAAGGAGGGAAATTCTGAAGCACACAACAACATGAGTGAACTTCAAGGACATTATGCTAAGTGAAATTCCAGTAAGAAAAGGACTAACACTGGGTGATTCTACCTTATTTGAGGTCCCTAGAGTAGTCGGACTCATACAGACAAAGTAGAATGGTGGTTGCCCAAGACTGGAGGGTGGGGAAGTGGGAAATTGTTGTTCAATGGGTGAAGAGCTTTAGTTTGGGAAGATGAAAAAGTTCTGGAGTTGGACGGTGGTGATGGTTACACAACAATGTAAATGTACTTAATTACAGCGAACTATAAACTGGCTAAAATAGGAAAATTCACTTTACGTACACTTTATTACCATTTTTGTAAAGAAATTTTTTTAAAAAAAAACAAGGTAGCTAAAGACAGAGCGGGGGGAGCATCCTATTTTTATGAGTTGAATTATTCCCTTGCAGACTTGAGTTACGTGTATTTTATAATTCTTTTAAAAAGGAAATTGAGGCCGGGCATGTTGGCTCATGCCTGCAATCCCAGCACTTTGGGGGGCCAAGGCGGGTGGATCACCTGAGGTCAGGAGTTCGAGACCACCCTGGCCAACACGGTGAAACCCCGTCTCTACTAAAAATACAAAAAATTAGCCGGGCGTGGTGGCACAGGCCTGTAATCCCAGCTACTTGGGAGGCTGAGGCACGAGAATCGCTTGAACCTGAGACGAAGTTTGCAGTGAGCCGAGATTGCACCACTGCACTCCAGCCTGGTGACAGAGTGAGATTCTGTCTCAAAAAAGCAAAAAAAAAAAAAAAAAGAAAGAAAAGAAAAAAAAAGAAAATTGAATGACTACATAATACTTCCAAAGGATGAGAATAGAGCAAATTTGATTATAATATAACAGTGGCTTAGAGAATATCAAGTTTCAAAAAGAACAGTGGGTCAATATTTTCAGGCCCTCACTAAGCTGGTTCCCCACCTGTCCATTGCTAAATGGACGTTGTCTACTCCCTTGGCTTCAGCCGAGCTCCTGTGACCTCTTAAGACAGAGACTGCTCCTGTCGAGGTCACCCACACCCTCTGCACTGAGGAGCACATGGTCACGTCTCTGTCCTTGCCTCTCCTTTCTCAGCAGCAGTCACCCCAGTTGCCCACTCCCTCCTTCCTGAACCTCCCTCCTTCCTGAACCTCCCTCCTTCCTTCACCATTCTCTCTCTCGGGTCGCTTCCGTCACTGGCCAGCTGGAAGTCACATTCTTAGACTCCTTGTCTCCATGCCTCTTCAATTCTCACGCCTCTAAGTATGGAAAACTTGGTTCTGGGCTCTCCTTCTATCAACGCATCATCACATTAAGTGATCTTATCCGGCTGTGGTTTGTAATCCCATCTACACGCCAGTGACTCCCAAATCTGTATCTCTAACCCTGACCTTGCTTAACTGGACAACTCCATTTGGCTGTCTGGCCAATGTCTCCAGTTAAACGTGACCAAAACAGAACTCTTGGTTTCGCACTCCATCCTGATTCTCCTCCTCTCCAAGGCTTCCCCACCTCATTCACAGAACCCGTCCGCCCACCCAGTTCTAAAGCCAAATCAAAGAGTCCCACTTGAGTCCTTCTCCCCTTGCCTCCAAGTCTAATGTATCTGAAGTCCTGGTGACTCTGCCTCCAAAACGGGTGCCAAATCCATCCACTGCTCTCCATCCCCGCTGTCACTGCCTAGACCAAGCCACCATGGTCTCCTGCCTGGACTGCTCAAACATTCTCCTGCTGTTCGAGCACTCACCTTGCCCATGGCAGTGCCCTCTCCACTGGCCTCCAGACATGTCAGTCGGGTCATGCCCCTCTCTGTTTACATTCTCTCCTGCTGCCATCTCACATGCATATAAACCCCGGACTCCTTTATCTAGAAAGCAGAGCCCCAGGTGACCTGGCCCTGCCTGCCTCTCTGATCTCAGTTCCCACCGCTCTCTGCCTTGCTCATGACCCTCCAATATGGCTCTGCCATCCCTGCTCCCTCTCAGCCAGGGTCTGGAGTGCTCCTTCTCCATCCCCACTAGGCTGACTCCTCCCTTCATTCAGATGTCAGTCCAAATGTTGCCTTCTGAGAGAGGCCCTCCCTGTCCACCCAACTTCAGACTACATCACGCACCTCTGCCCACAGTCATTTGCCAGCGCGTCACTTTATGTTAACTCTCTGCATAGCCCTTATCAATATCCATTCTTCTTTATTTCTTGTATATTACTAGATTAATTTATCTGGAAAGAGAGGTTCAAGAATAGTAGACCAGATAGCCAGACTTACCCACAAATTAAAACGAAGGACAAAATAGCGGAAGATAACGCCGGGCACGGTGGCTCATGCCTGTAATCCCAACACTTTGGGAGGCTGAGGTGGGTGGATCATGAGGTCAGGAGTTTGAGACCAGCCTGGCCAACATGGTGAAACCTCATCTCTACTAAAAATACAAAAATTAGCTGGTTGTGGTAGCACACGCCTGTAGTCCCCGCTACTCAGGAGGCTGAGGCAGGAGAATCACTTGAACCGGGGAGGCGGAGGTTGAAGTGAGCCACTGCACTCCAGCCTGGGCAACAGAGCGAGACTCCATCTCAAAAAAGAAAGAGAGAGAGAGAGAATGGAAGGGAGGAAGGAAAGAAGGAAGGAAGGAAAGAAGGAAGAAAGAAAAGTGCTTTTCAACATACACAAACAAGAAATGCAGTGGCAATTTGACACTCAAGCAACGTAAACAAAAAAGAGCACTTGGAATTCAAAGTTTTCAATCCAGTGCAAGCAGGAAGGAGTGGGGACAGAGGAGGGGGAGAGGAAAGTGGGAAGGAGGAGATCAGAGGAGGTGCCCACAAGAGGGAGCAGAGTGAGTCTGTTCAGGAGACACTAGAGAGGGACTCCCCTCAGTAGGGAACAAGGCATTCTTGGAAACACGGTGCATGGAGCCAGTCCATTCTAACCATGCATGCTGCCTTAGTGCTGGGCACCCAGTAGGCATCCAAGAAATATTTGTTAAGTCAACTATCCAGGACACTGAATGAACTGAGTGAGAGGGTGAGATAGCGAGCCAATAGAAATCCAAAGAAGAGGGGCAATGAGGGAATGAGGATGGAATGAGGCACTGGAGGATCAAGACTGCAGAAGACCCTGTTGGCCAAAAAAGGAGCCCATAGTCCAGTAGGAGTCAAACCTGTTTGAGGGGATCACTGACCTTTCCATTTCCCTTATTTAACCATCTCACAGGTATCCTGACCAAACCAGATCTAATGGACAGGGGCACTGAGAAAAGCGTCATGAATGTGGTGCGGAACCTCACGTACCCCCTCAAGAAGGGCTACATGATCGTGAAGTGCCGGGGCCAGCAGGAGATCACAAACAGGCTGAGCTTGGCAGAGGCAACCAAGAAAGAAATTACATTCTTTCAAACACATCCATATTTCAGGTGAGACTCTTCAGGAAAGCCCTGGAATTAGACTCCATGAAAGCCAGCCCATCTGCAAGAGTTGGCCCAGATCATGACCAAAGTGTATGCACAAATTATACAAGGTAGTATAACCTAGCCTCACCTGATTTTTGTGCTAGATTTCTTGGCTTATTTAGACAAATTATTGTTTCTTAGATTCTAATGATGGTGCTGATTAAAAACTGGAATGTGTCGTGACATAAAGCGTAGAACTCTTTGGTTTCCCAAAATGTTTTCACTTCCTTTCTGATTTGAGTCCTTATATTAAGAGATACATAAGGCAGGTGAAGTTTCTCCCATTTCCATGGATAAGAATAATGAGGTCAAACAAATAGTGAGTGGGAACAGGACTGAACACAGAGTCAGTCCTAACTAACTTCCAGAAACCCGTGTGTACCACTGTAAATGGCACACAGGAAAACCTGCTCGATGGAACTCTCCGTGTTTTTAGAGCCTCCAGTGCCCACAGTCATTTGCCAGAATATCACTTGTTTTTATTAAATAGAAATTTAATAATAACTGGCTTTATTAAATAGAAATTATGCTATAGAGACTCTGTAGTTTGTAGGACGCTGGGATTGTTCCCATTGAATGGAGCACTTTTCCCCTTCGTTCTGGAACTTGTTGTTCCTGAATGATCCAGGAGCACAGAGGTCCTGGAGACCTCTGTGAAGGAGAGCTAATGGGAAAACAGCGAATTTGGGCCGAGTAGGTCTACGGCTTGCTAACTATGTGATCTTACAATATGGGCCACCTTCTCTGAATTTTGGCTTTCCCATCTTCTCCAGGGGATCCTACTACTGCCTCACAAGATTGTGGTTAGGATTACATAACACGACATACACAAAGGTCTTGAGCGCCAACAGCCAGCACTCAGTAAACACCACCCGGTTCCTTCTTTCTTCCTCTCTGCTCCTGCTCTGAGTGGATGAAACATACTGTTTTCAATAGCACTGGAGGACATGAGGAGAAGAAAACTCTCCTCCTTGAGCTGGGAGAAGATTTCAAAATAATCAGGCCCATGGTTCTCCATGCTGAGTGAGCAGCAGACTCTCTGGAGAGTTCCTTAAAATTGCGCTAGCTCTGTCCTGCTCTGCCCTGAGGTCGGGGGAGGTGCCCAAGACTTCCTGCTTCTAACAGGTTCCTCCTGGTTGAGGCTAATGTTGCCAGTCCAGGGACCTCCCTTTGCAAACTGCTTCTCAAGGTCTTTGGGAAATCTGAAATCCTTGCATGCCTGCTTGCTGGAAGCCGGCCCTTGCAGTAAGAGGCACTGGCAGTGCTGGGGAATAATCCTGAGTGCTTCATCCTAAATTCCTGCTATTGGCAAACATGCTGCAGCCACGCTGCCTGCTGTGTGGCTGCAGCAAGCAAATGCAGCAAGCTGCTTAACCTTTCTGTGTCTCAGCCTTTCTTGCTCTAAAGTGGGTTGTTAAATGACTAAATGTGTTAATATTTATAAAGCCCTTAGATTGGTGCCTGGCACTTAGTAAGCACCGTATAAACTTTTATGATGAGAAATAAAATACTAATCTGGGCAACTCACTTAATCTCCATGAGCCTGGGTTTGTTTTCCTGTATCTAAGATGACCTACCTCATGAGTTTGTGGGGATGATAGAAAGGGAGGAGGGAAGGAAGCTTCCTGGCCCACGGTTGCCTGGGTGCAGGCTGGTGGCAAGTGTCTTTCTTATGCACCACTTGGCTTTTCTGATGGCACGTGTTGCCCCGGGGAGCTGGGCTCACCTACCACGCACAAAGTCCGGTACTAGAAAGATGGTACATAAGTCCTTCCTGAATGCATGAATGTCTGTCTCATTTCAGAGTTCTCCTGGAGGAGGGGTCAGCCACGGTTCCCCGACTGGCAGAAAGACTTACCACTGAACTCATCATGCACATCCAAGTGAGCCACGTGGGTTGGGTGACAAGTCATCAATACAGCATGCCCAAGTCACTCTCTTGGCCTGGAGTTGGCTAAGATGCCCCACTGATCTGTCCAACCAAGCAAACAAGTACCCTCTGAACACTGTCTCACTCACTGTCACAGGCTCACTGGAAGAACTTCCAAATTGGGGAAGCAATAAGTACATAGTATTACAACAAATGTTTGAATTGGTCAACAGGGGGGGAAAAAAAAGAGAAGGAAACAGTTTAGCAATATAAAAAGGAGTGACCACTGAGAGAGCAAGTTTTCTTTTTTCAATATGTTGTTAATACTTCCTGGTATAAAAATTTTTTCTTGCCAGGCATGGTGGCTCATGCCTGTAATCCCAGCACTTTGGGAGGCTAAAGCCAGTGGATCACCTGAGGTCAAGAGTTCGAGACCAGCCTAACCAACATGGAGAAACTCCATCTCTACTAAAAATACAAAATTAGCTGGGCATGGTGGCACATGCCTGTAATCCCAGCTACTGGGGAGGCTGAGGCAGGAGAATCGCTTGAACCCAGAAGGTGGAGGTTGTGGTGAGCCAAGATCGTGCCATTGCACTCCAGCCTGGGCAACAACAGCAAAATTCCATCTAAAAAAAAAAAATTTCTTCTAGCCTCAAACTTCTAAGAAATAATTGGTTTGTAAGAAATAAGTCCATTTTTATGGATTCTCAAAAGCAGACAACTACAGACAAGGGCCTCATGACATCATCAATTATAGAAAAACTTTGGTTTGGCGGCTATTGAGAAATCGAATATTTTTAGTGCTTGCCTAAACCTTCACAAATGAGGCCAAGCAACATGGGAAGATTTAAGTGTACCCTTAGAGCAAGGATGATTCCAGATCCCAGGACTTGGCCCATGCTAAATTGTATATCAGACAAAAGCAATGACTTACTTGAGCCAGGAAGCACATACTCAAAGAAAATTTGGTTAGAAGGAGCCAGTGGTTCTCCAACTTTAAGGCACACAAGAATTACCTGGAAAGTTTGTTACAATTAGATTCCACCAGTCAAGGTGGCTTACACATGTAATCCCAGCACTTTGGGAGGCTGGGGCAGGTGGGTCAAAAATTCCAGATCTTCCTGAATGCTTTAAAGGGCTCCTACTCATATACCAAAGAAATCAGTTGGCCAATCTCTTAAGCCTCAGTTTGATTGTTTGCAATTGTTTTGTTTAGAAATCGCTTCCGTTGTTAGAAGAACAAATAAGGGAGAGCCACCAGAAGGCGACCGAGGAGCTGCGGCGTTGCGGGGCTGACATCCCCAGCCAGGAAGCCGACAAGATGTTCTTTCTAATTGAGGTGAGGATTTCCGCAGGACTCCACGTGACACTGCATCCTTCCCTGGTGGCCCCGCAGCTGCCCTTCCCCTTCTTCACCCATGAGATGAGGTGGGCGGGTGGACATCTCCTTGCAACGCCGGTCCCAGTTCTTTCATATGATTTCCGCAAAGACTATTGACTTTATATCATTTTCAGAAAATCAAGATGTTTAATCAGGACATCGAAAAGTTAGTAGAAGGAGAAGAAGTTGTAAGGGAGAATGAGACCCGTTTATACAACAAAATCAGAGAGGATTTTAAAAACTGGGTAGGCATACTTGCAACTAATACCCAAAAAGGTAAGTTCTGGGCAGGGCTCCCTGCAAAACAGGGTGGTATTTACCCAGACCAGAGGCTATGTCCAGCACATGATAAGTGTGCCAAGAGTGGAACATGCCCATCCAAGGCCGTGGAACCCTTGGTAATCAGCAACTGTCTCTCAACGAACAAAACCCAGAAATACGGGGCATCGACCTCAGCAACTCAACACAGGGCAATTCCACTGCCTCTGATGTCCTCGTGTCTTGATTTTGTTTTGTTTTGTTGAGACAGGGTCTCCCTCTGTTGCCTAGGCTGGAGTGTAGTGGCATAATCATGACTCACTGCAGCCTCAACCTCCCAGGCTCAAGTGATCCTCCCACCTCAGCCTCCTGAGTAGTTGGGACCACAGGCATGAACCACCATACCCAGATAATTTTTGTACTTTTTTGTAGAGACAGGTTTTCACCACCATTGCTCAGGCTGCTCTTGAACTCCTAGGCTAAAGCAATCCACCTGTCTTAGCCTCCCAAAGTGCTGGGATTATAGATGTGAGCCACTGTGCCTGGCCTTGCTTCTTGGTTTTGAGGCTAAATGGCATTCCATGCCCACCTGAGGAATTCGCAGAGCAGCCCAGGGTACCTCAGGGCCGCTATCCTGAGTGCCTGGAGGGAAGCCTGTGCCCAAAGCAGGGGTCCAGATGCCTCTGGGGGCCAGCCCCACATGAAGGCTCTCCAGCCACTGTTGAATTGAGTGCACAGCTGCCAGCTGGCCATGGTGCCTGTTGTGGACACACCAGGCACGGAGCCTTCATTAGTAGCAGCTAAACATCAGCTTGGTAGAAAAAGTGACCTGGGATACTTATTTATTTTGGTGGCATTGAGACAGAGCTCAGCATGGGTGCCAGGGGACCAGGGGAGGGGGGAATCCACATGAAATCGTTTACCATCTCCCCCTCTGGAAGGTCTGGGGTGTGATGATCTGGTTTTAGCAATAAGTAAAGGATAGATGAAGTAGCAGTTCTTTAACTGCTAAAATGTGCCCAGATCACCCAAACAATTCCACTCATCCCAATCCCCCTTCTCTTTGCCCCTAATTCAAGATCAGAGAGATTCCTGGTTTGACAAGAGCCTGCTGGCTTCACCTGGCAAAGTTCTGATTCCCATGTGCTCCAGCCCAGGTTCCAGTAGGGCGTGTGTGTGTGTATGTGTGTGTCCATTTTCACACAGCTATAAAAAACTACCTGAGACTGGGTAATTTATAAAGAAAGGAGGTTTAATGGACTCACAGTTCCACATGGCTAGGGAGGCCTCAGAAAACTTACAATCATAGCAGAAAGCAAAGGAGAAGCAGGCACCTTCTTTCCAAGGTGGCAGGAGAAAGAGCAAGGAAGAGCTGCCAAACACTTTATTTATTTATTTATTTATTTATTTATTTTGAGACGGAGTTTCACTCTTGTTGCCCAGGCTGGAGAGCAGTGGTGTGATCTCGGCTCACTGCAACCTCAGCCTCCCAGGTTCAAGCAATTCTCCTGTGTCAGTCTTCCAAGTAGCTGGGATTACAGTTGTGTGCCACCACACCCAGCTGATTTTTATACCTTTAGTAGAGATGGGGTTTTGCCACGTTGACCAGGCTGGTCTCGAATTCCTGACCTCAGGTGATCTGCCCTCCTCTGCCTCCCAAAATGCTGGGATTACAGGCATGAGCCACTGCTCCCAGCCCCTAAACACTTTTAAACTATCAGATCCTGTGAGAACTCACTTACCATCATGAGAGCAGCATGAGAAAAACCACCCCCATGACCTAATCACCTCCCACCAGGTTGCTCTCTTGACACATGGGGATTACAATTTGAGATGAGATTTGGATGGGGACACAGAGCCAAACACAATTTGAGATGAGATTTGGTTGGGGACACAGAGTCAAACACAATTTGAGATGAGATTTGGTTGGGGACACAGAGCCAAACCATCTCATTGTGTGTGTGCTGTTGTGTTTTTGTTCTGGCACTTGGAGAAAACAGCACTGTTTACCTCCGTGGAAAGATCCCTCCAATGGTAAACTGTGGCTGTATGCTTGGGAGGTAAGGGGTACAAGATTAAGTTTCCATATTCATTTAGCTGATCAGATTTTTGTGTTTAGTTTTATTTTTATTTTTCAGATTACAGGCTCTTGCTGTCACCTAGGCTGGAGCACAGTGGTGTGATCACTCCCAAATAGCTGGGACTAAAGGCACATACCACCATGCCTGGCTCATCTTTTTTTATTTTTGTAGAGACAGGATCTTGTTACGTTGCCCAGGCTGGTCTCGGACTCCTGGCCTCAAGTGATCCTCCCACCTTGACCTCCCAAAGTGATGATATTACAGGTGTGAGCCACCACACCTAGTTTCTAATCAGGTTTTTTTTTTTTTCCTACCAGTTAGAAACAATAACTTCTCTCTTGGGATGATGACTTTCAATTGAAACACATTTTCATAGAATAAGATTTTTTTTCCCCCAAAAGTCAGTATTTCTTAAACTCCTGTTATTAGACCATGAATATTTTTCTCATTGTGAACAAAACTCCACTTTGGAACATTGCCTCTGCGTACAGTGGGGAGCAAGACTTTGTAAAACTGTTGCTAGCTTTACGACGTCTGCAGAATTATCAGAATTCACCATGGAGGTCTGTTTGATGTTGCAGTTAAAAATATTATCCACGAAGAAGTTGAAAAATATGAAAAGCAGTATCGAGGCAAGGAGCTTCTGGGATTTGTCAACTACAAGACATTTGAGATCATCGTGCATCAGTACATCCAGCAGCTGGTGGAGCCCGCCCTTAGCATGCTCCAGAAAGCCATGGGTGAGGACTTTCAAGCAGGACTCCCAAACCATCACTCTCATACCTTCCATAGACCCCAGTGCCTTGGAGGGAGAGATTGGAATGGAGTTACCAAATGCAGCCTGCAGACACGCTCACTGGTGTGCTAGATTGCTACTCTGTGCAGTCTGTGAGCCAGCAGCACTGGCAAGGCCTGGGAGCTGGCCAGAGCTACAGATTCTGCCCTTCTGCCTGAGAACTCGTACTGAGGTTTCCAGGAGATGGGGAAGCACACTGAGTGCCATAGGCATTCCATCACTGTCCTTCAAACACGTGGAGGAGGCGGGGAAGATAGTTTCTCTTGTCTTTGGGAGGCAGGCAGAGGGTGCACATGTACTTCATCTGTATCATACGCAGCCCCCAACACAGCCGCGTAAGGAAGCGGTCCCCAGTCTTTATGGCACCAGAGACTGCTTTCATGGAAGACAATTTTTCCACAGACCAGTGAGGGGTAAGAAGGATGGCTCTGGGATGAGTCAACTGCATTGCATTTATTGTGCCCTTTATTTCTATTATTATTACATTGTAATATATAATGAAATAATTACACAGCTCACCATAATGTAGAATCCTCATTATGGTGGGAGCCCTCAGCTTGTCTTCCTGCAACTAGACTGTCCCATCTGGGGGTGATGGGAGACAGTGACAGATCGTCAGGCATTAGATTCTCATAAGGAACACGCAACCTAGATCCCTCGCACTTGCAGTTCACAACAGGGTTTGTGCTCCTGTGAGAATCTAGTGCTACCGCAGATCTGAAAAGAGGTGGGGCTCAGGCAGCAGTGCTCACTAGCTCACTGCACACCTCCTGCCAGACACGGACTGGAACTGGTCCAGCCTGGGAGTTGGGGACCGCTGATGTAAGGAATAGTCAGAGGCTAACATGCACACAGGCACGGGAAATGGACAGGACCTGCCCAGGCTGCATGAGGGCTGGATTGTATGTCCCTGGAATGATGTCCCACCCTCTCCTATTGCGGTTTGCAGGTCTAGGGAACTCAGTCTCCTGGAATGGGTCAGTGTATCATCAGTCATCCTCCCTGTGTCTTTAACCAGTTTTATTTCTGCTTGCATTTTACTGATGTTTTCTTCTTCTTCTTCTCCTTTTTTTTTTTTTGGTCAGAAATTATCCGGCAAGCTTTCATTAACGTGGCCAAAAAACATTTTGGCGAATTTTTCAACCTTAACCAAACTGTTCAGGTAAGCAGAGTTCACTTGCTAGTCACCTGGACCACTGGCTGTTTAACCTTGAGAGAAGCTGGATATTCACTGTCATTTGGAACCATGAGGCCAGGGATGTAATGGCAGGCTGGCGGGGCTGGCAGGGCTGGCGGGGCTGGTGGAGCTGGTGACTCCAGGAGCACCTGCCTGCCTGGCTTCTGCTCAGGAGGCGGCTTCACTCCCCAGGAGAAATGAAATGAGGCCCGTGCCCTGCCATCTGTTCTGCACGACCTTACGCAGGACGTGGGGCTCCACCGAGGACTGGCTGGTAGGCTGAATCTTTTTCAAGCATAAAGCACGGCATTGTTTACTAGTCCTACTCCCAAACGTGTATGTTTGACTCAAAGATGTTGCCGTAGCTCTGTGGGTTTCTACTTAGCAACTCTTCCCCCGAGTTACCTTCAGCAAAGGCCAGAGAGGGCATGTGGCACTTGGGCTGTAGATAAAATTCCTCTTCTGCCCAGGCCTGGGCTGGTGGATTGAAATCTCATTCCGTAGTGCAGGCAAGCAGGAAGGACAATTTCTGTCATTTTTCCGCCATTTAAATTAATTTCTTCTTTCACCCTTTTTGCCTGTTGGTGAAAATTAAATCCCAGTTCTGACTCCCGCCCACTTTCTCAGGGGCTGTGTCTGAGTCCCGGGTGCCTGCTCATGGGGTGGGTGACCTGCCTGGTCCCCAGTCACCAAGATGTCCATTGTCCTTCCCGGGCCTTGGTCCCCTTGGTCCCTGAGCTCCTGCCCAGCCCCGCCGGGACACAGGAGGCACTCGGCTGCAGGCCCAACTGCTCTGGGCCATGGGAACTCTGGCATCCACCAAGGGCCTTCACCTCTTTTGTGCTGCCCTTGGATAGACACAGCCTTGCAGCAGCTCCCGGCTCCTCACCAGGGACTGCCATGGCCTGCACACTGCCCTCAGCCACAACAGAGCCTGGGGGGCTCGCTGCCTCCTGTGTCACAAATCTTGAGGAGTGCGGCACAGGCCACTTCTGCTCCCAGAGGGTCTACTGTCCTTTGTTGTGTAGACCGAAAGTGACTGAGGCAGATCTGCCTTGATCCGAGATTTATTTTGCCCAGGTCGAGGATGTACCTGGGAAAAAGAAATACAAGTTCCAGTGCTATCTGTGACCTGTGCTTTTCCTAAGAGGGTTTAGGGGAACTTCAGTATTTAAAAAGGAAAGAGCGAGCAGGTGGGGAAGAAAGAAGGAAGGAGGGTAGGCAATGAGGCAGTGAGGCAGAGGTCACCCTCGTGTAAGGCTCTGACCAGCACTCAGTGAATCTATGTGTTAAATGTGAAAAGAAAGGTGTGGAGAGAAAGTCAATCATGCATTCATCTCGCGCTCAGTAAATCTACATTTTACATCGGATAAAGTGCGCATGTGAAATCACAGCTTCTGTTTGGGAACAAAAGAAAGGCAGTTAACTTTCCCTTTAGTATAGTAAGTTTGGGGTCCCAAGAATCTATTTTTCTTTCACAGTTGTCACATATACTCAGAAAAAAAAAAAAAAAGAAAAAGAAAAAAAAAAAGAGAAAGAACAAACAAACCAGCACCTGTGAAACTTCACCTCTGAAACTCACTCTCTCACTCTCAAGCCACTGCTTCTGCCTTCAGTTTTAAAAAGTCTATTTGAAGCTCAAAAGCCTAGGCCAGGTGTGGTGGTTCACACCTGTAATCCTAGCACTTTGGGAGGCTGAGGCGGGCAGATCCCTTAAGGTCAGGAGTTCAAGACCAGCCTGGCCAACCCGGTGAAACCCTTGTCTCTACTAAAAATACAAAAATTAGCCAGAAATCACTTGAACCTGGGAGGCGGAGGTTGCAGTGAGTCGAGATTGTGCCACTGCACTGCAGCCTGGGTAACAAAGAGAGACTCCATCTCAAAAAGAAAAAAAAGAAGAAAAAGAAACTCAAAGCCAGGACATGACAGTCTTAGTTCAAGCGTCTATCACAAAGTCCCACAGACTGGATGTGTCTTATTAACAATAAAAATTTGTTTCTCATGGTTGTGGAGGCTGGGAGCCTGAGATCAGTGTGTGGGCATGGTCAGGTGGCAGTGAGGGCTCTCTTTCAGGTTGCGGATGGCCACCACCTTCTTGTGTATCCTCACACGGTGGAAAGAGTGCTGGGGTTCCTTTATAAGGGCCTCAGTCACATTCATGAGGCTCTACCCTCATGACTAATTGCCTCCCACTTCCCAATACCATTACCTTCCTACTTTGGTTTCAACATGTAAATTGGGGGGCGAGGGACACAAATGTTCAGTCCGTGGCAGTGACCCTGTGACCCCCCTTCTCTGCTACATCACCTCTTTCTTTCCTTTTTTTTTTGAGATGGAGTCTCACTCTGTCACCCAGGCTAGAGTGCAATAGCGCCATCTCGGCTCACTGCAACATCTGCCTCCTAGGTTCAAGTGATTCTCCTGCCTCAGCCTCCCAAGTAGCTGGGATTACAAGCGCCTGCCACCACACCTGGCTAATTTGTGCATTTTTAGTGAGATGGGGGTTTCGTCATTTGGCCAAGCTGGTCTCAAACTCCTGACCTCAGGTGACCCACCTGCCTCAGCCTCCCAAAGTGCTGGGATTACAGGAATGAGCCATCGCACCCGGCCTTTTTGAGACTTAGTTTCGCTCTTGTCGTCCAGACTGGAGTGCAATGGCATGATAGCTCACTGCAACCTCTGCCTCCCAGGTTCAAGCCATTCTCCTGCCTCAGCCTCCCAAGTAGCTGGGATTACAAGCGCCTGCCACCACACCTGGCTAATTTGTGTATTTTTAGTGAGATGGGGGTTTCATCATTTGGCCAAGCTGGTCTCAAACTCCTGACCTCAGGTGACCCACCTGCCTCAGCCTCCCAAAGTGCTGGGATTACAGGAATGAGCCATCGCACCCGGCCTTTTTGAGACTTAGTTTCGCTCTTGTCGTCCAGACTGGAGTGCAATGGCATGATAGCTCACTGCAACCTCTGCCTCCCAGGTTCAAGCCATTCTCCTGCCTCAGCCTCCCAAGTAGCTGGGATTACAGGCATGTGCCACCACGCCCAGCTAATTTTGTATTTTTAGTAGAGATGAGGTTTCACGATGTTGGCCAGGTTGGTCTTGAGCTCCTGACCTCAAGTGATCCACCCTCCTTGGCCTCCCAAAGTGCTGGGATTATAGGCATGAGCCACCATGCCCAGCCAACCTCTTTCTTCCTTGACTGCAAGGGTGATGTAGGAGTCCTGGGATTCCTGGGAAACAGGTATATCACACTATTATCCCAGTGTTCGTCAGCACTGGAACCATTCTAGCAGAAGTAGCACCCCAGGAATGACTGACACCGTCCCAACAGTATGGACTAAGCCTGTTCCTGATGAAGGGGCAGAAAGCTGGTGGTGTAGGAGGGACTGGGGATGGCCAGAGAGGAAGAAAGGGCAGGAGAGAAGGTATGTCGCGAGTGGGGAGTGAGGAAACCGGGTTCATAAGGACAGAAAGGGCGAAGTGGGACTTTCTAAAAATCATCATTTCAAGTCTCAGGACTTCTTTGACTATGGATTCGTTTGATTTCTGAGTTCAACATAATAGTACTTCCAAATTTGTTTAAGCCAACAGGAAAGAAGAAAAAGAAGTAATGTGTTTGTCTTTTTTATCTAACCAGAGCAAGATTGAAGACATAAAAGTGAAACACACAGCAAAGGCAGAAAACATGATCCAACTTCAGTTCAGAATGGAGCAGATGGTTTTTTGTCAAGATCAGATTTACAGTGTTGTTCTGAAGAAAGTCCGAGAAGAGATTTTTAACCCTCTGGGGACGCCTTCACAGAATATGAAGTTGAACTCTCATTTTCCCAGTAATGAGTCTTCAGTTTCCTCCTTTACTGAAATAGGCATCCACCTGAATGCCTACTTCTTGGTGAGTTCCCGGCGGGGCAGGAGCCGTGCTCTCTGGCATTTGCAGAGCTGAGTAGGGGCTATGCTAACCTAGAGAGGCTTTGCTGAGGGAAAGAGGGAGGGACCACTACAATGTATTAAGCCCTTCTGTACTATGATAAACTACTTATATATTTTCTCATTTATAATTTTAGGTGAACCCTGTGAAGGCACTTTTAATTAATTTGCCCACAATCAATTTTTAAAGTGGCAGAGCGTGTACTCAAAATTAATTCTGACCCCAAAATTGCTTATCTTTCTTATGCGGTCCATGAATTACAAAATTACTATGATCAGAATACAGCAAAGTACAACAAACGTCAACGATAGTGACTATAAACTAGCTTTCCTTGGTGTTCAGAAGGCACTAACATGCCACACTTGCCAGCCCCACAAGATAGGAATGAAATTTCCTTTCCCTAGATTTTGTGACCCAATGAACTTTTTGGCCTCTGACTGTCTATCCAATATGCAAGTATCACTGTTCCCAGGAAGAAAAAATAGCTTTTAAACTGCAAAGACACCCACCTCCCGAAGCCCTTTCTCAATCAGAATAGAGTGGTTTCCCAGCCATGGGCACCTGGCTGCCAGGCATACTGGCTATGCCTATAAAGAAGGAATGAGGGGAGGATTCGAAACGGCCCTGGTGCATACCCAGAAGGGAGCCAGGGGAGTCCTGGGCTGGGGGAGTTTCTCCAGCAGGGAGGAGCTGTGGGGATGCCCAGAGGTGTTATGGGCTTGCTAGCCTACCAGGGGGCTTCTTAGTGCTAGAGGGAATGCCTGGAAGTAAAGAGGGGTCAGCGCAAATAGAACCTTCATGGGGCTTGATGCTGACCACTGGAGTGGAGGTGGGCGAGACCACCAGGGCTTCGCAAGGCAACCATGTGCGCCTCCAGGAACTCCATGCCTTCTCTCTGCAACCACAGGCCTTGGGCTGAGACCACTCCAGCAAACCCTTCTTTCTCCCTCTTCCAGGAAACCAGCAAACGTCTCGCCAACCAGATCCCATTTATAATTCAGTATTTTATGCTCCGAGAGAATGGTGACTCCTTGCAGAAAGCCATGATGCAGATACTACAGGAAAAAAATCGCTATTCCTGGCTGCTTCAAGAGCAGAGTGAGACCGCTACCAAGAGAAGAATCCTTAAGGAGAGAATTTACCGGCTCACTCAGGCACGACACGCACTCTGTCAATTCTCCAGCAAAGAGATCCATTGAAGGGCGGCGATGCCTGTGGTTGTTTTCTTGTGCGTACTCATTCATTCAAAGGGGAGTTGGTGCAGGATGCCGCTTCTGCTTTGGGGCCAGACTCTTCTGTCACTATCAGTGTCCATCTCTACTGTACTCCCTCAGCATCAGAGCATGCATCAGGGGTCCACACAGGCTCAGCTCTCTCCACCACCCAGCTCTTCCCTGACCTTCACGAAGGGATGGCTCTCCAGTCCTTGGGTCCTGTAGCACACAGTTACAGTGTCCTAAGATACTGCTATCATTCTTCGCTAATTTGTATTTGTATTCCCTTCCCCCTACAAGATTATGAGACCCCAGAGGGGGAAGGTCTGGGTCAAATTCTTCTTTTGTATGTCCAGTCTCTTGCACAGTACCTGCAGCATTGTAACTGCTTAATAAATGACATCTCACTGAACGAATGAGTGCTGTGTAAGTGATGGAGATACCTGAGGCTATTGCTCAAGCCCAGGCCTTGGACATTTAGTGACTGTTAGCCGGTCCCTTTCAGATCCAGTGGCCATGCCCCCTGCTTCCCATGGTTCACTGTCATTGTGTTTCCCAGCCTCTCCACTCCCCCGCCAGAAAGGAGCCTGAGTGATTCTCTTTTCTTCTTGTTTCCCTGATTATGATGAGCTTCCATTGCTCTGTTAAGTCTTGAAGAGGAATTTAATAAAGCAAAGAAACTTTCTAAAAATGTAGCCAGGTTCAGTGACTCATACCTGTAATCCCAGTGACTCTGGAGACTGAAGCAGAAGGATCACTAGAGCCCAGGAGTTCAAGACCAGACTGGGCAACACAGGGAGACCCTGTCTCTAAAAAAATTTGTTTGTAAGTAGCCAGACATGGTGGTGCACACCTGTAGTCCCAGCCACTCAGGTGGCTGGAGCAGGAGGATCCCTTGAGCCCAGGATTTTGAGGCTGCAGTGAGCCATGACTGCACCATGCACTACAGCCTGGGTGACAGAGTGAGAGTGAGACTCTGTCTCTGAATACACACACACACACACACACACAGAGAGAGAGAGAGAACTTCACACCAGTGATCATCATTATGGGTAATTTTCTTCTTCATGTTTTCCTGTATGTTTCAAATGATGAACATATAGATTCCTTAATAAAAAGACAATAGAATAAATATCATTGCTGATTTGTTTTAAAACCCAAGTTTGAGATGGAAAGAGTGCCTCAAAAACATTCAGCTTTGTTCAGGGGTACAGACGAGAAAGATTACATGAATTTCTTTCTTCATTTGCTGTAAAAGATGTTGGAAAAGAAAGTTCGAGTCAAAAATCACAGCTTGACCAGCATCCCCAAGAGCTCTCTTGCAGAGGTCTCTTTGATTTGTGTTCAGATGCTAGTGTATTAGTCTGCTATAGCTGCCATAACAAATATCACATGCTGGGTGGCTTAAGCTACAGAAATTTATTTCCTCCCACCTCCAGAGGCTGGAAGTGTCTGAGATCAAAGTGTTGCTAGTTTGGTTTCTCCTGAGGTTTCTCTCCTTGGCTTGCAGACTGCCACCTTCTCACCAGGCCTATGCTTGGCCTCTCTCTTTTCTCTTACAAGGATCCCAGTCCTCTTGAATCAGGTCCCCACCCTTAGGGCTTCATTTAAGCTTGATCACCTCTTTAAAGACCCTACCTCCAAATGCAGTCACATTGGGAGTTAAGGCGTCAGCATATGAATTTGAGGGTGGGGGCATAATTTGTTCCATTACAGCAAGTAAGAAAATAGACGTGTGCATTCTGAACACAAAACTCGAGCAATGACCAAAAACTTGGAAAAAGGTATCTCTAATTCAAAAGGCAGCAGATCTGGCCTGAAGCAAACCAGATGATCATGGAAAGGCTGACATTGATCGATTGCTTGCAATCCTCCAAACGTGGAATTTGGGAATATGTTCCAGTTATCTATTGCTGTGTAACAATCACCCCAAAACTTAATGGCTTAAAACAGCAGATGTATTCTTTCTCTGGATTCTGTGGGAAGTCTGTGTTGTTCCTCTGTGTGTCTCACCTGGGCTCACCCATGCATCACAGTCACACAGAAGCTGGACAAGGCTGGGAGGTCCAAGGGAGCCTCACTCTTCAAACTACATTTCCATAAGGAACACTTGGGTTTCATTAGCACTGATTTCCAAAAGTAAGAATGTCAACCTAAAAGGAAGAAGCTGGCTATTTTTTTTTTTTTCAGAGAGAAAATGGTGGGGAAGAGGCAGGACTAATGTGCAGTTTCCACTTGGATGGATAGAACAGCATGTGGAGATTCACATTGTGAGCTTTTTCTCCAAGAACCACCACAGGAACATACCAGGAAAACCAAAAGAATTCACAGACCCTTTGAAAGAAGTGGATTGTCACTGCAAACACTGTGAGACAGCCGAAAAACTGTGGGCACCCGAAATGTAAGAGGGGAAAGCATCTCCAAACACACATCCTCACTGGAGAACCCAAAAATCCAGATCATAGGGGAAGGATTTAACAGTATCTAGAGCTGAAATAAATTTAGAGAGCCGAGTGAAATACAAAAGTAGTAGAAGCAGTGGGAAGAGCCCTGCAGGCACTCCTGGTCCCCAGGGAAACCCAGGAAAGCCATTTCTGACTTTAATCTCACAGGGGTCCCTGGGGAGGGCAGCCAGTGGAAGTGGGGAAGGGCCACAGGGAGGAGACTTCCAGCTGAACTTTGTAATAATGCTGACTGATCGTGAATTTTCCTGGACAGCATCCAGGGCAGGGAGAAGGGGAAATGGGAAGTGCAGGTAGGAGCACAGAAGCCACGACGGGGCGGGGGAGGGGCATGGCCTGAAAGCCCTGCTTGCTTTCTCAACAGGGAGGCTTGTAACCTGGGGCAAGATCTCAGTCCTGTGCACTAGAGGCATGGATATAAATTCGGCTCTGTTGGATGTTGGGGGAGCATGGTGGGAGTGAGACCGGCCTTCTTGGCTGCATGGAAGCTGGATGAGACCTGTCACTGCCAGCTTTCCCTTACCTTCCTGGTGTCCTGTATGACACAGCAGAGGCAGACATAATCCCCCTGGGAATGTATCTCCATAAGCCTGAGAAGCACACCCCATCACTCACAGCAGCCATAACAAGCTCTGCCCAAGGAGAATCTGAGCTCAGACATGCCTAACCCTGCCCCACCTGATGGTCTTTCTCTACCTGCCCTGGTATTCAAAGACAAAAGATATAATCTCATGGGAGCTCTATGGCCCCACCCATCACTTAAGAAACAGAAATACTTACCCAGGCAACCTTAGGGCAAGCTTGTATCCTCCCTATACTATGGCAGCTATTGCCCTCTTTGTAGTGCCACCTCTTGGCTGGAGGCCAACCCACTCAAGCCATTACAGCAACTCATAACAGAACAACCCTGCCCCAAGAGAAAAAGAAAACAACAGCTAATTCCACTGCCTGTAATATCCTGGCTAGCCAGAGGTCCCGAATCTGTCCATATGACAACTTCACTGCTAGCATAACCAGCATTTGAGAAAACCATCACACTAAACAAAATTACAAGCAAGGACACTCACAGAGCCCACTTCACTCCCCTGCTACCTCCACCAGGGCAGGTGCTGGTATCTGTGGCTGAGAGACCTAAAGACGTATCACATCACAGGGCTTTTTTCAGACACTCTCAGTACCAGCTCAGAGCCTGGTAGCTCCACTGGGTGGCTAGACCTTGAAGAGCAGTAACAATCACTGCTGTCCAGCTCTCAGGAAGTCCCATTCCTAGGAGAAGGGGGAGAGCGCCACATCAAAGGATCACCCTGTGGGACAAAAGAATCTAAACAGCAGCCCGTGAGTCCCAGATCTTTCCTCTGACATAGTCTGCCCAAATGAGAAGGAACCAGAAAAACAATTCTGGTAATATGACAAAATAAGGTTCTTTAACACCCTCAAAAGATCACACCAGCTTACCAGCAATGGATCCAAACCAAGAATAAATCTCTGAATTCCTAGAAAAAGAATTTAGAAGGTTGATTATTAAGCTACTCAAGGAGGCATGAGAAAGGTAAATACTAACTAAAAGAAATTTACAAAATAATACAGAATATGAATGAAAAAATCTCCAGAGAACTAGATAGCATAAATAAAAAACAATCACAACTTCTGAAAATTGAAGACACACTTAAAGAGAAATGGAAAACACACTGGAAAAAGTTTCAACAATTGATTGAAACAAGCAGAAGAAAGAACTTCAGAGCTCAGACACAAGGCTTTCAAATTAACCCAATCTGACAAAGACAAAGAAAAAAATAATTGTAATGAACAAAGCCTCAGAGAAGTTTGGGATTATGTTAAACAACCAAACTTAAGAATAATTGCTGTTCCTGAGTAAGAAGAAAAATATAAAAGTTTGAAAAACTTATTTGAGGAAATAATTGAGAAACAATTACCTGATGTTGCTAAAGATCTAGACATCCAACTACAAGAAGCTCTAAGAACACCTGGGAAATTCATTGCAAATAGATCATCACCTGGGCACATAGTCGCCAGGTTATCTAAAGTTAAGACAATGGAAAGAATCTTAAGAGGCATAAGGCAAAAGCATTAGGGTGAAAGAAAAACCTAATACATTAACAGCAGATTTCTCAGCAGAAACACTACAAGCTAGAAAGGAATGGGGTCCTATCTTTAGCCTCCTTAAACAAAATAATTATCAGCCAAGAATTTTGTATCCAGCAAAACTAAGCTTCATAAATGAAGGAGAAATAGTCTTTTTCAGACAGACAAATGCTGAGAGAATTCACCATTACCAAGCCGGCACTACAAGAACTACTAAAAGGAATTCTAAATCTCGAAACAAAACATGGAAATACACCAAAATAGAACCTCCTTAAGTTATAAATCTCACATGGCCTATAAAACAGCAACACAATGGAAAAAAACCGTATTCAGACAACAACTAGCATAATAAATAGAATAGTACCTCACATCTCGACACTAATGTTGAATGTAAATGGCCTAAATGCTTCATTTAAAAGATACAGAATTGCAGAATGGATAAGAATTCACCAACCAAGTATCTACTGTCTTCAAGAGAAACACCAAATGCATAAAAACTCACAAAACTTAAGGTAAAGGGGTGGAAAAAGATATTCCATGCAAATAGACACCAAAAGCAAGCAGGAGTAGCTATTCTTATATCAGACAAAACAGATTTTAAAGCAACAACAGTTTAAAAAAAAAAGACAAAAGAGGGACATTATATAATGATAAAAGGACTAGTCCAACAGGAAAATATCACAATCCTAAATACATATGCACCTAACACTGGAGCTCCCAAATTTATAAAACAATTACGACTAGACCTAAGAAACAAGATAGACAGCAACACAATAATAGTGGGGGATTTCAATACTCCACTGACAGCACTAGACAGGTCATCAAGACAGAAAGTCAACAAAGAAACAATGGACTTAAACTACACCCTAGAACAAATGGACTTAACAAATATGTACAGAATATTCTAACCAACAATATACATTATATTCATCAGCACATGCAACATTCTCCAAGGTAGACCATATGATAGTCACAAAACAAGTCTCAATAAATTTAAGAAAATTGGAATTATATCATGCACTCTCTCAGACCACAGTGGAATAAAATTGGAAATCAACTCCAAAAGGAACTCTCAAAACCATGCAAACACATGGAAATTAAATAATCTGCTCCTGAATGATTGTTGGGTCAAGCATGAAATCAAGACGGTAATTAAAAAATTCTTTGAACTGAATGATAATAATAGTGACACAACCTGTCAAAACCTCTGGGATACAGCAAAAGTGGTGCTAAGATGAAAGTCCATAGCATTAAATACCTACATCAAAAATAGACAAGCACAAATGGACAATCTTAAGTCACACCTTAAGGAACTAGAGAAACAAGAACAAAACAAACCCAAACCCAGCAGAAGAAAAGAAATAAAGATCAGAGCAGAACTAAATGAAATTGAAACAAAAAAAAATACAAAAGATAAATGAAACAAAAAGCTGGTTCTTTGAAAAGATAAACAATGTTGATAGACCATTAGCAAGATTAACCAAGAAAAGGAGAGTATCCAAATAAGCTCAATCAGAAATGAAATAGGAGATAATACAACCAATAGCACAGAAATACAAAAGATCATTCAAGGATACTACGAACACTTTTATCCACACAAACTAGAAAATTTAGAGGAGATGGATAAATTACTGGAAATATACAACCCTCCTAGATTAAACCAGGAAGAAATAGAAACTCTGAACAGACTAATAACAAGGAGCAAGATTGAAATCTTGGCAATTTAAAAACTTGAAACTATTCTAAAAGAGAGAGAAAGAGGGAATCCTCCCTAAATCATTCTATGAAGCCAGTATCACCCTAATACCAAAACCAGGAAACGACATAACAAAAAAAGAAAACTATAGACCAATATCTCTGATGAAATATGTAAAAATCCTCAACAAAATACTAGGTAACCAAATCCAACAGCATATCGAAAAGAATCCACCATGGTCAAGTGGGTTTTATACCATGGATGCAGGGATGTTTTAACATATGCAAGTCAATAAATGTGATACACCACATAAACAGAATTAAAAACAAAAATCACATAAGCATCTCAATAGATGCAGAAAAAGCATTTGACAAAATCCAGCATCCCTTTATGATTAAAACCCTCAGCAAAATCAGCATAGAAAGGACATACCTTAAGGTAATAAAAGCTGTCCATGACAAACCCACAGCCAACATTATACTGAACGTGGAAAAGCTGAAAGCATTCCCCCTGAGAACTGGAGCAAGATAAGGATGCCCACTTTCACCAGTTGTATCTATTCAACATCGTACTGGGAGTCCTAGCCAGAGCAATCAGACAAGAGAAAGAAATAAAAGGCATCCAAATCAGTAAAGAGTAAGTCAAATTGTCACTGTTCACCAATGATATGATTATATACCTAGAAAACCTTAAAATACTGGTCCAAAAAGCTCTTAGATCTGATAAATGAATTCAGTAAAGTTTCAGGATACAAAATCAATGTACACAAATCAGTAGCACTTCTATACACTAACAGTGACCAAGCTGAGAGCTGAGAGTGAAATCAAGAACTCAACCCCTTTCACAATAGCTGCAAAAAAAAAAAAATGAACAAACAAACTTAGGAATATACTTAACCAAGGAAGTGAAAGACCTCTGTAAGGAAAACTACAAAATCCTGCTGAAAGAAATCATAGATGTCACAAACAAATGGAAACATATCCCATGCACATGGATGGATAGAATCAATATTGTGAATATGACCACAATGCCAAAAGCAATCTACAAATTCAATGCAATTCCCATGAAAATACAACCATCATTCTTCACAGAACTAGAAAAAACACTCTTAACATTCATATGGAACCAAAAAAGGAGCCCGCATAGCCAAAGCAAGACTAAGCAAAAAGAATAAACCTGGAGGCATCATATTACCCAACTTCAAACTATACTACAAGGCTATAGTCCCCAAAACAGCATGATACTGATATAAAAATAGGCACATAGACCAATGGAACAGAATACGTAACCCAGAAATAAAGCCAAATACTTATAGCTGATTGATCTTTGACAAAGCAAACAAAAGCATAAAGTGGGGAAAGGACACCCTATTCAACACATGGTGCTGGGATAATTGGCAAGCTACATGTAGAAGAATGAAACTGGATCCTCATATCTTGCCTTATACAAAAGTCAACTCAAGATGGATCAAAGACTTAAATCTGGGACCTAAAACCATAAAAATTCTAGAAGATAACATTGGAAAAACCCTTGTAGACATTGGCTTAGGCAAAGAGTTCATGACCAAGAACCCAAAAGCAAATGCAACAAAAATGAAGACAAATGGATCGGACTTAATTAAGCTGAAAAGCTTCTACACAGCAAAAGAAATAATTAGCAGAGTAAATAGACAACATACAGAGTGGGAGAAAATTTTGCAAACTATGCAGCCAACGAAGGACTAATATCCAGAATCTACAAGGAACTCAAACAAATCAGCAAGAAGAAAACAAATACTCCCTCACAAAGTGGGCTACGGATGTGAATAGACAATTCTCAAAAGAAGATATACAAATGGTCAACATATAAAAAAAAATCAACATCACTAATTATTAGGAAAACGCAAATCAAAACCACAATGGGATACCACCTTACTCCTGCAAGAAGGGCCACAATCAAGAAATCAAAAAATAATAGATGTTGGCATTAATGTGGTGAAAGGGATCACTTTTACACTGCTGGCAGGAATGTAAACTAGTACAACCAATGGAAAACAGTAGAGTTTCCTTAAATAACTGAAAGTAGATCTACCATTTGATCCAACAATCCCACTAGTGGGTATTTAGCCAGTGGAAAATAAGTCATTATATGAAAAAGACACTTGCACACACGTTTATAGCAGCACAATTCCCCAAGTGCCCACCAATCAACAAGTAGACAGACAAAATGTGATATATATGTATATATATATAATGTGATATATATGTATATATAATGTGATATATGTGTATATATATAATGTGATATATATGTGTATATATATATTGTGATATATGTGTATATATATAATGTGATATATGTGTATATATATAAAATGTGATATATATGTATATATATAATGTGATATATATGTATATATGTGATATATATGTATATATATAATGTGATATATATATGTGAATACTACTACTACTACTACAAACACTAATACTAATACTCAGCCATAAAAAGGAATGAAATAATGGCATTCACAGCAACCTGGATGGAGTTGGAGACCATTATTCTAAGTGAAGTAACTCGGGAATAAAAACCAAACATTGTATATTCTCACTCCTAAGTGGGAGCAAAGCTATGAGGATGCAAAGTCATAACAATGATACAATAAACATTGGGAACTCAGGGGGAAGGCTGAGGGTGGGGTGAGGGATAAAAGACTAGACATCGGGTACAGTATGCACTGCTTGGGTGATGGGTGCACCAAAATCCCAGAAATCACGATTAAAGAACTTGTCAATGTAACCAAACACCACCTGTTCCTCAAAAACTATTGAAATAAAAAATAAATACATAAAAGAAGTTGAGGTTAAATTAATCTAAGTAGGGAGTGCATTTGGGCCAAGCTTGAGGATTGCAACGTTGGAGCACAGATTTAAGTTGCCCTGAATCTACACTCTGATAAGTGGCATTTATAAGTGGATTTTTAAAGGCAAAAGGGGGAGACAGGGAGAGGGCTGATACAAAGCTGTTTGTCAGGAATTCTCATTGGTTTACAGAAATAACATTGATAAGTGCTTATTAGTCCGTTTTCATGCTGCTGATAAAGACATACCTGAGACTGGGCAATTTACAAAAGAAAGAGGTTTATTGGACCTATAGTTCCACATGGCTGAGGAGGCCTCACAATCATGGTGGAAGGCAAGGAGGAGCAAGTCGCATCTTACATGGATGACAGCAGGAAAAAAGAGAGAGCTTGTGCAGAGAAACTCCCTTTTTTAAAACCATCAGATCTTGTGAGACCCATTCACGATCATGAGAACAGCACAGGAAAGACCCACCCCCAAGATTCAATCATCTCCCACCGAGTCTCTCCCACAACATGAGTGAATTATGGGAGCTACAAGATGAGATTTGGGTGAGGACACAGAGCCAAACCATATCAGAGTGATTGACTATACATTGTTAAGCTACAGGGTGTGGATTACAGCGTCCAGTGTGGCATTATTAGGTTAATCCATAGCTATTAATACCTGTGGCAATAGTAAGAGGTTTCAAGAGATGAACACACAGCTGAAAGCGGGGAGTAGGGAGTGGTTGCTGTCTTATTTTAATGTCTCTCTGGGCCTGATAATTTTAAAAGCCTTGCATTCTTCGGATACAAGTTCTTTTCTTTTTTTCCAGAACAACAGAGAAAGGCTGCCTGGCTACGTTTACCTGCAGCACCTCTGATAGTGGCTGCTTGGAAGCTGGTTAGGTAAACCCAATCTCTACTGGATAAACTTCATGGACATTCACCCATGTTAGTACTGGGGAATGCTGTGAAATAGCAAACTTGCCCATACAGCTCCCTTGCTGCTCAGAGGGTCTGGAGAGGAACAGCAGAGGCCCAGCCCCAAATACTTCTTGCACCGGCTTCTATTATGAGAGGTGGATGGCACCTGTAGGCACTTATATTTCAGGTAGAAGGAGCAGGAATAAAGAAGAGAGGGCCTCAATCTGAAATATCAGTTCTGGATCTCCCTGGGGGCAAGACACTGGCCCTTAGCTGAGCTATTCTGTCATCACTGTGAGCCCTCATGCTCGACCTCACCGGAGCACCCCTCGATCATGTGCTGAATGCCTAGCACGCGCCTGGCGCTGTGGGGTACAGAAATCTAGAGCACAGAGCTGAGCTTTCAGGGCTTAGCTGTCCTCACATCTGTGACACAAACAAGGATCAAACAAGGAAAGTTTTGTTTTTGTTATTTTTATTTTTTTTTAAGTTGGGGCCTTACTCTGTAGGCCAGGCTAGAGTGCAGTGGTGCAAACATAGCTCACTGCACCCTCGAACTCCTGGGCTCAAGTCATCCTCCCGCCTTGGCCTCCAGAGTAGCTGGAAGCCCAGCTCAAGGAAAGCATTAACATGTTCTACTTTTCACCATAACTCCTGTGTATCGGAAAATGGAAAATGAGCTTTTGAAGTGGCCTATTCGCTTCCTCCATGAGTACTTCCTGAACACTTTCCTCTTGGCCACTGCTCCCAAGACCCCCTCAAAGTCTCTCTCCTGGACTTCCAGCTTCTGGAATGAGCCCCAAGAGTGGCACTTAGCTCCAGCTCCTAGTAGCTCACTCCTTCCTTGCTCACCTGTGCCCCCCACCTGTCTCCTTAGGGGCAGTGGCTTTGTCTTACTCATTTGCATAACACGAACGTCCAGCATAGAAGCCAGCATGGGGCCCAGTAAGTGTTTGGAGAAAGAAAGGGAAGAGGTGAAGAAGGGAGGAGACAGAGGGAGAGAAGGAGGGCAAGAGAGGGGATGTTTTGCTCAGTGAATCCCCATGTAATGGGATTTACCACAATGCACTATTTCTTTCCTGTGTGTGAATGCCAGTGGACAGCTGGCCCTATCTGGGGAAAAATGATTTGGGAAGAGCCACCAGACCTTTCCCAGTATTGTAAACACCAGTGTTGATGGGGTAGGGGCCAAGGGAAAACTCCCCCTTCACCCTCTGAAGAGTCATGAAAAATCAACACACGGAAGGCAGATGAATTGGAGAAAAGGCATACCATTTACTGACGTGCTCACAGGGGAGAACCACGGATCCATTATCTCCACCTTGCCCCGTCACCCACATATCCAGCCATGGGGTTCAGAAGCTTACACACCATCTTGAGGTTAGAGAAAGAATGGTAGCTTGAAAGTAAGGCAGGAACAGAAAACCAAATACCGCGTGGTCTTGAGAGGTGAATCCAGCTGGACCTCCTGAGTTGAGTGGGGACTTGGAGAACTTTTCTGTCTTACAAGAGGTTTGTAAAATGCACCAATCAGTGTTTTGTAAAAATAAAATGCACCAATCGGTGCTCTGTAGCTAGCTAGAGGTTTGTAAAATGGATTAATCAGTGCTCTGTAAAATGGACCAATCAGCACTCTGTAAAACGAACCAATCAGCACTCTGTAAAACGAACCAATCAGCAGGACATGGGCAGGGACAAATAAGGGAATAAAAGGTGGCCACTCCCCAGCCAGCAGCGGCAACCCATTGGGTTCCCTTCCATGCTGTGGAAGCTTTGTTCTTTTGCTGTTCGCAACAAATCTTGCTGCCACTCACTCTTTGGGTCTGTGCCATCTTTAAGAGCTGTAACACTCACCACCAAGGTCCGCAGCTCCATTCTTGAAGTCAGCGAGACCACGAACCCACTGGAAGGAACAAATTCCAGACACAGTCTCACTTAGAAGTGGGAGCGAAATGAGAACTTATGAACACGAAGGGAACAGCAGACACGGGTCTGCTTGAGGGTGGAAGGTGGGAGTGGGAAGAGGAGCGATTTATACCTGGCTGATGAAATAATACATATAACAAACCTGCTTACACGAGTTTACCAATGTAACAAACCTTCATATGTGCCCCTGAACCTGAAATAAGTTTTAAAAAAAATTCCTTGAAACAAAACAAAACAAACAAAAAGAATGGGGGCTTGGATTGTGGCAAAACAGTCTATGAGAGAGGCTGGCAAAGGTGGTCTTGTTACCCAGGAGAAACCTACCAGGGAGCAGCCCTCAGGGAGAATAGATGGTGACTGTTTCTATCAGACCTTTTTCTTTTCCTTTTTTTTTTTTTTTTTTTTGAGACGGAGTCTCACACTGTCACCCAGGCTTGAGTGCAATGGTGGGTTTTTGAGACGGAGTCTCGCACTGTCACCCAGGCTTGAGTGCAATGGTGCGATTTCAGCTCACTGCAGCCTCTGCCTCCCTGGTTCATGCGATTCTCCTGCCTCAGCCTCCTGAGTAGCTGGGATTATGGGTGCCCACCCGGCTAATTTTTTGTATTTTTAGTAGAGACGGGGTTTCACTATTTTGGCCAGACTGGTCTCAAACTCCTGACCTTGTGATCTGCCCACCTCGGCCTCCCAAACTGCTGGGATTCCAGGTGTGAGCCACTGCACCTGGCCTCTATCAGATCTTTAAAGGTGTCAGGCTTTCAGTTCTCCCTTCCTAGATCTGGACAAGGGAAAGAAAAGCAAGCAAGCCTGACCGCCTCAGTGCAGACCCTCTAAGATGCAAGTCTTCCCCAGGTAAGACAGTTCCGCAGGGTGCTTCTGTGGGCTGGCTTTCTGAGCAGCCATCTCAAACTATGCGAAAGAAATAGATTTTGGGCCAGGCACGGTGGCTCATGCCTGTAATCCCAGCACTTTAGGAGGCCGAGGCGTGTGGATCACCTGAAGTCAGGAGTTCAAGACCAGCCTGGCCAACATGGTGAAACCTTGTATCTACTAAAAATACAAAAACTAGCCGGGCTTGGTGGCGCATGCCTGTAGTCCCAGCTACTCAGGAGGCTGAGGCAGGAGAATCGCTTGAACCCAGGAGGTAAATGTTGCAGTGAGCCGAAATTGCCCCACTGCACTCCAGCCTGGATGACAAGAGTGAGACTCCATCTCAAAAAAAAAAAAAAAAGATTTTGGGGGTAAAATATTTTGCTTTCCTTCAGTGGCTGGGCCACCTGTACACAATGCCTGAACCCAGGTCCTGCAGCCCCCAGCTCGGCTCTCCAAAGCTCACCAGTATCAAAGGATTTCAGCTTCTGCTCCTCTCCGCAGGGCTCTCTGGTGGGCCCCAGACAGACATGAAGGAAAAGTCCGGCCTTGACCTTGAGGGCCAAGAGCGACCACGTCAGACGCCAGCAGTCTCGTGCCCAGTTGCCAAGGGATCACCTGAGGAAGGCCCTTAAAATACAGGTGGTAATGCAGGGGTCTTGAGATGGCCCCGGACCGTTCATTTCTAATAACTTCCCAGATGAAGCCAATGCTGCTGTTCCAGGAACCACCCTTTGAGAAGCAAGGGTCTATACAACACGCACAGAAGAGGAAACGAAACGAGGCAAAGGAAACCAGTCCCTTTACTCGCTCCCAGGCAGGACGAAGCGGGCAAGGGCGGGGGCGCGGGCGCGGGCGCGGGCAGGCGGACGGACTTGCAGGAAATGCAGCCGGGAGGATGGGCAGGTTGTGGGATGCTCCGCCGTTCCGCCACCACCCGCCTCCCCGGCCCAGCAGAACCGGGTCCAGGCTGGGGGAGGTGCTAGCGGTGTATGTAAGTAACACCGCCCCCTCGTCGTGGCACCGCCCTCTTCTTCCCTGCCCCCCCCCTTCCCCGCCCCCTGGATTCTGAAGTCTGAAGTCATGCAATTTGACTTTTCCTTTCTGGAAACCAGGGAGCAGAAATGAAACCGAAACTGAATTGTCCGGGAAATTCGCTGTGGGGGCGGAGAGCGCAGGGAGAAGTAAGCCCAGTGCAGGACCCTGAGGCCCGCGTTTGCAGGACCAGGGCCGGCCTTCCGATTCCCCATTCATTCCAGAAGCATCGAACCACGCTGTGCCCGGATCCCAAGTGCAGCGGCACCCAGTGTGGGCCTGGGGTTGCCGGTTGACCCGGTCCTCAGCCTGGTAGCAGAGGCCAGGCCAGTGCCACAAGGTCAGGCTCCACTGGGCCCTGCCCGCCCAGGAGCCTGTGGTGTCAGGCACCTGAAGGGATGGGTTGCCCCTCCACACCTGTGGGTGTTTCTCGTTAGGTGGAAGGAGAGACTTAGAAAAGAAAAAGACACAGAGACAAAGTATAGAGAAAGAAATAAGGGGACCCAGGGAACCAGCGTTCAGCATATGGAGGATCCCGCCAGCCTCTGAGTTCCCTTAGTATTTATTGATCATTTGCGGGTGTTTCTCCGAGAGGGGGATGTGTCAGGGTCACAAGACAATAGTGGGGAGAGGGTCAGCAGACAAACACGTGAACAAAGGTCTTTGCATCATAGACAGGGTACAGAATCAAGTGCTGTGCTTTTAGATATGCATACACATAAACGTCTCAATGCTTTACAAAGCAGTATTGCTGCCCGCATGTCCCACCTCCAGCCTTAAAGCGGTTTTTCCGTATCTCAGCAGATGGAACGTACAAATCGGGTTTTATACGGAGACATTCCATTGCCCAGGGACGGGCAGGAGACAGATGCCTTCCTCTTGTCTCAACTGCAAGAGGCATGCCTTCCTCTTATACTAATCCTCCTCAGCACAGACCCTTTACGGGTGTCGGGCTGGGGGACGGTCAGGTCTTTCCCTTCGCATGAGGCCATATTTCAGACTATCACATGGGGAGAAACCTTGGACAATACCTGGCTTTCCTAGGCAGAGGTCCCTGCGGCCTTCTGCAGTGTTTGTGTCCCTGGTACTTGAGATTAGGGAGTGGTGATGACTCTTAAGGAGCATGCTGCCTTCAAGCATCTGTTTAACAAAGCACATCTTGCACCGCCCTTAATCCATTTAACCCTGAGTGGACACAGCACATGTTTCAGAGAGCACGGGGTTGGGGGTAAGGTCATAGATTAACAGAATCTCAAGGCAGAAGAATTTTTCTTAGTACAGAACAAAATGGAGTCTCCTATGTCTACTTCTTTCTACACAGACACAGTAACAATCTGATCTCTCTTGCTTTTCCCCACAGGCACCTAAGTCCACCTGGGCCTGGAGGAGGACAGGTGTGCAAAAGAAAATATCTCGGGACCCCCAAACTCCTTATGCCAAGGGAAACATCGAGCCTGGGAACTGAGCCATCAACACTGCCATTCTTTTTCCCAAACAGATCCCTGTTGTCAGAGGCACACCCAGAGCAACTCCACACCGGGTGCATGCCACAGCAACTCCATCTTAAATAGGAGCTGGTAAAATGAGGCTGATACCTACTGGGCTGCATTCCCAGACGGGTAAGGCATTCTAAGTCACAGGGTGAGATAGGAGGTCAGCACAAGGTCATAAAGGTCATAAACACCTTGCTCATAAAACAGGTTGCAATAAAGAAGCTGGTCAAAACTCACCACAGCCAAGATGGCCACGAGAGTGACCTGTGGTTGTCCTCATTTTTACACTCCCACCAGCGCATGACAGTTTACAAATGCCATGGCAATGTCAGGAAGTTACCCTATATGTATGGTCTAAACGGGGAGGCATGAATAATCCACCCCGTGTGTAGCATATCATCAAGAATAACCACAAAAATGGGCAACCAGCAGCCCTCAGGGTTGCTCTGTGGAGTAGCCATTCTCTTACTCCTTTACTTCAGGCAGGGGAGATGAATTTCCCTTTGAGCCTGTGGACAGAGGGCAGCCTGGCAGAGGGACAGGCATCAACAAAGCCTCTGAGTGTGACCTGGGTCCTGAGTTCAGGGATGGCAATGGGGGAACTGAGACTGGATCAGAAGTTGCCTGGAAGAAGAGAGGGCCATTCTCAGAGTGTAAGAGTGAAACTTATCTGGTAGGAAAAAAAAAAAAAGAGTAACTGCTGTTCGTTTAATAGAGCACACATCCTCTGCAATTCAGGTGGGAGGTTGTGAGCTTCTTAAGTACAGAAGCTGCCTCTTGATTTCAGCATAGCGAGGAGGTGCTGAAGAGCGCAGGTTTGGAGAATGATCACCTGGATTGGAACCATAGCTCTACCAATATGGAACCCAGCTCCTTAGGCCTCGGTCTTCTCATGGAGAACATGGTGTGACAATCCTACTCCTCCGGGAGGGTGGCTGTTAAGGTGAGTGATTGCACACGAGTCCCTCTAGCTGATGTTACTGAGCGGTCCTTGTTTTTAGAGCTCCCAAGATGGTGGCGGGCCACTTCCAAGATGGCGGCGAGCCTCTTGTTCTCTGACCTGGGGTTCTTGGCCTCACAGATTCCAAGCAATGGAATCTTGGGGCATGTGGTGAGTGTTCTCATTAGGATGAACCCAGGCACTTAGACATGCGGGAACAATGGCGAGCCTTTAGCCTGATCGGGAGTGGCAATGAGCGGCAATGGGTGCCTCGCTGGATCAGGAGCACAGCGGACACCCTGCCGGATCCAGAGGGGTGGAAATCAGTGGCGGGTCTGTGATGGCAGCAAACAGCAGCAGACAGCAAATGGCAGTGGTGGATGGCAAGCGAAAGCTCAGCTCCAGCCATAACAAACACGGACCAGAAGAGTGTGCAGTTGCAAGATTTAACAGAGTGAAAACAGACGTCCCATACAAAGGGAGGGAACCCAAAGGGGGTTGCCATTGCTGGCTCGAATGCCTGGGTTTCTATCTCGATCACTGTCCCTCCCCCTGTGCTCTCAGGCAATAGATGATTGGCTATTTCTTTACTTCCTGTTTTTGCCTAATTAGTATTTTAGTGAGCTCTCTTTACTACCTGATTGGTCGGGTGTGAGCTAAGTTGCAAGCCCTGTGTTTAAAGGTGGATGTGGTCACCTTCCCAGCTAGGCTTAGGGATTCTTAGTCGGCCTAGGAAATCCAGCTAGTCCTGTCTCTCACTGACACCTAACACATCCTACATGCTCAGTAGACATGAGCTATTATTGTATGACTGACTGCTGAATTACACCCCAAAACAACCACCTATACTCCCCAAGGCCCTGCCATATCGTATGCATATTAGAGGCAATGAAGCACCAAAATCTAAGGCCAGGGAGGGACTGCGGTGGACAAGGGAAGTGCCTAGGGCGTTAAAACTTAAGGAGGCATTGCACCAACTGGGAGTGAGCTGTGTGTGCTGTGTTTCCTGGGCAGGGCGCCTCACTGCCCTTCCGAGTCCTGCCCTGGCTGAGGTTGTGCCTCTATCTGGTTATCAGTTGCCTGCAGCTCTTTCTGATTTTGTTCGTGAACAAGGGCCCTTAGGGAAGCCTCCTGCTGTTGGAAACAGCAGCAGCATCACCCAGAGTGAAGTCTCTGTTCACATGAGTGCCAGCTCTGCTCACACCTACCCTGCGTTCCCAAGGCACTGTTCCTGCTTCAGAAAGCATCAGCCCAGCCTGCTCACAGCCCCCCAGGATGTGCTGTTGCCTGGGTTCTTGACTAGGAAGTAAAAGGCCCAGAGGGGTTGAGTGTGTGTGTGTGTGTGTGTGTGTGTGTGTGTGTTGAAGTGAGGTCATTGCTAATTCCTGGGAGAACGTGTGTTCCCCTTGGATGAACCCCTTGGATGAAGAACCCCTTGGATGGGGTTGCCCAGCCCTAGGAGTGGATCCTGCAAAGCAAAATAGATTTCAGCACAGGGAGTGGGCTGGGGGGCTCCTCCCCCTCTTGTAGGTGCAGCAGTATTGAATTTGATTCCATCCAGGTTTCCCCTGACCCCAGGACCTAAAGCTGGGGCAGGTTCTGGGCCTTGAGGTTGGTTGGGGGTGACCCTTCCTAATCATGGAAGTCTTTAACGGGGGCTTGTAAGGGACTGTGAGCTGAGCTAAGGAGAATGGAGGTGGGGTGCCAACCACTCCCAAAGGGAAATGCCATCTCCCACTCACAGCCAGTTAGCCGAGAATGGGAGCTCCCAAAGGGAGGACCACCCATGGGTCTGCTTGACTCAGCCCTCCCCAACCCCTTTCACCTTTGCAGTAAAACTCTAGCCAAGGAAGACAAAGAGACCTTTGGAGACCAAAACAGAACTTTTAATTCAGGCCAACAGCAGGCTCATGCCCAAAATGGCTGCCAACCCCAACAAAGAAAGCAGCTAGCTTATATGTCGTTTGAGATGGGAAAAACAAGGTAGGATACAGGTTTCAGACAAAGACAGTAAATTACTTAACCCGTGACAATTCTGAGGAAACTGGCAATTCAGTTATATTGACTAGTCATCCTCCAAGCTGGACTAGGGTTGGAGGCTGGGGTCCGGAGGCAGGTGATAAGCTTTCGAGATAAGCTTGCATCTGCAACTTGTTACAATGCTGGGAGGGGCTGCTTAAAATTTTAGCCTATGTGTTACTTCTAAATAGCTTATACTAAATGTTAACTATTTTCATGTGCATCCATGTGAAGAGCCCACCAAACAGGCTTTGTGTGAGCAACATGGCTGTTTATTTCACCTGGGTGCAGGCGGGCTGAGTCTGAAAAGAGAGTCAGCGAAGGGAGATAGGGGTGGGGCCGTTTTATAGGATTTGGGAAGGTAATGGAAAATTACAGTCAAAGGGGTTCTCTGGTGGGCAGGGGTGGATCTCACAAAGTACATTCTCAAGAGTGGGGAGAACTACATATAACCTTCTTAAGGGTGGGGAGAATTACATATAACCTTCTTAAGGGTGGGGGAGATTACAAAGTACATTGATCAGTTAGGGTGGGGCAGGAACAAATCACAATGGTGGAATGTCATCAGTTAAGGCTGTTTTTACTTCTTTTGTGGATCTTCTGTTACTTTAGGCCATCTGGATATATACCTGCAAGTCACAGGGGATGCGATGGCCTGGCCTGGGCTCAGAGGCCTGACAACTATTACCTATGTTATGTTTATTATTTTAAGCTTTATTATTACTATTTTATTTATTTTATTTTATTTTCCTTCCACACACCCATTTCCACCCTGGAGAGACCAGATGAGCCAGACTCCAGGGAGGCCTAGAAGTGGGCAAGGGGAAACGGGAAAGGAGGAAGATGGTATGGGTGTGCCTGGTTAGGGGTGGGAGTGCTGGACGGAGTTCGGGACAAGACGGGCTCTGCAGCCATTGGCACACAATGCCTGGGAGTCCCTGCTCGTGCTGGGATCATCCCAGTGAGCCCTGGGAGGGAACTGAAGACCCCCAATTACCAATGCATCTGTTTTCAAAACCGACGGGGGGAAGGGCATGCCTAGGTTCAAGGATACGTGCAGGCTTGGATGACTCCGGGCCATTAGGGAGCCTCCGGAGCACCTTGATCCTCAGACGGGCCTGATGAAACGAGCTTCTGATTCAGCAGGCCTGGGTTCGGGCCCGAGAACCTGCGTCTCCCGCGAGTTCCCGCGAGGCAAGTGCTGCAGGTGCGGGGCCAGGAGCTAGGTTTCGTTTCTGCGCCGGGAGCCGCCCTCAGCGCAGGGTCTGTGAGTTTCATTTCTTCGCGGCGCGGGGCGGGGCTGGGCGCGGGGTGAAAGAGGCGAAGCGAGAGCGGAGGCCGCACTCCCGCACTGCGCAGGGACCGGTGAGTGTCGCTTCTGGGGGCAGCGCCCAGTAACCGCGCTAGGAGCGCGGAGAAGGGCATTGGGAGAGCGGCGTTCGTGGCGGAGACTAGCGCTCCGGAGCACGGGCACGGCGGGGGCACCTTCTCGGCTGCTAGTAACTAACAGTAATAATAATAGTCATAATCATAGCAAGGGCGCTGATGGGCGGGCTCGGAGCACGCCTGATTCTGATTCCCACCAGGCTGCCCAGGCTCCTGATGACTCATCAGAAACATCCCCCAACCCTCGGCCTTCCTGCAGGAGAGGTTGGGAATGGGTGGGGGACGGGGCTCGGGGGAGGTCTCCGAGGGACTCTAGTAAGCGGGGAAGGGCGCCAGGAAAGTTTCAGATCCACGGCTGCGCGGGCCACGAGCCCACCCGAACGCCGACCACTGCTTTCCGTCGACTTCTATTTCCTGCGAACGCGCGAAAGCAAACCCAAGTCAGACTGCGGAGGTCGCTGGGGAGGGAAGGTTCAAAGGAGTTCTCGCCGATCCTGCTGAATAAAGGGGGTTCCGAGCTGGGCCGAGATGGGGCATGCGCGGGAAGACCCCTGCCCGCTGTTCCCCCCGCGCCCCACCGCCCCAGTGGATGCCATGCCTGGGGCCTCCCCGGCGCGTGGGGCTGACGCACCCTCGGGGTCCATCGTAGTTGGCCGGGATCGTGGAGTGGGTGCGGTGGACGAAGGGAGGCAGGACAGTCCCGGGGGTGGCAGAAGGAGCCCGGGCACAGCTGAGACCTGCGCTCCCATCCCACCAACACTCACAGCGGGTGACTGCCGAGCTGGGCAATTGGGATGGCCCAAGTTATTTGGTCAAATTTTAAATCACGTTTGTTACTGGGAAGTAGAGTCCAGTGATGCTAACCACGCCTCTACCTCCACCACCCGTGTCAGTCCCAAAGGGCTCCTAAAATGGCTGTGTCATCTTTCAGCCTTGGACCGCAGTTGCCGGCCAGGAATCCCAGTGTCGCGGTGGACACGCCTCCCTCGCGCCCTTGCCGCCCACCTGCTCACCCAGGTCAGGGCCTTTGGTAGGTAGCAGTGCATTTGGTCTAAAGGGCAAGATGTTCTCTCTTTTATTCATAACAAATTTAAATGCCAGCAGGGTTTGGGGGGGAAAAACGCTTTCAGAAGAAAAGGTGAATGTCAGTCCTGCAAGAGTTAGTTTTAAAACTAGACTGAATTGGCACATGTATACCTATGTAACAAACCTGCACGTTCTGCACATGTACCCCAGAACTTAAAAGTATATAAAAAAAGAAAAAACTAGACTGGATTATGTTGGGAAAGTGTAACCTCTTCCACCTTAGGCATTTCCTAGAACGTAGGCAGTAGGTGGTCCTTATTAGGGGTTTTGGGAGAGGAAGGGGGCTGAATCCTACCTCCCATCCCTGCTCCTCTATGGGGTCTGAGCTGAGGAAGCTTCACCACAAGGAGAGAACCCCCCTGACAACCCTGGATGCCACCTTTACCCTCACTGCAGGAATTCTGTGGCCACACTGCTAGGAGATCGGTTCTGGGTTGGAGGCTACAGGAAAACTCCCACTCCCTGAAATCTGGAGTGAAGAACGCCGCCATCCAGCCACCATTCCAAGGTAAGGCAGAAATGAAGTGGGCCATTGGGTTCTTTCTTTTCTTTCTTTCTTTTTTTTCGAGACAAGGTCTCACTCTGTTGCCCAGGCTGGAGTGCAGTGGCGCCATCTCAGCTCACTGCAACCCCCGCCTCCCAGGTTCAACCCCCGCCTCCCAGGTTCAAGCGATTCTGGTGCCTCAGTCTCCTGAGTAGCTGGGATTACAGGCACACATCACCACACCTGGCTAATTTGTATGTGTTTAGTAGAGACAGCCTTTCACCATATTGGCCAGGCTGGTTTCAAACTCCTGGCCTCAAGTGATCCACCTGCCTTGGCTTCCCAAAGTACTGGGATTACAGGCACGAGCCACTGCACCCAGTCAGGTTCATTTTAGTTGTTATGTTAACCAGGTTTCCTCCACCTGTGCGCTAACTTTCACTTTCCCAAAAGGTTTCAGGATGACCCAGCAGGCAATGAGTGATTCTCAAATTCAGGATTTATTGTGAGAGATTCACACACACAATTGAGCAGGCATTCACAGTACAATGATTAAAGGGAGTGATTAGGGTAAGGACCCACAGTGGAGGCTCTGGAGGCCAGCCCACTGACAGCCACTCCAGGGAGTCCAGAAGTCCTGCTCTAGTGCTGGGTGGTGAAGGGAAATCTGTTCCTCCAGGGGCCTTGTCCTCGGCTGCCCAGCTGCCAAAGTCAGGAAGAAGCTTTCAGAAATCTCACTGCCAAGATTCCGAAAACGCTTCAGACATTGCCAGTCCCTTGTCGCTTTTGCGATCCTCCACAGGTGTGCGTGCCACTGGGTCCTTATCCACTGGGGTCTCTGGTGGCATTGGGCCACAGCAAGTGTTCCCTCACCCCCTTAGTCTACCACACACATGCTTACCACTTTGAAGAAAAACCCCTTTACTATGAGCGAAAGTGAGAAACACGTATGTTTATTGTTTCCAAAGAAAGAAACTTACTATGGGCTTAATGCTACCTAGTGAGTGCCTCCATTTTGAGACCTTAGGGTCACAAGTCATTATTATATATCACGGGCACAAACCTGCCCTGGGCAGGGACGGAAGGAAGCCCCTGCACAGGGTCAGTTGCTCAGGATGTGAGAAGAGCCTGGTTTATAACCCCATCCATGCCCACCTAACATCTCAGGCTCTGACCAGTGGGGCTGTGCAGTAGCGAGTGGATGGAGGGCTGGAACCCTGCAGCCTCCTCTCCAAACACAGGGTGCGGCCAAGACATTTTAGGAGCAATTTGGGATGGAGAGCTAGGAGTCGCCACCTCTTGGCTCTTCCAAGGCCGGAACTGGTGGCTGCACTCAGTTCAGTTTGAAGACTGCAGCTGGATGCCAAGTTCCATGGAGGAGTAAGAAACCGGTTTGAACTCCCGAGATTGCCCTGCCCCTGAAATCCAAACTGATGTTCCGAATGATCAGGGAAAGGTACAAACGTTTATGGTTTACAGAAAAAACCCATAGGTTTAGCTTTCAGAGAATCTCATTTTATGAAGCAAATTAGGGAAGGGAATCTACTCACCAAGTCCTGTTTCAGCTGATTGAGTGGAACCTGTGGTCATGTGGTACAAGTCCTGGTCTCAGTGATGCTCCTTATCTGGCTGCAGAAAGGCCAACTGAGGCAACCATAGCCCAGAAGACTGGTACTCCTGAGAGGCAGATGAAGTGGTGGTCTTTGATATCGAGCCTGGGATGCCCTGGGCACATGAGGTATTTCCAAAGGCATGGGAGTTTTAGGGAATAAATTCCCAGATTGTCAGACTCCATAAGTACCATTTACAATGGATTACCTTTTATAACCATCCCAATCCTACCTGACAAAAGAGGTGGGCGGATTACGAGGTCAGGAAATTGAGACCATCCTGGCTAACACTGTGAGACCCCATCTCTACTAAATAAATACAAAAAATTAGCCGGGTCTGGTGGCGTGCACCTGTAGTTCCAGCTACTTGGGAGCCTGAGGCAGGATAATCGCTTGAACCCGGGAGGTGGAGGTTGCAGTGAGCCAAGATCGCACCACTGCTCTCCAGCCTGGTGACAAAGCGAGACTGTCTCAAAAAAAAAAAAAAAAAAAAAAAAAGAAATACATCCCTTTCTTCCCTTCCAAATCAAGCAAGGATGCCTGCCCTGGAAGTGTATAAACCCGGGGAAGGGAGACAGAAAAGGATAGTTTTAAGTATTGGTGTTGGGTACGTGTTCTTTAGCCAAGGCAGCATGAACCCATGGCAGCACTTCCCAACCTTCCTGACATGGGCGTTTCTGTGAACTCCAGTGTGACGGAGAAATGGCATTGGCTCAGGTGTGCAGCTAGATATGTTACAGAGCAGGGTGACAGGCAGGGGTGATGAGTTTTGTTTTAACAACCTGTCCCTTCAACCCTCATGGTACTGACAAATATCACATGGCTCTCGGGGGAGATTCCTGCGAGGGGAAGCAAGGAGAGCATCCTTACATATTATTGATCCAGGCAGCAGATTTGCAGCAAAGCTCTGTGCTTTATTCATCTGTTAAAATAGTTAAAATAGTCAAAACATAGGAAAAGGATTCTGGGAAGTCAGAATCGGCTTCAGAGCACACCCCTCCTGCACTTGCACGGTTCTCAGCCTTGGGAATGGGACTGGGTGGGTGGGTACTCTCGGGTGTTCCGCGGGTTTGGGTCTTACTTGTACACTTTGCTTGATTTCAAGGAGGTGCAGGAGAACAGCTCTGTGATACCATTTAACTTGTTGACATTACTTTTATTTGAAGGAACGTATATTAGAGGTAAGTTGGTGCATGCTATTTTCTATAACATTTATTTTGAGTCATAGGAGAAGATTTTCAGTTACTTTTATCCAAGATTATTAGACACTGTAAAATTTCATATTTAGGCACTTGTCCTACAACATTTTAAAAATGAATTTCAAATACATACATGTGTATTTGTAATGCAGACAAGTATAAGGCAGTCAGTTACATGCTTTCAAGAGTAAAATGAATGACATTTCATTTCCCCCATTTGTGGGAGTGAAAGAATGAAAATATGAAATTGATGATCAAAAGAAAGAGCATAAAAGATTTAGAGCTTACACGTTTTTTAAACTAAAGGTTTGGGTATCAAATTACCATAATATTTGGATTCTCTTGGCTACATTGGAAACAGTTCTATAACAATTTTATTTTTAAAAGTAAAGTTTTTGTTTGTTGTTGTTTTTAAGACGGGGTCTCGCTCTGTCGCCCAGGCTGGAGTGCAGTGGTGCGATCTCGGCTCACTGCAACCTTCACCTCCCAGGTTCAAGTGATTCTCCTGCCTCAGCCTCCCAAGTAGCTGGAACTACAAACACACACCACTACTTCCAGCTAATTTTTGTATCTTTAGTAGAGATGGGGTTTCACTATGTTGGCTAAGCTCGCTTCGAACTCCTGACCTCAGGTGATCCACTCACCTTGGTCTCCCAAGTGCTGGGTGGGATACAGGCGTGAGCTACTGCGCCCAGCCTTTAAATGTAAACTTTTTAATTGTATTACAACTGCATCAGAAGTTGTATCCTTTGCAACTATTCAAATTTATACTGAAAACGTTTTTGAAGTTCAACCTAAAATTATGACAGGAGATAGTTTTAGAAAATATTTTGGGGAACAGAGGCATATTCTATTTTTTTTTTTTTGAGACAGAGTCTTGCTCTGTTGCCCAGACTGGGGTGCAGTGGCGTGATCTCAGCTGACTGCATCCTCTGCCTGCCAGGTTCAAGCAATTCTTTGCCTCAGCCTCCCGAGTAGTTGGGATTACAGGTGCCCGCCACCATGCCTGGCTAATTTTTTTGTATTTTTAGTAGAGACAAGTTTTACCATCTTGGCCAGGATGGTATTGAACTCCTGACCTCATGATCTACCTGCCTCAGCCTCCCAAAGTGCTGAGATTACAGGCGTGAGCCCCGGGGCCCGGCCTGGAGGGATATTCTTGAAGCGCCTTGAGCAGGGAGGCAGCGTTTGTCTTTATCTGACCTTGGCTTCTTTGGGTCACTCTGTTTCTCTTTCCATGAATAAAAAGCCAGTGAGCACACACTGTGTCCCAGGCACTCTTCTACGCTCTGGGGACATCACCATGAACAACTAATCAGAGTCCCCACCTCCAGGGGCCTTCCGTTCTGGTGGTGGGTTTGGTTCCATGGTTGAATGCACCCAGCTGCTTATCTGTTCAATAGGCATCTGCTTTATTTTAAGCTTACTTTGCAAAGAAGGAAGATGGTTGTTTCCGAAGTGGACATCGCAAAAGCTGATCCAGCTGCTGCATCCCACCCTCTATTACTGAATGGAGATGCTAATGTGGCCCAGAAAAATCCAGGCTTGGTAAGTTGCTCTCTGAAAGTCGCTATCCATGTGACATGAGCCATGCCCATTCGAGGCTGCCCTTTTCTACAGCGGTGCTACTGCTGCCCAGATATGCCTGCTCTCTCGCCTCTCCTGTGCCAGGACGCAGATCCTGACCCTCTACTTGCCAGCTGACAACCATGTATAGACTCGTTGCCTTAGCTCACTGTGGGTGGAGGTGCTGCTGGGGTTGGGGACACTGGCTGAGCTGTCGATGGGTTCAGCTCATCTATACTAGAAGGAACTGGCCCAGACCCTGGATTCAAGGAGCACTAGGTTTGTTTTTCCTGCCCACATCATGATTCAGTCTCAAGCTACAAACCCTGGGGCATCATTAAGATATTATCTTTGTAGGGAAGCCACGTGGTGAATTTTTTGCCCAGAATCAAGACATATTTTTGGTGGGAACCAATCATGGCCCCTGGAATCAGTCCAACCTCAGTTGGTCCCAACGCTGACACTCTCAGCTGTGTGATCGTGGGTAGTTATTCTTCCTGTTATAAGCCTGGTTTTCCATATCTAAAATGAGAATAATGGTCTTTGCTTTATATGGCTGAGAGCAAAGTGCAGGGAGTGTCCAGGTACTCAGAGTGCTCAGTTTCTTATTACCGTGGATCATCGGTCTGTTTCAGGCTGGCTCTGTTTTCCTAGGCAATGTTAAACAATTTTTCAAACAATATTCAAAAAACATTGAAGCGTTTAGAAAAATACAGAGGACCACCACCTTTCCACCACCCTGATACCACTGTTTACATTTTTCTGCATTTCTGTCCCTGGTGCATCTCTTGTCTGGCTGTAAGAGATGTAATTATGTCAGGGTATGGGGCAGGAGGAACTCTCACCCACTCATACTTGCGTGCTTTGGAAGCAGCTTGGCCTTTTCCAGTCAAGGAGAACAGAGTGTGTCTCGTGATCTGGCAGTTCCACTTCTGGGGATAGACTGTGGTTCTCAAAGTGTGGCCCCCAGCCCAGCCCATTAGCATCACCTGGGAAGTTGATTGAAATGCAAATGACCAGCCCCTCCTCCCACTCTTAGACCTGGTGAATTGGACACTCTGGGGCAGGGCCCACTCCCGGTGCTTTACCAGGCTCTCCAGGTGATTCTGCTGTGTGCTGGAGTTTGAGGACCATGTGTAAACTCTTGCACATCCCCCTGGGGGCCACATGCATAGCAGCACTGTTTATAACAGCAAAACTCAGACCCTGTCTACGTGCCTGTCGTGGTGGAATATATACTGGGAGTGTGGTATGTTCATGTAGCAGAATTCTATACAGTAGTAAAGAGGAATGAACTAGAGTTCCAGGTATCAAAATGGCTGCATCAAATGAACAACGTTGAACCAAAGAATCAAGTTACAGGAAATATACAAAATGATTCCACTTATATAAAATTTCCCAACAGGCAGCAATAGGCAATATACCATTGTGGGAAAAACATATAGGTGGCAAAACTATAAAGAAAAGCAAGGATGTGATGATTGCAAGCCTCAGGATAGAGGGACCCTCTGGAGGTGAAGGAGTTGACCCAGGGAGGTGTGTGCAATGTCCTAAGTACTGGGAGTGTTTGTGTTCTTAACCCAAGTGGTTGGTACATGCATATTTGCTTTATTATGTTTGATACACTTTTGTAAATAGTATAAATAAATGAAAACAAACAAAAAGTTATAAGGTGAACTAAGACCGAGGCTACCAACTGTATTCATGCATTTGGTAAGGCTGTGGTTCTTTCTCAGTCAGGGCCCATTTTGCTCCCTGGAACTTGTGGCCAGGTCTAGAGACATCTTGGTTGTCACAACTCAGGGTGAATAGTGAATAGAGGCCAGGTATTTGGCTAAACCTCCTACAATGTGTAGGGTAGCCCCTGCAACAAACAATCTTCTAACCCCAAATATGAATAGCTTCTTGTCCTGTTATAAAGAAGCTATTCTAGTAAAAACGTTTGTCTATGATGAAGCATGCACAAAAATAGTCATTAGAAAGAGGTAAAAGACAAAATGATTTTCTCATATTTTCTTCCTGAACCCCAATCAGCCCACATTCGGAAAATTGCACCCAGCTGCTGGTAGGTAGGCAGGACCGAGTGTGAAGTCTGCTGCTTTCTCTGTTTTTATGCAAATACTTCACTATTTTGATTACTTTAGTTTTATAGTAATTATGGAAATTAGGTAATGCTAGTCCTCTGACTTTGTTCTTCTTTTTCAAAGTCATTTTGACTAAGAATATTTAGATCATTTCTATTTAATGTGGCTGGTAATAAGGTTTGAGAATATCATCTTGCTATCTGTTTTCTATTTGTCCCATCTGTTCTTCATTCCCCCTTTCATCTTTTTCTGCCTTCTTTTGGATTATTTTTTATGATTCCATCATGTCTCCTTTGTTGTCTTATTAAGTATAACTCTTGGTGTTTTTAGTATGTATCTTTAACTTAATAAGTCAACCTTCAAGTGATAGTCTGTCACTTCATGTATAGTGCGAGAACCTTAGAATAGTGTATTTCCATCTCTCTGCTCTGAGCCTTCATACTATTTCTATCATGCATCTTTTACATACATCATAAACCCCACAATACATTGTTATTATTGATGTTCAAACGTTCAATTATCTTTTAAATAAAGATAGCAAAGGAATACAAAAAAGTGTAGTAGTTACCCCTTCTAGTATAGACTCCTTTGTATAGATCCAGATTTCCATTCAGTATCATTTTCCTTCTACCTAAAGAACTTCTTTAACATTTCCTGTAGTGCAGGTCTGCTGGTAATGAATTAGTTAAGCTTTTGAATGGCTAAAAAACTCTTTGTTTTGCCTTCCTTTTTAAAAGTTATTTTTGCTGGGTATAGAATTCTAGATTGATGGTGTTTTTCAGTACTTTAAAAATACTGCTTCACTGTCTTCTCGCTTGTTATTGCTTCTGATAAGATTGACAGCAGATTTCTCATTTGTGTCCCTCTGCTCACACTGTATCATTCTCTGGCTGCTCCTAACATTTTCTTTTTATTACTGGTTTTGAGCAATTTGACCCTGTTATGGCTTGATGATGTTTATGTTTGCTGTGCTTAATGTCTTTTGAGTTTCTGGGATCTTTGGGTTTATGGTTTTCATTAAGTTTGAGGGAATTGTATGTATTATTTCTTCAAATATTTTTTTCTGTCTCTCTTCCATCCTCTTTTGGGGATTCCAGTAACCTGTGTATTAGACTTATTGAAGTTGGCCGTCTTTAATGGAGTGTATTGGTTCATTCTCACACTGCTATAAAGAACTGCCTGAAACTAGGTAATTTATAAAGAAAAGAGGTTTAATTGACTCACAGTCCACATGGCTGGGGAGGCCTCAGGAAACCTACAATCATGGAGGAAGGCATCTCTTCACAAGGCGGCAGGAGAGAGAATGACTGAAGGAGGAACTTGCCAAACACTTATAAAACCATCAGACCTCATGAAAACTCACTATCATGAGAACAGCATGGGGGAAACCTCCCCCACAATCCAATTACCTCCACCTGGTCTCTCCCTTGACACGTAGGGATTATGGGGATTACAATTCGAGATGAGATTTGGGTAGGGACACAGAACCAAACCATATCATGAGCATGATTTGCAGGCCATGAAGAATTCTCCATTTTTGCTTCCTCCAGGTGGCTGAGAACAACCTGTGCAGCCAGTATGAGGAGAAGGTGCGCCCCTGCATCGACCTCATTGACTCCCTGCGGGCTCTAGGTGTGGAGCAGGACCTGGCCCTGCCAGCCATCGCCGTCATTGGGGACCAGAGCTCGGGCAAGAGCTCCGTGTTGGAGGCACTGTCAGGAGTTGCCCTTCCCAGAGGCAGCGGTAAGAACTTACATTCTGTATTAGTCTGCTCAGGCTGCCATAACAAAATACCACAGATGGGGTGGATTATACAACAAAAGTTTATTTTCTCACAGTTCTGGAGACTGGAAGTCCAACATCAGGGTTTAGCTTCTCCTGAGGCCTTTCTCCATGGCTTGCAGATGACGACCTCCTCACCGCTCCCCCATGCGGCCTTCCTTCCGCACACGAGCATCTCTGCTGTCTCTTCCTCTTCTCCATAAGGGCATTGGTCATATTGGATTGGGGCCTACCCTAATGACCTCATTTAACCTTAATTACCTCTTTAAAGGCCTTATCTTCAAATACAGTCCCATTAGGGGTTAGGGCTTCAATATAGGAATTTGGAGGGAACACCATTTCATAACGCTATCTCATTGCACATTTTTTTCACGTAAGTCATATGTAATCTACAGTTTGAGGAGAATCTGAATAAACACATTTGGGTCCCCCAGTTCAGAACTATATCAGTGAGGTCTCAAAGAGTTCACGCCTGGGATGGGTCTTGCAATACAGGTCAGGCATGGTAGGTAGAATATGGAAGGAGTTTACAGTAGGAGGACTGTTGTAAGGTGGCCTGGTAGCAGCAGGATGCTTTCCTAATGGGGGTAGAGTGTGTATGTTGGGGGCATAATGGAAGATGTTCGGATGAGTTTTGGAGGTTTCCCAATGTGGTCTGCCACCTGAGCTGATGGCAGAACACTGGGATGAGGCAGGAAGCCGAAAGTGGTGGCTTTCAAGCGTTAGTAAGCAAAAACTCACCTGGGTTACATATTCAGAATGCATGTTCTTGAGGTCACCCAGACACAGTGCGATGTCCCCGCGTATCTGGTAAGACCAGGAAGTTTCCAGTTTTAAATGTCTCCCCATATGATCATATAAAAGTTTGAGAACCATGGGCCTAAGGCTCTATGTAGGTCTTTTAAGAGCAAAGTGGAGCACTGATGTGGGCGTGGCCTCCTAGGGATCGTGACCAGATGCCCGCTGGTGCTGAAACTGAAGAAACTTGTGAATGAAGATAAGTGGAGAGGCAAGGTCAGTTACCAGGACTACGAGATTGAGATTTCGGATGCTTCAGAGGTAGAAAAGGAAATTAATAAAGGTGAGTACCCCCTGTTTGGATGCCTGGTCAAGCCTTCTGACATGCATGGGGTCTGTTTGTAACTGTTCATACTCCCACCTCCCTGGGCCTGTGCTGTCAGGACACCTTTCTCCTGCACATCAGGCCCCGGTTCCTTCTACTTCTTTTACCTCATTATGACCAGCACGCTTGGATATCAGCATCTGATAGCAATAATTTATTTCTGGCCGGGCACAGTGGCTTGTGCCTGTAATCCCAGCTCTTTGGGAGGCTGACACGGGGGGACTGCTTGAGCCTAGGAGTTCAAGACCAGCAAGGGCAACATAGTGAGACCCCGTCTCTTAAAAAAAAAATTAAAATAGCTGGGCAGGGTGGCATGCACCTGTGGTCCCAGCTATTCAGGAGGCTGAGGTGGGAGAGTTGCTTGAGCCTGGGAAGTCAAGGCTGCAGTGAGCCGTGATCTTGCTACGGCACTCTAGCCTGACAACAGAGTGAGACCCTGTCTCAAAAACACATGTATTGCTTATTATGTAAGTATCTAGAATAATGTGAATTTTAAAATGTCCCCACATATGGACGATCTGTCCCTTATTCAAGGGCTTCCCTACTTAGATCTGGCAGGAAGAGGAGCCAGATGTGGGGGTGAGGGAGCTCCTCCCCCTGTTCCTTTGTACAAGGAACTCCACATTGTGGACAGGATCGTCACTGAACCCCACTGAGAACCAGCACCCTTTTCTAAGAAAGGGGAGTGACTGTGTTTGCATAATCCCAACTTAGGCTAATTCATGGCAGGCCTCCATAAATGCAAACCACAAGGATCAATTTGAAGTGTCTGCAAGGGGAAATGACACCAGCAGTGTAGACAGGGTAGAGTAGCTGACAAAGAACAGCCTCTGTGAGATGCATGGATAACATCTTCCTATCGACCTTCGTGTTTTTCTAGCATGTCACATGTTTAAGTTTCATTCACACTGGGAAGGTACTGAAGAGACATGAACTAATGCCCAGCAGTAGGAAGGGACGGGTTTAGCATTTGTAAAGATGGAGCATTAATCACATTTGTTGACTGTTTATAGAAAGATAAATAATGTTATTGACAAACCATGATTTTGAATTAGTTGGGATTAGGTTGGCTGCTTGCAGCAGAAAACTCAAAATAACTGTGTGCCTTAGCCCTTGCTGTATAACAAACCCATCTTAAAACTAATGGCTTGACCACTTTTATTTCTCATGATTTGATGGACCAGCTGGGCAGTTCTTCTCTGGGCTAGCTGGGCTGGGGCTGATGGTCCAGGATGGCCCTTGGCTGGAGTGACCAGGCCTTCTGTCTGTGTGGTCTCTCACCCTCCAGAAGGCTAAGCTGGACTTCTTAATGTGGGTGGAGGGGTTCCCAGCAGCAAGAGAGGGCAAGACCCTACATCTAACACCTTTCAGTCTCTCCTGACGTTGCACTGTGTAACATCCCCTTAGCCAGAGAAAGTCACCTGGCCAAGCCCAATTTCAAGGGACCAATTTTCTCTCTCTCCATGGAAGTGACGAAGGCACCCTGTAAAGTAGCGTGCATACAGGGATGGAAGGGAATGTGGATGCCATTGTGCCAGCAAGTTGCTAAGACAGTGGTCTAAACAATGTAGAAGCTTTCTGTCCCTCTCATATAAGTCTGAAGGTGGGCAGACCAGAGCTGATTGGGGATTCCAGTGTCAGGAACCAAGATTTATTCTTCTCCCGTTTCTTCATTGGGTGTGGCCTCTGTTTCCAAGCTCCCCCCTCCCCCGTGACTTCGTCAGCAAGTCCACTTTGAAGCCAGCTGGACCATGGCAAGGGGCATATCTCTGCCTTTGTAAGCACACTTTCTGGAAGTTGCACATAACATTTTCACATGGCCCATTGGCCAGAACCCGATCTCATGACCACGTGGCAGGTACATGGATATTGGGGGAACAATTAGTGGACCATAACCACTGATATTTCCTAAGTTCTAAATTGATATCAAACATCCCAAAAAGGCATTCTAGATTTAGAAAAGAGTAAAGTGGTGTTAGCCAACAATTTGATGAAACAAATTCATATCCTAAAATTCATTAAGGAGGAAGGAGCAAAATAAAATCTCTTAATGGGATGTTAACAGCCAGTGCTTATCTTAGCTAAAATAAGCACATTTCCCCATATAATTTTCCAGTTTATATTTTAGGCATTTCCATATATTTTTATTTGTTTTTATTTTGCTTGGTTGCTAATTTCCTACTGACATCAATGAGAAGGATTTAGGAATGCTACCAGGAAGAACTTCTTGCTTCCGCCCAGCTTTGGACTGGTCTAAGTGGGTGTCACTGATGGTGATGTTCTCACAAGGTCTCTCTACACACAGTGCTGGCCAACAGCAGGGAAAATACTGAGTTATCCTTGGAGATCTCTTTTATCCCAATCACAGAAAATTGAATCTGCTCCAAATATGCTTTTATCCATGACTCGCAGAGAGGAGAAGATGCTTTCAGAGTATTCACCGTCATGAGATCCGTTTATCCTAAGCTCTGTTTGGGTTTGATTTTCCCTGTCTCTTTTCTAGCCCAGAATACCATCGCCGGGGAAGGAATGGGAATCAGTCATGAGCTAATCACCCTGGAGGTCAGCTCCCGAGATGTCCCGGATCTGACTCTAATAGACCTTCCTGGGATAACCAGAGTGGCTGTGGGCAATCAGCCTGCTGACATTGGGTATAAGGTCAGACTTCAGACCCATTCTGACCTTGGCCGTGGCATGGGGATGGGGGTGTGGAGGGGTGGGAGGAGAAAGAGGGTACTGTATCAGAGTAACCGTGAGTCCAGAGCTGAGTTTTGGAGTTAGTATTTGGAGGTGTGAGTGGGGAATTTAGAGAGCCCGTTGGTCACAGTCTGTTCTGTCAAGTTGAATGGAAGCTTCTTTGGAGAAAGTGAGGCCAGTGGGCACAGTTGGAAATGTGTTCTATGTATTTGTTTTATGTTTCATGCAATGACTTGTTTTTGGTTATATTCATTTTGCAGCGTATCTAAAGTGCTGTGTATTAGGAAGGGGTCTTATGTGGGAAGAGAGCATTAAAAATAAGTATAATGGGCCACACACAGTGGCTCAGTCCTATAATCCCAGCACTTTGGGAGGCTGAGGCAGGAGGATTCCTTGAGCCCAAGAGTTTGACAGAAACCTGAGCAACATAGTGAGACCCCCTTCTCTATAAAAGAAAGGTTAAAAAATTAGCCAGGTATGGTGGCGTGCACCTGTCAGCTACTAGGAGGATTGCTTGAACCAGGGAGGCTGTGATGAGCCATGATTGTGCCACTGCACTCCAGCCTGGGCAACAGAGCAAGAATCTGTCTCAAAACAAAAAACAAAACAAAACAAGCAAGAAAGAAATAGGTATAATGATATTTTAGTATCAGTGAATCTCACTTTATAGATTAAAGATTTAGGGGTGAAGTGGGGTTTTTTGGCCACCATTTTTCATTGTGACCATCAGATCTGAGGTCTTAGGGGTTAATTATCTGAAACTTCTTGGTTTTCCCTGAGCCTATAGCTCTGCTTCTGCCACAGATAATTTATTTTCTCATAATTCCAGCTTGGTACCTCCAGGGTTGCGTTTGTGGGTTCGTTTCTCCAAAGTTACTTCTTTTGGAGGAAATACCCCTGGGACTCTTAGGGCCTGAAGCAAATGCAAGGTCAGGACTTGTCTCACCTCTCACTTGCCTTTGCCATACTCACGAGTCACCTCCTCTCATTTCCTTACAGATCAAGACACTCATCAAGAAGTACATCCAGAGGCAGGAGACGATCAGCCTGGTGGTGGTCCCCAGTAATGTGGACATCGCCACCACAGAGGCTCTCAGCATGGCCCAGGAGGTGGACCCCGAGGGAGACAGGACCATCGGTGAGAGTGGGGGAGCCCCACTGTGCTCAGTGAGAATGGGGGAGCCTGCCTGTGCTCAGTGAGAATGGGGGAGCCCGCCTGTGCTCGATGGTCTGCCAGTGGGCAAGTGTCCCTCCAGTCTCCATGGGCTTTGCTCAGTGGGGACCTGCCAAGGGAGCAGGTTTGGTGCCCACCAAGGCCAAGTGAAATGAGCTGCTTTTGACTCTCACTGGCTAGGTTGCCTTGTAAGCCTTATCTACTTGCTCAGAAAGGCACAGTGGGCTCGGAAGCAGGTCAAACTCAGGAGGCACATGGTACTCATTAAGAATGCATTTGAGATGGGATGTCCATAACTCAAGGGATAAACAAAACGTGGCATGTTCTACAGTGGACCCGGGTGAATGAGCTTGGGGAGAGCCACATGCTGTTCTGGGAGGCATCCCTGCCTTCACGCGGCTTGTCGTGGAGTTCTTTTCTGGAGCGGGGCTCCACTGGCCCCATGGTTCTGCAGGGGCTATGGCCTGTCCTCAAGCAAGGATGGGAGGAAACCCTGGGAGGCCGGGGGCGTGAGCAGTTGTTCGTTCACCTCTGCCTCGTGACTGAGCACGTTCTCTCCCCAAATACATGTGGCTCGCAGGAATCTTGACGAAGCCTGATCTGGTGGACAGAGGAACTGAAGACAAGGTTGTGGACGTGGTGCGGAACCTCGTGTTCCACCTGAAGAAGGGCTACATGATCGTCAAGTGCCGGGGCCAGCAGGAGATCCAGGACCAGCTGAGCCTGTCCGAAGCCCTGCAGAGAGAGAAGATCTTCTTTCAGGACCACCCATATTTCAGGTGCGCTTGCCTGGGTTTCATCGTGGATCAGTCCAAGCCCAGGATGTCAGGCCTTCCAGGGGACAGTGGCAGCCGTCCCACAGATGTGTGGAGTGTGTGTGTGTGTGTGCGTGTGTGTGTGTGACTATGCTTGTTCCCCAACAAGGACTATGGAATTCACCTAGAAGAATAGGAAGGGGATTACAAAATACTGCAAGAAAAAAAAAAACTAAAAACCAATCAAAATAGGGAGAGAACAATGTACAATAATTTACATAGCATGGTGCTGGAACCATATTTTATAAAAACATAAATAGAAGAGAATAGGAAAAAAGTAGAAAGCCCAGAAATAGACCTAGATATATATTTGACACATGATAAATGCAGCGTTTCAAATCAAATAGTGGATTATATCAGCTTGAGTATCTATTAATGGTGTTAGGATAATTAATATTTGGGAAAAAACTAAAATACCGCCCTTACTTATCTCATTATACCAAAATAGTTAAAGTTTAAAGTTAAATATTAAGAGGAAGCAATAAGCATCTCAGAAGAAAGGTAGGTGAATAGTTTATAAGATTTTTCTATCCCTCCTACCAAAAGTGACATTTTTTAAAAGGAAAAGACTGATAAATTGGTAAGATTTAAAATGATGAGACTATGTAGAGTTGTAAACATTCTTGCATTCAGTTCTCCCAGAAGCCTACAGAGAGCCATTACTCAGAATTCCAGGAATATCAAATGGAAACTTACATGCTGTTCTGCACATTCACAATTGCCAGAAGATGAGATGATTCAGTGTCCATTGATGGATGGATGCAGAAAGCAATGTGGTCTGTACGAAAACATGGAATACTTTCAGCCTTAGAAAGGAAAGACATTCTGACACATGCTACAACATGGATGAAGCTTGGGAACATTCTACTAAGTGAAAGAACCCAGTCATGAGAGGACGGATACTGTCTGATTCCACTTAGCTGAGGTCCCTGGAGTAGTCAGATTCATAGAGACGGAAAGAATGATGGGCGCCAGGGGCTGGGGGAGAGAGAATGGGCAGGTAGTGTTTAATGGGGCCGTTGTTTCAGTTTGGGAATATGAAAAGTTCTGAAGACAGACAGTGGTGATGGTTGCATAATAGTGTGAATGTACTTAATGCCACTCAAGTGTGCTCTTAGAGATGGTTAAATGGTCAATTTTATGTTATATGTATTTTACCACAATTTAGAAAAATTGACAGAGAAACTGAAGCTTAGGTATGAGTATACTCTCACAAAAAGGCACAGAAACTCATGCTTCACTGCTGCCTTTATCCTAAAATGTCCTATAAAATGTGGGAAACCCTGTAATAACTCACTCTGTGGGCACAAATTTGGATCGAGTGAGAAGATGCTTGACTTCCTTCTTCCAGGCAGCCCATGGTTTAAGTTTTTATCTTGGACAAGGTATCTTGTGTCTCTTCTCCTCAGTGTTCTGCTACCCATTTATCTCAATATGCTTCAATGTATTTGTATGAAGATATGTCTGTATCCATTATGATTACCTACACATATTACACATAGAAGGGGGTATGTGTTATAAAAACATATCTATACATGTCTGTGTATTTTTGTGATGACCAAGTCTATAGTCAAACACCATGATACACATTTATTATATCAGCTGGAAGAGCTCATTCCATATCATTGTGGAAATATCCTAGATTGCTGAAATTCAGTCATAATCCTATTCAATCCAGTTCTGAGTATTTGTTGGGTACCAACTGCAAGACATTCCGTCCAGTTGTAAGCAACTGAAATTTGCCTTGACTTTCCCCAACAGCAAAAAGGCAGACATGCGTGTTCTGGCTACATCGAGGTGGAAATCGGTCCTGTGTTCTCTTCTAGGGATCTGCTGGAGGAAGGAAAGGCCACGGTTCCCTGCCTGGCAGAAAAACTTACCAGCGAGCTCATCACACATATCTGTGTAAGCACGGGCAGAGCTGGGGGTTCTGTAAAAGGAATACTACGGACGCAGAGCTGAACCTTGCTGGCTCCTGAAACATCACTGTACACACAGATCTTCTGAGGATCTTGTTAAGATGCAGTTTCAGATTCTGTGGGTCTGGAGTGGGGCCTAGAATTCTGCATTTCCAGCAAGCCCCCAGACAATGTGGATATTCCTTTTTCAGGGAACCACAGTCAGGAGGGATGCTGATAGACTATATCTACTGGGCCAAAATAAAAATTAAAATCTTATGCACAAGCTACTAACTCTTCCTTTCTCATTGACAACCACTATTATAATGTCTTAGTCATTCTAATGAACATATGTTTTAACTTCTAAAAGCTTTGTAAAAGCTCTCTGTGGTTCTTTTTAAAAATCTGCCTGAATGTAGTGTCTTCCTTTTTCAAATTTTCTTTTCTTTTCTTTTCTTTTTTTTTTTTTTTTTTTTGAGACAGAGTCTCACTCTGTTGCCCAGGCTGGAGTGCAGTGGCGTGATCTCAGCTCACTGCAACCTCTGCCTCCTGGGTTCAAGCAATTCTCCTACCTCAGCCTCCTGAGTAGCTGGGATTACAGGTGCCCACCACCATGCCTGGCTAATTTTTGTATTTTTAGTAGAGACAGGGTTTCACCATGTTGACCAGACTGGCCTTTTTCAAATTTCCAACTCAGCACCAGAGTGCAAGGTCTTCCACGTGGTCCCCAGGAATGCGGATGCAGAACAGGGTTGTTTCCAGCTGACCATGATGAGCGCAGAGCCCTCTGGGGTCCCACTGTATGCAGAAAGAGGATGCTTCCTTACTAGATTCCCCACCTCGAGCAAGCCCATGGGGATTGATTTTTTGCCTCTGCACCAAGTCAGGCTCATAAGTTCCCGTTCGAATTTTCTTACCTAGACAGATGCCCTTGTGGCTGAGCCAGGCTTCATTGCTGCCTTCTCCTTGAGCCCCTGCCTGGCCACTGTTACTGGGGCTGGCCTCTGACTACCCCTCACTAACTTGTGAGTCCACCGATACATTTAAAGGTGCAGCTTTCACATGTCAGCCGGCATTTTTAGATGTTTGCCATGGAAGGGTGAGCCAGCATATGGCGCCAACCGTATTGTTAAAAACATAAGTCTCTGATCACTTTTTATTGATTGCAAGCAACATAAAAGTTGTTGAATCTCAAATTGCTCCAAATGCCACTTTTTCAGAACCTACTAGACAAGTGGATCTCTCCAGTCTCCCTCCAGAGAGTTTACCTAATATGACCACAGAGGAACTGCTCCTGGGTCACTCTGCCGGGGCCCAGGACCCATGCACAGTGGGTGCCACAGTGCTGCTCATGAGGCTGCTGTCGCAGGAGTGGGGAAGGGGGAAGACCTGGGCAGAAAACAGTGCCTCCAGTGTGTGCCCCCCTGCACCTCCCCCGGGTCTGGAAAAGCTTCCTTTTAGAGGAAGCCAGGAAGTCAAATGGCCCACACAACTCCTCTGCAGAGGGAGGCCCGGGACCTCCTTTTCATTCTCTGTTCATCTTTATACATTTCCATTATTTTCTCTCCATTTTCCTCAGAAATCTCTGCCCCTGTTAGAAAATCAAATCAAGGAGAGTCACCAGAGAATAACAGAGGAGCTACAAAAGTATGGTGTCGACATACCGGAAGATGAAAATGAAAAAATGTTCTTCCTGATAGATGTGAGTGTTGCCAGCTGCATGGAGCTGGAGAAGCACATGTCATGGTCAAAAAAGGGACCCTGGGCCTTATGCACTTCCTTCTTCACTCCCCCAAGGCTGATCCAAAGACATCTGGCCCGTAGCACTCAAAGGGTGGACAGGGCTGAGAGAGGCAGGGCAGGGAGTGCGGGTGTGGGGGTGGAGTCAGCAGCGAGGGATGCTCAGGCTGCGTTGTGCCTACTCTGTCACGAGCATCACCCAGATCCCTAAGGCAGTAAGGGGTGGGATAGGATTTTCTAGTGCGAAAACCTCTTCTTTCCCCTGATCCACAGTGTCCCATAAGAAAGCAAAGAATGACTCCCCACCCTCCACATAGGCACGGCCTCCAAACGACCTTGACACTTGGATTTGAAGTCTATCCACTTATACTGATGTTTTTCTTCTTGACAGAAAATTAATGCCTTTAATCAGGATATCACTGCTCTCATGCAAGGAGAGGAAACTGTAGGGGAGGAAGACATTCGGCTGTTTACCAGACTCCGACACGAGTTTCACAAATGGAGTACAATAATTGAAAACAATTTTCAAGAAGGTGAGTGTCTTAGTCCCTTCTTTTGGGCTGCTACAACCGAATACCTGAGACTGGGTCATTTATAAACAGTAGTAACTTATTGCTCATTGTTCTGGAGATGAGAAATCTATTCTTAAGGAATCAGGAAATTTGGTGTCTGGTGAGAGCTTGTTCTCTGCTTCAAAGATGGCACCTTCTAGCTGTGTCCTCTCATGGGATAAGGGACAAACAAGCTTCCTCGGACCTCTTTTTTACAGGGGTACCATAGGCATACCTCAGAGATATTGTGGGTTCAGTTCCAGACAAAACGAATATTGCAATAATGCAAGTCACATAAACTTCTTGGTTCCTGGTGCATAAACAGTTCATTTATGCCTTACTGCAGTCTATTAAGTATGTAATAGCATTAGGCCTAAAAAATATGTATGCACCTTAGTTTAAAACACCTTATTGCTAAAAAATTGCTGATGCAGAAACAAAAAGTGAGCATGTGCTACTGGAAAAAAATGGTGCTGATTTGCTTGACGTGGGATTGTAAAAAATACGGTATCGGTGAAGTGCAATAAAACAAGATATGCCTGGAATCCCATTATGCGGGCAGAGTGCTCATAACCCAGTCCTTCCTAAAGGTCTCCTCTGTTGATACCATCACACTGGGGATTAAGTTTCAACATAGGAATTTTTAGGGGACACCAACATGTAGACCATAGCAATGAGTCAATACCGTGGTAAACCTGATATGTTGGCTCAAGACAGAGAAGAGTGGGGCAGTTGGGGAGGATGGTCAGGATAAGGAGCTAGTGACAACTAAAGCCATGTTTGCTCTCTTCTATATCACTGAACCCAAATGACCATCCACTGATGAATTGATAAACCAACTGGCGTGTGTCTGTGTGTAGCGGTTGGCTTTGGCTGTCATAACAAAGTACCACAGACTTGGGGGGGCTTAAACAGTAGAAATTTATTTTCTTGCAGTTCTGGAGGCTGGAAGTCCAAGATCAAGATGTTGGTGGAGTTGGTTCCTTCTAAGGCCTCTCTCCTTGCCTTGCAGATGGCATCTTCTCATTGGGTCCTCATGTGGTTGTCCCTCAGTGTGTGCGTCCTCATCTCCTCCTACAAGGACACTAGGCAGATGGGATGAGGGCCCACCCTAGTAACCTGATTTCAATTTAATTACCTCTTTGCCTGTCTCCAAACACAGTCAGATTCTGAGTTTCTGAGGGTTAGGGACTTCAACATTGGAATTTGAAGAGGTCACAACTCAAACTCAGCCCATAACACCAAGCCCTGGAATATTTCCAGCCACAGACAGGCACAGAGTGCTGGTCCACAGCACCCCATGGATGAACCTTGAAAATGTCATGCTGAGCGAAAGAAGCCAGCCACAAAGGCCGCATGGTCTATGATTCCATTGATAGGAAATGGCTAGAACAGGCAAACCCAGGCAGGCAGAAAGCAGAATAGTGGCTGCCAGGGGCTGGGGAGGGAAAAGTGGGAAGTGATCACTGATGGGTGATGGATGTGGGGTTTGGGAGTTATGTCTGGGGATGGTCGCACAACTTTGTGAATATACTAAAATTCACTCACCCATACACTTTTTTTTTTCTTTTTCTTTGGAGACAGGGTCTCACTCTGTTGCCCAGGCTGGGGTGCAGTGGCTCAGTCTCGGCTCACTGCACCCTCTGCCTCCCAGATTCAAGCGATTCTCCTGCTTCAGCCTCCACCTCCCTAGTAGCTGGGATTATAGGCACCTGTCTAATTTTTGTATTTTTAGTAGAGATGGGGTTTCACCATGTTGGCCAGGCTGGTCTCGACCTCCTGACCTCAGGTGATCACTGGCCTCAGCCTCCCAGAGTGCTGGGATTACGGGCGTGAGCCACTGTGCCTGGCCTGAACCATATATTTTTAATAGAGTGAATTTTATACTATGTAAATGACATCTCAGTTAGAAAAATCCTTATGGGAAAATATTTCCTGACTAAAAAAAGTGTTCTAGATTACCACTCAAAAAGGAACTCAAACCCTCTGAAATTCTGATGGGGCTAACTCTCTATAGTGTGGATTGTTGGGAGTACAAATCATTCCAAAAGTTTAAAGAAAAATGCAGCATCTTACACAGTGAACAGTGCTACTGTATCACATTCATACAAGTTGATGTGCCTGGTTTACTCTGTTATCCCATTTGACTTGTAAACACTTTCTACACATGGCAATACTTTCGACACATGAATATGTGATGTATTGTTAATTCCAGAAAGTGTTCATGCTCATTTCTAATGGGCGTGCAGTTGAGGGCAAGGAATGTATTATGGTACAATTTCTTTGGTAAAACTAAAATTGGATTCACAAAACTTCATACTCGAGTACGTTTTTAAGAAGGGGTCTTGGCCGGGCGCGGTGGCTCACGCCTGTAATCCCAGCACTTTGAGAGGCCGAGGCGGGTGGATCATGAGGTCAGGAGATTGAGATCATCCTGGCTAACACGGTGAAACCCCATCTCTACTAAAAATACAAAAAAATTAGCCGGGCGTGGTGGCGGGTGCCTGTAGTCCCAGCTACTTGGGAGGCTGAGGCAGGAGAATGGCGGGAACCCGGGAGGCAGAGCTTGCAGTGAGCTGAGATCGCGCCACTGCACTCCAGCCTGGGCGACAGAGTGAGACTCTGTCACAAACAAACAGATGAAAAAAAGGGTCTTACTCGAAGTTTCTGCATGTGTGGGTTCCTGGCATCGTACCTGGCTCTGCACTCCCCTTCCTGAGATGACTAAGGAAAATTATCTTCAGATCTGGCTTTTGTGTGTGTGTGTGTGTCTGTGTAATCCCTGGATATTTTTAGTTTACCAGTTAGATTTGATTTCATACCACTTTTTCGTGCCATTTATATTTTCAGAAAATTTAGAATGATATTGTGTTTAGAAAAATGTGCAAGATTATTTTTGTAAAATAATTTAGAGTTTTTTTTTTCCTGCTATAGGCCATAAAATTTTGAGTAGAAAAATCCAGAAATTTGAAAATCAGTATCGTGGTAGAGAGCTGCCAGGCTTTGTGAATTACAGGACATTTGAGACAATCGTGAAACAGCAAATCAAGGCGCTGGAAGAGCCGGCTGTGGATATGCTACACACCGTGGCAGGTGAGTGCTCAGTTTCACCTCTGAGCATTGATTTCTAAAGAAGGGAAAGGTTCGAACCAAAGCCAGCACCAAACTTCAGCGCTTTCCTCCTGGGGTGCATCCCACACCAACGAGCAAACCTCTCATTCTCTAGATGCCAAGTTGGTATTCAACAATTCAATTCAATTCTGACACTAACTACCCTAAGTCAGTGTGGACCCCATAGCTTAAGGGCTCAGTTCCACAACACTGGCCCCAACTGCAAATGCCGGTCACAAGTCCCAGACCCTCCCATTCTTCTGATGGACTGTTTATAAATCAAGTTTCTTGCGACCCATTCCTCAGGTCAACCAAGAACTCTGGAACACACTTCACTGACATTTACTGGTCTATTAGAAAGGATTTGATAAGGGGCACAAGTGAAGCTGTTGGAGAGGCGCATAGTAGGGGCCTGAACACAGAAGCTTCTGTCCTCACGGGGTTGGGGGCACCACCCTCATGACACAGGGATGTGATCATCAACCAGGGAGCTCTTGGAACCTCACTGCGGAGAAGGTTTTATGGAGGCTTCATCATGAAGGCATGATGGAGGAGTGACTCAATCTCCAGGCCCTCCCTCCTCTGTGGAGCTGGAAGTTCTAAGTTTCTAGCCAAGGCTTGGTCTTTCTAGTGCCCGGCCCCAATCCTGAAGCTATGTAGGGGCCCACCAGGCGTCATCTCTTCAAAACACAAGATACTCCTAAGGCTGGACATTCCAAGAGATGTAGGGGCTCTATGTTAGGAAATGGGGACAAAGACAAAATATTTACATTTTTCCTATCACACCACACCTCCCCCCTGCTCCACTGCTATGCTGACTTCACACTCAAAATCGGCTGTTTATTTGAAATCTCCGAGGAGTAAAGCCAATGGTTCCATAACTGCACGTGTAGATGTGTTTGGAGCCTTTTAGAGTGCTGTAGGAATCTAGGTGTGTCACGGATAGGTAGGAAACTAGATCCCACTGTGGATCCACTCCCTTCTTGAAATGCTTTGCTTTCTTGGTTTTCCAGGTATTAAATCTCTGTTCTTCATCCTCTCCTTGACTGACAGTATCCTTACTCACACTTCAGCTGCCTCATCTTAGCAGTAATTAATAATCACTCATGGATCCATGAACTAAGGAGCTGGAGATAGCCTCAGAACAGCTCATTCAGAGGTGTATTTCCAGTAAAATTGACCTTTTAGCCCTAATAATCATATACCAAAACCTGCAATCATGTTGTTTTGGTCCATTGTAGACTCTTAACTCATTCCAGAGGAAAGTTTATAATACTTAGAGCCTTATAGTCATAAAAATCAACATAGATATACCTATTTCTTTTTCAGAAATGTATGACATGGAGATCAATAAGAGGTTTTCAATCATAAAGATACTATACCTTGTATTACAATAAAATTCTGTGAGGAAGTAGAATAGAAATGAGTTTCAAAAATAAAAGATAAATAATATAAACTTTTTAATCTAAATAAGAGCTTGTTCTTGTATTTTTTTCAAATGGATAATGTAGACACTCAAATTCCATTGATATATTTAAGAGTGATTTGACTTATATTGAGTTGTATTATAAAATATTAATATTTATAATTTAACAGAAATTACATTCTTTGCAGCTATTTAGGATAAAAAGTTTAAATATCAAATAAATGTATGCCAGGGGTCATTTGCTTTTAAGATTCTTCCAGCAAATTATTAAGCAAAAAGAGCACGCCTTGCTTTTTCATGGTAAAGAGAAGAAGGGAACGGGGAGAGGGGAAACTTTACTTCATACCATTTGATCCTCATATTTTTTTGCATCTTAAGAAGAGAACAAATGATCCTACCAATATTGAACTATTTTTCTCTCTTTGATTAGATATGGTCCGGCTTGCTTTCACAGATGTTTCGATAAAAAATTTTGAAGAATTTTTTAACCTCCACAGAACCGCCAAGGTAAAACCAACCATGTGTTGTTTAAAAAAAAAAAAAAAAAAATTAAGCTTGACACTAGAAAATAGATTTCTTGGATGAGGATTATTTCAACTTTATTGTATACTTTTAGACAGCAGATAACATCACTCACTAGTGCTTCTTCTGATGTTACCGGTGATGTCTGGTTAAAAGCAATAAAGGAGGGAGTGCTTAAACGCATAGAACAAGAGATCCACAGTTAGCGGAGAAGATTATCACATCTAAGGGCAATGGCTCCAAATCCAGAAACTCACTGAGGAAACTACATATAAAAATAGAATCTTTCTGGCCCAAGTGGGCACGATGAGCCTGTAATCCCAGCACTTGGGGAGGCTGAGGCCGGTAGATGACTTAAAGCCAGGAGTTTGAGACCAGCCTGGCCCACATGGCAAAACCCCATCTCTACTAAAAATACAAAAAAGTAGCTGGACATGGTGGTGCATGCCTGTAATCCCAGCTAGTTGGGAGGATGACACTTTAGAATTGATTGAGCCCAGGAGGCGGAAGTTGCAGTGAGCCAAGATTGCACCACTGCACTGTAGCCTAGGCAATGGAGCGAGACCCTGTCTCAAAAAAAAAAAAAAAAAAAAATCTTTCCATCCAGAGTGAGGAAAGAGCCTACAGGAAATGAGCCTGGGGGACAGACTGGGCCAAGAGACCAGACTTAGCCACTCTTAGAAATAGGTGTCCCCGGCACAGATGAGGAGCCTGGCCCCATGATTCACCAGCTGGAGGCCTTGGGATGTGCCACTTCCAGCCTGTGCCCCTGACTCCTCATTCATAAAATAAGACTAATAAGGCCTTCCTCAGAAGGTCGAGATGGACGTGGAGTAAGATGTTTAGGGTGCACCTGCCCCTGTGCACTGTGCCTCTCATCAAGGCCTGGAGGGTCCAGGGGTGAAGTTTCTCCTCCTCAGGTTTTGGCAGCCAGTTTCTCTAAACCCCGGGAACATAAAACAGAATTTTCTGACTTAAACATGGCTCTCCTGCTCATCCCTGTGGATTATCTGATGGATATGACAATCCTCGCCATCAGATATAGAAGCCCCTAAAAGAGAAAGGAAAGAAGCTGAGTTACGGGGCCTGAAAGCAAGCCTGTGCAGGTCCCCAGGCCCCGGGATGGGGGTCCGGCCCATCTGTGGCTCCAGCCTCCTGGGAAGCTCTGACCCTCAGCCAGGGCTAGAAACCTGCCTTAGATACACCAGGGCACGGCCCAGAGGGCTGTTCCAGGAAACGTGCTGTTTCACTCACGTTGGGTAACCTGGTATTTACGGACTTCTTTCCTACTTTCCTGTGACTCACGAATTTGTGTCTTGAGGGAAACTGAGTTGCGTATTTTTTTTTTTTTTACTGTAGTCCAAAATTGAAGACATTAGAGCAGAACAAGAGAGAGAAGGTGAGAAGCTGATCCGCCTCCACTTCCAGATGGAACAGATTGTCTACTGCCAGGACCATGTATACAGGGGTGCGTTGCAGAAGGTCAGAGAGAAGGAGCTGGAAGAAGAAAAGAAGAAGAAATCCTGGGATTTTGGGGCTTTCCAGTCCAGCTCGGCAACAGACTCTTCCATGGAGGAGATCTTTCAGCACCTGATGGCCTATCACCAGGTACGTCTTTGTGTGGTTCAGGATGCCAGCTTCCATTCTTTCCTTTTCTTCTGAACGCCTCTCTCTTTAGTCTTGCTCTCTCTGTAGGTGACGTTGGTCAGCTCTGTCGTTTACCTCCTTGTTAGCCTCCTGTATTAGTCCATTTTCATGCTGCTGATAAAGACATACCTGAGACTGGGCAATTTACAAAAGAAAGAGGTTTAACGGACTTACAGTTCCACATGGCTGGGGAGGCCTTCTACCATCATGGCAGAAGGCAATGGGCACTTCTTACCTGGCGGCGGTGGCAAGAGAGAGAATGAGAGCCAAGTGAAAGGGGTTTCCCCTTATCAAACCATCAGATCTCATGAGACTTACTCACTACCATGAGAACAGTGTTGGAGAAACTGCCCCCATGATTCAGTTATCTCCCCCTGAGTCCCTCCCACAACATGTGGGAATTATGGGAATACAATTCAAGATGAGATTTGGGTGGGGACACAGAGCCAAAGCATATCGCCTTCATAGAAGCAGCTCAACCTCAGACAGAGAGATGGTGGCTTAGAGCCAGTGACATCTGGTTTTGATGGCTGTCTAGCTCTGGCCAAGTTACTTAACCTCTCTGAGCCTCGGCTTTCTTTGTAAAATGGTGTCTCCTCATAGATTCTAGTGCATATTCCAGGAGACGAGTGTGGATGATGATAATGGATTGCTAATGGAAAAACCAAACTCTGTTAAAATATTTGAAAGAGGTTTATTCTGAGCCAAATATGAGGGACCATGGCTCTGGGAACAGTCTCAGGAGGTCCTGAGGAAGTGTGCCTAAGGCTGTCAGGATGCAATTTGATTTTATACATTTCAGGGAGGCAGGAATTGTAGGTAAAATCATAAATCAATACATGGGAGGAGTACTTGCCCTCCCTAAAGAGGCAGGACACCTTGAAGGAGGGGAGCTTACCTGTCATAGGTGGGTTCAGAGATTTTCTGGTTGACAATTGCTTGAAAGAGTTAAACTTTGTCTACAGACTTGACATCAATAGAAAGAAATGCCTGAGTTAAGGGCAGTGTTAGAGGCCAAAGGTATGTAGATGAAGACTCTGGCTAGCAGCCTTCAGAGAGAATAAATGGTAAATGTTTCTTTTCAGGACTTAGAGGCAGCAGGCTCTCAGTTAATCTCTCCTAGATTCAGGGAAGGCCTAGAAGGGGAGAGGTCTGACTGCATTAATGGAGATTCTCTACAGGTGCAAATTCCCCCCACAAAACATGGCAGGGCCATTTCAATCTGTTGGTCCTGTTACAGCCATTTCAAAATATGTCCAAAAATTATATTTTTAGGTAAAATATTTGTATTTCCTTTAGGTCCTGCAATCTGTCTTGCGATGCTATACCAGAGTCGGGTTGGAAAGTCAGCCATTTTACACTGAGTTCATGAAAACTCATCCAAGGAGATTTTATGGTTTGTGGGGTGTGTGTGACTTAACCCCTGCCTCACATGACTTTATAATATGGTATCTTACTACTCCAGAGTCTTTTTGGCCAACCTTATGATCTCAATTTCAACCTAAACTCCAAAAGGGCCTGGCTTCTCTTCCTGTTACGGCCAGGAATTCAGATTTTCAGCTTTCTCTGGGGTCCACTTGGCCAAGAGGGGTTCTGTTGAGTTGGCTGGAAGGCATAGGATTTTATTTCTGGTTTACAACAATTTCCTTAGTGCAGCATTGGAATGCAATGGTAGCAGACTAAATGGAAGCTATCACGTAGACACATGCTTTGGTTGATACTGCACGATTCAGTTAACCTGAAGTACAATCTAATTCATCCTAGGGAAGGAGGCAGTGAACACAGGCACAACTCAGGTAGAGCCCTTGGGATGTGTAAACACCTGAGGAGGTAAAGCAAATTGTAATCTCTCGGTTTATCAGATGTCCCCATTGCCTTACTATTTGGATGCTTTAAAGCAGGGCCTCTCAAACTCCACCCAGCACAGAGGCCTCCTGGGATCTTGTGGAAATGCAGATGCTGATTGCAGGTCAGGATGAAGCTGAGATTCTGCCTTTCTTTTTTTTTTTTTGAAACCAAGTCTCACTCCATTACCCAGGCTGGAGTGCAGTGGCACAATCTCAGCTCACTGCAACCTCTACATCTTGGGTTCAAGCAATTCACCTGCCTCAGCCTCCCAAGTAGCTGGGATTACAGGCTTACCTTGCCACCATGCCTAGCTATTTTTTCTATTTTTAGTAGAGATGGAGTTTTACCATGTTGGCCAGGCTGGTCTTGAACTCCTGACCTCAAGTGATCTGCCTGCCTCGGCCTCCCAAAGTGCTGGGATTACAGGCATGAGCCACCATGCCCAGCCTCTGCATTTCTAACGGGCTCTCAGGGGTCGCCATACTATTGGATAGAGGCCACACTTGGAGCAGCAAGGCTCTAAACCGAGGGTCAATATCCATTCCTCCAGACACTGGGAGCTGCATGCACGTGAGTGAAGCCAGTTAAGGGGAAGACAGGCATGCACACCAGCTTCTCCTGCAGCCAAGCTCACACCTGTCTGCTGCTTCCACTGCCTCCTAGAATGAACAGTTACCTTCAGAGTAGATGAGGCATATACATGCACAGAATCCAAACAATAGGATGAGTGACAATGGCAGAGGAGTCTCCGAGCCAAGCAGCTCCCCAGACAGAAGCAGCCCTTCTCCGGGTTCATTTCTGTCCTCCGAGGCTGACTCATGCACTCAAAAGCTCCCATGCATATACATTTTATAATGGTTTTTACACAAAGGTTAGCAGAGGAGTGGACGTGCTGCTCTGTACCCTGCCTCTTTTGCTGTACCTGGGAGATTGTTCTGCCTCAGTTCTGATGGGGCTGCCTTGTTCTTTTCAATGGCTGCTGAGTATCCCATTTTATGGATGTGGTATATTGAGCCAGCTCCCTTTAAGCGAACAGTTTGTTTGCAGTCTTTTGCTAATGCAGGTGTGTTGCTGTGAATAGGTTTGTTTGTATATCATCTATCTGGAAGCATCAATTCCTAGAAATGAGATTCCTGGTATATTAGGATTGTGCAGGGAAGCAGAACCACAGATATATGTATGTAAAGAAGTATATTTCAGCCAGGCATGGTGGCTTATGCCTGTAATCCCAGCACTCTGGAAGGCTGAGGTGGGTGGATCTCTTGAGGCCAGGAGTTTGAGACCAGCCTGGCCAACACGGCGAAATCCGGTCTCTACTAAAAATACAAAAAAATTAGCTGGGCATGGTGGCCCATGCCTATAGTCCCAGCTACTTGGGAAGCTGAGATATGAGAATTGCTCGAACCTGGGAGGCAGAGGTTGCAGTGAGCCAAGATCACACCACTGCACTCCAGCCTGGGTGACAGAGCGAGACTCCATCTCAAAACAAACAAACAAACAAAAAACAAAACAAAACAAAACAAAAACAGAAGGAAAGAAAGAAATATATGTATATTTCAAGGAATTGGCTTCTGCCATTTTGGGAGCTGGCAAGTCCAAAATCCCAGGGCAGGCCAGCAGGGAGAGCAGGCCAGAAATTGCAGCAGGAGCTAAGGCTGAGTCCACAGGCAGAATTTCTTCTTTTTAGGGAAACCTCATTTTTCCTCTTAAGACCCATCCACATCATTGAGAATGGTCTCTTTCACTTAAAGTCAGTGGGTTACACATGTTACCCACATCTACAGAATACCTCCGCAGCAATACCTAGATTCGTGTTTGATGGAATCACTGGGGACTCGAGCCTAGCCAAGCTAACACATGAAACACACCATCACAGCTGGGGAAAGGATGGCTTATTTTAGACTGATAAAGATGACCCAGAGAAGGCCTGCTTCATCCACACTGGCCGCTTTAGTCTGCACTAAAGTTGTTGGTTTTTTTTGTTTGTTTGGGTTTTTTTTGGTGACAGAGTCTCACTCTGTCGCCCAGGCTGGAGTGCAGTGGCGCAGTCTCAGCTCACTGCAACCTCTGCATCCTGAGATCAAGCGATTCTCCTGCCTCAGCCTCCTGAGTAGCTGGGACTACAGGCACGTGCCGCCACACTCGGCTAATTTTTGTTTTTTCAGTAGAGACGGGGTTTCACCATATTGGCCAGGCTGGTCTTGAACGCCTGACCGTGTGATCCATCCGCCTCAGTCTACCAAAGTGCTGGGTTTACAGGCGTGAACCACCACGCCCGGGCTTGTTGGGGTTTTTTGACAGCCTAATAGGTGAAAATGACATCTCATTACAATCTTAATTGGCATTCTCTTATGACAACAAGCTGGTACATCTTTTTGTGTGTTGAGGGTTATTTCTATTTCTTGCTCAGCAAACAGTTCATCCAGGAAGAGCTTCTTGGTGAGATAGTAGACCTCTGCGATTTCTGATGCAGACGATCTACATTTTGTCACTTGCTTTGTCATTTTTGTCTATGGTGGTTTTAGACTATGCTTAAGTTTTCTAGAGCAGAAACTCAAGTTGGATTTGGGCCTCAGTGGTTTTTGCCATACTTTAAAGGGACTTTGTCTCCCTGAGATGATAAATGAGGTGGACAATATTTTCTTTAATTTCTTATTTTAACTGTTACATGATACCTTTGGCCCATTTGGAGTTCTTTGATGTCAAGAATGAGCAGGATCCAGATGGCAGTAGAGGTCTCAGTCCCATCCTGGAAGGGTCGTCTAGTTCCCACTGGTACTCCACACGCCCACTCAGGCACTCACTTCCCCTCTGCGTTGGGTCCTGTCTGCATCCTGTCTTCAGCCCTGTTTTCCTTCTTTTCATCCGTCAGTGTCACCAAGGTCACACTGGTACATCACTCTCTTATGTTTTACCATCTAGTGCAGCCAGCACCCCCACATCACCCTCACTTTTTCTTTCTTTAAATTGTGCAGAAATATTCATCATGTCTATTTTGCCATCTTAACCATTTTGGGGTACATAGTTCAGTGGCATTAAGTATATTCATATTGTGCCAGCATCACCAGCAGCCACCTCCAGGACCCTATCACCTTCCCACACTGAAACTCTGTCCCCATTAAACACATTCCCCATTCCCCGCCCCTGAATCCCTGACAGCTACCATCCTACTGTCTGTCTCTGTGAATTCAACTAACCTAAGTACCTCATAGGAGTTGTGACTGGCTTGTTTCATGCAGTATGATGTCCTCATCCAGGTGGTAGCAAGTGTCAGAGTTTCACGCCTATTTATTTATTATTATGAGACAGAGTCTTGCTTTGTCACCCAGCCTGGAGTACAATGGTGCGATCCCAGCTCACTGCAGCCTCCCCCTGCCTGGGTTCAAACAATTCTCCTGCCTCAGCCTCTCATGGTGTGCCGCCACACCTGGCTACTTTTTGTATTTTTAGTAGAGACGCGGTTTCACCACGTTGACCAGGCTGGTCTGGAAATGCGGTTTTTGCACTGTCTGCCTGCTTACCTTTATAGAGCATATTTTGCCCTCTTCCATCAGAATTACCCATTTAATGGTCAGGAAAAGCTGGTGGGAATATGACTCATAGCTGGGACATTCTCTGCACTGTGCATATTGCTCTCTGCCACCACCATGGAGGAGATTGATGGGTTTGAAACCCAGGGGAAGGTCATTGCCCTGCGAGGGTATCCCTCATTGAGAATCTGGATCCCCTCGTGTGCACATGGTGAGGTCAGAGTCCCCTCCTCACAGTGTCCCCTCCACCCTCCCGTGAACTGTTCTTTCCTTCCAGGAGGCCAGCAAGCGCATCTCCAGCCACATCCCTTTGATCATCCAGTTCTTCATGCTCCAGACGTATGGCCAGCAGCTTCAGAAGGCCATGCTGCAGCTCCTGCAGGACAAGGACACCTACAGCTGGCTCCTGAAGGAGCGGAGCGACACCAGCGACAAGCGGAAGTTCCTGAAGGAGCGGCTTGCACGGCTGACGCAGGCTCGGCGCCGGCTTGCCCAGTTCCCCGGTTAACCACGCTCTCTGTCGAGCCCCGTAGACGTGCACGCACACTGTCTGCCCCCGTTCCCGGGTAGCCACTGGACTGACTACCTGAGTGCTCAGTAGTCAGACTTGATAGTCCGTCTCTGCTTATCCGTTAGCCATGGTGATTTAGCAAGAAGCTGTGAGAGCAGTTTGGTTTCCAGCATGAAGACAGAGCCCCACCCTCAGATGCACATGAGCTGGCGGGGATGAAGGATGCTGTCTTCGTACTGGGAAAGGGATTTTCAGCCCTCAGAATCGCTCCACCTTGCAGCTCTCCCCTTCTCTGTATTCTTAGAAACTGACACATGCTGAACATCACAGCTTATTTCGCCGTTTTTATAATGTCCCTTCACAAACCCAGTGTTTTAGGAGCATGAGTGCCGTGTGTGTGCGTCCTGTCGGAGCCCCGTCTCCTCTCTCTGTAATAAACTCATTTCTAGCAGACACTGCTCTGCCATGTTTTGTATTTTGGCGAGAAGCCTGAAACTAGCAGGTAGGGTGCAGTGGAGCAGTCGACGTAAAGCTGCCCTCTGTGGCGGGGCCAGGTAGGAGCAAGCAAAAGAACAGGGTCTGATGATTTCCTAGAGACTGGAGGGAAATGGGGGAACACACTTTAAAAAATGAAACAATATGAAGCCAACGGTGCTAACTCTTAATAATGTGCATTGATCAAATGTCCAATTTGTTGAGTCACTGGGTACCTGGCATGGAGTTGAAAAGCACAAGGCCCAGTCAGGAAGCGGTTGCCAGGCCAGGTGCGATGGCTCACACTGTAATCCCTTCACTTTGGGAGGCCGAGGCAGGTGGATCACCTGAGGTCAGGAGTTCAGGACCAGCCTGACCAATATGGTGAAACCCTGTCTCTACTAAAAATACAAAAATTAGCTGGGTGTGGTGGCGTGTGCCTATAATCCCAGCTACTCAGGAGGCTGAGACATGAGAATTGCTTAAACCCGGGAGGTGGAGGTTGCAGTGAGCCCAGATCGTGCCACTGCACTCCAGCCTGGGCTACAGATCAAGACTCCATCTCAGGGAAAAAAAAAGGTTTCCCAGTAGGACTTTACCTGCAGAGGCTGTGGCTGGGGGAGTGGTCTGGGAAGCAGAGAAGGCAGAACACTAACCTTGGAGGAGAACCTGACTGAAGTTCTCTTTGGTCTAGCCTGGTCGGGGGAGACTCGAGCCACACTCCTACGCCCTGACTCTGAGAACCATGGCTCCCAATCAGTGCTGCTGCTGGGCCTCCTCACCATGAGGCCAGGGCAGGCTCAAGGGCAGGAAATTGAACAGAGGACTAGATGGATGGGGCAGGAGAGGACCGGACACTCTGTCCCTTAAGGGGAGAGTTGAAGGATCAGGATTGCCCGAGCCTAGGAAAGAGAAGGCCAAAAGGCAATAAGAGAGATGAAATGTGAGCACCAAGGTGTGACATCCTCTGGGGAGGTATATTCTAGATGATCAGTGTGGGGAATGGGGGTACTTTCTACAGAGGGGCCCACGGATGGCATGGCTTCCTCAAGAGCTGTGAGGTCCCAGGCAGTGGGGGCATCAGGCCAAGCTGCACAGCTGCTTGTCAGGTTGGGGGTGGGGGCTGGACCAGCAACACCATCCTCTCCCCTCTGGACTCCCCCCCACCTCCCCCCACCATCTCAGATCTCTTCTGACTCTTGGGACTGTATAGTTTTCAATTCTTCGGGAAGTTTGAGAATACATTTATAAGAGAGGATGTCCGGAGAGCAGTGGACATTTCACAAGCCCGGGTCAGCAGCTGCTGCTGGGCAGTAACTTTATAGCTCCCCCAGGTGCTGAAGTGCACCTGCAGGTTGACTTGATCTACTGTTAACAGAGGCTGATCAGTTTGACTCATGCTTAAGGGAGAGATGACACCAACACACACACAGAGGTTTGCAAGAGTAAGGCAGGGTGGATCCAAGCATTCTTAATTCAATACTAGGCACGCGTTCTCGCAGTGGACATGTCCCAGGTCCTCTGGCTGTGTTGGTGCGTCAGACAGCCCGGCCCTTCCATGAGGCAGGTGCCCTCTCGTGGCAGGCCTGAGAAACTTCTCCACTACAAGACGTCCCTTCCTTCCACCACCACCCAAGTCAGTCTTCCACCCGCCTTAAGTTTCTGCTGCACGGGAAACAGAGTCAGAGGTGTCAAAGTGTTGCACAGGATTCTATTTTGCTGTTGTTAGAATTTTGCTAGTGATAACCAGAGACGATGGAGGAAGAAAGTTGACAGTATGTGTCCCAGAGAACAGCAATTTCAATTTCCCCAGCAGAGTGAACCTGCTGGGGATGCCCCAAGGTGCCCGCAAGGACGTTCCTTTCAGCCAAAATGAACATGTGTGGTGATCCCCCAGGCCTGTCCTAACTAGTCATCCAGAGCAGAGAGGGGAGTGGCCCCAGCGGCCAGAACTGGGAGAGAGCCCTGGAGACCATTTTGTGTGACTCCTTCCTGCACTTAGAGGGGCCCTGAGTTCAGGCAAGCAATGGAACTGCCCCTCCCTACCCACCCCTCCATTCCCAGCCATGACGGGCAGCGCTGGCATCACACCCTGCTCTCCGGCTTCCGTGGCCTGCCCTGTAAGTGAGGCAGGAAAATCGGGTCTGGAGGCAGGAATGTAAGGCTGATTCACACTTCAACTCTAACAGGGACTATCCCTTCCACAGGGCGTATGCCGAGTAAATGACTTTGTAACTTTACTTTATCCTCTTCATTTACATAGGGCCCCCAAAGTAACCAATGGAAACCTCTAGAGGGTATTTAAACCCCCCAAAAACTGTAATGGGGCCATTGAGCCCCTAGGCTCGGGCCGCTCCCACCCTGTGGTGTGTACTTTCATTTTCAATACATCTTTGCTTTTGTTGCTTCATTCTTTTCTTGCTTTGTTTGTGTGTTCTGCCTAATTCTTTGTTCAAGACACCAAGAACCTGGACACTCACCACCAGTAACATAAGCACTGGCTCAATGGTCCATTGACCTGAGCAGAACAGACAGGATTATAATGATGTCTGCTCAGGGACCTTCACTCCAGGCACGTCTGGGGCTCAGGGGACCCCATAGGATGGGGTTGAGTTAGGAGCAGAGCAATGACAGGGCCAGGAGTGTATTGAACAAACCAAAGTAGAAAGCCCCAGTTTTCTGGAACCCAGGGTCTGTCATGCTGCAGGTGCTTAATAAATGCTGTGGTGCCATCCGTGTGAGATGTGACTTGCTCCTCCTTGCCTTCCACCGTGATTGTGGGGCCTCCCCAGCCATGTGAGACTGCAAGTCCAATAAACCTCTTTCTTTTGTAAATTGCCCAGTCTTGGGTATGTCCTTATCAGCAGCACAGAAATGGACTAATACAGTAAATTGGTACCAGTAGAGTGGAGCACTGCTGTAAGGATACCTGAAAACGTGGAAGCGACTTTGGAACTGGGTAACAGGCAGAGGCTGGAACAGTCTGGAGGGTTCAGAAGAAAACAGGAAAATGTGGGCAAGTTTAGAACTCCCTAGAGACTTGTTCAATGTCCTTTTTTTTTTTTTTTTTTTTTAATTAGATAGAGTCTCTTTCTGTTGCTTAGGCTGGAGTGCACTGGCACAATCTCAGCTCACTGGAACCTCCACTTCCCTGGTTCAAGCGATTCTCCTGCCTCAGCCTCCTGAGTAGCTTACAGTAGATTATGGGCACCTACCATCATGCCTGGCTACTTTTTGTATTTTTGTAGAGATGGGGTTTCACCATGTTGGCCAGGCTGGTCTTGAACTTTTGACCTCAGGTGATCTGCCTGCCTTGGCCTCCCAAAATGCTGGGAGTACAGGGGTGAGCCACCATGCCCGGCCTTTTGAATGGCTTTGACAAAAATGCTGATAATGATATGGACAATGAAATTCAGGCTGAGGTGCTCTCAGATAGAGATGAGGAACTTGTTGGTAACCGGAGCAAAGGTTACTCTTGTTATGTTTTAGCAAAGAGACTGGTGGCATTTTGCTCCTGCCTTAGAGATTTGTGGAACTTTGAACTTGAGAGAGATGATTTAGGGTATTTGGTGTAAGAAATTTCTAAGCAGCAAATCATTCAAGTAGAGACTTGGGTGCTGTTAAAGGCATTCAGTTTCAAAAGGGAAACAGCATAAAAGTTTGGAAAATTTGCAGTCTGACAATGCAATAGAAAAGAAAATCCCATTTTCTGAGTAGAAATTCAAGTCAGCTGCAGAAATTTGCATAAGTAATGAGGAGCTGAATGTTAATCCCCAAGACAATGGAGAAAGTGTCTCCAGGGCATGTCAGAGGTTTTCACAGAAGCCCCTCCCATCACAGGCCCAGAGGCCTAGGAAGAAAAAGTGGTTTCATGGGCCAGGCCCAGGGTCCTTGTGCTGTGTGCAGCCTAGAGACTTGATGCCCTGCATCCTAGCCACTCCAGCCATGGCTGAAAGGGGCCAAAATAGAGCTTGGGCTGTGGCTTCAGAGGTTGCAGGCCTTAAGCCTTGGCAGCTTCCATGTGATGTTGAGCCTGCCAGTGCACAGAAGTCAAGGATTGAGGTTTGGGAACTTCTGCCTAGATTTCAGAAGATGTATGGAAATGCATGGATGCCCAGGCAGAAGTTTGCTGCAGGGTGGGGCCCTTATGGAGAACCTCTGCTAGGGCAATGCAGAAGGGAAATGTGGGGTTGGAGCCCCTACACAGTCCCTACTGGGGTACTGCCTACTGGAGGTGTGAGAAGAGGGCCACCATCCTCCAGACCCCAGAATGGTAGATCCACCAACAGCTTGCATCATGTGCCTGGAAAAGCTGCAGACGCTCAACACCAGCCCATGATGCAGCCAGGAAGGAGGCTATACCTTGCAAAGTCACAGAGGTGGAGCTGCCCAAGACCATGGGAACCCACCTCTTGCATCAGTGTGACCTGGATATGACAGATGGAGTCAAAGGAGGTCATTTTGGTGCTTTAAGATTTGACTGCCCTGCTGGATTTTGGGCCTGCAGCTCCTTTATTTTGGCCAATTTCTCCCATTTGGAATGGCTGTATACACCCAATGCCTGCACCCCCGTTGTATCTAGGAAGTAATTAACTTTCTCTTGATTTCACAGGCTCATAGGTGGAAGCGACTTGCCTTGTGTTGGATGAGACTTTGGACTGTAGACTTTTGACTTAATGCTGAAATGAGTTAAGATTTTGGGGGACTGTTGGGAAGGCCTGATTGGTTTTGAAATGTAAAGATACGAGATTTGCGGGGTGCAGGGGCAGAATGATATGGTTTGGCTCTGTGTCCCCACCCAAATCTCATCTTGTAGCTCCCATAATTCCCATGTGTTGTGGGAGGGACCTGATAGGAGATGATTGAATCATGGGGGTGGGTCTTTCCTGTGCTGTTTTTGTGATAGTGAATGGGTCTCACAAGATCTGATGGTTTAAAAAATGGGAGTTTCTGTGCACAAACTCTCTCTTTGCCTGCTGCCATCCATGTAAGATGTGATTTGCTCCTCCTTGCTTTCTGCCATGATTGTGAGGCCTCCCCAGCCATGTGGAATTGTAAATCCAATAAACTTCTTTCTTTTGTAAATTGCAGTCTTGGGTATGTCTTTATTAGGAGCATGGAAACAGACTAATAGAATAATAATAAGGAGTCATTTGAGGGACCTCTCCAACAGGACAGGCTGCAGGAACTGAAGGCACCAACCACAGGAGCACCAAGTCTGGCCTTGCCTCACCTTTGGTCCTCTGACCAGCAGCCTCAACATCACCCCCTTATAAGGAAATGGAGGCTGGTCCTACTCACCAGGCAGAACTTCAAAGATGCAGTAATTACTTTGAAAAAAAAAATTGCATAATTTATTGCATGATATTCATTTTCACAATTGAACTTTACAGTTTAAAAAAGATACAAAAAAAGACAAACACTTGTTCACATAAATAAAAAGGGGCAATAAAGAAGGAAGACGTTTTCACCATTACAACACCTTTTAGGATGTGTCTTGGGGAGCAGGCACCTTACAGTGCCAACTGTTTCCAAGGTCCCTGGGAATGCTGCTCTCTACAGAGGCATGTGCACAGACGGATCCTGCACATGGGACTGCATGACTTTCCATTTCAAGGTTAAGTCCTAGCTGTAGAATCATTCATTTCATTCTTGCAAACCAGCCTGCTTGGCCAGGAGGCAGAACCATGTTAGAGTAGTGCTCATGGTTATGGCACTTGGCAATGCAAAAGGACCCTTCCCCTGGTTGGAAACCCACAGCATTGGAAGGGACCACAGAGAGTCCAAAACAAAACACATCTTTCCCTTCTTCGTCGCCACCATGGGCACTTTGCTTCAGCACATTCATTTATAGAACGTTAAGTCAGGAGCCAGTCATTTTGTCAAAGTAGCTCAAATAGGCCACCACTCTTACTTGGCAAAGATGATACAGTTTCAAAGAGTTAAATGAAGGTGGACTACTTGGAGACATCAAAAGCTAAGTTTCCAGGAGCACTGAGGTAGCAATGTGTAGAAACATAACATGGAAACAGTGTACCTTAAACTGAGCATCCTTGATTTCCCCCATGGACCTCAATTTCCAGTGACTAGCAGGCCTGAAGAGGCCAACATGGTGCCAGACTTGGCGCCCTGCCAGGACCAAGGGGCATGTGCACTCTCCAGGGTGCTAGGAGCAGGGTCAGGGAGGATGAGGAGGAAGGCTGAGTCTCCCTCCCAGGAGCCCCACCCAATGTGCAGGTGGAGACCTGTACCAGGAGTGCTCAGGGCAAGTTCCTTTTCAATTGCTTCCCTCGCACCAAGGGCACTGTCTACATTCTCACCCCATAAGAACAAAAATGTTTCTGTTCCCCTTACAAGTGACTACCACGTCACCACCCATGAAGGGCTGGTCCCTTTATTTCTGGCCACCATCCAGGGCTGCTAAGGCTCTAAGAACCCATCAGCAAAAACCCCTTGTGGAGAGGTAGGCTGGGGACACTACCAAGTGGACCCAGAGGGCAGCCGCTTCAGGTGCCATCTGGCTGTCTCCCTTTCCATGTCTCTCCTTTTTCATCTCAAGTCATCCAGCAGCTGAGAGGTGACAGCTCCATGCTCACCCAAAATTGGCCCCTGGAAAGGACTCAGAAGGAAGATCTCAATGGGGCAGCCTCCACCCCTCTCCTCCACACTTGACTGCCAGTGCCCACAACCAGCCGGCCATCACCCCTTGCGGACAAGGGGTTAGGGAGAGCAGGCTGGGCAGGGGAGCCACTGCAGCCTGCACAGAATGGCAGAGAGTGCCAAAGCCAGACAAGTTCACTGTTTAATAAAAATGAAGTGACCTCTGAATCATCTCTAAGAGTAAATCATGCACGGGGAAGCAAAACCAGCCCCTTTGTTTTCTTGTAAAACGACATCAAGGACAAAGACCATGTGGATTAGCCGTCTGCCTGTTCAAATAGGAAAAAAAAAAGTGTGTTATTTTCTTAAGACAAAGGTGGAAAATAATTTTTTCCTCTAGGTTCGCATGAAGCACTTAGAAACCAAATAAGCAAGCTTAATAGCACAAAGGGATCATTCTTCTCTCCAACGTGTTGGTCAGAGTCAGGCTGAGCATGGCGGGGCAGGAGCTCCAGAAGGAGCGGGCAGCGGATGTGGAGGCCGGCACGACGGGCATCTCTTCAGCAGAGTCTGGGCCTCCCCCGTCTGCTCTCCTGCCACACAGCCCTTCCCTCCCTGCACAGCCACGCGGACCCACCTGCAGCCGCCAAACACACCTGGATCATTTGCTAGCTCCATCCTGGTGCGAGTCCGCCCCTCAGCCTGGCTGACCGTCCCAGCCCTGCCAGCTTCCCTCCTGCCCTGCCTCCTCCTCCTGGGGTCATCTGTTTCCAGCACTGGGCCCTGGGCCAGGTGACGCCCAGCTGGGCCCCATGGCATGGGAAGGCCCTGAGTCCCGCGTGTCATTTGAAGGAGACACAGGTTGGGCCTTAGCGGGAAAGGCCCCCTGGTTCTGCTCCTCCTTCAACATACTGGGCATCTGGGAGATTTGGGAGAAGACAGAATAGACTGCTTTCTTCCACTAGTAGCGAGCCCCAGAAAGCACAGAAATCTGAGAAAACTATACGTCTGAGGTCCTGGAGATGAGAAGATCTGGTTCTCACCCCCTATCTGGACAATGCCCAAAGCCAGGGCTCTGCTAAGCAGAGACGTCCATGAGGCTCACAGGGAACCCCTGAGACCTTCCCTCGTGCTTGAATCTGGGGCATCAGAGAACCCTGGCTGCTCCTGCCCTTCCTAACCTTGGGGGCTGCCCATGGGCCACTCGATGGCCCCAGAAAAGGATGGGCACAGCCGGCTCTTCCCTCTGCTCTCTATAAATCAAAAGTTTCATGTGAGGCCGGGCACCGTGGTTCACACTTGTAATCCCAGCACTTTGGGAGGCTGAGGTGGGTGGATCACCTGAGGTCAGGGCTTCGAGACCAGCCTGGCCAACATGGAGAAACCCCATCTCTACTAAAAATACAAAAAGTAGCTGGGCGTGGTGGCGCATGCCTGTAATCCCAGCTACTTGGGAGGCTGAGGCAGGAGAATCACTTGAACCCAGGAGGCAAAGGTTGCAGTGAGTCGAGATCGTGCCACTGCACTCCAGCCTGGGCGACAGAGTGAGACTCCATCTCAAAAAAAAAAAAAAGAAAAAGTTTGACTTGAGGTGGCCTCGGTGGAACAGCTGAGTCAGCTGAGCCAGAACAAAGTGTGGTCGGCAGAGCACCAAGGAATTTCAAACAAGCTGAGCCCCAGTGCTTTTCATCCAAACACCAGGGGAAATATGCAAGTGAAGCCAGTGAGAGGCAATGGGCAATGGGTGGACACTGGGGGGATGGGGCTGTGGCTGGAGGAAGCAGGGTTTGCTTCATGATGACCAGTGGTCACCAGTCAGCTTCCAGCAGCAGAACCACACCTAACAGATGTCTGGCTTTGGCTCGAGGAATCGGAGAACACAGTCAGAAGGAGGACAGGATAGTTACCCTCATTTGTCGATAAATCCAGTCCGTGAATACCGTCACATTCCCGTACACTCCTGGTCTGTAAGCTTTGGCACAGCCAGAACCCCAGCTTGTATCCCCGATCAGCCACCAGACATTGTTCTTCAAAGTGACCAGAGGCCCTCCACTGTCACCCTGTGGGACACAGCAAGATACAGAGAGCAGAAAATCAAGTCACAGTCTGCCGCACACCACTGACCAGGCCTAGAGGAGGTGGGGGGGGGAGTCGCAGTGTGAGTTACGAGTGACTGTGTGGGCTTCGAATCTCCACCATCAAGGGGTGATGGTGACAGAGATGTAACCCCCAAAGAGACAGCCCCCATCCTGAATTTTAATCTGTTCAAGCTAATAGTTACTAAATAAATTACCGTTCATAATTTAAAATAGTCTAAATACTTGTTTCTGTTCCACTGGCACTTTTACCAAATACCAGTTTTTCAGAGGGTGTGTGTGATTTGTTGATTGTACTTGCTTCTGCCACCAGAAGCGTTCACACTGTCTGTGGCCATCACTTCCCATGACTGCCCCGGCTGGCTCCGTGTCACTGAGGAGGCTCTGCTGACCCCAAGAATGCCCTCTCTCTCATGGGGGGTTCAGTAGGATCTGGTAAGGGCCAAAGGTAGAATAAAAATGTTGAATTACCTGGCAAGAATCGACGTTCCCCTGCAGGAAGCCGGCACAGATCATGGCTGGTGTGATCAGGTTGTCATAGACATATCTGCTGTTGCATTTCTGCGTCTCAATGAGAAGTACCCTGGCAGCGTTCAGCACTTCTGAGGTCTTCCCTAAGGACAGGGAGACTTGTTGAGCTCCCAGTGTTGCCAGCAGCTCTTGCAGGGAGAGCACACTTCCCTCCCTGAGACCTCCACACATACTACACAGATGGTCACAGCCCTATTCTCCAGCCCTGCCCCCGTCAGCTCATCCCAGCACCAACCCCTCTCCTGGGAAACCTGGATTCTCCTTATAACTGGCAGTGCCTGTGCTGAATGCAGCTCTGGAGTTCAGCTTCAGGGAAAGAAATTCCCAGCTCTGAAACTATAGGGGCTCTATCAGTGCCATGGAATCCCCCTCTTATTCACCCAACGGCTTGGTTCTGCTGAACCAGTTTCCCACTCCTCACTGAACCCTACCCAGGACACACAGGCGCCTGTTTCCCCTCTGGCATGCACACACTCTTCTGGAGCACACGCGACCCTCCCGAGGCCGCCTGCTTCTCGGCTCCCCTGCACATTAGAGCTTCTCAAGACACGGCCTGCACTTGCCACCTCTGCATTTCCCACTCTCGCTTTGCTGCCTCCCCTCGGGTATCTGCTGGGCACCGTGGGCTTAATGTGCAAAACCAGAACCCTCCATCACACCTTCTCCCACCCCAAATTCTCACCAACCAATATTTCCTGGCTTGAAAAATGGCACCAACCGCCACCCTGGGGCTTCAGCCGCAGAGTGGAAAGCCATCGTCCCTGACTTCTCACTCTCTCTCCCACAGACATGCAACCCATCAGTAAGTCTGGTGGCTCTAGCCCTAGTGTACCCTCATCTCTCCACATCCACGCCCGCACTCTGCTATGAGCTGGCTTCCTGTCTCAAGGAACCACAGCAATGGACTCGTCACCATCATCCTCGTCTCCATCCATTCATCCCCACTCCCCACGCAGCTGCCAGATCATGGCACTCCCCGGCTCACGATCTCCCCACCTCAAGCAGACGAGAAGCTGGTGTCTTCACCATAATCCACAAGGACCTATGCAATCTGGCCCCAGCCCACCTCCTTGGCCCCTTGACCACACCTGAAGATACATGCACTAGCCTTTTTGATGTGTACACATTTTTGCCATTTGAGTCTCAGCTCAAATGCCACCTCTTCCGAGAAGCCTTTCCTGACCACCCCTTCAAAGTAGCCAGGACCTTGCGATCCCCACCCTCAGATATTTGGAAGTACCTCGCTCAGTTGTTTGTCTCCCATCTGTCTGACCACACCTGCCCCGTCCCCACCACCCACATCCACAAGAGAGGTAAAGCTCCTGACAGCAGAGACGTTTGTCTTACTCTGTTCACTTCTGCATTCCCGGCACCTGAGTAGCACCTAGCCTGTACTAGGTGCAGGTGCGCACAAATATTTGTCGATATTCCCTTCACCTTGGATTCCATGAGGTCTTTTGCCCAGCCTGTGGCTCCACTGTAGTAAGTTTCTGCTGATGAGGAGCCAGGATGCCCCCCACTACCTTCCCTGATGCTCCCCAAAAATCACCCAACCTTTGTACTTTTCCCCTTGTTTGAAAGGATTTGTTGTCTGTATGGCCTAGACGCTTTTGAGAAGGATATAAACAATATGTAAAATGAACCTTTGTGCCTGCCACTAAGCACTTCCAACCCTCCATAAAAATGAAGCAGCCAGGCTCCCTTCATTTGAAAGACTGTCAGAGAGAAATGCAGATTGCAACGCAAGGGGGTGGAGAGAGCCTCTCTCTGTGGTTATCAGGGCAGAGGACAGGCTTAGATGTGGCCACCATGGGTCCAGGACGCCCGTCCTCACCAAGCCCCCTGTCACTCAGCCATGCAGGCCTTGGTGGGATCTCCAGGGAAGCTCTAAACTCACAATGAGTGCAACACAGGAGATCCTGCACCTCTAAACTCGTATGGCCCAGATACTTCAAAAGCCATTCCACATGCTGCTCTGTGTGATCATGATAAGAACACAGTGTATTAGGTAGGCTGGGCAGGATTTCTGCCACTTAGCAGATGGAGAAACTGAGGCACAAGGACTGGGGGAATCAACCAAAGTCATCCAATCATTGAGTAGTAGAACTGGGATTAAAACCTGGACCTCCCACTTCCGAACCCAATGCTCCATCTGTGGGCCCTGCAGTCCTGTGTGTCCAGGAGCAGCCTCACCTTTCTCCTCGGTGGCCCCCCACCCGGAAATCCAGCAGAGCTGTTCTGGCTCCAGCATCATGCCTGGGTTGGGCAGACACACTGGTTTCACTAAGTCTGTTTCAAGAAGAGAAAACACAGTGAGCCAGGCTGGTATCACCTAAGGCCTCGGGCTATGTCTCCACCTGGCCTTCCCACATGCAGGCTGCTGGGCCTGGCACCCCGGCCACCCTGCCCAGAGGACCCTGCATCCCAACAAGTCCCACATTCTCACTTTCTCCCCCTGCCAGACCCCTCCCTCTGGCAGGCAAGAAGTTATGCTACTTATAAGTAGAATTATTTGCTAGCTCTGCTTATAAGAGGAATTATTTGCTAGCTCTGCTTCCAAAATTACATATCTCCAGGTGACCAAGACGGGAAAGACACACAGGAGGCAACAGCCAAAAAGCCGATGGAGTCAATGGAGTCAGCTTTCGCCCCAGAGGCACCACGCCATTGCTCAGGCATTCGCTCTTCTATATGTGAACCATTTCCCAATGTGAATACAGACATGCTGCAGGGAGGGCTGAGGTTTTGCTTCTTCTGTATCCACATGGGGCTAGAACATTCCAGACCCTTGGATGGACCAGAGTGGGACCGAATAAGAGGCTAAGAGAAAGCATGTTTGTCCTGAATTAAGCAACTTGGTTTTATAATGTATCTTTAAAAATCAAGGATCTTTACACATTTTAGGCCAGTAGTTCTCAACTGGAAGTGACTTTGCCACAAAGTGGATGTTTGGCAATGTCAGCAGGCAACACTGGTTGTCACAGCTTGGTAGCTACTGGCCTCTAGTGGGTAGAGGCTGGGGACGCTGCTAAACATCCTACAAGGCACAAGAGAGCCCTACAACAGAGAACCACCCCGGATGTCAAGAGTGCTGCAGTGGGAAAGCCCTGTTCTAGCCTTTTCCATGCCTGGCTTGAATCACCACCACTCAGTACAGTACAGAAGAGATGTGGTGGCTGCTGCCTCCCCCAAAATGCGGCAGGTGCTCTTAGCCTCTGCGAGCCTCTCCCATTGGCCACCCGCTGCACGCTACCCTCGCTCAACGCAAATGCCTCCCTTCCATTTGGCATAGCACAAGTGTCATTTCCAATCAACATCTCTTTAAGATTCTGCCAACTTGCTTGCCAAGCCTGAGCCACACGTACCGCTGAAAGTCAGAGGCTTCTGCAGCTTCATCAGCGCAATGTCGTTATTCTTGGTCTTGGAGTCATAATTTGGATGAGAAATCACTTTTTCTACTTGGTATCCGGCTTCATAGAACATGAAAGATTGTCTCAAAATCCCCGCAAATGCCGTCCAATGCCATGGATTGTTAAGAGGTCTGGGAGAGAAGAAGGACTCAGTATCTCAGAGCCATAAACACAGAGCTCTCGGTGGATGAACTTCCAACATCAGAAGCTGGAGGCAAGACACCCAGAGGCAGGATGGTTCACCAAAAACCACACAGGGAGATAGTGGAAGAGGGGCTCGGTCTCCCCTCCTCCCCCACACTCCCCCCACCCTGACTCCCTGCCTCAGCCCCCCACATCATCCTTCTTTCTGGCTCTTGCGTCACCTTCAAGGAATCTGCAGCACCCACAATGGGCCGACATCCCTCCCTGGGGTTTCAAGGCCATTTCTAACAGGACTGGCTCTTATTTTCCTTTGTACGCCAAAGCATTTCCTGGCACATGGTAGGTGCTTAATAAATGGATACTAATGAACAGACTTGAAGTCCAATATCAATCAAACCATTTCCTTTATCCAAGAGTTTCCTCTTAAGAGAATTCCAGCTCCTAGTGGGCCCAGAGCACCCAGGGGTATGAAGAGGGGGAGAGAAGGGAGCACCCTTGGGTAACAGCCCTTGCTTCCTTGACCTTCATAACAGCCCGAGAGGAGAAGGGCATGCCCGTCTTATAGTTGTACATGCCATGGATCAGAGACGTTGAGTGAATCGTCTAAGGGCATACAGCAAGAGAGGGCTGGGCCAAGAGTCAAACCCAGTTCAGCCTCTCTCTAAGGCAGAAAAATACATCTGCCGAGTGAGGCCTCCTCCAAAGCAGCATGTGACCAAAAGCACTATGTGTTTAAGGAAAAGGGGAGGCGGTGGTAGCGTCCATAAATGCTAACACTGTCACGGCTAGCCTCACCCCTACCTAACCCTCTGCATGAGCAATGCTGTGGCCAAGAACACTTAACCCCAGGGACCTTCCAGCAGGGCAGCCTGAAGCCTGTCTGAGTGTGCCCTCTCCTGGGACTAGCGTCCCAGAGACAGGATACCTCAGGGGGCGGGGGCTTTGCTCAAGGGCAGGACAGAGCTCAGAGGACAGTGGCTGGAAGGAACGCTGGTCACGGCGACATCGTGGAGAATGTTCCACCTGCACCCTGTGCCCTGCGTGCAGGGGACACTCAGTGCATACAGCCATGCACTGCCTGGCATGAGCGCACTTGATGTCTCACAGCCCTAGGAAGCAGGTGCAATACTCTCCCCATTGAAACACAAGGATGCCGGGGCTGCAAGGGTTGAGACCTGCTCAAGGTCACAGGGTGGCTGTAGGCCAGCCCAGAGCCCCCACCCGGCCCGCGCCGCCCCGGCATACTTTTCCACGCAGTGGGCGGCTGTCACGATCCACTCGGGGGTGATGATGGAGCCTCCGCACACGTGGACGTTCTGGACGTGCAGGCTGACCTGCCAGGGCCAGGCCCCCGGGAGCGCGCTCACGCCGCCCACGATCCTGCTCTGGCGGCTTGAGTTCAAGTTGACCCCACAGGCTGAGGATGACAAACAGGAGGCCAGTGGGGTGAGACCAGCAGAAGCCGCCCAGCCACCCAGCGCCCGCCCCTCCCAAGAGTCTCCCAGGCTGCAAGGACAGGGCAGGGGCACCACTGCTGGGGATGGACTTAGGGGGCTCCTGGGGGTCTCCTCTTGGGGAAGGGAGGATGCCCCTCCAGCCCACCCAGACCCAGGAAGCACCACTTCCCTGAACACTCCTGTAATCCCATGGGGTCTCCCGGGACCCAGGTGGGGTGTTCTGGATAACGAGGCCCTGGGGACTCCTTGAGTCTTGGAGGGACTGACACCACTCAGGGACCCGAAATTCTCACACAAAGAAAAGGAAGATGGGAGGGGCAGGGCTGGAAGTGAGTGAGGGGGTGAGGAGACGAGGAGGTGAGTGAGAAGGTGAAGGGGTGAGTGAGTGAGGAGGTGAGGGGGTGAGTGAGGGGGTGAGGGGGTGAGTGAGGGGGTGAGGGGGTAAGTGGATGAGTGAGGGGGTGAGGGGGTGAGGGGGTGAGTGAGGAGGTGAGGGGGTGAGTGAGGAGGTGAGGGGGTGAGTGAGGAGGTGAGGGGGTGAGTGAGGGGGTGAGGGAGTGAGTGAGGGGGTGGGTGAGGGGTGGGTGAGGTGGTGGGTGAGGGGGTGAAGGGGCAAGTGAGGGGGTGAGTGAGGGGATGAGGGAGTGATTTAGATGGTGAAGGGGTGAGTGAGGGAGTGAAGGCGTGAGTGAGTGGGTGAAGGGGTGAATGAGGGGGTGAGTGAGGGGTGAAGGGATGAGTGAGGGGGTGAGTGAGGGGTTGAGGGGGTGAGGGGGTGAGTGAGGAGGTGAAGGTGTGAGTGAGGGCGTCAGGGGGTGAGGGAGTGAGGGATTAGTGAGGGGGTGAGGGGTTGAGTGAGGAGGTGAGCAGGTGGGTGAGCGGATGAAGGGGTGAGTGAGGGGGTGCGGGGGTGAGTGAGGGGGTGAGGGGTGAATGAGGGGTTGAGTAGGGGGTGAGTGAGGAGGTGAGGTGGTGAGTGAGGGGGTGAAGGGTGAGTGAGGGGGTGAGGAGGTGAGTGAGGAGGTGACAGGGTGGGGTGAGGGAGGGATGAGGGGGAGAGTGAGGAGGTGAGGAGGTGTGAGGGTTGAGGGAGTGAGGGGGTGAGTGGGGAGGGTGAGTGGTGAATGAGAGGTTGAGGGGGTGAGTAGGGGGTGAGTGAGGGGGTGAGGGGTGAGTGAGGCCTGCTGCCTTCCCTGCTTCCTGTGTGTGAGTGTCTTCTCCACCAGGAGATGAGTGCATGGGCAGAGGGCAGGGCGGGTGCCACGCACCCTTGGGGCTGTGCTGGACCCCCACTCAGGACCTAAAGAAGACCTGAGCCAGCCCTGCCGGGATGGGACTGTGTCAACTCCTTCCACCTCTTCAAATGAAAAGCTGAGCTCAGGACCACGGCCCCACGACAGCACTGGGCCATCCCAGAGGAGAGGGACGGTGGCTTCCACATTTGCAAACAGTTTGGAAACTGTAAGCACTCCAAACACAGAGATGGGTACACCCAAGTGTAAGCCACCGTCCAAAATTCAGGAGAGAAGAGGCAAGAGCACTGTTGTTCTCTGGTCTTGTCCCTCCTCCTGGGTCCCACTGGCTGATGAGCACCTGGTGGCCACACTGTGGTGCTGGACCACAGCCCCGCAGATGCTCCAAGTCCACATTAGGTGGCTGCCAGGGCTCACTAACGCCACCCCCCTTTGCTTTCTGGAGAAAGAGACCTGCCGGGCCTCCAGCTCATGGGTGGCATAAAGCGTAGGGCTTTGTCAGCTTCTTGAGCGTGCCTGATCTCAGGGGGTGTCCCTTGGACCCAAGGCTGAAGGTGTCTACAGGCCATAGAAATCTAAACCAGGAGCTCCTTGGAAAGAGCGAGACGCCACTGGGCACATTCCAACCCGTGACCCCACCTTCTTCCTTCCCACGCCCCCAGAGACACAGGGAGTACTGTTCTGAAAGTAGAGAGCTTTTCCTAGTTAGAAGTATCAAAAGGGGGACTCTAGATGAACTTACCTATACAGCGTAAAGAAACCACTGCTTTTGAAGAACAGGCATCACTGCAAAAAGAACAGGGGAAATTCTGGTCATGATAGTGCGGAGTCACCTGCCTCTCACATGCTTAGAAATCAGTCATTTCTTCCGATGTTCCCTCTCCTGTCTTCTGAGACATAGAAGGGTCTGCTACTTACAACTCCAATAAGGTAAGTAAATCCATATAGGGACAGTGGCAAAGACCAGACACTGAGCCAAGGTACGCGGCTCACATCCCCACGGTGTGACCTTGGGCAAGTTACTTAACCTCTCTTAAAATTGTACCAGCTCCTAGGATGGTTGTGAGGGTAAGCATACAATAATGCTAGTTTTCCTTTTTCCTCTTGGAATTTAAAATCATCTTCTAATTTTGTAAGGAAGCCATTTGGAAACCTCTGGGCTCCTATAACTGCTTTAAATTTGTAGTGTTGAAAGCAATATAACCAATAGTTTCCCTAGGATTAGAAGAAACGTAAGAGTTACTCATTTGGGAGTCAAACATCCTAGGTTATGGATGAAGAGGAAGTAATTGATGCATTTTGTCCTGCAGTGAATTTGCCAGGCTATGCTGAGAAGGAAAGACGCAGCCCCTGGCATGCAGAGCTGGCCCGCCCCGACAGCTGGGTCGTGTGTTCTGCGGAACCTGAATTATTTCACTGAGCATCAACATCGGACTAGGCCCCTCCATGCCCGAGATGGGGCAAGACACAAGGAGCCTCCTCTGAAATGATGTCTGAACAGATGGAACAGGAACCTTGTGCTCACAACCACAAAATCACGATCTGATGTCTCCTCCTGTCCTGGCTAACTTGAGCGACGGACGTTTCTTTACCAATCATAGCTTTAGCCTAGCCTCATTCCAACCTCCTCCTAGAAAAAAAATAATAAAGCAGCCTCACAGAATTACCCCTGCTTCCTGACAGCAACCAATCCAGAGCAAATCTCTGCTTCCTCCAACCACCTCCAAACCACCTTGCAGGAGCCCAGGCCCTACAATAATAGGTCCTTCCTGACACCTTCTTACTGATGCACACCCCCCGGGTTCTCAGTGACTACAGGTGCATTCCAGGTGGACTCTGGCTCTGGGGCACTGACACGGCCAAGTGAAGACATGTCCCCTTTAAGAGAAGACATTTCCTAAGAATCCTAAGGTCGGTAGGAATAGCCCTGTGTGGTCACAGCACCAGGGCACATGTGGTTATTCACAGAAGCCCGACAGAAAACAAGCCAAGAACTCAGGCATCAAAGGGCAACTGCTGCACAGAAAGAGGAAAAGAAGTGCGCCTCCCCTCCCCACCACCACCGAGATAGAATAGAGCCTACCAGACAATGGCCTTCTCTTCTTTCTTCCAAGCCCTCCAGCCTCCTTGTGAGTTCCCAAGGCTCTTGCCAAGGGACGGCAGCACCTCCTCCCCTCCCCCCGCCCCTGCCCGGCTGGACTTGGCTCCCTGATTCCGTGTGTAACCCAGGAAGACAAAGAACCACTCAGCATTTACAAAGTGCCCAGGCAGCTGTGTTTAGCTTCTCCACAGGGACAAACCGCAGCCCTGCTGTTTTGATGGGTGCACCTGGCCGTGCACAGCCCTCCCCACTGGGCTTGCCCTGCCACATTCCCCAGGACAGCAGGCTGCAGTGGAAGTCAGGCCCCCAGACACCTCCACCAGCAGCCACCAGGAATGCAAACCTGCCCCAGGCTCCCACTCAGAGGAAAGGTGGCGCGGGGTGATTAGTTCATCCTCCCCCGAAACGCAGCACCTGGCACCTGGCGGGCAGGGAGGTGATGCCTAGACACCAGGCATAAGCCCTGGGGACCTGGGAGGCAAGGAGAGCTCATGGGCAAAGGACACTGTGTATCTTTCACATCAGAAAACACATAACAGCAACAATTATAGCAAGTCTGCAAACATCCTAAATATGTGCAAAGCAAAAGGAAGAGCCTAAGTCCATCCCCTCTTCTGCCCTCCCAGCCAGGTCAGCCACTCATCACGTGAACTGTGGCTTGTACCCACTTCTACCCCCTGGACACACCACAACTCATTTCCAGGCCACCAGAATGCTGCCCATCCCTCACAGAGCACCCTCTGGCACTGCTGTCCCGGGGTTGGGGCTAAGGGGACCAGCCAGCCCAGCTGCCTGGAATGGAGCAGGACTTTCCTTGCTCAAGCCAGTGAAGTCCCTGGCAAACTGGAATGAGCCGGTCACCCCGGCTGGGACACTGAGACATTATCTTGGATTCCTAGAACCACGCCCTGACAAAATAGGTACACCTCTAAATGTCTGAAGAGGAAAGAAAACTAAATAAGAGTTGAATGTTGATGTTGCAGTGTGAGCCGCTACCAACAAGGGCAGACGGTAGAGGCTGAAAATGAAATAGCAGAGAAACCTCAGCCACTTCCTATGAATAAACCAAGGGCTGCTTAGAGTAACCAGGCCTGGTCAGACTCTAATCTCCTCCCAATGCAAAACCCATCCAGACCGAGTATTGCAGCTCAGAGAAATCAGACTCAGGACAGCGATTCCCCATGGTGTCTCCTAGTTGATTTCATTCCAAAATTTTTCAAGAAGAAATCGCTGCATACCTGTGGTACAGTTTTTTATAGATATCGACATTGCCGGCACTTGTGTTCAGTTTCATAAAGCTGGTGGATCCGCTGTCATCCACTATTCCTTGGCTAGAGTAAAAATTATTCCTAAAAAAGAAAACCTTATTTGTGATAATGGTTAAGGCATAAGCAAACACAAATCCTATACTATGTCATAATACCGCTCATACGACATTCAGAATAAGAGGGAAAAACCTTAGCATTTAGGGAAAAAAATCACACGTTCTAACCAAGTGCTAGAATATTGTAACGATTTTTCGATTCAATAACCCTAAAGTGTCACATAAAATTCCTTCATTGGTCGTGTTTCTTATCCAGGTTAGGATCAAGAAACTATGAGAAGGACATAGGATTGTACAATCACACACACATTTAGTCTAATAAAAGGTACAGATGTTAACATGGTCCCAGTTATCAATTCCACCAGGTTCCTGGGCTGTGATGGGGGCTTTGCTGTGTAATTCACCCCTGCTGTTTAGGGATGTCACAGTGACTAGCTAAGATGCCAACTTTCTCACCAAGTGGTAATTCATTCTGAAAACTGGCATATTGAATACCCTAAAGTTGCATAGAAATCACCTGGGGACCCTCCCATGGAAAACAAAGTGGCAGTAGCATCCTACCACCCTCTGCCCCGATGCCTGAGGGCTGCTGCATCTCCCCAGGCAGTGCTGATAAGTGGTAACCACCGCCCCACCCCCGTTAGGAATCACTGTCAGGCGACACACACCCCCTTAAGCCTTCCCACCTTCCCTCAGAGCTACGAGCAGGAATGACATTTTTTAAGTATCAATCTGATTGATTGATTCTCTCCCCAGCTCAAAAGGCTTCCATGGCTCCCGAATGAAGTGAAACTGGCACAGGATTTGTCTCTGCTGCTCTCCCCAGCCCAACCCTCCTCGCCAGCTGTTCTGGTCCAACCTCTACCCAGGGAGGTGAATGGACCCTGGCTGAGAGGCACCTTGGAAAAAGAGGCACCTAACGCCCTCAGCCTGCCCCTCTGACCGGATGACCACAGCACTGGGCACTCCCGAGGAACCAGGAGTCTATAGAGGCCAAGGAGGAGGCAGGACAAGGTGGCAGTGAGCCAAGGTCCGTGTGCTGGGCACAGCCCTAGCAGGACAAGTTCCACCTGCTGGTTACAGGGCTCAGCTTTTGGAAGGTGACAATTGTCCCCAGCACTCATGTGCTGGTGCTTTCACAGGGAGGCAGAGAGAGGGTCTTCTCGTGTTTCTGCTGTCTGTTACTGTCACTCGGTGGGTGCTGCCCCATACTCACTTATAGCCCATGTCCCTGCAGGCTGCCCGCCCGTAGTTCTCGTTCCAGTCGTCTTGGCACACAGGGTGCCAGGACTTCCTCTGAGATGAGTACACCTGAAGGATGAAGTTTGGTCCGTAGAGGCGAACTGCACGAGAAGGAGGATTATCCATGAGTTTCTTTCTTTTTTTTTCTTTTTTTTGAGACGGAGTCTCGCTCTGTCACCTAGGCTGAAGTGCAGTGGTCTGATCCCCACTCACTGCAGCCTCCGCCTCCCAGGTTCAAGCAATTCTCCTGCCTCAGCCTCCCGAGTAGCTGGGATTACAGGCGTCCACCACCCTGTCCAGCTAATTTTTCTATTTTATTAGAGATGGGGTTTCACCATGTTGGCCAGGCTGGTCTCAAACTCCTGACCTCAGGTGATCCCCCTGCCTCGGTCTCTCAAAGTGTTGGAATTACAGGCGTGAGCCATTGCACCTGGCCTTGTCCCAACTTGTATCGTCCTAGCTGCTACCCAAGCCCCGCGCTCTCCACGGCTCCGGAGGTGGCAGCACAGTTCATTCTTCTCAAGGCACTGACCGCACACAAAGGGAGGCCACAAATCTATTCTTTTTCTGCTAAAAAGTGCTCTCTACATAAGAGAATTGAAAACAGGCATTGGGTCCAAAACACAAGTGTTCACTGCAGCCCTCTTAAAACAACCGAAAGGTGAAAACACTCCAAACGCCCACCAACGGCTGGGTGAGCAGAGTAGGATATGTCTAAGAAACACAATGGAATACGATTCAGCCAGAAGAGGGAATGAAATTCAGACACAGGCTGCAACCTGGATGAGTGCTGAAGGCCTTACGCTCAGTGAAAGGAGCCGGACATACTGCATGAGCCTGCCCACATGGAATGCCTAGAGTAGGAAATCTATAGACACTAAGTAGATTAGTGGTTGCTTATGAGTAGGAGGGACGGGCTGGGAGGAGGGATATGGGGTGATAGTTCAAGGGCTTGGGGTTTCTTTATGAGCTGATGAAAATATGCTAAAATTGACTGTGGTGATAGTTGCACATATTCGTGAATATATAAAAGCCAGTGAATTATATATTTAAATTTTATGGTACATACATTACATATCAATAAGCTGTTTCATATAAAAAATTATATCTCAATAAGCTATTTCATATATATGTTTTATATATAAAAGCACTGAATTATATACTTGAATTTTATGGTACATAAATTAGATCTCAATAAGCTGTTTTTAAAAATAAATAAGATAGGCCAGGTATGGTGGCTCACGCCTATAATACCAGCACTTTGGGAGGCCGAGGTGGGCAGATCACCTGAGGTCAGGAGTTTGAGACCAGCCTGGCCAACATGGAGAAACCCCATCTCTACTAAAATGCAAAAATTAGCCAGGTGTGGTGGCATGCACCTGTAATCCCAGCTACTTGGGAGGCTGAAGCAGGGGAATTGCTTGAACCCAGGAGGTAAAGGTTGCAGTGAGCTGAGATCACACCACTCCACTCCAGCCTGGGTGACAGAGCAAAACTCTGTCTCAATAAATAAATAAATAAATAATAAGATAAAAGGTTTTTTTTTTTAAGTGCTCTTTAAGAGAGCACTTTGAGCAACAAATTGTCCAGGAGACTCTAAATCAACATTCTGCTGAAATGATCTCAGCTCTTTTATTTAAAGAAACAAAACATTACAAACACCATTGAAGTCACTCCCTATTCCCAGTCTCTTCTCTCCCTCCCTAGAGGTAACCACCATCCAGAGTTTTGGGGACTTTTCGCTGGGCAGGATAATACGTGGGGTGGGTGTATTCACAGAACAGAATCCCATGCAGCTTAAGGGTTAAGCAGAGTATCATGAACAGGAAGAAGCTTGAAAACAGCGCCGTGGGAAAGAGAGCAAGTGATAAATGATGCGTTCAGTATCACGTTATTCATGCAAAGCTGAAAGCATGGAAACAATGCTGTGTGGTTTGGGAGAAATACACATGGGCTTAAAGTATAAAGTGAGGACCTGGCTATGCTGTAGCCTCTCTTCTTACTTCCTACGAGTGGCCCTGACTCACTGGACAGTCTGGTACCTGTGGGCTTGTTCCCCCATGAAATGACTTGGGTCTGATTATTGTCTAATGCCTCTGTGGTGAGTGATTCCACATCCTACCTGTGAGTCGGTCACAGGTTACATGAATGGATAAACTTTGTGCTACATCTGGGCAACGGAATATTATTTGGTGCTAAAAAGAAATGAGCTATCAAGCCATGAAAAGGCATGGAGGAAACTTGAATGCATATTACTAAGCGAAGGAAGCCAACAAAGTGAAGGAAGACGTATGTGGTGAAGGCTACATACTCCATGATTCCAATGCTACAACATCCTGAAAAGGCCAAAACTTCGGAGGCACTAAAAAGATCAGATAGCTGGGGTGAGTGGGGAGAGAGAAACAGGTGCAGCAAAAGAGGTTTTAAGGCAGGAGAACTACTCTGGACGATACTATCATTGTGGCTGTACAGCATTATGCATTTGTCAAATCCCACAGAACTGTACAAGAGAAAGGGTGAAGTCCAGGACTTCAGTTCTTCATAATGTATGCATCAGGTTCATCGGTGTTAATGAACGCACAGCACTGATGTGGGATGTTCATAACAGGGCAACTGTGTGCTGGGGAGGAGTACAAGGAGCTCGCTGCCCTGTCTGTTTCATTTTCTGTAAACCTAAAACCGCTCTAAAATATAAAGTCTGTTCACTTTTTAAAAAGTAACTGAAATGAAATACACTTCTTCTTCTTCTTCTTTTTTTTTTTCTTGTTGCCCAGGCTGGAGTGCAATGGCATGATCTCAGCTCACCGCAACCTCCGCCTCCTGGGTTCAAGAGATTCTCCTGACTCAGCCTCCTGAGTAGCTGGGATTACAGGCGTGCACCACCACGCCGGCTAATTTTGTATTTTTAGTAGAGACGGGGTTTCTCCATGTTGGTCAGGCTGGTCTCGAACTCCTGACCTCAGGCGATCCCCACCCCTCCCCGCCCCTGGCCTCGGCCTCCCAAAGTGCGGGGATTACAGGCGTGAGCCAGCACACCTGGCTCAAAATACACTTCTATGATTAAAAACAAAACTGCCACTGTGGCTCAAAGGGAGACACTTCATTCTTGGCTTGTGGGTAATTTTAAGGATTTTCTTTCCTTTCCAGCTATCTGCATCTGGAAGAGATGGCAGCTGATAAGCCAGAGAGCTGGAAAAGGTCTCAAGCTAGTCCTTTTTTAAAAAAAAAATATTAGGATTTTTTTCTCAGCTTTGTCAAAGTATAGTTGACAAATAAAAATTTTACATGTAGGCCTGGTGCTGTGGCTCATGACTGTAATCTCAGCACTTTGGAAGCGCAAGGCGGGAGGATCACTTGAGCCCAGAGTTCCAGACCAGCCTGGGCAACATGGCAAGACCCCATCTTCACCAAAAAACATAAATATATATGCATTAGCCTGGCATGATGGTACATGCCTGTGGCCCCAGCTTTTCAGGAGGCTGAGGGGGAAGGATGGATTGAGCCCAGGAGGTCGAGGCTGCAATGAGCCATGACTGAGCCACTGCACTCCAGACTGGGTGACAGAAGGAGACCTTGTCTCAAAAAAAACCCAGTTGTACATGTTTAATGTGTACAGCGTGATGACTGGATATCCGCTGTGAAATGCTCACCGTAATAAAGCTAGCTAACATGTCCACCACCTCACATAATTACCATTTTCTTTTCTCTTTTCTGTGGTGAGAATACTTAAAATCTGCCCTTTTAGCAAATTCCAGGTATAGAGTACAGCATTGTTAACTAGAGTGAACAATTTAGTTTCTTTTCTGAGATTCTGAGAAAGACTCACAGAAAGGATAGCAACGGAAGTAGAAAGTGAATTAGTGTTAAAATATGCACACACACACCCTTGGGAAAGAAAGCGCTACACACATTTTTGAACGTTTTCCATGGGACGGGTCATATTCTTCAGCATCCTAAGGTGTGCATTTCAGCAAAAACAATTTCTACTCTACGAAATGGACAAATTAAAAGTGCGCCCTATTCCTGTTCTGGTCTAAGAGAGAATACATGCACAGCGTTCTGTTTGTCTGTTTCGTTTTATATGAATAATCAATATGGAAACTGGATGAAACCAAACTGAAGCCGGTCTAGGTCTGTCAGGTTACAGATCCACACACCCTCTGACCTAGCCGTTCTACTCCTGGAAGCGTTTCCTACTGATATACTCACACACTTGGAGCAGTGCGTGTTACAGCAAAAGGGTGGAGAAAACCTTAAGGTCCACCAAGAAGAGACAGGGGCAATAATGGTGCATCCATGCAAAGGACCAACTGTGCCATGGTGGGAAAAAACAGGGGGCTCATTTCCCTAAGGAATGCTGTCCAGGATGGTATCCAGTGCAGGAGAGTCAACTGGCTAGGAACCACTGGGAAATAGGGTCATGGTAATGCAGAAATGCCTGTGCTTCTTTATGCAAAAACTCTCTGGAAAGAGAAGCAACTCAGATGAGTTGCCCCAAGAAATGTGATTGGCTGGTAAACAGGTGGGCATGTATGGGAGTGATGCGTGTGTGTGTGTGTGTGTGTGTGTGTGTGTGTGTCTAGGGTGTATGGGGGGATGGGGGGTAGGTAAGTAAGCAGAGCAAGGAAGAAGAGATTTTTCACGGCATACCCTTTTGTACTTCCTTGATTTTGACCTAATAATACTTTAATACTGTACAACTATTAAAGTATTTAAATAAACACGACTTAAATATTAAGAAGAGAGCAAGTCTTCAGGTAACAAAAGGACTTTGTTGGTGTTTATTCACCCACATGTGCACATAGGAGAACATCAAAAGCCATTCCAGGCCAGGCGCGGTAGTTCACGCCTGTAATCCCAGCAGTCTGGGAGGCTGAGGCGGGAGAACTGCTTGAGGTCAGGAGTTCGAGACCAGTCTGGACAACATTGACGAAACCCCATTTCTACAAAAAATACAAAAATTAGCCAGGCGTGGTGGCAAGCACCTGTAGTCCCAGCCACTTGGTGGGGCTGAGGCTGGGGGACCGCTTAACCCGAGGACATCAAAGTTGCAGTGAGCCATGGTCATGCCTCTGCACTCCAGCCTGGGCAACAGAGTGAAACCCTGTCTCCAGGAAAAAAAAAAAAAAAATAGAAAGAAAAGAAAAAGCCATTCCACGTGCTATCTTAACCTCACACTACTCAATCTCAAAAACTCCCCACTTTATTTTAGAAACCAAATAAAGCAAAAGAACTATGTTTAATCAGCAAATGCATCATTTTCAAGTGCAAACCCTTTTCTGGGAAGCAAGGCTGTGCTGGAGGAAAGGTCTCAAGAACACGGAACACTTGAGCCTGCTCAAGGCCGGCACAAGGGCCGAGCTCCACGGGCCAGTGCTCCTCACCAGGAAATTCCACAGCCAGGACTGACAGCGAGGGCTTAACAGGAAACCAGTCCCCACCAAAGATGGCCCTTAGGAGAGGGGGGATTACTTTGGCATGGAAAAATCTTTGGCTAGAATTCTCGGCCAGCTCTGAGGCTTGTGGTTTCTACAGAAAACTCCAGGAGGTTAGGACTGCACTTGAGGGAGGGGAGGAGAACTATCTAAGAGATTTCTGGTAAGTCCTCTGACTCTACAATTCTGAAATTTCTATTTCTAGAAAAAACAAATGGTTCTAGTGTAAACATGTCAGAGTGTGCTTAGCGGGGACTAAGATATGAGAGCACACACCACCACCAACGCTGATCCGCAAGCCGCAAGCCTGGAATACATGGCTGTGCTTGGGAAATAACATTTTTTTGTTTTTTGAGATGGAGTCTGGCTCTGTCGCCCAGGCTGGAGTGCAGTGGCACAATCTCGGCTCACTGCAACCCCCTCCTCCCAGGTTCAAGTGATTCTCCTGCCTCAGCCTCCCGAGTAGCTGGGACTACAGGCCCGCACCACCACATCTGGCTAATTTTTGTATTTTTAGTAGAGACAGGGTTTCACCATTTTGGCCAGGCTGGTCTGGAATTCCTGACCTCGTGATCCGCCCACCTCGGCCTCCCAAAGTGCTGGGATTACAGGCATGAGCCACTGCGTCCGGCCAGGAAATAAGTTTTAAAGGAAGAGGAAGAAAAGTAAAAGGCAGCTCTTAAAGAGAAATGAGCCAGCTCCCTGCCATCTGCAGAGCCCCTTTCCGTACGCAGCTGGCAGGAGGGGGATGATTAGCACAACCCTCATACTCAGGATCGTTTCCCTGTTCCAGTCACTAACTACCCTTGAAATCACCCTCAAAAATTCATGAAAAATACAAATAAAAATGCAAATGAAAACCGCAATGAGGTATCATCTCATACCTCTTCAAATGGCTACTATCAAAAAGATGGAAAATAACAGGAGTTGGTGAGGTTGTAGAAGAGCAATGGAGACTTTGCACCGTGGGGGTGGGAGTGGAAGTTGCTACGGCCATTATGGAAAGCAGTATGGAGTTTCCTCAAAAGGTTCGAAACAGAACTGCCATGTGATCCAGCAATCTCACTGCTGGGTTTATATCCAAAGGAAAGGAAATCCGTGTGTTGAAGAGGGACCTGCACGCCCATGCTCACTGCGGCATTTTTCACAACAGCCAAGACATGACATCAACCTAAGAGTCCATCACTGAATGAAGGGATAAAGAGAATGTGGTGTATATGCACAATGCAATACTATTCAGCCACAAGAAAGAAGGGAATCCTGTCATTCCCAACAACACAGATGAAGCTGGAGGACATTACGCTAAGTGAACAAGCCAGACACAGAGACAGAAACACTGCATGAGGCCACTTACATGTGGAATGTAACATCAAACTCACAGAAGCAGAGAGTAGAAAGGCAGCTATCAGAGGCTGGGGGCGGGGGGTGACAACACTGGGGAGATGTTGGTCAGAGGTCACAAAATCTTACTTAGACAGGAGGAATAAGTTTGAGAGATCTATTGTACATCATAGTGACTGCAGTTAATAAACTATATGTTGCATATTTGAAAATCACTACAAGAGTAGGTTTTTATGTATTCTTAGTAAGACACGTATATGAGGTAAGGCCCATGTTCTAGCTTGACTTAGCCATGCCACAGGCATACACGTATCCAAACATCATGTGGTATGCCATAAATAGGAGCAATGCTTCCTAGTTCATTAAAATAAATAAATAGATAAACCACAGAAAATAAAATGAAACAGATGAGCCCACTCTGTGACAACAGGTAGACCTTTAAAGGCAGCTTGTTTTGAAAATAACATAGTGCATCTCCAATTTTGTTTTTAATTAATTTATTTATTTTTTGAGACAGCTCTGTCTCCCAGGCTGGAATGCAGTGGCGTGATCTCAGCTCACTGCAACCTCCGCCTCCCAGGTTCAAGTGATTCTCCTGCCTCAGCCTCCTGAATAGCTGGAATTACAGGCGCCCGCCACCGCGCTTGGCTAATTTTTGTATTTTTAGTGGAGATAGGGTTTCACCATATTGGTCAGGCTGGTCTCAAACTCCTGACCTCAGGTGATCCACCTGCCTCGGCCTCCCAAAGTGCTGGGATTACAGGCATGAGCCACCGTTCCTAGCCTGCATCTCCAACTTTATAAACAGTTTACTCATCTTAACTGACTTCCTGTGGCAGTTCAGAGCACGTGTGGTTCCAATGACACAGTCCTCGGTGGCCCTGTCATCTCCCACCTGCTGGGTGAGGTTGGGCCGGAAACACAAACTCTCTGAGCCCCAGGGCTCAGCCTGGAGCAGGGATTCAATGACATCATGTGTCAGCGTACTGGACGCACGCCAGGCCCAGTCACCCCAAGGCCCCTGGACCCGGCTGCTGTCTCTAAGGTGAGCAGAGCAGTCCCTTCCCAAGGCCAAGGCTGACTCACCACACCGATTCTCGTCCTCCCCGCTGGGGCAGTGTGACACACCATCACACCAGTTAGAGGGGCTGATGCAGGTACCTGAGGAGTCGCACTCTATCCCAGAGTCGGAGCACTTGCTGCCCACTTGCAGAGAAAACAGAAGAGAGGTGCCCGTCAGGCTGAGAAACCAAATGAGCCTCATGGAGTGAGGAACACGGTGGCATTACTGTAGCTCGCTGCAGCCTCCAACTCCTGGCCCCACTGTGTTTTGTTTTGTTTTGTTTTGTTTTGTTTTGTTTTGTTTTGTTTTTGAGATGAAGTCTCATTCTGTCACCCAGGCTGGAGTGCAGGGGCACAATCTTGGCTCACTGCAACCTCCGACTCCTGGGTTCAAGTGATTCTCCTGCCCCAGCCTCCTAAGTAGCTGGGATTACAGGTACCTGGCTAATTTTTTGTATTTTTAGTAGAGATGGAATTTCAACATGTTGACCAGGCTGGCGGTCTCAAACTCCTGACCTCAGGTGGTCCACCTGCCTTGGCCTCTTAAAGTGCTGGGATAACAGGCGTGAGCCACCTCACCCAGCCAATCCCCCACTTTAATAAGGAGGAGAAGTGTCCTTGCCACCAGCAAGTATAAGTGGAATTAGCACTGGGGCACCTTACTTCCGTGGGGGCAATTGGAAGGACCCTCTCAGTGTTTGGGTTTGGACGGCACTCACACGTCCTCTCTGCCACACAGGTAACTTCAAGGATCCACAATGGCGCATGGGTCTGCACCACCCCAGGCTGACGGGAAGGCTCAGGCTGCAGTTGCAGGAGGTGGGACATGGAGGGGCGGGCCTGGTCCCCAACAGCCACTGCTGTGCAGTGAGATACAGGTAACTGGGTGTGGCCCCAAGGTAGAAGAACCTGTGCTCACAGTGCTGGGTGGCACCAAGCACCCCAAAGCACTGGGTACATTCTAAATGCTTTCCCCATGATGTGTCAATCTCATAGCTAAACAAGAGAAGGGAAGAGAGACAGCCTCGTTATGTAAGAGAGGAACCTCATGGAGGGGCTCCAGAGGTCTCAATAGCCCAGAGAGCAGGGTCTGGCTCAGAGCACTGGGGACTGCAGGAGCACATGGTGGGATCGAGGCTCCCTGCACTTACTGAACTTCCAGAGTAGGCCAGCGGCCAGCGCAGCTCCCACGAGGAAGGTCCCCAGGGTCAAGGTGATGCACAGTGCTTTCTTAGTCTCTGGAAGAAGGAAGAGAGTGCAATGTTCAGACCAGAGTTGTTTAGAAGTCATGCTCTCAAATGTTATCTATTATTTTTATAGTACACCATATTAAGAAATAATTATTTCATATACACTTAAAAATGTGACTTTTAATTTTAAGAAATATCATGGACGATCCTACTTCTTCCATAACACTAAACCTTATGCAATTTGGAGACCAACAGGAGGAAGCTGTGATCTTCAGCAAAGTACACGGAGGTTAGGCTCTTTTAAAAAGTATGGTATGCTTCGCTGGGCGCAGTGGCTCATGCCGGTAATCCTAACACTTTGAGAGGCTGAGGTGGGTGGATCACCTGAGGTCAAGAGTTCAAGACCAGCCTGGCCAACATGGTGAAACCTCATCTCTACTAAAAATACAAAAATTAGCTGGGCATGGTGGCAGGTGCCTGTAATCCTAGCTACTTGGGAGGCTGAGGCAGGAGAATCACTTGAACCTAGGAGGCAGAGGTTGCAGTGAGCCGAGATCACACCACTGCACTCCAGCCTGGGCGACAGAGCAAAAACTCTGTCAAAAAAAAAAAAAAAAGTATAGTATGCTAAAAGAGGGTCTTAAACTAGGCAGATGATTAATGTAAAAAAAGAAAAAGAACTAAGACCTCATCTTGGTAATTACAAGCATAAGCAAAATAATAATACTGTCCTAAAAACTATCATCACTCTGTTAGCAGTACTCAAAGCAGAATAAATTGTCTTACCCAAGGCTATTTAGCGAATGGATGCTACTGTCCCATTCGGACATCCGCCAAAGCCACATGTGGCTATTTAATTAATGTCCCATGGAATTAAGTAAAATGATGTAAATTCAAGTGCTCAGTCATCATATATGGCTGGTGGCTACTATGTCAGACAGTGCAGCTGTAGAACCTTCCCATGGTGTCCCTAAGTCCTGCTGGACAGCGCCAGCACAGGCCTTTTGGTCCAAGTGCAGAAATACCAAACTCAGAGGAAAGGCACATTTCAGAAAAAAAAAATGAATTTGGAAAAAGTCACTGATTTTTCTCTAGTGAGACATAGCATTATTGGTCAGAGGGCAAGCCAAAAGTCACACAGAGTTCAGAAGACAGCTACAGGCGCCAGAGAGGCATGGCAGAGTCAGACGCTGGGCTCAGCCAGCTCATGGGCCAGGAGGGAGGGCATCCATCCCCATCACCCCAGTGATGCCCAGCAGCCCCAGGTCCAGGAGCTCCCAGGAGCTTTCCCTGAAGAAAGGTGCAGAGGTGGAGGAGAGGGGAGGAGAAGGCATTTGAACAGACCCTCCCAGGCTGGAGAGGTGGTGTGGCAGCCTGGAACTCCCCACCTGGCCACACCTGTGCCTCCAGAGGTCTGCCAGGGCGATAAGCTCAGAGCTGACCCATCTGCTGAGGGCTCAATGCCATGCCTCTCTCTTTGTGACAACATTCTGATAATTCTACCATCACTCTCAAACTGTTACAGGCTTAAGAATTACCTGGGGAATGTGGTGGTTCCCATCACCAGAGATTCTGTTTCAGTTGGGGGTCGGGCATGAATCTGCATTGCATTTTTTTTTTTTTTTTTTTTTGAGACAGGGTCTTGCTTGTTGCCCAGGCTGGAATGCAGTGGCACAATCATGGCTCACTGCAGCCTCCACCTCCTGGGCTCAAGCCATCCTTCCACTTCAACCTCTCAAGTAGCTGGGACCACAGATGTGCACCACCATGCCTGGCTCATTTTTGGTAGATGAGGTTTCACCATGTTTCCCAGGCTGATCTCGAACTCCTGGGCCCAAGTGATCCACTCGCCTCGGTCTCTCAAAATGCTGGGATTACAGGTGTGAGCCACTGCACCCGACCTGAATCTGAATTTCTAACAGGCTCACAGATGAGGCCAGCACCACTGGTCTGAGGACCATGCCCAGGCACACGATGTTCTCATAACTCGGCTGCAATGATTATATATGATGGAGGCAAGCTGGGGCCAAGGTAGTTCATGAGAGAAATTCCAGATGCCCTCTCTGGCCCATTACCAAGGACACTTTCCTCCGTCTATGGCTTCCCGAGTGCCATGTTATCCAAGATAAAATAACTGGTCTGCTGAGATGAGGGCTATTCAGTTAGGTATCCTGAACCTCACACTGAGCATGTGCCAATCTGTACAGTTCTCACCAGGAGCGTGTGTAAAGCGGGAAACCCTCAAGTTTACTTTGCTGGACAGGCATCTGTAGTCAGCGCGTGGTCAGTACAGACACCACTGGGTCTTGGCTTGTCACGGCTGCTGTTGCACAGTTTAATTACAACTCACTGGCCCGGCACGGTGGCTCATACCACCCATGCACTTTGGGAGTGGATCCCAGCACTTTGGGAGGCCAAGGCAAGAGGATCACCTGATGTCAGGAGTTCGAGACCAGCCTGGCCAACATGGCAAAACCCCGTCTCTACTAAAAATACAAAAATTAGCCAGACGCAGTAGTGCACCTGTAGTTCCAGCTACTCAGGAGGCTGAGGCAGGAGAATTGCTTGAACCTGAGAGGCAGAGGTTGCAGTGAGCTGAGATTGTGCCACTGCACTCCAGCCTGGGTGACAGAGCGAGACTCTGTCTCAAAAAACAAACAAACAACAAAAAAAACCACGCACACACAACCCACTATCCATTTCCCTCAATCATGACCAACTTAAGGTTGTCAACTCGGCCTTATGGTTTCTCATGTTTAACTGCTTGTTTCACATGCACATTTGGAGGACTATGGACCTTCGATTCTCCAAAGCCTAAGCGTTAAGCTGTGTATTCGCTCCTATTCAATCATCAACCTTCTACGGCTGTTGCTAAAGCAAATAAATACATTAAGTCTAGAAAAATTCCTTATACTCCTGATGGGTGCTTCTGAATTGGTGCTACTCAATAACCGGGAGAAGAGTTTCAAAGCCAAACATTACACTTTCAAAATGTATACATTTCTATATATTAGATGCCAACAGTGTTTTCTTAAAAATAGTACCAGGGTAAGTTCAATTAAATTACTAAATTATTTCTGAGTTTATAAATTTTATAATGCAAAAATCATACATGTAGGTTCATATTCTTCCCTTATAAAAGCAACTGATAAGGGACTGATATATCCCTGTCCAACTCTGTCATCATCTAGTCTTTCCGAGGAAACGTGGAAATGTGTCCATCATGTGGGCCAGGGGTTCGTTTGCCTTCCTGGGTTTGGCCGTCACTGGTGGGAACACCACCGTCTGGAGATGTTGACTTCAGGAGAGGGCCTTCACTGCCATTTCTTAGGGGGGTAGCTCACACAGACGGTTCCTTAACCCTTTCACCAGACAGTTCCTTAACCCTTTCACCCTGGCTTCCTTCCATCCCCACGATGGACAAAGATCAGGAGTTCCCAACCTCCACACTAAGCGATATTTTGCCTGGAGGATTCTTTGCTGTCGGGGGGGCTGTCTTGTGCCTTGCAGGAGGTTGAGCAGCATCCCCGGTGCCTACCTAGGAGCAGCACCCCCTCCCCACTTGTAACCACCCACACTGTCTCCAGACACTGCCAATTGTCTCTGGGGGTCCAAATTGTCCTGACTGAGAACCACTGGCCTTGACCTACCCAACCACCCCCAGAAGAACATCAGTGCAAACACAAGTATCTGCTTGGTGGGGAGCATCAGAAGGGAAAGAGAGAAAGAGAGAAGGGAGAGAAAGGAATTAAGGCTCATGAAGGGGTAGAAAACTCAGAGACAGGAGGTGGCTGGAGAGGAACAGGGTGGAAGAGCCATTTGTGAAGGGCGAGGGGGTGAGAGGAGGGGTAGAAACGCAGGAGTGACAGCACTTGTCCTGAGTGGGGGAGAGGTGGGGACAGACAGGGCTTCACAGAGCACTGGCATTAATCGCGTTGATGACTGATTATGTGATGTGGACACATGGAAATTCACATTCTGACGAATCTCTAACTGTACAAGTTGTAGAGACAGGATGCACATTTCACAAAATAAAATAAAAGCACTATCAGTTAAAAGATCAATGTAAAAGATCTTTGGCGTAGCCACTGCTGTGCGGGTTCCACCTGGACAATTCTTAGCACTGAAACTAGCCTGAATTAACAGCTGGGAGGCAGTGCAAGAGGGGGCGGACTGGAAAGACATGAGACCAAACGAAATGGCAAAGAAAGGAGATGAATGGTAGGGTGAGGAAGAGGAGGGACTGAAGTGACAGCAAATAAAATTTAACCTCCAGTCCTCCCACGCTCGCTCTGGCCTGCTCCGGCCACCCGCAGGACCCTGAAGCCCAATGAGACAGCTCAGATACTTCTGTGTGACAACCGCACCAGCCAGGTCATCCACTAAACACAAAGTAACAGGGAGCATCTTAAACATGACCTGTCATATCCAGGGGACTGTATGACAAAGAAAGGTAAGATAGTTGATTTCTGCTCTTGGAAGCTTACCATTTATTCAAGAGCAGCCACCAATAAGCCACACAGCCAAGAAACCCAGAGAAGGTGATCTGGAAAGCCTACGCTGAGTAGAACAGGCAAAGCTGTACAGGAGAGTTAACGGAAGAGGGAGGTATCTGCAGGCCCTGGGCAAGAGGCTAGGCCTGGCAGCGACAGCTTTGACCCAGCAGGAAGAGAGTGGAAAGGCATGAAGACAGGCTGGCTCCGGCAGATGGAGGAGAAGGGTCAGACCAGGAGAGCTGGCGACAGTGGTGGTGGGAGCAGAGAGCCCACTGGGGAGGTAGACCCAGGACTCTGGGTTTATTACAGGAAATAAACACAAAGAGAATCCTACTTGAGGTGCACACTGTGCCAGATGGGGATTTGGGCTGCGTGCGGACGACGGGGTTGGAAGCCTGCGTCAGGACCCTCGGGGCGTACTGGGGCACGGGGGACGGGTAGTACTGAGCCGGATGCACCTCGTAGACAGTGGGGGCCACAGTGGGCTGTGCGGGATAGGGGTTTTCCGGTTGGTATCCATGGTTTTCATAGTAAGGTCCAATAGCTGGTGGTGACCCCTAAACAATTGAAAAGAAGATGAATAATATAAAACTCTTATTTGCACTAAAGGGTTACATACAAACTATCACATCATATCACAGCTATACCAATGATCTTTTAAATTGATAATGTTTTTATTTTATTTTGTGAAATATGCATCCTGTCTACACAACTTGTACAGTTAGAGATTAATAAGAAAGTGACAAGATTTTAAAAAGGTACTACAAGGCTGGGTGCGGTGGCTCATGCCTGTAATCCCAGCACTTTGGGAGGCCGAGGCAGGTGGATCATGAGGTCAGGAGATCGAGACCATCCTGGCCAACATGGTGGATCCCTGTCTCTACTAAAAATACAAAAATTAGCTGGGTTTGATGGTGGGTGCCTATAATCCCAGGTATTCGGGAGGCTGAGGCAGGAGAATGGCTTGAACCTGGGAGGCAGAGATTGCAGTGAGCCGAGATCTCACCACTGTACTCCAGCCTGGCGACAGAGCAAGACTCTGCCTCAAAAAAAAAAAAAAAAAGTAATAGAAAAGAAAAGGTACTACAGATTCTCCCTAGGTGTCTACAACTATGTCAAACATTGAACTTATTTAGAATAAAAACTAACCAGAACTTTCAATTACCAAAGTTTTTTGTTTTGGTTTGGTTTTACTATTCATTCTTTTTTTCTTACATGTCTATTTATTAAACAGGAGTTCCTTCATGACAATTTAATACAATATTTATTCACGATTACGGTTGAGAAAATTATTTCCCTCTACATACAAAAATACAGATTTGGCTGGGCACAGTGGGTCACTCCTGTAATCCCAGCACTTTGGGTGGCTAAAGCAGGTGGATCACCTGAGGTCAGGAGTTTGAGACCAGCCTGGCCAACATGGTGAAACCCCATCTGTACTAAAAATACAAAAAATTAGCCGGATATGGTGGTGCACGCCTATAGTTCCAGCTGCTTGGGAGGCCGAGGCGGGAGAATTGCTTGAACCCGGGAGGCGGAAGTTGCAGTGAATGGAGATCACGTCACTACACTCCAGCCTGGGCGACAAGAGCGAAACTCCCGTCTCAAAAAAAAAAAAAAACCACTATGAAAACAGTCAAGACAAGTACCATGAAAAATGGGTCCTTCAAAAGAAAGAAAGAGGGAAAATTGAGGTCATTGTGAGACTTTGTCTGCTGTTGGGGAGAAATCAATGGCAGCAAAGCTCTGGGGCCCCTGACCCACTCGAGATGTACAGACTCAAACTCGAGAACCACACAAGCCAGGGCAAACCCACCCCAGGGCTTCCGCATCTGCTGAAAAGCCAAGCATGCAAACCCAAGTTTGCCCAGTGGGCTATGTATTCTTTAAAATTAAAAAAAAAAAAAAGTGGCAGACATTGGGATTTAGTAAAATATAGTAATAATTTTAAAAAGTTGTGTAGAGGTTTGGAGTTAGAATCCATTAAGCCAAAATCCTGTACTTTTAGTTCCTCCAGTCTTTTCCTTGAATATTGATATACAAAACTGTAAACTAGCAATATCATAATTATAATGAGAAGAATAATAGCTAACATTGGAGAACTCAGCTGCCGCCAGGCTCCTGTACTCATAATCTCCCTGAGCGCTCACTATAATCCCTCCCACTGCCAGCGAGACTGGCACAGGTGTGAATTAATACAAACATTTTGCAGAGAAAAAAACTGAGTGAAGTAATGTTCCTAAAGGAGCATAGTCTCTGTGTTATCCTGCAAATACCTCTTCTACATCCTCTTCTCTCATATAAGGAATGTATCGTCATTCACTCACCATCTGTTATTCATGGAAATTTGAATGGTTCACAACATGGGCTGTTAGCAGCTCTGCTGCAATAAACATTCTTACACGTTACATGCATTTTTGTGCAGAGGGTAGAAAGGTGTAGCTAAATCCCTTTAAATGAAATTTCTGGTCAGAGTGTGGCCATACATAAATGTGAAAGGAACTGCCTAGAAGTAGCATTTTATTCTCAGCTCCATCCTTTAGCTGGTGCCTGTCTTTTTAGAATGCGCACCTCCCCTTCCTCAGCCTACTTAAAAATTGCCTTCCCGAGACCTACCCTGTCAAGACTCGCCCTGAACAGGCCACTCTGGGCCCCACCAGCCCACATCTTCCCCTTCTTTCAGCTCTCCCCAGTTACCTGTTGGCTGGGCCACTCTGGGAGGCCACGTTTTCCTCTTATCTGTATCTAAGGGCCCCCATGCAAAACTTTTCCCTATTCATTAATTTCTGCCTCTTGTCTCTCTCTCCTTTTTTTTTTTTTTTTTTTTTTTTGAGACAGTGTTTCCGTCTCGTTGCCCAGGCTGGAGTGCAATGGCGCGATCTTGGCTCACCACAACCTCTGCCTCCCATGTTCAAGTGATTCTCCTGCCTCAGCCGCCCGAGTAGCTGGGATTACGGGCATGCACCACCACACCCGGCTAATTTTTGTATTTTTAGTAGAGACGGGGTTTCTCCATGTTGGTCAGGCTTGTCTCGAACTCCCAACCTCAGGTGATCTGCCTGCCTCGGCCTCCCAAAGGGCTGGATGACAGGCATGAGCCACCACGCCCGGCCTGCCCCTTGTCTCTTATTGACCTCAGAGAATGACAGCAAGTTTGTACTCAATGGACAGGTGTTCTGAGCAGAGGCAGCATAGCTCTTAGAACTTTAAATGAGGCCTCCAGGGAAGTTGATTACAATGGAATGAGCCAAACAAGGCCCGCAGAGTTCACCTCCACTTAATAACTCACTAATGCTATCCTTCAAAAGTCCGAAGATTACAGCTCTGAACCAGAGCAGCACACAGAGGGAAAACACAAGGTAATCTCTCATCTAAATGAAGGAGCCAGAGGCTGCAATCTCAGCCATCTAAGAACTTGCCATCCACTAGCAAGCAGGTTTGTCCCTGAAAATTCCTGAGCAGTGGACTTGAAATTAAACACAGACCCCGTAAAAAATGAATATCAGTAACAAATAAAGGGGAAAACAAGGTCTATTTTCCAGATATAGAATCTAGGAAGTGTTTCAAACTCTTTACTAAATGCACTTATTTTAGGTATAAGGCAAATGGGTCAGTTACAATGGGGAGCAGAGATTAGCCACATTTGTCTCCAAAGGGAGTGGGCTCCAGGGAGAGGGAGGGCCCGCCCATGCCTCATGCAGTTATGACTTTTCCTAGTCCTTCAGTTGGGCATCAATGGGATCCCACGTGGGTCTCTTCCCTGGAACATACCCCTGTTATCGCCATCCTGCCTCATCTGTCCCCACTCCTTGTCCCTGCCCTCTGCCCTGCAAAGCAGGAAGGGATGAGGTCAAGGTGAGAATGAATATCACCCACGTCTACCCAACAGCCATGGCTTTTGCGACTCACCTGGGCAGCTGTGTGGCTGTGCACCTGACTCACTCTTTCTAGAGGGTGCCTTGAACAGCATCAGCGTGGCCCAGCATTCCCTACAAATAGCCCTTGCAATTGCTGACCCCAAACAATGTTGGGAATAACAGAAGGGACAAGGGAACAAAGAAAAGGCCAGGAAGGTAATAATTAACCACTTACTGAGTTCAAAGCCATCTTGCTGTTATCAACAGCATCGAGTAATGATAGGTATCTGGAATGTTCAATATGACCTAGAAGAAAGAATTACAGGACTGTAATATTTCCATACCAGTTAGTTTTTAGAAGATAAATCTGGAAAGAACTAGAAGAATCTCTAGATGAAGGTTACCTACAACAAAGACCAGTGTTGCCTGCTGACCTTTGGCCTGCATCTTCACCACTGCTTCCCCACATCCCTCCATATTTAAGGACTTTGGGACCCACTTGTACCTTAGAGGTTACAGCAGAAGCACTCTCCTCTGGGATCAGAGTGGGTAGGAGGATGGGGTGCAATTGTAAGTGCAGCGGCCAGGACAGCCTGACCAGAAAGAAGAAGGAACACACTCAGTGACTCAAACATCCATCGGGAAGGGCTCTCAGGGGACTGCCTGGGGCTCAAGGCCACCCACAACTCCAGTGCCACTAAGCCCAGGCATCCTGCTGGACTTAACCCAGTTCTCACCAGGCAGCTGTGATATCCTCTATACAGAACATCTACTCAAGGGAGACTGCATGGGATAAAACACTGAAGAAACACGACAAGGTAACTAAACCCATCAATGTCAGCAGAGATTAAGGACAAGATGGGCCCAGGAGGGAAAGACCTGGGCCAGTTCCTGGCAACACAGCTCCCTGGAAGTGTCGATGTGTGAGTTACTGAACCTTGTTGAAATCTCAGGGTCCTCATGGGAAAACGGACAAAGCAATCACCACAGTTGTGTTAAGCTGAGGGTTTTGGGAGAGTGGGGAAAGAGTGCCTCACAGTACTAGGAGCTGAGGAAGAGCAGGGGCAATCAAACCGTCTTTCCCCGAGAACGTCCACAGGCACTGCCAGTAGCCACCCACCGCCCAGCGGGTGGTTCAGGGCTCAGCACCAGATACAGCTCACAGTTGACTTTTTAAAGCAGGCCATGTGGGCCCTCTCAATTTTTAATAGATACATACGTTTAAAATAATCCATAAAACATGTCCACAGTCACTCCATTTACTACCCCAAACCCAAAAAAGAAAGAAATTCAGAGCCAACCATTTTGACCATTGCTAAGATTAGCAGTAATGAAAAGAAAGCTGTGGGCCATTTTGTTTGTTGTCCTTTGTGAACAGTTAACAATAATAGCTAGAGATGCCGTCAACACGAAATGCTGTATAGTAAAGCCACATTCTGACATCACTCTCCATGGACAAAGATTCTTTGCTTGATCAAACTTATATCAAGCTCCTGAACCTTCTAGGCCATCTGTGCATTTCCTTGTAAAATCCAGTTTTAGCAAAAAACCTTGCTCAGTCAGTTTAGCCAGAACCTCCCACCCTCGGTATTTGATCACTCTGGATATCTGATCGGGTTTCTCAGCCTCCACCGTGCCACAGGTGATGTCTGATCACCCAGCCTGTCTTCAGCAAGAATCCTGTTTGGTTGGTTTAGCCAGAATCCCCCTTACCCTTGATGTTTTCTCTTTGTGATTTTTCCACCCACCAACCCCACCCTGATCCTTGGTTATAAATTAACTCCCACTTGCCCATACTGTACTCAAACGGATCCCAGTCTCTTTTTCCCACTGCAAAATCTGCTGTCTGTGGTCCCTGTACCTGTCTCCGTGGTCCTGAATAAAGTTCGCTTCACCATTTTTAACAAGTGTCATTGGAGGATTTTTTTTTCTTTAACATGCACTTCTTGAGCAAATAAAGGGCTTTTTTCCACCCCTTCCCACTTGGCTTTAAATGACCAAAGAATGTTTTAAGAAACGGGGTTCAAGATTATCCATCCACAAGACCATGTTCCCAATGAGGGAACAAGAACCTGGAGGAGGCTCTGGGCTTCAGACCTGGCCAGACCAGTGTCCACTGTCTGTGACATGCCCACAGAAGAATATTTCCCACTTGCTGGCACAAAGCAGGTGCTCAAACAGCAGCAGGCAGCACCGGGCAGTGGTTCAGCCCCTGACCTCTGAGACTAGACTCTAGATCCAGCAGGTGCTCAAACAGCAGCAGGCAGCACTGGGCAGCAGTTCAGCCCCTGACCTCTGAGACTAGACTCTAGATCCAAACTCAGGCTCAGCCACTCATTATCCATGACCTGGAGGAAGCTATCGAAGGTTCTGTGCCTCAGTTTCCCCATCTGCAAATGCAGATAATAGTAACACCTACCTCCAGGGCATTCAGTGAGTTAATACTAATGAAGTGCTTCATGCTTAGCATGAAATGAGTGCTATATAACTTTCCATTAAATAAGAGGAATTATAAAGCTGATAAACATTTAACAACCTGCTGAAGGAAAAGAGGGCTGTCTTGATTTGCAGGTTTGCCTCTGGTAAGTATTCCCAGGCTACCAACATGAAGCCCACCACGGAGCCAAGCAGAGTGGGGCCGGCTTCAGTACACCATCGCTTTCCTGTGTCCTAAGCAGAACCAGTTGCTGAATCATTAAACTATAAAACCCCAACAGCCTGCCATAAATGAAAATGAGTATATGGCTTTTTAGTCTCGAGAAACCTCACCCAACAGGTTACAACAAACATGCACCAATCATTTATTTACTCTTCAAGTACAGATAAAAATACAAGAACCAGGTCGTGTTGTAGCTTTGGGATTTTTTCTAGGATTAAAACTAAAGTTCACACCTTCCTGGGTATAAGGAAAGGAAAGTGACTAATATACAGGTGGGAAGGATCACCATTTAAAATGTATCGAAAACGTTTAAGCCTTTTAGTCACATCTTAATAGACCTTGCCTATGTCTGCTTTGTGAAGAGAGAGGATCCTCAGGCTTGACAACACAATAAATCCCGCATTCTTGTCTCATAAGCAGGAAGGAACTCAGTACCGTCCTAAGATTGCTTTCAAAGAGTCCTGCCTAACCAAACACATTCTCACGCCTCTGGTTTCTCCGCTCTCCTATCTCCCCAGTTACAGGTTTGGTTGAAGTTTCAGGAAGTGAAAATTCGATCCCATTGGCGGCTCTCCCAGCTCAGAAGCCCTCTGAAAGGAGTGAAGAATCAATACTCAAAACCCACACTGGCTATTGGTTCACGATCCCTAACAAGGAAGCCAGGGAAGGAAGGAACACCGGGAGCCACCACCATTAATTGTCAAATAAAAGCCACGGGACCCAGAGGCAGTCACAGGATAATCCTATCTCTTCCAGCAATCAGAACATGATAAACAAAAATATTCAGTGTGCCCAGATCAGCTACCATGGACTTCGGAATGGAAGACCAGAGTGATGCTGCCAATAACATTCTCCAGCTGGGCCGGGCACGGCGGCTCACGCCTATAATTCCAGCACTTTGGGAGGCCAAGGCGGGCAGATCACCTGAGGTCAGGAGTTCAAGACCAGCCTGGCCAACATGGTGAAACCCCATCTCTACTAAAAATACAAAAATTAGCTGGGTATGATGGTGGGTGCCTGTAATCCCAGCTACTTGGGAGGCTGAGGCAGGAGAATCACTTGAACCTGGGAGGCAGAGGTTGCAGTCAGCCAAGATTAGGCCACTGTACTCCAGCCTGGGTGACAGAGAGAGACTCTGTCTCAAAAAAAACAAAAAAAACAAAAACAAACAAAAACAAACAACAACAACAACATTCTCCAACTGAAAATAAAACAAGGGGGGGAATGTCCCGCTCTGACATTAGATCTGCAAGGGGAAGCACTGCTGTCCCGAAAAGACCAGGAAATCACATTCAGTCCTGTTCATCTTCAAAACAGGCATTTCCTCATTCACACAAGCTTGTACATTGCATTAACTCATTTCTGAAAGGAGCAAGATGTAACGTAGATGGCGAGAGACAATGCTGTTTAGCGAATGCTTGCTCCTGTCATTTAAAGGACCGGGATGATGGCGCTCAATTCTGGAAAGCCAGCCACCGTGAGTGCTTGGGGAAATTTTCCTTTAAGTGTGAAAGAGCAACAGTGAGTGGCATTCAGGCTCCATTCCTGGCTGGCAGGGAGCTCTTCCTTCAATACAGACAGTGTCACCCACTTGAATCTCACAATGGCACGCAGCTGTCCTCACACTGTTTTGGTCCATCCTGGACTGAGAGCTGAGTCAGCCCATGAGTCACCTGCCTGGCCACCATGCAGCAGGACGATGCTGTGGCATCGTATCCGCATCCCATGGCATGATGAAGTTACTGCCAAAACAAGAATCTTTTCTCCTAGTTTCTCTCCTCTGGAGATCTCAGGACACGTTTACTGGAGACTTACTTTCCAAACAACCAAGCCAACGCGAATGAAGTTAGGCTTGTAGACACTGACTCCCACCCAAGATCCAGGGGTATTCTCTGCAATGAAGTCTCCACTGACCTCACCGTGCACCACTGTGCACACACCTTCTCCTTCTCGAAGCCCCCACCTGTGACTGGTACAGTTCGAGTTGCTGGAGGTGTGAGAGGGAACAGACAGCCTCAGACTCAGTGCCCCTTCTTCAAAATCCAGACAGCACCACCACCATCCACGGACACATCCCAGCCAATGACCAAATCATCAAAAAGAGCCCTTTATGCCAAAATAACCGCACTAACATCACATTATACAATGAGATGTTCTATCCTCTTAAGGATAGAATGCACGACTAAATGAAAGTTAGCCAACAGTGGATTTCAGTGGCTGTTCAGCAGAAACTCGTTTATGTATAATCAGGTAAATTGCATACACAATGATTGGCACAAGAGTTCTACTGAGAGAGAAAGGTTGAGCGAGAAACAGAAAGATCACCTCAGGAGAGGTATTGCCTGCGTCATCCAAGTTTCTTTTCCTGTGAATGACTCATTGTCCCAAAGAGATTACAAACTTTTTAGGGCAGAAATCAGGTCTGGTTCTCTCTCTTTCTGTTTGTTTTTTAAATCTCACTTTGTAGCTTACAAAGACAGTATTTAAATGTTTTTATGGAGTTCTTACCACCTGTACCCCAAAAACTATTGGGGAAAAAATTAATAAGCATGTTTGGCAAAGTTGAGGGATACAAGATCAATATAAAAATCTATGTGTTTTTATATACCAACAACAGACGATCGGAAATGTAAATTTGAAATACAATGCAATTTGCAGGAAAAAATATATATTTTTTGAGTTCCAAAGGCCAAATGAGTAAGATGAAATTTAGCAGCAGGCGATAAGATGCCCACACCCAGACAACACCAGCAGCCCAAGTCAGGACAGTGGGTGACCTCCCAGGAGTCCAGGTGCCTCAAGCTGAGTGCAACCTGGCATGACAGGCAGGCAGGTGGCAGAGGCCCTCAGGTCACTCCAGGCGGAGACTTCAACACCACACACAAGCCACTGGCTAAGGTTTAAAGAACTTGTCCAAGTCAATCTGCAAAATGGGGATGATACAGAAATAGGGTTGTTGCAGGGATTAAGTGAGAAAGCAAGGCCGTAGCTCAGTGCCCAACCCATGATGAGCGCTCAATAATAACATAATGATGGCAGATAAGGTTTATTTTCCAACACCTAAGAGCCGGCTATGTGGAAAAGGAATTCAATTTATCCTGCATACATCCAAAGGACAATACCAGAATCATGATCAGAATTTCCAGAAGAGCAGGCTTGGATTCTATCTGGGGAAATCAAGGTTCCAACAATTAGAAAGTTCACATATGGCCTGGAGCTACCTTAGAATGTACCAAATTCCTCAAACCTAAAAATGTGTGTTTCAAGACTGGAGGATCATTTCTCCAACATATTCCAGAACAGAATTAGGCTTGAGCATCAAGACCAGACATAGTGATCTTTCAATATTACTCCCAACTCCTTATAAATGCATCATCACCAGTGAACTTGAAAATGTCAGCAAATTCTCTGTTATCAGAATCTTGCACAAAGAACTCCAAGCCCATCGTCCCTAGAAAGCATGGTCTCCCATGACCCCTGGGCTATACTGCAGTGAGGTCAGGCTGAGTGCCCCGCCAGGACAGCCCCTTGGAAAGCAATGGCCCTAAAGGGAATTTGACACTGCATTGTGCACCTCGTACAAACAAGCAATAATAAAAAGCCTCAGCTTAGTTCCATCTGCCAAGTCGGACCTCGCTTGAAAATATTTTTCTAACAAATCCAATCGTCACAGCCTCTCATTCTGAGTCCCACTTGACAGCCCCGATTTTTCCACCTAGTCTGCCCTTGAGTGAACTTCCAGACTTCTGCTGCCACAACCACAAGCCAAGGTGCCCTTCAAACACTTCCTGCTTTCTTACCACAACTCTGTGCCCTAAACTCCTCCTGCCCTCCTGCCATGGATGCCCAATGGCTCAGCGCCGTCCACACATAGATGTCAGAGCCCTCACCTCCCTCTCCTGGACTCACCTCCAGGAGGATGAAAAGCCTGTCTTCGAGTTTCCTGCCCTCTCAAACTTCACTCTGTTTACAACAAAAGTAACCACCCACACCCTTGCCAGAAAACCAGCCTCGACTCCCAACCAGCGCATTTCCACTCATTCAGTTCCTCTCTCCTGACCATTGCTCAGCAACCAGGAATAACCAAGTCCCAGATCAGGCTCTGCCTCCTCCTGGAGCCCAGCCTCTGTTCTAGGTCATGCTGAAGAGCTGCCTGTGTGCTCAACCAAGCTGCTACCCTGTCACAGATCCCCCTTTTGCTCCTCCTTGGGTGTCCACAGGCTAGGTGGGGCCAGGGTGGTCAATGGCCATGGGGACATCATAAGCCCCCTTCTTCACACCCAGGCCCATACCCCTGGTGCTTGCAAGTCAGGGCTTCCCAAATCACCCTTAGGGCCAGGAGGGGCCCCACAAAGGCTGACTCCATACAGGCCTCAGCTCTCAGGTACATAATGCTCCTGCACCCCAGTCCTGAGGCCACGCAGTGCATCCCGTATTGGAGGATCCCCTGGCAGGTGTCCTGGAAAGTAAGGAGGGGTGGGGAAGAGTAGCAAAGGCCTGGTGACTGTGGGATGAGGGACACTCAGGGAGTGCAGAGCAGGAGGGACCAGAGAGCAGAAATGCACCTGGGCCTTCAATGCTCCTGGGCTCTCTGGTTCCCCACAGGGAGCTCTCCCTGCCCTCACTCTCCCCACTAGCAAGGCCACTTTCCAAGTCTTCAGCAACCAAAACTGAACAAGCACTCCATTGACCATTCGCCTTTCCTTTCTACCTCAATGTTCAAGGCTTAGATCTGATCAGTGCTCCCCAAACCCAGAATTTTCAAGAGGACTTAGAAAAATAAATAAATAAATAAGATGCCTGGGCCCCATTCTCAGAGTCTGATGTAATAATTGGGACCAAGGCAATGATCCCATATTATTACGAAGATCCCCTAGGGAATCTTGCCGCAGATTCAGGTGGAAAAGAGTAAGAGTTATCAGCCAGACTTCTGGTTTACATTTCCTGGTAGGGGGACAACACACTCCGATGATGATGATGGTGGTGGTGATGGTTACTGGCATAAGGTACTGCATGCATCTACCTTTTCACCTACAGGACATTTGCACCAGCGTCTTGTCACTCAATGCCCCCATGGCCTAGAAGGTCAGCCCTCCTCAGGCCCCCTTTCAGAGTTCCAGGCACTCTGGCCATGTCATACTGCTAGAGGGAGCAGCACGGAGCCCAGGTAGGGCAGTGGGCAGGGGCTGGGCTCTTTCAGGTCAGGGAGAACCAGAGCCTGGCCCAGGAACAATCCCTTTTCAATCAGGATTCCGGGCGCCTTGTTTCCAGCTTCCTTCCCTCCTTTCCTCCACTTGCTGGTAACATTCCAACATCCTGGAGGGAGAACCCAAGGAAGGATCAAAAGGAATCCATACTGTGCCGATTGTCACTAAAGCCCCTTCTAAGCATCCTGTGTCTCCAACTCAGAGCCCGACACTGGAAGCACTGACCTATGGAGCCAGACAGGCCATGTTTATCCCCAGTTCTGCCCCTTACAGGTTACAAGATCTTGGACAAGCTTCCCAACCTCTCTTCCCCAGTTTCCTTACAATTGAGCTAAGTATATTATAAAGGGTTTGCAATGATGCCTGGCTGAAAAAAGTGCCACATCAATGTCTGTGGTTATTATTATAATGCCAGTGCAGCCAACTATACTCCTGCAATTAAGGTGACTTGAGTTCCAGATAGAGTGGCCAACGGTGCCAGGCAGGCCAGCACCTAGCAACCTGGGAGGCTCTGCCTGAGGCTCCAGCAACAGCACAAGCTTGTTGTTAGAAGGTTGTCCTTGGCTGGTGGGAATAAGGGAAGCTGCTGGGGACCAAACAAATGTCCAAGCAGAGAACAAAAGCCCAGCCAGTTCACCAGCTGATAACTAAAAATAACCAGAGGCCGAGGTGTCGATGGCCATCTCCAGGCAGAGGTCTCAGCCCGTAGGTTGCACCCCGAACTCTCCAGCCTAGTGTGTCCTTACCCGAGGGTGTTGCTAGGTTTCATTCTAACCTCATCTGTCCAGTAGTTCTGTAGCGGAGCAGGGCAGGTCCTACTTCTTCAAAAGCACTCAGTAAAGGTGGGGAAGTCCTGAGCAACCTCCAGTGACTTTCTGGGGGAGCTCCTGGTTACCTGGCCCACCAGGTCCTCCCTTCACAGCAGCAGCTCAGGAGCCAGGACTGACTTAGCTACTTGCGTCCCCAAGGCCCTTTGCGCTGGTAAACTCTCCCTGCCACACTCCCAACCCCCATCCTTCCTGCAGGGGAGACTGGCTCCATCCCCACTTCCTGGAGTACCTTCCCAGATCTCCTGGGACAGGTCAACAAACTTAGTCTCACTTTAGGTTTTCCAAACGCCTTGTAACTGGGCTGCGTAGCCTTTGTAATTTTCCGTGATTCGGGAGGTTCTCGCGGCTGGGAGCTCCGTGAGGTCAGGCATTGCCTTGGGCGCGATGCGCTCATCTTTCCCGCGGGACCACTGCACAGGTTCGCACGGAGGGAAGGGCTGCGCAGCCTCGAAGGCGAGCCCTGGGTGCTCCCTGCCCGCAGGGCTCACCTCGGGCCGCCGTGCTATCCTTTCCTTCCCAAACAAGCCACCAGGATTCCTCGTGATTAGGCCTGCCACCAGGGCGTTCTGAACAGGATTCAGGGCCACCGCGCTGTGCTCTACGGCGGAGCGGGCGAAGGCCCTCCTCTGCCACAAGCGCTCAGGGCTCTCGGCGCACAAACTTTCTGGACATGGGGCAGTTTTTCAGTTGGACCCGTGCTCGAGCAGAGCGCCCACTGCCAGACTGGAGCACTTGACCACTCAGGGTGCCACTGTGCCGAGCCGGGCAGGACAGGATGAGGTGGACCGAAGCGCCCAGGTGCCCCGCCTTCCCCCCAACCCGGCACGGAGCTCAAGCGGAGCAGCCAGACCGGCTCCTCCCGGGCGGGCTCCTGCCGGTGCCGGGTGTCCAGGCGGCCCCGGCCCTGATCGCCCCCAGCGGGTCGCCGCAACAGGGCCTGAGTCGCGAGCAGTCCCTCCCCGGGACTGACTGGCCGTTCGCACCTCGCCCGGGGGCCCTCCAGCAGCCTGGCCGAGCGGTCCCCGCCGCGCCGGCCGTATCGTTCCCGGCATCTCAGCGAGTTTCCAGTTTCTCCCTACCTCAGTAGGGAACCAAGAAGCAGAAGGAGTTCAGGTAACACTGCGGGACTGCAGAGATTTCCCCCAAACAAAGGAGCCAACCGACAGCACTCCCAGTCCTCGTCCCCAAAGAGAAAAGGCGCACCGGTGCTCCCAGGCGGGGGCCGTGGAGGGCAGGCGGACTAGGAGGCAGCTTTGGGGACCCCGGGGGACTCTCTTCCACCAACTGACTAGGGACTCACAGGACCACCTGCCCCAACCTCGCGATGCCAAGCCAACAGGGGCCGCGAGGGCTCTCGGCCGTGCGCAAGGGGTCCCAGGCGCCCAGCACTCTCCCAGCACCCCGGGAGGCGCCCTGCCCGGCTGGCCCCAGCGCTCGACCCTCGGGCGCACTCACCTGCCGCGCCGCGCTCCTCACACCCGCTTTCACCTCCGGGCGGGGCAGGGGGCATCGGCGGGTCCCAGGCGCCCAGGTTCCCCTCCCCAGCCCGGACCCCGAGCCGGGACCCTGGTACCGGCGCCGCTCACCTGCCGCGCTCCAGGCGGCGCTCCCCGCCCCTCGCCCTCCTCCTCCGCCTCCGGCTTAGCTCGCGCCTACTCGGCCCGGCCCGCCCTGGCTCTCGCTTTAATCTCAGGAGGCGGTGTCCCAGGGTCCAGGGCGACACCCCCAAGCGGGTCGCGGGTCACCCTGGGCGGGCGGGGGCGGGGGCGGGGGCGGCGGGAGGAGGCGTTTCCCAAGGGAAGTCCGGGACGGGTTCCCTGCCTGGCTCAACCCCGGCTGCGGCGGGACCCATAAGGGACTCTGGGGCGCTTCCCAGGCCCGGCCCCAGCGGCTAGCCTGCCCCTCTCCGGTCCGCGGCGCAGCGCTGCCCGAGGGCTTGAGTTTGGGTTAAGGAAAGGTATTCTGGGGAGCGCTCCTGGAGTCCTGGGTGAGCCCCCGGAGCTGCTACCTCACGAGCTCCGGTAGGCGGCCGGCCCCGTCTTGGCCTCCGGGGAACCCACTGTGGCCTCTGGGCAAGGACCCAGGAGTCGGCCTTGGGGACTGCTGGCCCAAGCACGAGTGGCGGGGACACAGCGCCGGACGCCCAAGACCCTCCCCAGTCCGCCTAGGCTGGCATTTCTTGGCCCCCACCAGCGTCCGGTGGAAAGGGCTCCCCAGGATGGTCCCAGGTCTCTCGGCACCACCGGCCAGGGCGGGAGTGAGGAAGTGGTGGGACACACCTCAGCCAGGAAGACGTGGCTGTTTCCGGGCACTTGAGAGGTTCTTTCTAATGTTTGCAATTGTGGGGGCTCAGAATTCACCAGAATTTAATAGGACCGTAGGAGACCAGAATTCATCACCCCAAGTAGGACTGGAGGAGACCAGAATCTGCTACCCCAACATAGTCCTCTTTGGCACATTGATGATTTGGAACTGGTTATGTTGAGAAACTGCAGACACCAGAGTACCTCTGAGAAAATGCCCTTTTGTAAAGGAAATTTGCACCTATAAAGGAGATGTTTGTTAGTCAGCAGATCTGTACCAGGAAGAGAGCTGTTCCCGGACAACTTTTATCACCTGGGAAACTTTTATCTGCCTCACACGGCAACCTGCGTTCACCACACACGGCAACCTGCGTTCACCACACAGGGCAACCTGCGTTCACCACACACGGCAACCTGCGTTCACCAGAGACCTCCTCTCCTCACGCTCCCCTCACTCCTCCACCGCTCCCCAGAAGCCTCAAACCCCCATTTCCTTCTGTCACTCAGAGTGACAAATAAGCCTCAATCATCGGGCTGCTGCACCTTTTTTTTTCTTTCCCCAGAAGGGGTCTCACTCTGTTGCCCAGGTTGGAGTGCAGTGGCTCAATCATGGCTCATGGCAGCTTCAACCTCCCAGGGCACAAGTAATCCTCCCACCTCAGCCTCCCGAGTAGCTGGGACTAGAGGCGTGTGCCACCACGCCCAGCTAATTTAATTTTTTGTAGAGATGGGGGTCTCCCTATGTTGCCCAGACTGGTCTCCAATCTGGGCTCAAGCGATCCACCTGCCTTGGCCTCCCAAAGTGCTGGGATTACAGGTGTGAGCCCCCGCACTGGACCCCTCACTCACCTGGCCTGTTCTTTAAGTCTCATATTCTTGTGGGATTCCCATCTGTGAGTACATACATTAAAACAGCTTTTCTCCTGTTCATCTATTTGATGCCAATTTAATTTGTAGACTAGCTGAACGAACTAGAAGGGTAGAGGGGAAGCATGTTTTCTCCTCCCCTGCATAATATACAAATCAACATGATTTGCTTTAAAATGAGGTGAAAGCAGAAAAAAGCCCCATTCAGTCCCATCCCAGGCTGCCTTGGCTCACTCTCCCTTCCTGGGAAGCTCTCCCGGAAGCCTCCTGTGGGGCAGGACTTTCCTAGTAAACCCTTCCCTCTCACTCCCTCCTTTGGCACCTTTTGTGGTCTGCTGGTGGCACCCACAACAGGGATTGTCCCCAGTATGCCCCAGCCCTCCCCATCCCCCACACTGCCCTGCGCTCCAGGCTGCCCCAGTGGGAAACCCTCAAAGACCCTCTCCAGCACACAGGGCAGGTGCAGTTGTCTTTTGGCGGCAACTCACTTATTTCTGTCTTGACAGTGTGTTTGGTGCCTGCTAATTCCACCCAGAAACCAGGGAGTAAGTGCTGCCTCAGACTCAGGCCTCTTGGAGTGATTGTTCATTCACCATTTATTTTTCCTTTTATATTAATAATCAGGGTTCTCCAGAGAAACAGAAACAATAGGAGAAATACAAATATATACACACATATACATATGCACACACATGTATATACACATGCACACACATGTCTATACACACATCTATATTTCTCTATATTATTTATAAATATTATAAATATCTTATATATTATAAATAAATACATATAAATATATACATAAACATGCATTTTATATGCATAATATAATACAGATATGATATGTATTATATGTAGCTTTTTTGTAATAAATATTATTTATAATATATATAAAGATTTACTTTAAGAAATTGACTCATACAATTATGGAGGGTGAGAAGCTCTACAATCTGCCATCTACAGACTGGAGACCCAGGAAAGCTGGTGTTGTAGCTTTCAAAGTCCTGAGAGCCAGAGAACTAGAGAGCAGATGGAACAGATTCCAGTCCAGGTCTGTAGGCCTGAGAACCAGGAGTGCTGAGGGCAGGATCAAAGTCCAGCTCACACAGTCAGGCAGAGAGCAAATTCAACCTTCCTCCCCTTTTCTGTTCTATTCAGGCTCTCAACAGATTGCCCAAATTGAAGGCAATCAGCATTACACAGTCTTTTCAAACATTAATCTCTTCCAAAAACACCCTCACACGCAGACACCCAGAAATAATGTTTAACCAGTTACCTGGGCATCCCATGACCAAGTCAGCTAGACACATAAAATTAACCATGGCAGGATGCAGTGGCTCCCACCTGTAATCCCACGATTTAGAAGGCTGAAGTGGGAGGATCTCTTGAGCCTGGGAGTTTGAGACTAGCCTGGACACCATAGCAAGATCCTGCCTCTACAAAAAGTTTATTAAAAATTAGCCAAGTGTGGTGGTGCGCACCCGTAGCCCAAGCTACTTGGGAGGCTAAAGTGAGAGGATCAGTTGAGCCCAGGAGTTTGAGGCTGCAGTGAGCTTTGATTGTGCCACTGCGCTCTAGCTTGTATGACAGAATGTGACCTTAGTTTTATCTAAGCATGAATATATATGCCACCATAAGTTGACCCCTTGTCGACTTCACACCCACACATCTCCTTACACCATACTTTATCTCTAAAGACAATAGCAAAGTAATAATTTTGCCTAATGTGATAAAACTCTTCTGCATACAACCAAAAAAATGCACTAAGCCCTTCCCCAGAAGTGGATGTAAAATTCTCCAGTGTTTACACTTCTCCTTGGTATTCCATAACTTAAATACCATAATGTAAAATTAACAATACTTAATACAATGATATAAGGTCAATACGCCTTAAGTTATGTAATAAAGGAATATGAGAGAAAAGACAACAGAGATATATACTGTATATACAAATATGTGCACAAATGTATTTAGAAAAAAATAATGAAAAAATACTCGTGACAATCTAATGCTTTATAACAGGTAGCATGGGCAATAGCTGGTGTTTGTAACTGTCTTCTTCCACTACCCACTCTGCGTTCCCTCTGCCTTCGGGAAGCATGGCAGCTGGTCATGGTTCTTAACCTGATGGAGTGATACAAACCTTCATTCCTCAAGGGTCTGGGCCATTAATAGCCCTGCCTGGATTGTGTTGTAGTTTTCCATTGACCTTAATCACAAGCATGGTAAAACTAAAAGATGCCCTAAGGAATCGTTGTATTCCAGACACACTCTTCCTTACCTTCCTGGTGGAGTAGAAGTAGTCTATAGCTTCTCCTTGGTAGTCCAGATCAGTCTCCCCAGCCAATGCATAACTCTCTCTTTGCCTGTTGATTCAGAGGTATGTGGAGCTCAGCGTGGCCAGGTGGCAGTCGTAAATTCTAGTTTAATGGAATCATTGTTGTGTCTCCTGGTGGCAGCATTCCTCCCTCCGGAACTAAGACCTCTAGGTCAGCAGAGCATAAAGTCACAGAAACAGCAAGCGAAAATTTTGCTAGTGGGCCACTTGGAGTAATAGTGCGTGGTGCCACTCCCATTTCCACCCCTTGATTCCTGGACCAGTGAATCCTGGCTATGGAAGAAACAGCACCGCATATTGGATGCTGATTTGGAGCATACACAGCTTTCTGGAGAACCTTGCCCCAGCCTGCAGAGCATTGTCCCCTAGCCAGCACTGTAACTGTGTCTTCAAAAGGCGATTCCACTATTCTATCAAGTCAGCTGCTTCATGGGGGTGGGGAATATGGGAAGATCAGTCGATTCCATGAGCATAAGCCCATTGCCATGCTTCTTTGAGAAGTCAGTTCCTCGGTCAAAAGCAATGCTGTGTGGAATACCATGATGGTGGATGGGGCATTCTGTGAGTTCCACCAGAAGCGCTGTGTGCAGAGAAGACAAATCTGTATCCAGACTGTCTATTCCAGTAAGGACAAAATGCTGCCCCTTCCATACTGAAGGTGGTCCAATGTAATCCACCTGACACCAGGTTGCTGCCTGATCGTCTGGGGAACCGTGCCATATCAGAGCCTTGGTGCCGGTCTCTGCTGCTGGCAGATGGGCACTCAGTTGTGGCTGTAGCCAGTTTGGCCTTGTTCAGTAGGAGTCCATGTTGCTGAGCCCATGCATAATCTCCATCCCTGCCACCGAGGCCACTTTGTCCATGAGCCCATTGGGTGATGACAGGAGTGGCTGGGGAAAGGCTGACTGGTATCTACAGAATGGGTCATCCCATCCACTTGATTTTTTTGTTTGTTTTTGGAGACGGAGTCTCACTCTGTCACCGAGGCTGGAGTGCAGTGGCACAATCTCGGCTCACTGCAACCTCCGCCTCCCAGGGTCAAGTGATTCTCCTGTCTCAGCCTCCTGAGTAGCTGGGATTATGGGCACCTGCCGCCATGCTCAGCTAATTTTTTGTATTATAGTAGAGACGGGGTTTCACTGTGTTGCCAAGGCTGGTCTCGAACTCCTGAGCCCAGGCAATCCACCCATCTTGGCCTCCCAAAGTGCTAGGATTACAGTTGTGAGCCTCCGCGCCTGGCCCCACTTGATGACTAAAGTCCTCTCCTGGCCGGGTGCAGTGGCTCACACCTGTAATCCCAGCACTTTGGGAGTCCAAGGTTGGTGGATCACAAGGTCGGGAGTTCAAGACCAGCCTGACTGACATGGTGAAACCCCGTTTCTACTAAAAATACAAAAATTAGCCAGGCATGGTGGCACGTGCCTATAATCCCAGCTACTCAGGAGGCTGAGCCGGGAGAATCACTTGAACCTGCGAGGTGGAGGTTGCAGTGAGCTGAGACCATGCCATTGCACTCCAGCCTGGGCGATAGAGCAAGACTCCATCTCAAAAAAAAAAAAAAAAGTCCTCTCCTGCTGAGGTCATCCTTTGGTGGCCATTCACATGGGACAGAAATATCCTCACATCCTTTGCCCACTCAGAGAAGTCTGTCTACATACCTCTGTCCCAAATTTACCACCAATTTTCCTATCATGTTTCTTCCAAGTCCCTGACTATCCAGCCACAACATTGATTACAGCCCATGAATCCATATATAATTGCATGTCTGGTCATTTCTCCTTCGAAGCAAAGTGCACAAGCAGGTGCACTGCCCTACATTCTTTCCACTGGGAAGATTTCCCTTCACCACAATCCTTCCGGGGTGTCCCAGAAAAGGGCTGTGGCGCTGCAGCTGGGTACTTCTGGGTGGTGCCAGCACATGGTGCTGAACTGTCTGTAAACCAGGCCTGGGTCTTCTCTTTCTCTGTCACCTGATCATAGGTAACTTCCCATGTGGCCATGGGTGCAGGCAGCGGGGGAGAAGGCAGTGTAGCAGGAGTGGAGACCATGAACATTGGGTCACTTCTTTATGTAATCTACTTAAGCTTTCAGGACCTGATCAGGCCTGACCACGTATAGACACTTCCATTTGACGATGGAGTGCTGCTGTGCATCCTCAGCTTTATGACATGGTGGGGCAGGTAACATCCAGTCCACGACGGGAGCTCAGGTCACATGGTAACTTGTTGGCCCATGGTCAAGTCTTCCATCTCTACTAAGGCCTGGTAGCTGGCAAAGAGCTATTTCTCAAAAGGAAAGTATTTATCTGTGGAGGATGGCAGGGCTTTGCTTCAAATCTTCAGGGCCTGTGCTACAATTCACCTCCGGGGTCTGCCGACAGCCCCATATCACATCTCTCTCTGTCACTGAAACTTCAGGCACCATTGGATCTGCTGGGTCCTATGGCCCTGGTGTCAGAGCAGCTTGCACAGCAGCCTGGCGTGTTGTAGAGCCTTCTCCTGTTCTGGGGCCCACTCAAAACTAGCATCTTTTCAGGTCACTCAGTAAGTGGCCCAGAGTAACACATCCAACTGTGTTGCCTCCAAAATCCAAAGACACCCTCTAAGCATTGTGCCTCTGTTTTGGTTGTAGGAGGGGCCGGATGCAGCAACTTATCCTTCACCTTAGAAAAGGCAACTCAATAGGCCCCACACCACTGGACCCCTAGAAATTTCACTAAGGTAGAAGGCCCCTGAAATTTTTCAGATTTATTTCCCACCCTCTGACATGCAAACATCTTACCAATAAATCTAGAGTAGTTGCTACTTCTCACTCACTAGGGCCAATCACCATAATGTCATCAGGGTAATACACCATTCAATACCTTGTGGAAAAGAAATGCAATGAAGTTCCCTGCAAACAAAATCATGGCATAGGACTGGAGAGACGATAGACCCTTGAGGTAGGACAGTGCAGGCGTATTGCCAGCCTTGCCAGCTGAAAGCCAACTGCTTCTGGTGGGTCTCATGGACAGGAAAATGGTGTTTGCCAGGTGAACAGCTGCATGCCAGGTACCAGTAGATGTGTTCATTGGCTCAAACTGATACAGCAGCTGCCATTGGAGTCACCAGCTGGTTAAGCCTACAATAATCCACTGTCATTTTCCAAGATCCATCTGTCTTCTGCACAGGCCAAACAGGAGGGTTGAATGGGGATGTGGTGGGAATCACCACACCTGTGTCTTTCAGGTTCTTGATGGTGGCACTGATCTCTGCAATCCCTGCAGGGATGCAATATTGTTTTCGATTTACTATTTTCCTAGGTAGAGGCAGTTCTGGTGACTTCCACTTGGTGTTTCCAACTATGATGGCCCTCATTCCATGAGTCAAGGACCCAAGTGGGGATTCTGCCAGCTGCTGTGGATATCTATTCCAATTATGCATCTGGAACAAGGAAATAACCATAGGATGGGTTTGAGAACCAATGGACCCACTGTAAGTTGGACATGGGCTAAAACTCCTTTCATCACCTGTCCTCCATAAGCCCCTACTCTGATTGAAGGGCCACACAGACATTTTTAGTCTCCTGGAATCAATGCCAGTTTAGACGCAGTGTTCTGTCATCTCCAAAAGGTCTGATTCTTTCCTTTCCCGCAATGCACAGTCACTCTGGTAAAAGGCCAGAGGTCCCTTTCCTTTGGGAAAGGATGGGAGAAAGACTAACAGGATCCATTTTCAGTAGTGTCCTGGGATCCTTCCTCAAGGGGACCCAGTCTCTCCTTCACTCAAAGGGTTCTGGGTTGTAAACTGGCTCAAGCCTGGGAATTGATTGAGGGGCATGAGTCTCCGTTTTGATGATTCAGGTTAGGCCTGCTCATTTGCCGCAGAACTTGTCTGCTCATACAAATCAAGTAAGGGTTTAGTAGGCTTCCCATCTAGTTCATGTCTCAAGACACCATGAATAGTTCATGCCATAGATCCACATGAGTCGGACTATTCTGATTTTTGTTTTATACCCACTGTCCATTAGAGTAACCATGCCCACCTTGCCTTTGGCAGTTGAGTGCTTCCACTTGGCCCTTGCCACCTTGGGATCCATCTACTCTTATTGCATTGAGGTTTCCCAATTTAGTGATTGCATTTCTCATGTAAAGTCTGGCCTAGACCAAAGAGTAATCACACAGCTCTTTAACGATGCTGAGGCTCCTCTTACAAACTTATTTATCAAAGTACTGGTGAAAAGTAAGATACACTGGCCCCTCCCACAGTGGGTAAGCAGGTCTTAAATAACAAATCCACCCTCACATTTCAATCTTCCTAAGTATTTGAATCCTTTTCTCTATGTTAAACCAAGGCAAGTCCAGCATTTCCAATTCACTGGCTGTGGGTCACCTTTTGATCCATGTTTCAGCCAACCTACCAAACTGTTAGAGCCCTCTCTAACTCCCTGAGCTGCAACATTCAATGCAGAGTCCCTGCTTAGCAAGCCCATCTCAATGAATTTGGTTTGATCCAAAGTTGTGTTCCTACCACCATTATCCATACCTTTAATATCCATTTCCACACATGTTCCCTGGATTCCTGTTTGTATAAATTAGAAAACTCAAGTAGTTCTTTTGGAATGCAGCACATTTCTTTATGGGTCAGACTTTGGACCTCACCTTTAGGAGCCTGTTATAACTTGAGTTTAGTTACAGGTCTAGAGCAAAGGGTGGTAGGATGGATCCTCAGGGGAATCAGGATTGTTTAAAATTACCTGGCAGAATTGCAGAGAAAAAAACTAAAGAGGACTTCTAGAAGTAAAAAGCTGAAAGTTTTCGATAGCTGAAGATGGAATCAGTGACATGGAATATAGACCAGAAGAAATTATTCAAAATTCACCTAGGAAGACAAAGTTGTTGTTGTTTTTTTTTTAATATGAGAAAAACTAAGTGGTATAGAAAATAGAGTAAAAAAATCTAAAAAGTGATTAGTTTTTTGGAAAGTGATCATTGAGATAATAGGGCAGAATCAATATTTAAAATAATAAATAGTCAGGAATTTTCCAAAATTGATAAAAGTCAGAAAGTCTGAGATTATTGAAGCACAACAAATCCCAAGCAGAAAAAAAGAGAAACCTGTAGAAACACATCCTAGTGAAATTTCAGAATCCCTGAAGTGAAGAGAAGACCTAAAAAGCATTATGGGCCTGGCGTGATGGTGCACACCTGTAATCCCAGCTACTCAGGAGGCTGAGGCACAAGAATCACTTGAACCCAGGAGGCGGAGGCTGCAATGAGCTGAGATCATGCCACTGCACTCCATCCTGGGCAACACGGCGAGACTCCATCTTAAAATAAATAAATAAATAGAAATAAAAAGCATTATAAAACAAAAGACAACATCCAGATTGAAGCTAGAATATAGTGGAATAAAATATTTAAAGTCTTTGGGAAAAGTGGCTGTCAACATAGAATTTTGTTTGTTTGTTTGTTTGAGACAGAGTCTCACTCTGTCACCCAGGCTCAAGTGCAGTGGCTTGATCTCAGCTCACTGCAGCCTCTGCCTCCTGGGTTCAAGGCATTCTCCTGCCTCAGCCTGCTTAGTAGCTGAAATTACAGGTACCTGCCACCACGCCCGGCTTATTTTTGTATTTTTAGTGGAGACAGGGTTTCACCATATTGGCCAGGGTGGTCTCGAACTCCTGACCTCCATGATCTGCCCACCTCAGCCTCCCAAATGTTTGGATTACAGGCGTGAGCCACCGCACCAGGCTACATAGAATTTTATATCCTGCAAAATATCCTTTGAGAGAGGGAAAATACATTTATAGGCAAAACAAAACAGTGTTGACCACAACAAAAAAAACTTCTAAAGGATATTGCTCAGGAAGTAGGAAAATAATCCCAGGAGAAAGTCTGACATGCAAGAGAAAATGGTGAACCAATAAAATCCTGACAATGTGGGTAAATCTAAGCTAATATTTACAGCATAGAGAAACTCCAGTAGCAATATTTAACTTGTAAAAGAGCAACAACAATGACAACAACACAAAGATAGAACTGAAGTATTGGAAAACCATACCATGAAAGCCGATAGTGCGATGAACACAATTAAAGCGAACACAATTAAAGCCTTTTAATCATTGTATTCTTCTGGTGGAAAAAAGACTTTATATATATATATATAAAAAATATGATTAGCATCCATACCCAAATAATTAAAAAATGGGATGAGAGGAGCGAGAAGGAGATGACTCAATGAAACCAAGCAAAATAAAGCAAAGAAGAATGCCTAAATCTGCAACTGCTCTGCCTTCCCCTGGATCTTCCATCAGCTCGTCTGATTCCAGGGCCAGGTGTGTATGTTCAAGATGATGAGCCCATGCCCCAGCCCCATCTTGACCCTCTTGTCACTGTTATAGGCAATGGTCTGGCCTTGTGGGCTCCAGCTCATGCTCATTGGTTCCAGCTTGTCCTTGTTCTTCTTCATTTTATAACCTCCTTCTCTTCCCAAATGCTTGCCTTGTGGACTTGAAGTTCCAGCATCAGATGCAAAGACAAGAGCCATTGAGAGACCTCTTAGTGAGATCCCACAGTTTGACCCAGAAGGCCAAATCCTCTAAGCAATCCCTTTTAAACACACACACACACACACACACACACACCACATCATTATAGCAAGTGGAACACAAAACCAAATGAGTGCTCAGCATGGAGGAACCTTGAGGACACTATGCTCAGTGAAATATGCCAGTTACAAAAAGACAAGTACTGTATGATTCCACTGATATGAGGTCCCTAGAGAAGTCCAAAGTAGTCATAAAGACAGAAGGTAGAATGGCAGGTGCCAGGGGCTAAGGGGCGAAGGTGAAGGGTTGGGAGTTAGTGTTTAATGGGTAGAGAATTTCAGTTTGGGAAGATCAGAACATTCTGAAAATAGATGGCGGTGGTGATTGCATGACAGTGTGAATGTACTTAATGCCACTCACCTGTACACTGAAAAATGGTAAAATCATAAATTTTATGTTATGTATATTTTACCAAAATTTTAGAAATGAGTTACCGTTTTATACACACCAGACTGGCAAAAATTAAAATTGCTCAATATTAGGTATGGCCAAAATTGGGGATCTGCTGGGGGCAGAGGGAATGAGATGAGCATATAAATTGATACAACCACTTTGAAAACCTTTTCAGCATCATGCTGTAATGTTGAAGATATGAAAATCTTTCACCCGGAAATCCCGCTGCTAAGTATGCACCCTAAAGAAACTCTTGCAACACACCAAAAACCTTCACATGTTCAGAGAAGCACTATTTCTACTGCAAAACCTGGAGAAAAAGAAAACAAATACTGATAGGAAATTCTGTCAGTTCCTACTGACAAGAGGAAAGATAAACGTGCAGTGGTGCATGCATGTGACACAATGCCCTCCAACAATGAAAGATGGTGAACTACCATTGTATCCATCATGGATAACTCTCAGAAGCAAAGTACTAGGCAAGAAAACCAGTTGCAGATCTCATTTGCATAAAGCTCATAAACAACCGGAGCTAAATTATGTATAGTTAAAAATATATGCCTAGATACTAAATCTATGAAAAAGGGAAAGAAATTAATAAACATAAAATTCAGTAGGGTGATTTCCCCTAGTGGGAATGAATGGAGATTCAGTGGGCGTGGGGGTACAAACTGGGGAACTGGGCAAAATAGTATTGGCAATAATCTGTTTCTTAACAGACATTTGGCCGGGCATGGTGGCTCACGCCTGTAATCGCAGTACTTTGAGAAGCCAAGGCCGGTAGATTGCCTGAGGTCAGGAGTTCAAGACCAGCCTGGCCAACATAGTGAAACCCCATTTCTACTAAAACTACAAAAAATTAGCTGGGCATGGTGATGGGTGCCTGTAATCCCAGCTACTTGGAAGGCTGAGGCTGGAGAATTGCTTGAACCCAGGAGGTGGGAGATTGCAGTGAGCCGAGATCACATCATTGCACTCCCACCTGGGCAACAAGAGTGAAACTCTACCTCAAAAAAAAAAAAAAGTGACATTTGATTTATCATTAATGGATTTTAAAATGTGTGTACCTGAAAAGGAATAATGCAGCTATTCATGATGTCAGCAATAAAACAATATTTGTCCCAGTGTTTGTCCCAGTGTCTGTACTTTAGTTTTGATGTGAACCAGCTCTAAGATTCCCACAAGTACTCGTAGTCAGAAGGCAAGACAGAGAATTCACGAGTTCTTTGTAAAGACAGGATGTGTAGAATGCTATAGATGGAATGATCAGCAATTTTAAGAGCCAGGTGAAGCAAATCTCTGGTGTGCCGAGGACCTTTGGCCATGTCCTCAAGGGATGAATGAGATCCCTTGTTTAGAAAAACATAAAGACTGTCTTAGTCTGTTTCGTGCTGCTGTTACAGAATACCACAGACTGGGTAACTTATTAACAATGGAAGTTTATTTGGCTCATGGTTCTAGAGGCTGGGAAGTCCAAGACGAGGGGCTGCATCTGGCGAGGGTCTCCTTGCTGCATCATAACATGGCAGAAGGCATCACGAGGTGAGACAGCAAGAGCTGGAACACATAGCCTCAAACCCTCAAGCCCTCTAATCATCATTAATCCATCCCTAAGAGTTAAGCCTCACGACCTAAACACCTCCCATTAGGCCCCATCTCCCAATATTGTTCCATCAGGGATTACGTTTCCAACACATGCTTTTAGGGGGACACATTCATACCATAGCAAAGACTTTCATGGCTCTCTTCATACAACCACCAAGCTTTCAGCAAATTCTTCAGATGAATTCCAGTTGCCAGTTGTTCAAACAAGGAAAAGGTTGTTTAATATTTGTTGTTTTTCATGGTTGAAGCAAGTTATAAGGCTCAGCCCCAAGGCTCACTGTGTATGCTATAAAAACAATTACCTTTTACTGAATATTTGCTTTGCCAGTCACCACACTCGAGTTTACATTACCTCAGTGCAAGATGGACCCACTGATCTCCCCATTTTACAGCTGACAATGCTGGGGTTCAGAGAGGGCACTTGACTTGGCTGCACCACACAGCCCCTAGGAGATGGGCAGCTGAGTTGGAATCAGGAGCTGGGGTTCCTGGGGTCAGGATTTGGGAAGGGAACCCTGTTGGTGGGGCTGTTCTGCTCCCATTCTGTCCCCAGGGGCCCCAAGTCCTGCAGGCTCTCTTAGCTCCAGAACCCAGAGGGAGGCAGTTGCAGGGGGAAGGGTGTTTGGAAGAGCATGGGGAGTGCAGCAGCAGCTGAGGGTGAGACACCTGGTCTGCTTCGTCTCCTGCTTCCCTGTCTGTAGGCCTCCTTCTCCTCCCTCCTCACTGCTGTCAACTCCACGGGGAAACCCCTGTGTCTAGGATGGGTCACCAGCTGCTGAGAAGTCCTCTCACTGGGTAGGCAGGTCTTCTGGAGGTGGCTCTGGGGCCTCTGTCATAACTCTAACTGGTCCGAACACAGGCCATTCACAATGATGGGGAGACACAGGATCATTGCAATAAGAGCTTCCCCCATGAAAAAGGTGGGGAGGAGGCTTATATGTCACTCTGGGTGACAGAAAGGAATGGGGGTTTGAGGCCTCTGGGGAGCCCATTCTGGTCTCCTCCAGTCCTATTAAATCCTAGTGAATTTGGCCTCCTCCAGTCCTGTTAAATCCTGGTGAATTCTGAGCCCCCACAATTGCAAACATTGAAAAGAGCCTCTGAAGTACCTGGGAAAAACCACGTCTTCCAGGCTGAGGTGTGGCCCACCACTTCCTCACCCCTGCCCTAGTTAGTGGTGCAGGGAGACCTGCGCCCCACAACAGAGTGCACTGTCCTCTGCCTTGCTGTGTGAAAAACTTTTTTTATCATCCAGGACCAACATTTTCATTACATTGTTGAATGTCAACATTTTTAGACAACAAATGACCACCTGGTGAAGTGCAGATGCTAATCAGATATGAGTACCTGCCGTACCCTTTAAAGCTTTTAAGAGATGCAGCACTAGCTCCAACAATAAGAGTTTATGATTAAACAAACTTCATCGAAGGTCAGCTTCCAAAATTACATTTCAAGCTCACATCCTGGGCTTTTTGAAAAAGCACCATTTTGAATGAAAGGCTGTATATGTCAAAGATGGGTGAAGTGTCACAAGGCTTTTTTAAAAAGGGCCTACAAGGTAAGATCAGTGCCCAAATGCTTCCCAGAAAGGCAGCACCTGCTTTCCATGGTTGAAAAAGTTATTCAAAGACCCTTGTTAAAGATGGAAAGGTGGACTATTCAGGACCATCGCAATAGGTCCAGGCACCACGGCAATGGGACTTTCCGGGGTGGGAGAGATTGGGCTCCACTCTAACTACAGCACAGGCAAGTGGGGACTGATAGCTCAGGAGCAGAGTGGGGTCCTTGGATAGAAAATCACTAAGGGGAAATATCAGGGGTGAGGGGGATTCTGGCTAAACTGCCCTTGCTGAGAACAGGCTGAGGTGATCAAACATCATCCGGGGGATGGTGGAGGGTGAGGAACCCCATCAGATATCGAGGGTGGAGTTCTCATCAAACTGACTTAACAGGGTTCTTTGCTGGAGCTGGATTTTAGAAGGAAGTGCACATATGGGCCCTAAGAAAAGCTCAGGAGCTTGACTAAAGTTCCATCAAGCAGAGAATCTTTTTTTTTTAAATTTTAATTTTTATTTTAAGTTCTGGGGTATCTGTGCAGGATGTGAAGATTTGTTACATAGGTAAATATGTCATGGTGGTTTGCTGCACCTGTCAACCTACCACCTAGGTATTAAGCCCAGCATGCACTAGCTATTTATCCTGATGCTCTCCCTCCCCACATCCCACCTCACAACAGGCCCCAGTGTGTGTTGTTCCTCTCCCTGTGTCCATGCATTCTCATTGTCCAGCTCCCACTTATAAGTGAGAACATGCAGTATTTGGTTTTCTGTTCCTGCATTAGTTTGCTAAGGATAACGGCTTCCAGCTCCATCCATGTCCCTGCAAAGGACATGATCTTGTTCCTTTTTATGGCTGCATAGTATTCCATGGTATATATGTGTCACATTTTCTTTATCCAGTCTGTCATTGATGGGCATTTGGGTTGATTCCATGTCTTTGCTATTGTGAATAGTGCTGCAATGAACGTACACGTGCATGTATCTTTGTAATAGAATGACTGATATTCCTTTGGGTATATACCCAGTAATGGGATTGCTGGGTTAAATCAAGCAGAGCGTCTTTGTCATCATCTCGTCCTTTGGGAGTTCTCCACGGCCTGGGAGTTCCCTGCACTAGGAAGGGATGAGGAAAGGCAGCCAGGGGCTCCAGTGTGGGGCAGAGGGAGCTTGGAGGAGCCGCTTCTCCCTCCCCAGGACAGGAGCCCTGGTACCTAGCTCTGCCTGTGGCATGGGGCAGGGCAGTCCCATAGCAGTGGGGAGGGGATGGCCAGGGTGGGGGCCAAGGGAGGACAGGCACCAGCAGTCTGAACACCCTCTGTTATCCATCTCGGCTGGGGCCCATTTTGAAGAGGGTGTGCAAGATTTCATCTGCAAAATGGAGGCTGCTGCTTTCAAAGGTTTGAAAGTCCCTGCTGTTTGAGGAGGAGGCAGGGATCGATGAGACCCTGGAGGCATTGCAGACTCATCCAAAGAGCTTAGTTTGACCTCAGGGCAAGGGCATCCTGCAAGGGTTCAAGAGGGGAGGGACTTCCTTCCTCAATGTACGGATGTTGAACGTGCACCTCTGATTTCTCCTGCCCCCTCCCATCTTCTGCCCACCCCAGCCAGGTCCAGAGTAGGAAGGGGCACATGCCTGTGTTCTGGGGGATAAGACGTCAGTGTGGTTGGAAGCCCAGGAAACTAGTTTTAAAGCTTCATTTGCTTTAAATGAAGAGAGGTAAAAAATAATCTACCTCTCCTATATTTTTAACATTTTACTAAAATTTGTTTCTAAATGAGTAGTACAGTTTTTATTATGTGTTTCAGAACACATTACCTACTGTCTGTCAAGAGAAAATAAAGTATATCTGTTGCCAAATGCAATTTTATTTCCAGAAAGGTGGCTCTGATAGAATGGACCTCACTGAAGCCCTCCCCTAAGGCTAGGACTTTGCCCTCCTCCACTCCCACCCAACAAAGAGGAGTCTCTTCAGGGGTGAAGATAATCAGGATCATATTTTTTTTCATTGCTTTGAAAAGGAGAAAAGTGAGAAACATTATTCCACCTAGAATAAGTTTTTGAAGATCTAAAATTCAAGGTTTTGTTCACAAGTCTTTTTTTTTTTTTTTTTTTTTGAGACGGAGTCTTGCTCTGTTGCACAGGCTGGAGTGCAGTGGCGCGATCTCGGCTCACTGCAACCTCTGCCTCCCGGGTTCATGCCATTCTCCTGCCTCAGCCTCCCGAGTAGCTGGGACTACAGGCGCCTGCCACCACGCCAGGCTAATTTTTTGTATTTTTGATATAGACGGGGTTTCACCGTGTTAGCCAGGATGGTCTCGATCTCCTTGTGATCCGCCCACCTCGGCCTCCCAAAGTGCTGGGATTACAGGCGTGAGCCATTGCGCCCGGCCGTTCACAAGTCTTTATAATCATAAAATAAGCCTTTTGATCCTTGTACATTTCTTTTTTCCAGCTAAAATACATGCAAGTAATTTTTTAAAAATAGGTTAAGCCGGCTGGGCGTGGTGGCTCACACCTGTAATCCTAGCACTTTGGGAGGCCGAGGCAGGAGGATCACGAGGTCAGGAGATGGAGACCGTCCTGGCTAACATGGTGAAACCCCATCTCTACTAAAAATACAAAAAAATAGCCAGGTGTGATGGTGGGTGCCTGTAGTCCCAGCTACTCGGGAGGCTGAGGCAGGAGAATGGCTTGAACCTGGGAGGCGAAGCTTGCAGTGAGCCGAGATTGCGCCACTGCACTCCAGCCTGGGGAACAGAACAAGACTCCATCTCAAAAAAATAATAATAATAATAAGTTAAGCCAACCGGGCAATCACGGATGCTCCCACGGTGCTCACACTTAAACGCCTTTGAGGCTCTGGGTTACTCTGGGGCTCCCAAAGCCTTGATGGCCAGGCACTGCTTCTGCTGCTGCACTTACCCACCCCCTGCCCCTTCCACCTCCTCCCAGTCCCAAAACCCCACTGCCCAGTCAGAGAGTCCACTTAGGGAACCGCACCTGTTTTCTGTTTGTTTTGTTTTTTCCTGAAAATGGCTGGCCCAAAGGAAGGCTCATAAAACCCTTGAATCTCTGTGTTTGCAGAGAAACAAACATGAAGTATAGCTAAAGAGGGACTGAGCAAAGGGTCCGTGAAACACGCAGATCCATAGGGATGCGGGCGACAAGCTTCCGTGCTGAACAGGAGCGACCCTGGGGTGGCTGCCCGTCGCAGATGGCTAGGTCACTCCTCTTTCATTTCTTCAGGGACAAAGAAGCACTACACTGTGAGCCTGCTGTTATCACTCCCAACATCCGGTCAGGAAGTAAACCAACTGATCAAGGAGCAACAGTTCATCCTACTTGAGCACCTCTACTTCCAGATTTTGGGATATATAACATGCTGAGAACAACTTAATTGTCTATGCACATATATGTGTATGTGTGTATGCATGTGTATACATATGTGTGTATGCATGTGTATACACATATGTGTACAAACAGGCATATATACAGTATGTATACATAAATACAAATATAGTTAAATATATATTTATATTTATAAATATATAGTTAAAGATTCAAATACACAAGTGCCCATTTTTCCCACTGGTTTTTGGAAACTGTAGCTGCTTTAGCGAATCTGTCCTTTAAGAAACAAGAACTTTGGCCAGGTGCAGTGGCTCACGCCTGTAATCCTAACACTGATGGGGGGCCAAAGTGGGTTGATCACTTGAGGTCAGGAGCTTGAGACCAGCCTGGCCAACGTGGTGACACCCTGTCTACTAAAAATACAAAAATTAGCCAAGCATGGTGGTACACACCTGTAATCCCAGCTACTCGGTAGGCTGAGGGAGGAGAATCCTTACACCTTGCAGGCAGAGGTTGCAGTGAGCAGAGATTGCGCCACTGCACTCCAGCCTGGGTGACAGAGTGAGACTCTGTCTCAAAAAAGAAAAAAAAAAACAGAAATGAAAGCTTAAACCACCTGTGCCCCACACCACAAACAGCTCCCTGTGTAATTAAGGAGAGACTTTGCTCTTCCACCGTTTCCATTCACGTGACTGGCAAAGTCGTTCCAGGAGACTCCAGCCCCAGTAAATGGAATGGGGCAAATTTCTCATGGAAACCTCCAGAAAGACCCATCAGCTCTTCAATGGAAAGCAGCAACTTTGTGCTCTAAGATTCTTTGAATCTCTCACTTAAACCCCTTGCCTGGCTGTTTCCACCAAGCTTGGGCTGGTGCAACATGGTCCACACTCACTCCTCATCAACCCCTCGACCCCTGGACAGGGCATGTTCCACTTTATCCCAACTCCAATCTTCAGGGGGTTCCAACCTTGCCCTCCTGCCTCCCAGGCACTGCATGGCTTCAGTTATCACCGTGACTAATAAGCTCGTTTTGTGTTGGTGTGTTAGGGATCTGGAGAGCCTATGTCTGCCAATAACCAATGTCATATGTAAATATACAGTGATAAACTACTCAATAAAACTAACAAAGAAAATAAAACTGGCTATGTTCCTGGTTGTAAAAGTCTTCCAATCATGGGAACAAAATGTCTGCTGTAAAATAGTAAAGAATTCTACTATAAAAAGAAAGCGGGGCATGGGGAAGTTACTTCCTTCTTTACCTACTCTGTCCTTCAAAAGTCACCTGCAACCCCTTAGGCTAATGGCAGTTTGAAAATTAATATCTGAGATCCTAAAAAAATGGTCAAGAATTTCAAGATTCCTGCACAAGGTTGAGTTAGAGCTTTTAGATGATGAGGTCGTCACAGGTGACAGGAGGTCACAGGCATGTGTGTAGTGATTATGCTCGCCTCCTGGGTGTCACCCAGCCCCGTGTGTGAGATGCACGTGGAAGGTGAAAGCACCTGTGCTCAGTGCCTGTGAGCTGGCTCAGCCAGGCCTTTAACTGCTCACTGAAACACTGATTCCTGGTCACCCAGGCAGCACACTAGTAGGGACTTACCCCCAGGGTGGACTGTGGGTGCTGGGGTAGGGGTGAGGATACCCACCTGCCCAAAGGATAAGGAAGATGCACCAAATCATGCAGGGTGGAGCGTATCAGCTCCATGGACCCCTTAGGTCAGAGCACAGATTTGCCTTTCACGGTACCTGTAACTACTTCTGTAATCTCATACACAGATTGCTCAGCTTCCCTGAGAATTAGTTGCTTTATCCATAAAATAGGCATAATAATGTATTTCTGGGTCATGAAGAATTAAATTAACCAATGAATAGAGAGAGACTTGTGGACTACAAAGAGCTAGGCAAATACAAGGTATATTTTCCAAGAAGTAGAGAATTCAGGCAACTTGCAAAGCAGTCTAGGGCTGGGCTGGGCTGGACAGAGACATCCATACCTAGGGTTGCCATGTGTAGTTGTTCAGGTTGTATACGGTACAAATGTAGGGATGACTTTCACATTTGTAGTCATGAAGGATATGTATATTTAACATGATATTTTCCTGTAGATGCCTTAAAATGTCTTATGAAAAGGATGATGTATTCATATTCATAAGAAAATGTTGAACAAACTCATGGTGAGGTTATCTGTCCACGCCCTATTTTGTAAGGTGAAAGAAATTAAACCTTAAGGCTGAACTCTCTTCTACATGGGTTGTAACACTGAATCACAGTTTTGTATCTTAATTGTTCTTTGACTTACATATACAGCTGGAGGCCAGAAATAAAAGCATCAGCTTTTAAAAATGCATCAATCAACTTTAGATTGATCCAGAACAAAGCTGTCAGTTGATTGTAGTGGGCCAAACCAGGTACAATGTGTCTTACTAGAAACACAGAAGTTTACAAACATTTGAACTGACATCTTAAAACTAGGAGACTTCACATAAAATTCAGCTTTCCAGCTTCTCTTTGAAACATGGAAGACCTGGCTCACTGGGCCACCTTTTAGAGGAGCAGGAAGGAGCTCCCCAGCCCTGCGGGCATCTGAGTGGCAGCCCTGCAGGCAACTGAAATTCCACTGTCCTAAGCTGTTCCAGGAGGTGCTGGGATCTGGTCAACCCCTGATGCCAAGCAGCGAGCTCCAGAGACCCCGTCTCCCCGCAGAATGGAGGTCAGAAGCTGCCGCCAAGCACATGAACTATCTTGGCTTCCCTCTGTGCACCCTCTCCGCTTCCTAACTTCCCTAGCTTAGAAACAATGAGGAAAACGCTGGGCGCAGTGGCTCACGCCTGTAATCCCAGCACTTTGGGAGGCCGAGGTTGGTGGATCACCTAAGATCAGGAGTTCAAGACCAGCCGGGCCAACATGGTGAAACCCCATCTCTACTAAAAATACAAAAATTATCTGGGTGTGGTGTTGGGCGCTTGTAATCCCAGCTACTCAGGAGGCTGAGGCAGGAGAATCACTTGAACCCGGGAGGCAGAGGTTGCAGTGAGCCGAGATCATGCCATTGCACTCCAGCCTGGGTGATGGAGAAAGACTCTGTCTCAAAAAAAAAAAAAAAGAAAAGAAAAGAAAAAGAAAAAGAAAAGAAACAATGAGGAAAACGATGGAGGCCCCACACCTGCACCCCTGCATCTGCTCTGCAGGATGGCTGCACACATTTACTGCCCACCTGTGCTGGGAAGTTCAAAGAGAGCAGAACATGCAGCTTCCTGCAGCTTGTGTCCCAGCAAGGAGGGCAGAAACTAACACATAATGAATGTGCAGTGCCAGTGCTAAAAAAACAAAACAAAACAAAACAAAAAAGTAAAGCCAGGATAAGAGGCCAGCCTGACCATCGAAGGGGCTCCATCTCCGGCAGGAGTCTGGGAGGGTGTCCATGCCCAGGAGAAGCAGCAGGTGCCTCTGCTCAGGGAAGAGCTTTCAGGAGGGTGGTGAGAGTGCATTATGGAAGGCCCTGAACACTGCAGGAAGGATTCAAAATTGTATTCTGGATGGCTGGGACCAGAGAAATTACATATACTGGTTAACACTTCAGAAGAAACAGTCTGCTCTTTGCTGTGTTACATTTTTTTTTTTAGTAGAGATGGGGTTTCACCATGTTGGCCAGGCTGGTCTCGAACACCTGACCTTAAGTGATCCGCCCACCTTGACCTTCCAAAGTGCTGGGATTACAGGCGTGAGCCACCACGCCCAGCCTATCTGCTGTGTTACAAACGACGTGCCAGGAGCAGTGCCAAGGAGGGGAGGTCCTAGCAGAAGGCTTGTTCAATAGTGCTCAAGACATCCTAGAGCGGGGAGTGGGAATGGAGGACTAGCAAATGGAATGTGGGGACTGAGGGGAACTGGGCAGTCAGAGGTGACCCCAGGGATTTTAGTCTGAAGAGCTGAAGGAATGGAGCCGCCACCGACGGAGATGGGGAAAGCGGATGTGCAAGATGACATCAAGAACTTGGCCTTGGACATGTTCAACCTGAGGTGCTAATTAAACCGGGAAGAGCAGGTGGTGGCAGGCAGTTGGAGTTGAGGGGATGGAGATGTGAACTTGGGGGGCGCCGCCAGGGAAGTGCTACTTGGAGCTGGGGCCCAGAGGAGCTCCCCAGGGAGGGAGGGTCAGCCGGTGGACAGAGCTCTAGGGCTGCCCATAAGAGGCAGAATGGGGGGATTCCAGGAAAGATATGAATGAGCAAGAAGCTGTGAAAACGATTTCTGTCCACCTGGAAAAAGTGCACAGCACAGACATGGAAGGAAAGGAATGAGGATGATATTAAAGTGTTAAAATCCCACGTACTTGAGATAGTAACGATAAATAAAAATAAACCCAGTGTTGCCAGGGATGTGAGAAATAAAAGCATTATTTTGTTGCAAGAGGGGCACTGAAAATAGATTTAATGTAGTCGAGAGCAGGCACCAACTATGCGGCAGGAGTTACGAAACTCTGTCCCCAGAAATATTCTCTAAGTGGGGAGGTGGCAAGTTCAAAAAGAAACAAATGATAACAGCCTTCTCAAAGCTCTGAAAGCAGCGCTCTCACACTGGGCAAAGGCGGACCTCACCTCAATGCCCTGTAGCAGGGGACCCCTAAGCACGCAGAGGCTGGGTCTCAGCAGGTGGGTGTCTCAGTCCGCAGGTGCAGCGGAGCCAGTGGCCTTCGGTCCTACAGCTCAGCAGAACTCTGACTCCCAGCTCCCATGCCACCCAGGTGGCCAAGGAAAAGCTGGAAAGATGCACGGGTCACTCTCTCCAGCTCCCACCTCCTTCTCCTGAGAAATAAAATCCACAGCCAGCTCCAGTCTGCCTGAGGGAGAGAAAAGGGAAAAACAAAAGAAAAATACATAAATTAATATCCAAAAATAACTGGGCACGTACAAAACCACTACTAATGTCACAGCATAGGACCAGACAGGATCATAGGCCATGATCTTGCCTATAGCATGAGATTAAGCAAAATAATAGAATTAATAATAATAATAAAGTATTTGTTGTTCTAGATGAAGTGACTGACAAGGCTGTTGCCCCAAAAGTTGAAAGTAATCACATAATTACTTTCTGACAATAAAACTGCAAAGGCAGCTCACACAGGATCAGAGCATAGGTATTCAAGGTTACGTTTAAAAGATAAAAATAGCTTAATGCCAGTGAGATCTTATCTTCATGAATCAAAAGTACGGCATACAACTAAACATACAAACAAAAACAGAAGAATGTGCCACTAACGAGCAGGGTTGGCTGGCCACAGGAGTTTACAAAATGCCATCACGGGAATCAGTGCTAGTCGGGCCTGCTGTCAGTGAGGGCAAGGGGACCCAGATGGGAAGCAGGGGTCTCCTGGCCAGGGCAGCTGTGATTAGAGACAGAAGCACCTCATATAAGGGACAGAATGCTCAAGGTTCTGGTCAGAACAATCACATGTGTGTGTGTATGTGTGTGTGTGTGTGTGTGTGTATGTGTGTGTGTTGGGGGTATATAGGTAATATCTCCAGTGATTCTCAAATGTCATTCCATATAAGAGTTATTGAGAAAGCCAGACTTTAAAAAAATGCAAATTTCCAGGCCTTACCTCCAACGAGGCAGGTGTTCTTGGGGGTTGAGGTGAAGCTAAGGTCGGTGGTCCAGACCCCACTTGCTCCCCTCCCAGTGGTCTCTGGGCTTGGGGACCGTGAGACTGTCCTCTTTTTGCCTCTGGTGGGCTGAGAAGTCAGATCTCAGCCTGGAAGAGTGAGAAGCAGCTCTGCATTGTGACTTCTAGGGGGCATCCCCCTGTTGTCTATGAGAGCCCTACCTAGGGGGCAGGCCCAGGCCACCCCTCCCTACACACCCAGCCCTAGGTGCCTCTGTCTGAAGGTCACCCACTGTGAGATGGTCTGTGAGCCCCCTGTACCCTCTTCTTTTGCTTCCATTGTTGATAAATACATAAAAACACGGCCACGTGTCAACAAAAAAAGTGAAATGCTATAAAATATTTGAAGAATTTTATTCTGAGCCAAATCTGAGTGACCATGGCCCATGACACAGCCCTCAGGAGGTCCTGAGAACATGTGTCCAAGGTGGTTGGGGTGCAGTCTGGTTTTACACATTTTAGGGAGGCATGAGACATCAACCAAATGCATTTAAGAAATACATTGGTTTGGTCTAGAAAGGCAGGACAACTCAAAGTTGGGGGGGTGGGGGATGGGTGGAGGGTGCTTCCAGGCTATAGGTGAATTTACACTTCTTTTTTTTTTTGAGACGGAGTTTTGCTCTTGTTGCCCAGGCTGGAGTGCAATGGCGTGATCTCAGCTCACGGCAACCTCCGCCTCCCAGGGTCAAGCGATTCTCCTGCCTCAGCCTCCCGTGTAGCTGGGATTACAGGCATGCACCACCACGCCGGGCTAATTTTGTGTTTTTAGTAGAGATGGGGTTTCTCCATGTCGGTCAGGCTGGTCTCAAACTCCTGACCTCAGGTGATCCGCCCACCTCGGCCTCCAAAAGTGCTGAGATTACAGGTGTGAGCCACTGCGCCCGGCCAAATTAAACATTTTCTGGTTGACAACTGGTTGTGTTTGTCTAAAGACCTGGGATCCATAGAAAGGAAATGCTCAGGTTAAGATAAAAGACTGTGGAGACCAGGGTTCTTCCAAAGTCTCATAGTGGCTGCCCTTAGAGACAATCAATGACAAATGCTTCGTGTTCAGACCTTTAAAAGGTGCTAGGCTCTTAATCTCTTCAGGATTGGGAGGGCCTGGAAGAAACAAGATCTAGCTGTGTTAATAGAGATTCTTTACAGACGCAAATTTTCTCCCACAAAGGACATCTTTGCAGGGCATTTCAAAATATGGCAAAGAAACACGTTTCAGGGTAAAATACTTTGATTTTCTTATTTGTCACATAATGTTATGCCAGAGTCAGATTGGAAAGTCAGTCACGATATATAGGCTTAAATAAAACCCATCTGATGAAAATTTATAGTTTGTAGGAAATGACTTCCCAGACCCCTTAGATAGGAATTTGGGCAAGATAAAAAATCAGAGTTTAGTCCTTAGTTCACCAAAGATGAAGAGTTTATAATTTCATGGTACATTTCCTTTCTTAAGTCATCTGAGTTAGGTTGGCTGTAAAAATAACCTTACACCACTGGCTATTGGCTCCTTCTCTTCTTAGACCTGGACACAGTGCCCGATGTCCAAGGCTGAAAAGGTTTAGAAACATGACTCTAAGGTAAGACAGGGATTCCAGTGACAGCTACTGAGTCCGCTGAAATGCAGGGAGGGGTCCTGGGCTTCTCAGAACCCCACCTAGATTTGGAAGGAACCTCTCTGAGGGGTGCACATCCATGGACAAACTCCCGGGGCGCCTGGGGACTGACTTCCCCCAGAGACATCTGTCTTCCTCTCCTGCTGTTGCTAGGAAGCTGTAGGCATCCTGGAGTCTAGGCCCTGCCACTCTTAATCCAGAGGTGAAAAATAAAGAGGGTGTCCATGCGGCCACCAGGGAAGAAAGTCTTGGTCATTTCCTCAGTATCTTCTCTACCATCAGGGAAAAGATATCACCTCTTTCATTAGGAAAGACCCTGCAATCTGCCTCTGCTTCTAAACATTACGGTTTATTTTATTTTATTTTATTTTTGCATAGTGCATGCACCCAGAGCTTACTGTCTTCCTGGATTTCTGTTTTGTTTTGTTTTTGAGACAGAGTCTCACTCTGTCGGCCAGGCTACCGTGTAATGGCACTATCTCAGCTCACTACAACCTTCATCTCCCGGGCTCAAGCAATTCTCCTGCCTCAGCCTCCGGAATAGCTGGAATTACAGGTGTGTGCCACCATGTCCGGCTAATGTTTGTATTTTTAGTGGAGATAGGGTTTCGCCATGTTGGCCAGGCTGGTCTCGAACTCCTGACTCAGGTGATCCGCCCAGCTCGGTCTCCCAAAGTGCTGGGATTACAGGCGGGAGCCACCGCACTTGACCCTTCCTGGATTTCTTGTATTACTTTTAATAATAAAAAAAAACACACACAGGAAAAGAAATGATGTATTCCAGCCCTGTCCTTTGCTTCGTGGCTGTTACACTGACGTTGTAAGCTTGAATTTCGGGTCGTAGGCAATTTTCTGACAAAACCCCCCACTTCTGTCTCAGCCTGCTGCCCCTGCACCGCCCTCAGCATGAAGCTGAGAGAATATAGATCCCACCCCAAGGGCAAAGAGTCAACGGGTCCACATCCACACGTCCTGAGCACTCTTGCATTTATTTCACAAGTTAGTGAAAGCCAATGGGATCTCCCTTTCCGATGCTGCATGGGAGCAATGAGAAGCAGCCAGAGAGGCATCACCTGACCAGGCGGCTGGCTGGCATAGGGGGGTGGCTGTGGCCAGCTGGAGGGGTCTGCTGGGCATGGTGGGGGTGAGGGGCAGAGGACAGCACCTGAAGGATGCTTGGAGAAGGGATGGGGAGCAGAATCCATCAGGGCACTCCCAGTTCAGTAGCAGGGACTGTGCTGGCTGCTGGGGTATAAGGTAGTAGGAGAGCAGGGAGAAATGCAGTCAGTGACCAGGAGGATTTCTGGAAATCAACGCCGCAGTTCTTTACTTGGGAGACAGTTTTGTTGGGGATAAAAGCTCCTGGAGTCCAGACACTATAACCCGCTTGACACCTCTTGATTCCAGGAATTCACTCTGTGCTTGGGACGATTATAAAGAGGGACTGGCTGACCAGTGTGTTCTGCTCAAGTTGGTTACAACATTGATTTTGACATCAGACAAGTGGTCTTAACCCTTAGAACCGTCATTCCTGAGATGTGTAATCTAGAAAAGTTGCTTAAATTCCCCAAGCCTCAGTTACCTCATCCATGAGATGGGACAAAGACTGTGTATGCTGTAGGTTGATTGAAAAGACGAAAGCCACGAGGTACCTAAGGCACCAGCATGATGCTTACTGGATTCTGAGGAAGCACAGCCTCTCCTTGTCATACTTGGGCAGCATCTGACAATGGTCAAAATTCTTTCACGTGTGTTTTTCAGACCCCAGGTCAACCCCAAGATAAAGAGACAAAGAAAAAGTGTTTCTACTTTTAGAGAATACCTGTGATGATAGCTTGACGTAAAACCAAGGGGTGGGAGAGAATGGAACCAGCTGGAGGAATTAAAATGCCAAGGGCCAGGACTTAGGAAAGAAGCCTGTGGCTCGATCCTGAGCATTTTTGTCTGTTTTTTTTCCTAAACCTTTGTGTTTTTTTAGAGACAGAGTCTTGCTCTGTCCATCCAGGCTAGATGCAGTGGAGTGATCATAGCTCACTGCAGCCTCGAACTCCTGGGCTTAAGTGATCCTCCCACCTCAGCCTCTTGAGTAGCTGGGACTATGGGCACGCACCACCACACCCAGCTAGGTTTTTTAAAATTATTTTTTGTAGAGACAGGGTCTTGCTATGTTCCTCAGGCTGTTCTTGAACTCCTGGGCTCAAACAATCCTCCTGCCTCGGCTTCCCAAAGTGCTGGGATTACAGGTGTGAGCCACTGCACCCAGCCCTGTTTCTAAATTTTAAACTCATTGGCCAGACACGGTGGCTCAAGCCTGTAATCCCAGCACTTTGGGAGGCCAAGGTGGGTGGATCACTTGAGGTCAGAAGATCAAGTAAAGCCTGGCCAACATAGTAAAACCCTGTCTCTACTAAAAATTCAAAAATTAGCCAGACGTGGTGGCGTATGCCTGTAATTCCAGCTACTCGGGAGGCTGAGGCAGGAGAATCACTTGAGCCCAGGATACAGAGGTTGCAGTGAGCCGAGATCATGCCATTGCACTCCAGCCTGGGTGAGAGAGACTCTCTCAAAAATAAATAAATAAATAAATGTTTTAAACTCATAATTTCACCCATGGCATCGATGATGCAGACATGAAGCTGGACCCCCACCCAGCCATAGCTTGATCTGTATATGGAAAATGCCTTCCCTGTCCTGAAATTCAATAAAGAGAAAATGACAGAAGAACCACATGCACTACTGTTTTTACAAATCCTAGAGTCATGTAACTTCCTTAAGAAAGACATTATTAGCTGAGTACCATTTTATCGGGAGGAGCTGGGAGTGTGAGTGGATTTCATGGTGCCACATCAGCTCTGGTTTTGTGGCAATCAATAAAAGACACCCAGAGCAGCAGGAGCAAAGCCATAGAAGGGAGAGTTTATGGTCAATATTTTTGATATGTAGAACCTGTGATACCTACTATAAAAAGTAATTACAATAAATATTCTAATTTAAAATTTTCATCATTCATAATAGAACTGTAATCAAATAGGTTTGATTTTTAAGTGATGTGTCACAGGTCCAGTATTTTGATAAATGCTTCCTGAATATTCTCTCATTCCATCCTTGGAATAACACTGGGAGGTGGGGTTAGTAGCCCTGTTTTCCAGAGGAAGCACAGGGTCTGAGCTTGTTGTTCAATGTTGCCTGGTATTTGGGAGCTGGGCTGGATTTGGAGAGGAGAGGGGGACGGGGCTATGTCTACCTTCAGTATAGTCAGGCTGGACACTGTGTAGCCAGGGACGGTGCAGTCAAGGTGGGTAGGGATGCGGAGAAGGCACCAGCCAGGCCAGTGCCACCCTGAGTGGGTGCCAATAGACTTGTGCCTGGGCATGAACCCTAGGGGCAATCCATCTGCACCCAGACAACCCAGCATGGTGGCGGGGGAGGTTTCCCAAAACTCCAGCTTTATTTTTCGGTCCAGAAGGAAGCACTGGCCAGGGGTAAGGTTGTTGGAAGAGCATTCCCTGTTCCACGTGGGAGTTGGGTTGGTAGCCAGGGGCAAGCTGAGAAGCTGGGAGAGCTGGCAGGAACAGCGAGGAAGTGGCAGGACAGAGACGGAAGTGAGTCCTGACCTGTCCTCTGCCCATGCCTGCGTGCTGTGCATCCACTGCCCTGGGGGTCGAGGTGATGGCCCCGTACTGGCCCCAGGATCCACTTCTGTCATTCTACCAGCTGGGATTGCAATGATTTGTCCACTTGTTGAACGATTCAGCATTTTTTTTTCTGCTACTTTTCTCACTACCTGCATCTGAAAATACTTCTCTTCCCTGGTCAGCCTGCGGTCACCCCGGGGGATTGGCTTGCCGGTTTTTCCAGTTGGACCAGATGCACCCATCGGAGCTGCATCAGCCTCTGGGCCTGGAGGAGAGAATGTTTCCTTAGGCACATCTTGGCTGCCACCAGAAATGCCAGCCTCGCCGTGCATTATATGGACTCATGTGCACATCCAGGCAGGGTCCAGAGCCCAGGATGTTTGCATTCAGGCTCCAGGCCCCCAGTTTCCAGCGAGATGGCTGTCTGCCAGCCACCGAGCCCTCGGCCTCAGCCTCACCTCTGTAACGTGGGGATTTGGTGATCTGCCCAACCAGTGGCCACGTGAAATAATAGATCTGAGAATGCTTTGAAGAGAGAAGGAAGCACCAAAGTAGTCCACACCTGGCTGGGTGGGCCGGGGTTTCTCTGGTCTCGGCTCATTCCGGCTCATTCTCTATGTCAACACTGGCAAGACGCACCCACTCTGCACAAACTCTGGGCGCTCAGTGCTGCTGGAGGGAGGATGCGGCATATTTGCAAGAAGCCTACAAGGGGCCCATGCTAGTTTTGTAGAGGATGAAGCTTATACAATGTGGGGGAACTTCCCTAAGGAATAGTATACAAAATTATAAATACAAGAGCAGATCCAAAGCAGATCATATTTGTTTAAAATGAGAAATGAAAATATAATGGATTACAAATTTTAAAAAGCTAACAGTATCATAACATCACAAATCCACAAAAATAATATAATAATTTTATTAATTTTATAATTCCTTTTAAACTACAGCTTTGAGGTGCACACTCTTTGCTTACTTCTTAGGACAATAACTATAAAAACGGCATTCCTGCTGAGCACTCGGAAGGATACTTCAGCCTTCTCTTGACATGGTAGCTTCTGGCTCTGGAATTCTAAAACCCCCTTCTCTACTCCGTTTCCCGAAAACTTAAAGTGCTGGGCACCATGGGGCATACTGTACCTCTGTGGTGGGGAGACACCTGGCCCTGCACTTTGCCACCCAGCAGTCACTGTGTGTGTTACGTATATTCCTGGAAGCCATTCCCACGGCTCAGAGTTAACCACAAATCACCTGCACATGACTGCTGACAACAAGAACTACTCACTGGTCCCAACTTTGGTGCACCTCCCACTCCCTTAGCACTGCTCCAGTGTGCCTGACCACTGCACTACGGCCAGGACACCCAGAGAGGAGAGAGAGCATGAAGAGAAACAGACAGCGATCCTCAGCACTGCCATGAAAATAGCTTACTCTTGCAATGTTCGCAAAATGCCACAGCCATGCAGCTTTCTCCCAGGACTTCTAGGCTCCAGCTTTCCAGGAAATCTCCCATTTGAGCTCAACAGGAAAGTTCTGGAACCAACCTAGCTTCTCTGTAGTGCTTGGGAGGTCTGAACCCACTGTTCTCAAGCCAGTGAGACCTGGGCGGGCCCTTTACCTGGACTCCTCCAACCTGGACCCCTGCAAGCCCGTCTGTCTCTGCTTCTGCAGGTGAAGCGGGAGGAGGAGACCAAGGCCAGTGCAGCCCACCTGCCCTGCACCAGTGCACGGTCCCCACCCTTTCTCTTCCTTTCCGTGTCTTTACTTGTCAGCCACCTCACTTGATTAGTTCAGAAGAGACACAGGTAGCTCATTGCCTTTATCTCCTTATTAGTGAAGAGATAGCACTTGGTGTTTCTAGTCCAGGAAGGATGGAGGAGCCATCCCCGAGCAGACAGGGGTAAATTGGTGGTGAAATGATCACTGGGGTTCAGACAAGTTAGATCTGATATGAATTCTGGATCCCCAAAGGGAGACACCAAGGAGGCAACTGAATATCCGAGTCTGGAGTTGCAGAGAGGCCCGGGCTGGGGGCAGGAACGCGGGAGTCTTTCCCGTGTGGGTATCAAGACAATCTTTAATGCCATAATGCTGGCTGGGATCTCCCAGGAAGTGAAGCTGGAGACAAGAGCCCCATGCAGTTCCCTGGGGCACAGCAGAAAGCTCTAAGGAGGGACAGGAGGAAAACAAGGTGAAGGGAGTGCTTGGGCTAAATCGTGGCCCCCAAAATCCATATGTTGAAGTCCTAACCCCCGTACCTCAGAATGTGACCTTATTTGGAAACGGGGTCTTTGTAGAGGTGATTGAGTTCAAATGACGGCATTAGGGTGGGCCTGGTCCGATCTGACTATGTCCTGTAAGACGAGGAGATGAGGACACAGATGCACACAGAGGGATGACCCTGTGAGGACACAGGGAGGAGATGCCATCTGCAAGCCGAGGAGAGAGGATTCAGAGGAACCAGCCCTGCCAATAACTTCATCTTGGATTTTCAGCCTCCAGGACTTTGAACCAATAAATGTACGTTGAAGCTCCCCACCTGTGGGATTTGTTATTGCCGCTCCATACAGGTGGGGGCCTGGGAACCTGGACTCATACAGGTCGGGGCCTGGGAACTTGGGAAAATCGTGCATCGCAGAGTGGGGCCCAGGAGGCCACTGCTGCTGGGGGTCAAGTGAGAGTAAGGCTGGGAATGTCCCTCCTTCCCCGTGAGCGTTCTGAATTGTTTTCTGATAATAACGGAACAGATATGTTTGGAAATAGTTTAAAATCTGGTACCGTGACTGGTGCTTCACATATTTGTTTGTCTCAAAACACACAGATAGATAATCTATATAAAGAGAAAACAAGAAGACACAGACTGGAAAACAGATCTGGTTGTTACCAAGGCATTTAGCATGCAATTTCTCATTTGCTGTGGACACGACGAGAAGAGAATTCCTCGCTCGGTTTTCTGTCTGCCACCTTGCTAGCGATCAGCCCACTGGGAACATTTTATTAACCCCTTATTAAACTTTTATTAGTTTTATTTCCATTGCCTAGATAATCACTGTCCAATGAATACAATGCAAGCTAGAAAAAAAAACAAACTGCTGAAAATCCAGATGGACACCTTTTGTGGGGCAGAAATGGGACAGAAACGCTTAGCAGCAGCAGCGAGGGACATTGCAGCCACCAGCTGAAGAAGGGCTCCTGCCCCAGGGGTCCTGCGTGGTTTGGGGCTAGGGGTCATGGGGCCAAGAGGGCATCCAGAGAGACAAGGAGTCAGGGTCAGAATCAGACTCTGGGAGTGCAGGTTGAAATGAGAGTGCTGCAGACCTCCCTCCTGAAATGTTTGTAGCAAACTGGTCCCCAGCAGGCCTGGGGACAAGAAGGTGTCTCAGCAGGATGGGAAAAACTGAGATGCTGGGCCAGGGACACTCCGCTGACTTCTAGGCAGGGATTGTGAATGTCACGGTGAGACGTGGTCCTGGACGGAGACCAGCAGGCAGGAGGAGGCAGTCACGGAAATCCACAGAGAGAAAAGAAATTGCATAAGGAGATGGCACTCCTCAAATGGGGTGGGGCACCACAACTCCAGAACAAATGCCAATGCAGGGCACAGATGAGAAAAGCCATCATTAGAATATGCATCTTAGCTGGGTGTGGTGGCATGCACCTGTAGTCCCAGCTACTCGGGAGGCTGAGGCAGGAGAATCGCTTGAACCCAGGAGGCAGAGGTTGCAGTGAGCCGAGATCGTGCCACTGCACTCCCGCCTGGCAACGAGTGAGACTCCATCTCAATAAATAAATAAATAAATAAATGAGATGGGTTCTCACTGTATTGCCTAGGCTGGATTCCAACACCTTGGCTCAAGGGATCCTCCTGCCTCAATACAAATACCAATTTTTGTATTTGTAGTAGAGACAGGGTTTCACCATGTTGGCCAGGATGGTCTCCATCTCTTGACCTCGTGATCTGCCCACCTTGGCCTCCCAAAGTGCTGGGATTACAGGCGTGAGCCACCGCACCTGGCCAATTTTTTGTTTTTTTATAGAAATAAGGTCTCACTATGTTGCCCAGGCTAGTCTCAAACCCTTAGGCTCAAGCAGTCCTCACACTTCAGCCTCCCAAAGTGCAGGGATTACAGGCATGAGCCACCATGCTTGACTTCAATTAAAAAAAAAAATAGGCATTCTTTCCAGGAAAATTAATTTTACAGAAAATCTGACATAGACTTTAAAATAGGTATGCGAAGTCCACTCACAGAGATAACTTCTATTTCTCTATTTGGATTTCATGATGCCCCGGAGTATCTTTTATGCATAGGAAAGACGATTTGCAATGACTTTTTTAAAAAATATATTTGATGTTTCAACAGCTACAAATTTTAAAACATGGTTTTTCCTTAGGCTTTCATGTTTAATTCCTCTTGTTCTACTTAGAAATCTGGAGAATTTTGATAATCACTCAGAAAAGGGGCTTTACAATTTTTATTAAATGTTCTCAAATGTTTTGAATTGCATTTATCATTTTTAAATATTTTTAGTTTCATTTTAAGTACTTCAGTTGTCTAACAAAACTTTTTCAAGTACATGTGTAATTGTAATAGCATTCATTTATAAATGTGGTTATTTGTAAGCTGTCTTAAATAGTTTAGTATTGTTTCAAGAAACAGAAGAGGTCTGTTTTCAGCTTGATAGCAAAGATCTAAATTAATGCCTCAAAAACACACTAGATTGCAATCACAAGTCCAATTTGCTATATTCTCAAGTAGTCCAAACCGTCTGAAATATTACAAACATTTTAAATCCCTAATTTACACAGGTTATTCCTTAACTTAATTTTTTAAGTGTTGGTTCTCTGGTTTTTTCATTGTCTTTGTTGGGGATTTGATAAAATTCACCCTTTTTGGGGCCTGCAGCTTGTACAATTTCGGGGCTCTCTTTAAGAGAAAGAACGCACATTCATGACTATGAAGCGAGCTCCAGGGACTCCAAAGGGGCACACGCTGTTAAAGAGCCTGAAGCTTCAACTTCATTGATTTCATAGTAAATTCAACTATAATTTCTATGTTTCTTCAAAGACTTTCCCGGGGTTAAAAATCACTTACCTATCAAGTGAAACAATTTCATGTTCAAAGCAAGCGGTGGTGATCCACCCAGGCCACGTTGTCACTGTCCTCACAGTCCATCGGTGAGGGCTCTCGCTCTGTCTGTGACACCCAGGGGGCCTCCAAGTGCTAACCACCTGAAACAAACCGAGGTCTGATGAGGGATGCTGCAGTGATTCTTCAGAACGCTAAGGATGGAGGGGAAATCCCAAGACCACCAGAGGGAGCAGATGGATTCAGGAACAAACGTTAGCAGTCAGCGAACTTGGATCACCAGAAGCAGACACCGGAAAGAGGAAGAGCTTCAAAGCACTGAGCAAAAAAACCCACCCAGTGGAATCTTATACCCAGCAATAGTTGATTCAAGAGTGGAGTGGAAATAAAAATATTTTCAGATAATAAAAAATTAGTGGTTTTCCCACTCACTGTCTCCCATTAAAGGGATATTAATATATGTCCTTGAGTAAGAAGCAAATTGAAACTAGGAAGGGCTGAGAGCAGTGTGGCTCATGCCTGTAATCCCAGCACTCTGGGTGGCAGAGGTAGGCAGATCACCTGAGATCAGGAGTTCGAGACCAGCCTGGCCAACATGGCGAAACCCTGTCTCTACTAAAAATACAAAATTAGCTGGGCGTTGCGGTGCATGCCTGTAATCCCAGCTACTCAGGAGGCTGAGGCGGGAGAATCGCTTGAACCTCAGAGGCGGAGGTTGCAGTGAGTGGAGATCACGCCACTGCACTCCAGCCCAGGCGAGAGAGCAAGACTTCGTGTCAAAAAAAAAAAAAGAGAGAAAGAAAGAAAGCTAGGAAAAGACCAGTGATTGAATGATTGAAGAAATGAAGGTAAACATAGAAATGGATAAAATAATGGGAAATTAAATTTCCTCTTGGAAGAAAGAGTGGTAGGCAGAAAAACGGCCCCCAAAAGACGCCCAGGCCCTAAATCCCAAAACCTGTGAGTATGTTCCCTTACTTAGCAAAAAGCACTTTGCAAATGTGATTAAGGTTAAGAATTTTGAGACAGGAGACTATTCTGGGGTTTTCAGGTGAGTCTAACATAATCAGAAATTAACCTTTCCAGGGTCAGGAGAAGAGAGGTGTAACTATGGAAGAATGGTCAGAGACACACGATGAGGCTGGCTTTGAGGAAAGAGGATGGGGCAGCCTCTAGAAGATGGAAAAGACAAGGAAACAGAGTCCCCTTTGGAATCTCTGGAAAGAAACGTAACCCCATTGGCTTGCTTGGTTTGGACCCAGCAAGACCCATGTCAGACTTCTGACCTGCAACACTATAAGATAATAAGTCTGTATTGTTTAGCTCACTCCATCTGTAGTAATTTATTGCAGAAGCAATAGGAAAAACAACTAATACATCCACTCACCCGCCCACTCCCCACCCCCCCACACACACCTATTTAGTGTGTTAAGAATGGTTAAACCCAAGTGGCAGGGGACAGTAGCAATAGGAGTCCGCAGAGGCATGGCTAAGAGTGGTTAAACCCAAGCGGCAGGGGACAGCAGCAGTAGGAGGTCCACAGAGGCATGGCTAAGAGTGATTAAACCCAAGCGGCAGGGGACAGCAGCAGTAGGAGTCCGCAGAGGCATGGCTAAGAGTGTCAGAGTGTCTCCTTGAGAAGGAGAATAGAAATGCGGATTTTCTTAATCTTTTCTCTCTTTTTTTTTTTTGAGATGGAGTTTCGCTTTTGTTGCCCAGGCCGGAGTCCAGTGGCGCAATCTTGGCCCACTGCAACCTCCACCTCCCAGGTTCAAGCGATTCTCCTGCCTCAGCCTCCCGAGTAGCTGGGATTACAGGTGCGTGCCACCATGCCTGGCTAATTTTTGTATTTTTAGTAGAGATGGGGTTCACCATGTTGGCCAGGCTGGTCTCGAACTCCTGACCTCAGCTGATCTGCCTGCCTTGGCCTCCCAAAGTGCTAGGATTACAGGCGTGAGCCACCACACCCAGCCAGATTTTCTTAATAGTTTAAAGAAAATTTGTGGTGACTTAAGCATGTTAAAGAAGGATCATCTCTAAAGGGATTGAAACTTATAAAGCTCCAAAGCAGGAGAAGGGAGAAAAGGGAATGCAAAAATTTTATTACTTCAACAGAAAGTAGAAGAGGAGAGAAAAAGGGAAAGAAGAAAAAATTCAGTCAGAAATCAAAAGGTGAACTAGAGAAATCCCAAATATATTAGCAACCACAAAAAAATGTAAATCACATACAAAAGATAGGAATGATCAGATTGAATAGAAAAACAAAATCCAGCCATATGCTGTTTAAAAGATGTAAGCCCAGGTAATGTGTTTGTAAACAATAACCTAAAGAAAGCTGCTGTAGTCATATGAAAATTAGACAAATAAAATCCCAGGGCTCAGAATATGCTGCCCCAGAATAGGACACCCTGGCACACTGAGTATTTTAAGGTGAAGGAAACTGAGAATCTCGCAGAAGCAGGACGTTCGCTCTCTGAGCTTCCTCCTTCCTTCTCTCCTGGAATAGGTCATAAGACCCTCATCCCAGAGGAGTCCTCCTCTACCCGGAAGAAAGGAAGGAAGACACAGAGATGCCAAGAAGAATCTGAACAAACAGGTCTGGCTAAGCTCCCTTAACCTTCATTAAACGTATTTAAAAAACTTCATAAACCTTCATGTATTACCATTAGATCAAACCCCATTTGTCCCCTGTCATACTTTTCCACAACTGTTTATAGAAATACACAGTTTCAGCCAGGCATGGTGCCTCACACTTGTAGTCCCAGCACTTTGGGAGGATGAGGCAGGAGGATTGCCTGAGCCCCGGAGTTTGAAATTAGCCTGGGCAATATAGTGAAATCCTGTCTCTACAGGAAAAAAAAAAAAAAAAAAAAAAAAAGTGGGTGTGCTGGTGCATGCCTGTGGTCCTAGCTACTGGGCAAGCTGAGGTGGATCACTTGAGCCCCAGCATGTGAGGCTGAGGCTGCAGTGGGCTATGATGGCACCAATGCACTCCAGCCTGAGCGACAGTGCAAGACATCGTCTCTAAACAAAACAAAATGAAAAATACACCATTTCCCTGCTTCTGTGGGTCTTTATTTCTGAAAGCTCTCGTGTGACATAAACCTGACACTAAATAATTTTGTATGCTTTTCTCTTCTTACATCTGTCTTTCGTTATAGGGGTTTGGGCCATGAACCTAGCGATGGGTGAGAAAAATATATTACTTTTTCTCCCCTATTAGATTTTAAAGGAAAAGGCATAAGCAGGGATAAAGAACTCCATATAAGAATAAAATGGCAATCTACGATCTTTTAAAGGATACATGTAACATATATTAAAATTGATTACATAACATGTTACAAAGTATGTGAGTACTTTGTAAGGAAACAATTAATAGAGTTCCCTATACAAGCTAGTAAATGTAATAGAAACCTACAAAACAATAAAGAGAATCAATCAAACTGGTTCTTAAAATGAACAAAAAGCATAAAATAGATAATTTCCCATCAAGACTGACCAAAGAAACAAGAGGAAAGACACAAACTACGTAAGAATAATAGGGAAGATAAAAAGAGAGATTAAACATTTTAACAAAATATATACATGACTTTATATTTGTACATTTTAAAACTTGCACAAAATGTGTACACTTCTAAAAAAAAACCCAAATCGCCAGAATTAACTCAAGAAGAAAGTAAAAGCCTGAGTAAATCAATGCAACCACTAAAGAAATGGAATCTGCATCAAATACCTCCTTACAGCCTAAAAAGATACTAAGCCCAAATTTACAGAATTTTTTTTCTTTTATCAAGAATTCAAAGAACGCTTATCTTATGCAAACAGTTACATAGACTAGAAAAGAAAGTTGAAGCATTTTGAGTCTGAACACCAAAACCAAATGAAAGCAGTGTAAGTTAGATACTAATCTCAATTATGAACTTAGATGCAAATATTTTATTTACATACATAAATAAAATATCAGCAAACTAGATCCAGCAGTATATATTTTAAAAACTTAAGACCAAGTAGGATTTATCATAGCAATGCAAAAGTCTATTAATTTTATAAACTATCTTTACAGATGCTCTCTATAACCAGTTCTGGTCAATATTGTGCTAGATTCTAGCAAGCAAGCAAGCAAGAAAGAAAAGAAACTGGAGGGAAGGAAGAAAGGGAGGCAGGGAGGAAGAGAAAGGAGGGAAGGAAGGAAGGAAGGGAAAGAAAGAAAGAGAAGGAAGAAAGGAGAGAGAGAGGGAGGGAGGGAAAGAAAGAAGGAAGGAAAGAAAGAGAGAGAGAAAAAGAAAGAAAGAGGAAAGAAAGAAAGAAAAGAAGGGAAAGAAAGGAAAGGAAAGGAAAGGAGGAAGGAAGGGTTAAATCAAGTTTAGCCTCAAGCTGCTCCTTACATATTTTAAGTTCAGCCCAAAGGTTTCTCTGTACCTGGTGACTATAACCTAAATGGAGTTGTAAGCAGACCATAGCCTACTCTCGTGCCAGTCACTGAGTTTTGGCCGATCAAAGGTGGCCAACTGTTCGAACCATGTTCAAATAAGGCAAATGCCAAGCTGTAACCAAGGTGGCTATTTCTGTACCTCACTTCTGTTTTCTGTATGTCACTTTCCTTTTCCTGTCCTTAAATTGTCTTCCACCACGTGGCTGTGCCGGAGTCTCCGAGCCTACTCTGGCTTGGGAGGCTGCCCCATTTGCAAGCTCAGTTAAACTTTGCTCAATTAAACTCTGTTAACTTGAGTGGCTAAGGTTTTTTTTTAGAAGAAAGGAAAGGAGGAAGGAATTAGAGAGGAATAAGAAAAGCTGTCATTATATGCAGTAGATATAACTGGCTACTAGAAAATGCAAGAGAGTATATGACTACTAGCACTAACAAGAGAGTCTAGCAAGGTTTTGGATACACAACCAGCATATAAAAATTAGCAGCAGGTGTTTACACCCCACAATGTAATCCAAAAAAGGATTCCATATAATTGCAGCAAAAATTATTTGATCCCTAAATCTAACAAAAAATCTGCAAGAGAAAACTTAAAGCTGATTTAAATAAAAACATACCATGCTAATAAACAGAAAGACTCAATATCATAATGATGTCAATTCTGTTCTTTCCAAATGAATCTGCAAATGCAATGCCATTTTGAGCAAAGTTTCTAAGGGTTTTCCAAGTGTCTTGCCAAGCTGATTATAAAATTCATATGAAAATCAGAAGTCCAAGAGTTTTAAAGAAGGAAAATTCATCTTCCTAGGTATCATAATTCATCATAAATACATAAATTAAAACAGTATGGAACTGTTCAGAGAACAACAGACAGACCAATGGCATAAAACAGAAATCCAAGAAACAGACTTTCAATTGGTGGCAAATTGGTCCTGAGGCCAGGTGGCGTGACAAAACAGTGGGGAAATACTTGGTAAATGCTACTGAGGCCCAGCTTTGTAAGGCAGGGGGTTTTGAGAGTGGGGAACACCAAACTGGCCTGAGGCAGAGGAAAGCTGACTTGCTTTCTACCTGGCCCCCATCCCCAACACTCCCCAGCCTGGGGACCACTTCTATTCTAGAGCGACAGATTTGCTCTATAAAAACAGTTGCAGTTAGAACTGGGCCATGCTGGGAGGCTGCTGGCAGGGAGGCTGGCAAGAACTCAGGGCTGGGTAGAGGCTCTTGGGGGTGCATGGACAGAAGACACCTGTCTCCTTTTCTGGGGTGCCAGGAGTCCTGGCCGGTGATGGACAGGAATAAGCAGAGGCCCTGAGAGTGGCAGCTGACTTATTTTGGCATGGGTGCACAGTTGCTGAGCTGTTTCCTCTGTGGGTGGCCCAGCTCCCAACCTGAGACCTATCTGAGCATCCATTGCAGCCTAGGTTCTGCTCTTACCTAAGGAATCCTTACAGCCTTCAAGGTTTGTGGAATCTCTATTTTATAGAAAGCAGCAAAGGTGCTCAAAGAGGCTAAGTAACTGGCTTTTTTTTTTTTTTTAATGGAGTCTTGTTCTGTCACCCAGGCTGGAGTGCAAGGGCACGATCTGGCCTCACTACAACCTCCACTTCCCCGGTTCAAAGGGATTCTCCCACCTCAGCCTCCCAAGTAGCTGGGACTACAGGTGCGCACCATTATGCCCAGCTAATTTTTATATTTTTTGTAGAACCAGAATTTTGCCGTGTTGGCCGAGCTGGTCTCGAACTTCTAGCCTCAAGTGATCCACCCGCCTTGGTCTCGCAAATGCTGGGATTACAGGTGTGAGTCAACATGTCTGGCCCCACATGCTTTTTAAAGCAGCTCGTCTGGGATTTGAATGCATGAGCTTCTGACAACACAGGTCAAGAAACATCTCCCACCATACCCCCTTTAAGAGGCCACCAGCACTTCTGTTAGAAGTTGCAGCAGAGAAAGGATCCTTTAGGCACATCTCCCAGATCCTTGCAAAGAGGGGCAAAGGGAACTTGGAGGAGGCCAAGCTCCTGGGAGAAGAACTGTATCTAAATGCAGATGTCCTATTGTTGCCGTCAGAGAAGACACACCCGAAGCTGAGACAGGGCTCTCCCAGAAGTGAAGGAAGATTTCTTAGTAAAAGATTGCAGGTGGGGCTGGAAAGATAGGCTCCTGAAATAGGGGGCTTCTAACATCCTTGGGTGAGCCCCTAAAGCAGGTGGGGGCGGGGAGAGGGTACTTGCAGCGAGTGAGGATAGTTTTAAGGTAATCAATAGTTAGATCTTCATTTTACAAATGGGCCTCCCAACCCAAAGCACCCTGCCAGAGAGGCATCTGAAGACACAGCCCCCCTCCACTTCCACCTCCTGACCTCACCCAGCTCCCCCTCCCCAAAAGCGGGAAGAGGTGATTGGGGTGTGGAGACAGCAAGCACCCCATGACTAGGTATTGATCCTGCAAACCAGGAAGTTTCCAGTTCTTGGCTTTAAGCAGGGCAGATGAAAGCCCTAAATTCGTTGCCCCCTGAGAGACCATTAAAATCACATTGATCGTTACTGACCATAGGACCCACGAATCCTCCCCATCCCATAAGGCAGACATTGCCAGATGACAGATGGGGAAACTGAGGCACAGGAGGCTGTAATAGCCTGCCTGAGGTTGCACACCTAGTAAATGAGCAGGGCTGGGAACTTAAAAGTGTGGCTTTCATCGTGAATTCTGGGGTGTAACCTGGGAGGACTTCACAGAGTGGGTGGGATGACTCTGCAAAGTCCCCATGTTCCCATCCACTTGTCCAAGGCAAGCTTGTTTCCTCAGCACTTCCACTGATACATCAGAGAACAGAGGCCAAATTGGTGCTGAGCAGTCTCATTCACGCACGGATGCATAAACAAAATGGGAACCTCAGAGCAGCCTGTGGACTGGATTTCTGCCCCTGCCATGCACGGATGCTCAGCCTGTCAACTGGATTTCTACCCCTGCACGTCGGTAAGTAGCTGGTTGTGCTCAGGCTGTGCCCAGCTGGCACCCAGCCCCATGGAGTTCGGGGAGTGTCTCCAAAGGGGGAAGGGAATATTGGAATTTATGGTCAATTTGAAGGGTGGCCTGAGGCAGGACATTCACTGCCTGGCAGGTGAAGGCGGACATGATTAGAACTTGGCTAGGGCCTTCAGAGGACTGGTGGGAACAGCCAGAAGAGGATTTTGAAGCGAGGTGTTTGGAAGAATCTTAGCGTTGTCCATTGATATCTTCCACTGCAGTGTTGACGGGTCTTTCAGGGAGTTACTGTAATCAAACCATTTGTCAGGACGCAGGTGCCCGGAATGGTCAAGAAATGTGACAAGGACAACAGGATGGTGAAGTCCTCTCAGACTGGGAGCTGCGTCTGTCCATGTCTGTGTCTGTGTGTGTCTGTGTGTGTCTGTGTCTGTTCACGTCTGTGTCTGTGTGTGTCCATGTCTGTGTCTGTGTCTGTGTCTGTGTGTGTCCGTGTCTGTGTCTGTGTCTGGGTGTGTCTGTGTGGAGGGGTATGAGTTCTCAAATCCTGCCACCTCATGAACAGATCCTTTTCTGGTAGATGCTATTAAACACAGAAGTTACAATTGTAACAATATCTATGCTATACTTATTGTTGTCACCAGCTGTGCATTAATCATTGAGATGATAACTCCAATTCAGGAGTTATCAGGGCCCTATGCCTCAGATAGTTTTAAATTTGCATTTTCTTCTAGGGGAGTATGACAAGTTAATCCAAAAAAAGACAGAAATAAATATTGTTAAATAAATTTGGACTTAGGAGAAACTTTACTGGATAAGATATTCAAACAGAAAGAAAGGGACTATTGCAATGGGGAAGAGGGACTATTACAATAGGGACAGGGGACTATTGCAATGGGGGAGGAGGACCTACTGCAATGGGCGAGAGAGCTGCTGCAATGGGGGAGGAGGACCATTGCAATGGGGAAGGGAGATTATTACACTAGGGACGGGGGACTATTTCAATAGGGACAGGAGGACTATGGCAATGGGGGACAGGGATTATTACAGTAGAGACAGAGGTACTATTTCAATGGGGAAGGAGGACTATTGCAGTGGAGGAGGAGGACCTATTGCAATGGGGGATGGGGATTATTACAATAGGGACAAGGGAACTATTTCAATGGGAGAGGAGAACTATTTCAACAGAGAAGGAGGACCTATTGCAATGGGGAAGGACGACCTGTTGCAATGGGGGAGGAGGACTATTGCGATGGGGAAGGAGGACTACTGCAAATGCGAAGGGGGATTATTACAATAGGGACAGGGGGACTATTTCAATGGGGGAGGAGGACTATTTCCTTTTTTTTTTTTTTTTCTTTGAGACGGAATCTTGCTCTGTTGCCCAGGCTGAACTGCAGTGGCACGATCTCGGCTCACTGCAAGGTCCGCCTCCTGGGTTCAAGCCATAATCCTGCCTCAGCATCCCAAGTAGCTGGGACTACAGGCACCCACCACCATGCCCGGCTAATTTTGTTTTGTATTTTTAGTAGAGACGGGGTTTCACCGTGTTAGCCAGGATGGTCTCCGTCTCTGCACCTCGTGATCTGCCCACCTCGGCCTCCCAAAGTGCTGGGATTACAGGCCTGAACTACCGCACCCGGCCCAGGAGGACTATTTCAATGGAGGAGGAGAACTTACTGCAAACCGGGAGGGAAGCCATTGCAGTGGGGTAGGATATTGTTACAAAGAGGGAAGGAAACTATTGTAATTGGGAATTACAATTGGGAATTGGAAGCAGTTATTCTCCAACCATGAGACCTGCAAGTATCTGAAGAGGTAGGCACAAAGGGATTTTCTTTTGTAGAGAGGAGTAAACAAAACTAGGAAGAGCAGAGTCTGGGGCAGTGACATGGATGGCAGGCACATGGTCAAAGAAGGTTTGACCTGAGGCCAGCCTCTTCTCAGAAGGGGCTGCCTGCAGGCGCAGGCTGAGGGCAGTCCAAGTTTAGGAGCCCAGGGAAGGAAAGAAGCCTAACCAAAGTTTGGTTAATGAGGCTTTTGTTCTGATTGATCAGTGGGCAGAGCAACTCAGCTAATCACTGATGGCCAAAGAATAGAAAGCTGGAAGGCCTCACACTGGCCTTGTCCTAGGTCAACATGGACCATCGGTGACTTGCATGTACATCACATGGGAAGGTCATTCCTTGCAGTAAGCCATTTTCTGGAACACAAAAGGGTAAGAGGATTTCCTAACCTCCAGATAAAGTTCAACGTTGTCAATATTTAATGTATTACATTTAGATAAAATCAGTAGAGGCCATAGAATAGAAATGCAAGTTCACGGAGAAAAGCATTCCCATAAAATTTCTGTCAGAGAGCTGGTTTTCACGCTTTTTAAACGACTAGCGGCTGATGTCAGATTGCTGTGCTAGTTAGATTCCATTGGATACATTTTAAAGATGATGTGAATTTTGTTTAAAATGTCAATATTCAAATTACGCTGATTCCCTACTTGACTAATTAAATGTATGATAGAAGCGTTTAGATATCAGCTTTAAAAGTACAAAAGGGTCGTGGTCTTTCAAAACACTTTAGAAATTCTATAAGTAAAGATCTAAAGACTGCTGCCCCAGGAGTGGGTGGGAGTGTGTCTTCAAGGTGATTCTCAAAGGCTGCCTTAGCCGTGGGTGGTTGCATGTGATCCCATCAGCAGCCCAGTCCAAGTAGAACTGGAGGACAAGACGCGCCCCTCAGCCTAGTGGTCAGCCCTCTGGCCTGGAGGCTGCAGGTGACTCCTGTGGACTGACAGGCTTAGTAATGGAAGTGCTTACTGCTCAGGTCCCAATCCCTGGGGGACCCAGGCCTCAGGAGGATTTTCACCTCCCAGGTGACTCCCAGGTAACTCCCAGATGAGACAGGTTGAAAGCCTCCACTGGTAAAAAGGCCCAGTGCACCAATAAGCAAAGGGTTTTTCCTTCTTTGTTTTTGTTTTTAACGTTTATTTTGGGTTCAGGGATACATGTATAGGCTTGTTACATGGGTAAATTGCATGTCACAGGGGTTTGGTGTGCAGATTATTTCACCACCCAGGTAATAGGCATAGCACCCAATAGTTTTTCTGCCCTCATCCTCCTCCTTTCCTCCACCCTCAAGTAGACTCTAGTGTCTGTTGTTCTCTTCTTTGTGTCTATGTATACTCAATGTTTAGCTCCCACTTATAAGTGAGAACACATGGTATTTGGTTTTCTGTTCCTGTGTTAGTTCTCGTAGGATTATGGCCTCCAGGTCCATCCATGTTGCTGCAAAGGACACAACCTCATCCTTTTTTATGGTTGCGTAATGTTCCATGGTGTATATGCACAACATTTTCTTCATCCAATCTACCGTTAATGGACATTTAGCTTGATTAACAGACACTGTTCAAAAGAAAACATACACGTGGCCAACAAGCATATGAAAATGTTCAACATCACTAATTATTAGATAAATGCAAATCAAAACCACAGTGAGATACCATCTCACACTAGTCAGAATGGCTATTATTAAAAAGTCAAAAAAAATAACAGATGCTGGCAAGGTTGTAGAGAAAAGGGAACGTAAATTAGTTCAGCCATTGTGGAAAGCAGTTTGGCAATTTCTCAAAGAACTTAAAGCAGAATTACCGTTCGACCCAGCAATCCTATTATTGGGCATATACCCAAAGGAATATTAATTGTTCTACTGTAAAGACGCATGCATGGTGTGTTCATCACAGCACAATTCACAGAAGTGAATTTTTTTTTTTTTTGCTTTGTATTTGACACACTGTAGCTGATCGACCTGAGAAACAAAGAGATGTAACTCTTTGCTACTAACTGAACCCAAGCCCTGAGTTGTCTCAAGTTTCCTCTTTTCCTGTTTTTCTCAGGTAGAGTTTCTCTCCTTTAGCTCATTCTGTCCTGAGAGAAACACCACTCCCAGATGTTGACCCATCTGTAGCAGGAATTCTCCAAGTGTGGCCCCTCCCCGGCCAGGCACGGGTCTGGGAGGAAGCCGGCAAGAAGAACCAGCCTGCTTTGGGTTTTCACCTGGAAAAGAGGCAGAGTTATGTTGATTTTAGTTTGTGTAAAGCAATGAGCTATTTGCCTATAGCTTATGAAATAAATTATTAAAGATTACAGGCCGGGTGCAGTGGCTTACGCCTGTAATCCCAGCACTTTGGGAGGCCGAGGCGGGCGGATCACGAGGTCAAGCGATCGAGACCATCCTGGCCAACATGGTGAAACCCCGTCTCTACTAAAAATACAAAAAAAAATTAGCTGGGTGTGGTGGCTCACGCCCGTAGTCCCAGCTACTTGGGAGGCTGAGGCAGGAGAATGGCGTGAACCCAGGAGGCGGAGCTTGCAGTGAGCAGAGATCATGCCACTGCAAATCCAGCCTGGCGACAGAAGGAAACTCTGTCTTAAAGAAAAAAAAAAAAAAAGATTACTACTAATGTTATGTATTCCCTAGCTAAAATGAGCAGCCTGCTACTTTACAAAAAATTCCAAAGTGGCCCCGACGGTGCCCCGAGCGCTTCCCGCTTCTCCCGTATTCATGAAGCTGCCTCATATCCCGGGAACTAGGCCACACTGGCCATTAAAGACACCATCCTATGAGAAAATCCATAGACAATTTAACAGTGTGGATTAGTCCGATCTTTACTTAAAATATAAAATGTGTTAATTTCATGACACACATTAGAAAGGTCAGAGGTTGTGTGTATATAAATTCCAATTTGCCACATTGTTTTTTTCCCCAAGCTCTCATTTGATGAAGCCATTTCATTCTAACTCTCCTTGCCTCTATGACATACAGTCTTCTTGTCACAGACGTGCCTTTTGAGCTAATCTTTTCCAAGAGAACATTATAAGGTCTTCAGTTTCCTCTAATTTCTTTGAGCTCTGCTGACTTCAAGATACTGTTGCTGGAAACTTTATCCCTAGCTATAAGTACTATTTATATAACATTAGAACATTGTTTCTTTTTCATTCCTTTTGTAAGAGAATTTACACAACATAGACAACCTATTGCTCTTAATGTGGTCTTTACATGGCTTTTTTTTTTTTTTTTTATGGAGTCTCACTCTGTCACCCAGGCTGGAGTGCAGTGGCGCGATCTCGGCTCACTGCAACCTCCAACAAGGCTTATTTTTAACACCCTACACCTCTGAATATGAGGTCATACCTCCTGGAATAATTCAATCAGTGTTAAATATCTTTTCTTCTTTATCTACTGTTAGTGATTCACCCCCTTGGCCACTCTGGACGTCCCCAGCAAGCACAGATTGAGGTCAACCCAGGCTACTGTGCCTCCTGGAAAAAGAAACTGGCCTTTTGTAGAAAAGCTATTGCTGTTATGTTTCACAATAAAAACATGAGTTTAAAAAGCAAGTATAAGAATGCCTTATAAAAGACTTCATGAGAATTTAAGTGGAAAGCAACCTACTAATCTCTTAGAAGGTTATTTTTTGAGGGGGAAGAATATTTAGGAACATATTCAGTGATTGTGATTGCTGAAGATTTTGAATTTGTGGTATCATTAGTGTTGTTTTGAGTTGGCTGTGGTTTTCCATTGCTGCTTCATGCTTTCTGCTTATAAGTTACTCTTAATATCAGTCTTAGTATTATCAATTTGATTTTACTCTTGAGTTAACAAATTGTTAATCAATTTGTGTTGTTTGGTTAACTCAGGAGTAATATGTTAATAGAACTGTCTAGGATTTTCCTGTAACTAAGCCTGGAGCCTTGTACCATTGGAGGTCACAGGTGCTACCTGAACTTTCTCTGCCAGATAAACATATGTGGATGCAGCCTAATCCCTACAGGCCTTATTCAGGCATTAACAATCTGCTGCCTGTAAATCTGCACAGATGAAAATATAGGCAAAATTTTCTCACAGTAGGTATATTAAAACTATCATATTATTTGTAACTGTATGGAGTGTTGTTCATAATTCAAGTAATATATATAAGCCAATATTCTCTTCCAATGGAAGCATAAATAAGTCATTCATAAACATTTCTAGGGCAAGTTGAATATTTCCTTGTCTCCATTTTGTTGTTATCACCAAATTCTTTTTCTGATGCAGCATGAACATGGGTAGATACTGGCAGAACTCTAGGTCTTTTGCTCTAATTTAGTTCATTGTGATCAAGGAAGATTCTGAATTAGTTGATCTCTAAATTCTATCTACTTTTGATTTCTAGGTACTCAGGAGAGGTATGCAGTGGGGTGTGTGCAACTGTGCACTCCCATGCACACAAGCTCACACACTCAAGTTACATGTATACATATGCAGGAAGGCACAAGTGTATGTACACATAGACACACACTTTCACACAGGCACCCCTGTCATCCTTTGTTTTCTTTTCAGCAATTCCATTCTCCAGTTCAAGATTCACCCAGCGAGAGTGAGGACACTTCAGTCTCTACTGATGGTAGAAGGGGAGGAAGAGAGAAGGAAAGGGAGTGAAGAATCATGGAAAGTTTCATGTGTTCCATTAAATAATCATATTTTTGTAGTCATATAGACTGATCTGAAATGGTTCTTTCATTTCTCATTTCTTTTCTCTCATTTCTCTTCTCAGGAAATAAAAATGACTTAATAATGAAGCCCGAAATAAACTGTCTGAGAGGCTTTACATGGTGGTTCATGTCTGTAATCCCAGCACTTTGGGAGGCTGAGGCAGGTAGATCATTTGAGGTCAGGAGTTTGAAACCAGTTTCACCAACATGGTGAAACCCTGTCCTACTAAAAATACAAAAATTAGCTGGGTGTGGTGGCACGTGCCTGTAGTCTCAGGTACTTGGGAGGTTGAGGTGGGAGAATTGCTTGAACCCAGGAGATGGAGGTTGCAGTGAGCCAAGATCGTGCCACTGCACTCCAGCCTGGGCGACAGGAGTGAGACTCCATCTCAAAACAAACAAACAAACAAATAAAAAACAAAAAATACTGCCTGAGAGCCACATTGCACAGAAAGGTTGACCCTCAGTTGGCATCTGACCCGTTCTGAGCAATCCCCCAGCCCTCACAATGGTCAGACTTTGACTCGTGGACGAAGCAGGTTGGGAGGAGCTGGTCACAGAGCTGTGCCTAAACCAGGCCAGCCGCCTCCCCACTTGGTGTGAATGACACACGATCTCATTCAATCTTTCAAGCAGTGTTCTGTCTTTTAGTTCTGGCTCAGGTAAGGGAACTGAGGGCATTTTGGGTCTGGATAATTGCCTTGGGCCTGGAGACTGACGAAGGTTTTTAGGGGCCATTACTTTCAAATAACAAATGCCTTCCGAACTGTAAATTTCTGTAGACTGCCAAGCAGCACAGCAAAGGGGAATGCACAGCAATCATCCAAATACACTCTCAGGTTCACCACTTCATCCTCTGTCCTCCCAAACTTAGCAGAAATGGCAAGGTGTCCCTAGAGGATGGTTCTCAGCTCTAGAGAATCTAAGCCAACCATTGAAATTCCAGCTTCCTTGAGAGTAATTGGTCAGAGCCCCCAGGTCTAAGCCAATCAACACAAGGCATTTCCATGGTAGCCAGGAATTGGCTCAGAAATGGACAGGAGACCAATTAAAGCCAATGAAACAGCGGGGAGGTTGGCTGGAAGCTGCTGGAAAAAAAAATCCCTTGCTCTGTAAAGGGAAGACGTCTTTCTCTGTCACTAAATGTTACCATGTGTATACACTATGACTGCTGTGGCCATCTGTCAACCAACCACTTTTAGAATGAAGCTTAGAGACACAAAAATACCTTGATATTTGGTGACCTTTTAAATTAATCAAAGTCCCAGTAAATGGTACATTGAAATTGGGAAAATTTAGGGAAAGTTTAATAAAGCAACTGTTTTAAAAGGTGTAGAATGGATAAGGGAAGTACTTGCTTGAAGTTAGTGAATGTGGGAGGAGGTGTCCCCATCCTGTTCTCCACCACCAAGTTCTGAAAGTGGGGTTGGGAGGTACATTCCCAGAACCTGAAGACCGAGAGCCTCATGGATAGGCCTTCTGGGAGGAGGCTGCACCAGCCTGGTGGTGGGGGAGCCTACAGGGAGACAGCTAGGGAAATAAATACCCAAACTCACTTTGCTTTCTACTATGATCACCTGCTGATGCTCCCCATTTGCTGAATTCAAATGGAAGTCTGTAAGGTCAGCTTGCTGGGACAGAGAGGGCTGCTGAGGCAACCTGGAAGGACAAGTGCAAGCTGGGCGCGCAGCCTCTTAGAGCAACTGGACACTGCTGGATTTGCAGTTGCATGAGGCTGTCAATTGCTTTATTTTAAGGACACTTTGAATTGCCATTTCTGCTTATTGCACTCAAAAGTATCTTAACATGCATAGAGAAAATATTCTACATACAAAGCCATCCTAAAAATAAAAAATGTTATGGGTTAGGAAGGGAATGGATATACACAGAAGGGGCAGGCAGAACCCACAGACGTAGAAATGGGCAGAGCCACCAGGATCCCAGCTCCTGAATGGGAAGGGGCATCTGTGGTGTGTGCTTCAGGAGCTTAGAGTCAGCCTCTTTAGGAAACAAAGAGTAGGAGCAGGACTTTGCTCCCAGGAGTAAAAGGCCAGGTTGCTTTGATAAGGACTGCTTGTCTGACCTTGGAAGAGGATGAAGTTCGAGGTGGAGTTAAACGCAGGCCTACCAGCCACAACAGAGAGGTGAGAGAAGAAGGAGAGCTAAACAAACCAACCGATGGGAGCTTGCAAAAGAGTGTTTCAAAGCCGGGGGAAAAATACACGGCTTGAAAAAATTTACAATAAATGCGACAAATTGGAGAACGCTTCTGAGGAAATCTAAATGATAGACCAATCATCAGAGGATTTATTTAACTGTGCGTGATGTTCAAAGAGATGAAAGAAGGGACAACCATAGGAAAGAACAAAAATAGGGTGCTGTGAACAGCTTGAGCAGCTATCAACATGAAGACATGGATTAGATAAATGAAGGATTGGAGATTCTGAAAATAAAAAACTATAAATATTGAGATAAACAATAAACAAGTAAATGCAGTTAAAGCGAGAAACAGCAGATTGTACCAAGGAATTAATGCTAACAGGACAGAGAGACAAAGAAGTAAAAACATATGAAAGAGACAAAATAATATGGAAAATAATATAAGACACTCCAACATGCGTCGAATAGACGTTCCAGAAGTAGAGAATACAGGAAATGATGGAGGACATATGCAAATTATAATACCTGACAATTTTCCAAAATTGAAGATAGACATGATTTTCCAAATAGAAAGATAACATTGAGAAACAAGGAGAATAAATAAAGATAAATTCATAGTCAGATTCAGTGCATTAAAAACGCAGGATATCGAGGAAAAAGAGAAAATCTAAAGGCCACTAGAGCAAAAAAGATTAAAAAAAAAAAACCTACACAAAGCCAGGAAGATTAGGCTAAGAGCTGACATCTCAACATTAAGAATGGAAGGCGGCTACTCAGGAGGCTGAGGCAGGAGGATGGCTTGAGCCCCAGGAGTTCAAGTCCAGCCTGGGTAACACAGTGAGACTGTGTCTTAAAAATAAATAAATAAATAAATAAATAAATGAATAAATAAATAAAAAGAGGAAGGTGGTGAGTGAAAATATTCAAAAGTCAGAGGAAAATGACTTTCAATCTAGAATTCTGTAAACCACCAAATTTTTATTAAGATTGAATTCAAAATAAAGACTTCAGACTGAAAAAGACTTAAGAGTTTACCAGACAGACTTTTGATGAAAACTATAAATAAGTAGTTCTCAACCTTGCGTGCCCATTAAAACCACCAGGACATTAAAAAATTCCAATATCCAGACCAAACCTAGACGCAGGAGGTGTTGCTTTTTGATCTTCCCAGGTGATTGCAGTGTTCAGCCAGGGTTGACATCACTGCTTCACCTAATTACTCCAGAAGAAGAAAACTGAATTCAGAAGAGGTTACCAAAAGCACCAAAATCAGTCAACTGCCAGTTAACAATGAACTATTATTTGGGGATGGGATCCTCTGCGTGACAGTTTCATTGCTTGGTGTGAGGGTTTTTGAACAATTTGAATTTCATTTGTCTTATTCTCTCCCAAGTGAGTTTTTCCCGTTCCTTTTTCAAGTAACTTATATTTGTTCTGGGGAGAAGGGCCGGTTGGTGGCCTCATGTTATTCACATCAATGGATTGTAATCTCACTGCACATTAGAAACTAGTCCCTGTGGTTCCACTTTAATCTGTAAGCAATGAGGCTCACCTACAGGAGTTTTCAAATCTCTCCAGGGGCAGCCAGGTTTGAGAACCACCGAATTAGTTCTCTGGGTCAAGAACACCGGAAGAAATGAAAAGGAGAAGGGAGCATTGAGTCTACTGAGTAGTTGTGGAGACCCCTTAGAAAGAACAGCACTGAGTTCTTTAGAAGGCACAGAATTGGCTCATTTTCATGACTATCTTAGGTAAAGAATCAGTGCATTAAACAAATTATTGTTTTCTGAACAAATTAGCAATATCGAGAGTGTGTTGGTAATTTAGAAAATTGCTTATTTTTATTTCTTCTTGGCCTATTTCTACTATTCACATCTGGAACAGCCAGCTCATTCGAGGGTGTTGGTGGTTCAGAAATCTAGTCTCAGCCAAGCTTTTTCTGGGGGGACTTTGGATGAGTCAGTTTATCGTTTGGTGCGGTTACTTCCTTAACTATGGTGGGGAAATCCAACTAATCTTATACGTATGTGTGTTTTACAACGATTTGATACCACGCTCTGGGCAAGGCACTGGGTGGTTATTGGACAATAAGGTGATTGCATGGGGCTTCCTTGAAAGCCTAGTGACCTTCATTCAAGCATTTCATTTTAGTTCATTTCAACAAGCATTACCTGGAGCGTCTGTTACACAGATGCCCTGAAGCCCAGGATGAGTAAGACACCATCCCTGCCCCGAAAATTGAAATCTGTCATAAATAATTATTCTTGGAACAGGAGTTGCCAATGTGAATGCCTAGGGAACAAGACGGTGATGCTGTAAGTCCAGAAGGCAGTGAACAGGAAAAGGGTTATTTATGTGAGCACAAAAAGCAAGGCGCTCATTAACCCAGCTGTCTAAACAAGGGCATCTCCAAGTCGACTTCCGTGAGACCTTATCACTAAAATAAAAGCTGGCCAACTTTGGAGGAATTAAAGCACTCCCTTCTAGAATCAAACTGCTGCCCAGCCTCTCAGGGTTTTCCACACTTTCATATGCGTAAAAACCCCTGGCACGCTTGGTGTAAAATGCTGATTCCCTGGTCCTACCTGCACAGACGCTGCATCAGTGGGTCTGAGGCAGGGCCCGGGCATCTGCATTTTAAATCAGCTCCCAGGAAAATTGTTGCAGGGGTGGGTCACACTTTGTTAAACCTTGTGGGTGTGGGCACTTCTCCCTGCAGCTTCTTCCTCTAACAGCCGGGTGTGTCCGCTGGGTCCCTTCGGGCCGACCTCCTCTGGGCAAAAGTCACTTCTCTACTGACCTGAAACCTACCACACAGCTCAGTAATGGCTCTGATAAACAGGGGTGTCTCATTTATTGTTTCTTTCCTGGAACACTTTATGGTCATCAGTGAGCTGTCACCATGAGGGCTCATCCAGTCTCAAGGCAGAGAGCCTCCCCGGCAGTCAGCAGTGGCTCAGGGGCCCAGGTAGCAGTGTCCTGCTGGCAGGGTCAGGTGACTAGTCCCCTGCAGAGTCTCTAGGTAGGTGGGCTTTAGAGATCCTCTGGTTTGATTCTCTCATTTTACATATGGAGAAACTGAGAAACCGAGACTTTAGAAAGGCCATGTGCTTCCCTAGGTCCCAGCACTGAGGCGGAACCGGGCTCTGCTCGGGCTTCCTGCTCCCTTCCTCTCTGCTCCAACCTGCTCCAGCCCCTTTATCCTCGCTTTACCAGATTCTGCCACGTTTGGGGGTATTTGAGGAGTGCCACATTTTGCAGGATTCTCCATCAGCACAGAGTGCCTGTCGTGTGTCGACTCCCAAGGCCAGCACACCTGCACCACTGGATGTGCCTGAAGTCTGCCTCTATGGCCCTAGAGCAGTGTGGAGGGGACCCCAGCTTTCTCCCCACCTGGGGCAGGATCACTTGCCTTACTTGCAGGGGGATGGATGGCTGGTGTGCGCTCTGTTGCGCTCTCTCTCTCACACACACACACACAGACACACACACACACACACACCCTCACAGATAAGGAGCACCATTGGATTGGTCTGCTCAGGCCAAGATCACAGCCAGAGGAGAGAAAGAAGCATGACCCACAATAGCATCACCATCAACCATGAGGCATCATCACTGCCCCCAAAATAACACAGACAAGGGAGGGCCAGGGACTCAGCTTTGGGGTCACCACCATGGGGGCCAGAATGAGCCTTCATCACCGGGTTTGCAAGGTGTGGGCCGGAGGAGCACTGGCAGGCAAAGGCTGCAGTAGGACCGCCCAGGGAGCAGTGGCTTGAGCCGCCCAGACACAGAGACACGTGGCAGGCAGCATGTTGAATTTTAACCAGAATTTAATGTAGGCAGTTTTAACTTTTGCCTTAAAAGTAAGAAAACAAACTAAAAAAAAAAAATGAAAACAAAACAAAGCAAACTACCACTCAACAGAATAGGAAAAGCGCCACACGGGCCTTCGGGCTCCACATATGTGGCCTGGCCCGGCTCCTCCAGCCTCTCGGAGGGGGACAGCTGGCAGGCGGATCTTGGCCTGGAAGGTTCTGGAGGCAGCTCTCCTGAAGGAGTCACCTGTTCTGCCATTAAGTGGCCGTGTAATGCTCCCCAGCCCTGCAGTTACCCAGGGAAATCCCCTAGCAGGGAGCTGTGGCTGCTGTTCCCCTTTGGCCTGGAAGTTTGTCCAGGTTGGGGCAGCAACGGGGTGAATGGCCTGGAACCTGAATGTCCAAGGGCCTCGCCCAGCTGTACTTCCTCCTCTCACGTGGCCTCTCTAAGGAGTGAATTATGAAGTCATCCTCACTGCGGCCCCTCCACCACTCCAGCTCCTAAAGGGCTGGCTTGGTCAAGCTGCCTCGGAGGGTCACCAGCCTTGGGATACGACACCTGCAGGCGGTGGGCGCTGCCCCGGAGCCACACCATTCCATCTGCTCCGACTGTGTCTCACACTGTCTCCTTCCTCCCCTTCCTGGGCAAACTTCTCAAAATAGCATCTGCTGCTGAAAGCTTCTCACCACCTCCTCATCTGTAGTGCCCTGTAGGCTGGAGTCCACCTAGAACTCTACAACCACTGCTCTAAGAAGGCCCATGCCCTCCCGTTTTCACCCACTGGCCCTGGTGTTGTTCTCACCCTCAGATTTTGGCAGCACATGCCCCTTCTTTAGATGGGCACCTTCTTTTGCCTTCTCTCCCACCAGGACACTCATTCCCCCTCCATGCCCCCAAGTACACACACCTGAGAAGTTTCCAGTTCTTTGCTCCGCATCTCTTCCCCTTTGGCACTCTGCGTGCTGCTGTCTGCCCCTTCTGAGGTGTCTGGATGAGCGATGCTCCATCTACCCTCTCTCCTAAGCTCCATCCAACAGCCTTGGGACCAGGAAGTTGGTCCTGCTGGGTCATTTGCAGAGTTGCTGGGGCACCTCAGAGAGAAACAAGATGGCGCAGGGGGCCATCAGCAGTGCACAGCCAAGTCTTCAGGTGACAGTGCTGAACAGGGGTCTCAGGGGAGCTGGAAGAAAAGTCTGTCATTTAGGCCACTTGGCACAGCTCCAACCAGAGGTGACCTGCCTCCCACCTCCTCTTCTTCATCCTCCCCTTTGCTTCTTGACCTGCCTGAAGAAGACCCCTGGGTCTGGACAGCTGGGCCTCTGGCTGCCCCAGCAGGAAGCTCGTGGTCCTGGAGTCCTGGGAGTCCAGGCTGGAAGATGTTTACCCTCCAGGTGTCAAGCACCCTGGGTGTGTCCAGGTGGTGGAGGAGGAACTGGCTCTTGAAAGAAGATGTCCTTCCCATCTCTTCCCTCCGCAGCAATTTCTACTGAGTTCTAGGTGGACACCAGATGGCAAGAGGCAGAGTGCAGGGGGACGGTGAGAAGCTGCAGGTAGCGGATGTTGATTTCGAGAAGTTTGACAGGGAAAGGTGGGAAGGAGACCCTACGAGGACTGGAGGGACCCGTGAGTATGAGAAGGGGGCACGGAGAGATTGAAGGGGACGGGTCCTGAAAGAGCCCGGAGGACAGAGAGTCTGGCAAGTCCCAGGCGCTGCCCTCACAATCCGATTGAGAGGCATGGAGGGGCTGCGGCAGCGGCTCAGGGCTGTGTTTAAAATTGGCTGGCAGAGTTCACTGCTGGGCATTGGGATGTCCTGCAAATGGCTCAACACGCAGGACGCAGAGGCTTTTTCACAGAACTGTTTGGAGCCACGTGCCTCTCTCTCTCCTGAAATGAAAGATTTGGGAAAGGTGACAATGCTGAATTTTCTTCTTCCTCTCTAGATATTCTTTCTGCTACATTTGATGGAGCTTCCAAGAAAAAGTAGATAGTAACTAAAACTCTCTTTGATTTCAGACTTGATACATATTTTCAGCTTGAGGAACCTGATTTCTCTGTTTAGTAAAAGGTGTCTGGGTTCAGTGGCTCATGCCTATAATCCCAGCACTTTGGGAGGCCGAGGAGGGCAGACTGCCTGAGCTCAGGAGTTTGAGACCAGCCTGGCCAATGTCGTGAAACCTAATCTCTACTAAAAATACAAAAAATAGCCAGGCATCGTGCCAGGCGCCTGTAATCCCAGCTACTTGGGAGGCTGAAGCAGGAGAATCACTTGAACCCAGGAGGTGGAGGTTTTGGTGAGCTGAGATGGTACCACTGCACCCCAGCCTGGGCAACAGAGTGAGACTCTGTCTCAAAAAAATAAAATAACATAAAATAAAAGTAATAAAGAAAACATGTAAAAATGTGCTCTTGGGTGTACCTGGGAATGGTTCACGTTTGCCCTTTCGAAGGCAGCAAGGCAGAGAGAAAGGCATGTGGAATTTGCAGTCAGATGGACCAGACTGGGTTTGAACTAGGGGTCTGGTCGTTACCCACAGGTGACCCCATTGCCTTCATCTCTCTGAGTCTCAGTTTCTTCCTGAACACCGTTAATCGTTTCAGGCCGGGCATGGTGGCTCATGCCTGTATTCCCAGCACTTTGGGAGGCCGCGGCAGAAAGATCACTTGAGCCCAGAAGTTCAAGACCAGTCTGGGCAATATGGTGAAACCCCAACTCTACAAAAATATACAAAAAAGTTAGCTGGGCATGGTGGTGCACCAGTAGTCCCAGCTACTCAGGAGGCTGAGGTGGGAGAATCTCCTGAGCCAGGGGAGGTCGAGGCTCCAGTAAGCCTTGATCCCACCACTGCACTCCAGCCTGGGCGACAGAGTGAGACCCTCTCTCAAAATAATAATAACAATTAATTGTTCCGACAGTGCAGGAAATGCCTAGAATCGCACTCGCCCCACATGTAACACCTTCCTGCATTCCCGCTGCATTTAGCAGACGGTTCAGTTTCTGTGGTGACCAGTGAGGCTTGTGAGTCACTTGTTCCTGAAAACTAGATCAAAACTTTGCTCTCATATGCCTGGTTGTTTCCTTGTTGCTAAATCTTTTTTCCTTTGTTTTTCGTTTTTTTTACAGCTTTCTTCTCAACCAACATCTGGAAGCTATTCAGTGCTGCATACACTTCCTGCAGGCTGCCCCTCTGTTCTCTCACCCTTCTCATCTCACGTGATTGATCACCTGACAAGCTACCTGGATTTCCTAGTGCCCCAGAGTTGCCCTCAATCAACACACAACACGTTCCCATGTGGAATCTTCACCAAGTGTTCATTTCTTCCATTACAGGAAATAGTATTCTCTTCCTGTCCCCAAAACTTTGCAGTAAAGACCCCTGACAATCTAGTTCAAATGTCAGTCATGACACTGCTGGCTTTCTTTTTACAAGACTGTGTGAGTCCCCCTGCAAAAAAGTCAAACTGAATTTTATCACATGATATCTACTATAGTCCTTTGCACAGGCACATGCTTTCATTTCTCTTGGATAGATACCCGGGAGTGGCATGGCTGGATCATATGGTTGGTGTATGTTTATTTTTATATGGTACAGTCTGTAGATATGAAGTATGTTTTCATTTTAAAGTAATTATACAGCAACATTGAATTTGGAGGGTGAATATTAACAGCTATATAGATTCATGTAACTGCCACCCATTCAAGATATAGAACATTCCTATCACTCCAAAACTCCCTCATTCTACCCCCTGATAGTCACATCTTTCCCTATCCCCAAACTCTGGCAGTCACTGGTTTGTTCTCCATCACTATCTTTTTGTCTTTTTGAGAATTTCTTTTTAAATTTTTTTCACCACTGATCAGAAGGCAGAGAATTTTATTTAAAGGTGTGTGCCAGTAATCCCAGCTACTCAGGAGGCTGAGGCAGGAGAATCGCTTGAACCCGGGAGGCAGAGGTTGCAGTGATCCAAGATGGAGCCACTGCACTCCAGCCGTGGTGACAGAGCAACATGCCATCTCAAAAATAAAAATAAAAACAAAAAAATAAAGGGAATTGGGCAGCATGTAGCATTTAACAGGCTTCTTTCACTAATCCTCTGATATTAAACCTAGTTGTTGAGTGCACCAATAATTTGTTCCTTTTTATTGCTGGGTAGTATTTCACGGTATGAATGGACCACAGATTGTTTATCTATCACCTGTTGGAGGACATTTGGGTTGGTTCCAGTTTTTAGCAATTGTGAATAGAGCTGCTGTAATAAACTTTCATTTCAGGCTTTTGTGTGAACAGAAGTTTTTAGGTTTATGAAGTAAATTTCAGGAGTGAGGTTGCTGGATCATATAGGATGTGTGTTTAACTTTTTTTTAATAGACTTTATTTTTTGGAACAGATTTAGGTTGACAGCAAAATTGAGCAGAAAGTACACAGATTTCCTATATGGTCCCTCCCCCTCTCCTCCCTGACATGCACAGCCTCCCCACTATCGATGTTCTGTGGCAGAGCACACATTGTTACCATCTATGGCCTACATTTATACGTCATAATCATCCAAAGTCCATAGTTTAGGGTTCACACTTGCTATTTGTATTTTATGAGTTTTGACAAATGGATCATAACGTGTCCACCCTGATACCATTATACAGAATTGTTTCACTGTCCTAAAACTCCTCTGTGCTTCACTGATTCATCCCTCCCTCCCCACCAACTCTTGGCAACCACTGAGATTTTTACTGTCTCTGTAGTTTTGCCTTTCCCAGAACGTCATGTAGTTGGAATCATACAGTATACAGCCTTTCAGACTGCCTTCTTTCACTGAGTAATATGCATTTAAGTTTCTTCCGTGTCTTTTTATGGCTTGATAGCTCATTTCTTTTTAGTGGTGAATAATATTTCATTGTATGGATGTACCACAGTTTATTTATTCATTTACCACTGAAGGGCATCCTAACTGCTTTCAAGTTTTAGTAATTAGGAATGAAGCTGCTATAAATGTCTGCATGCGGGTTTTGTGTGATCATAATTTTGTTTTTATTTTTGAGATGGAGTTTCGCTCTTTTTGCCCAGGCTGGAGTGCAATGGCATGATCTTGGCTCACTGCAACCTTCACCTCCTGGGTTCCAGTGATTCTCCTGCCTCCAGAGTAGCAGGGATTACAGGCGCCCACCACCACACACAGCTAATTTTTGTATTTTTAGAAGGGGTGACACCATATTGGTCAGGCTGGCCTTGAATTCCTGACCTCAAGTGATTCACCCACCTCAGCCTCCCAAAGTGCTGGGATTACAGGTGTGAGCCACCACGCCCAGCTGATCATAAATTTTTAGCTCACGTGGGTAAATACCATGATTGTTGGATTGTATGGTAAGAGTATGTTTAGTTTTACAAGAAATTGCCAATTTTTTTTTTCCAAATTGGTTGTAGCATTTTGCATCCCACCAGCAATTGACGAGAGTCCTCACCAGTGTTTGCTGGTGTTGGCATTTCAAATTTTGGGTACTTGAATACGTTTGTAATAATATCTCATTTTGTTGTAATGTTTGACTTTTTAAGGAACTGTGAAATTGTCTTCCAGAGTGGCTGTACCATAAGCAATGCCTGAGAGCTGCAGTGGCTCCACATCCTTGCCAATATTTTGTGTGGCTACTCTTTTTAAATTTTAGTAACAAAGTTTCTGTCCATTTGACCCAGCAATCCCATTACTGGGTATATACTCAAAAGAATATAAATCATTCTACCATAAACATACATGCACATGTATATCCATTGCAACACTATTCACAATAGCAAAGACATGGAATCAACCTAAATGTCCATCAATGATAGAGTGGATAAAGAAACTGTGGTACATATGCACCAGGCAATACTATGCAGCCATAAAAAAAGAGCAAGATTGTATCCTTTGCAGGAACATGGATGGAGGCCATTATCCTTAACCAATTAATGCAGGAACAGAAAGCCAAATGCTTCCCATTCTCACTTATAAGTGGGAGATAAATGATGAAAACATGGGGACACATACAGGGGAATAACAGACATTGGGACCTACCTGAGGGTGGAGGGTGGGAGAAGGTTAGATTAGAAAGAATAGCTATTGAGTACTAGGCTTTTGTACCTGGGTGACTAAATAATCTGTACAATAAACCCTGTGCCATGAGTTACCTATATAAAAAACCTGCATATGTACCTCTGAACCTAAAATTAAAGTTAAAAAAAAAGAAACACAGGTTCTTATCAGCTTTTTAATGCTTACATAATAAATAGAGCACAGGCATGTTTCACTGAGTCCTCTGCTTGGGTCTCAGCCAAGCTCTAATCCAGGTGTCTGGCTGGCTAAGTTTGCATCGAGCTTTAACCAGAGAAAAGATCCACTTCCAAGTTCACTCATCTTGTTGGCAAGGTTCAGTTCTTTTCAGTTGTTGGACTGAAGGCTTCAATTTCCTGTTGTCCAGAGAGCACCTCAGCTCCTAGAGGTGCCCTTAGTTCCTGCCACGTGGGTTATCCAACATGACCACTTGCCTTCTCAAAACCAGCAAAGCAGAGAGAGAGAGTCCAACAAAACTGATGTTAAATTTTACATTATTGTAACCATGGACATCTGGCCACCTTTGTGGTAGTCAGTTGGTTAGATGCATGTCACAGATCCTTCCCCACACTCATGGGGAAGGAATTGAACAAGGTCGTGAACTCCAGGATGGGGGCGGGTTACTGAGGCCATTTGAAGAGTCTGTCCACCACAAATATAAAGCTGGGAAAGGCTATAATATACCAGCGAAACCAAAACAAATAAACAGAATTTTAACATGTAAAGGACAAAGAAATTATTCTGGGAATAGAGGAAATTGTCAAAAAAATTATTATGAATTTGTACATTCTTAAAACCAAAACAGCATGATGTAAAAGAAAAGCGATCAAAAATAAGAAAGCACATATGAAAAATGTTAATCCAATAGTTGAACTATTTTAATAATCAATCATAAATAAAGACAGGAAAACTTCCAAGAGAGTAGAGACTCATCATGTTTCTAATTTTTTTCATCAACATATTCAATAAAAAATAAATAGAATGTATGCAGGACTTCGAAGTTATGATGGTAAATTCTACAAGAAATGAGGAGTGATTAATTATCTTTGAGGAATTGGGTGGGAGTGAGAGAAGGATAAGCTGGTTTATGATATCTTTTAATAGTAGCTACAGTTCTTAAATATATGATTATATTGCTTTAACTTTAAAAAAAAAAATAGACAATGACAGTGCCAGGACTTTAACTTCAAGAATGAAAAACAAATCTAAGCGAACCATAGAATGGCATTACCTTGACAAATATAACCTGTTCTATATTTTGGCTCCCTGTCCTATGGATTCAGATCCCTGGCTTTTCAATGAATGCATCTGTAGTAGTAGACTCACATTAATCAATGTAACAGAGACTGATGTATAAACCGTAACACTAACTTACAATTTATAGTGAAGTACACAATCACCAGAGACCATTTTTCTTCATAGAGAGCCTAGGAATCCAAACTATAATCAGTGAATTGCAGTGGTAGATCTGGGTTCACAACAAGGGAGTCAGTTGGATAAATGGGATATATGGAATCTTTTGATGGAAGAGTCTTGTTTAGGGTATGGGAATATTTATCGTCCTTGCCCCTAGACTAAGTTTCTATAGGCCCAGCCAATCTTTGTCTCTGTGACCCTCCTTTTACTCTGCTTGCTTGGCTGATAAAATTGGCCCTTCATTTACACACCTAATTGATTAAGACATGACATCATTCAGGTCATTGTCAAGTTAAGCTTTCCTGGGCACTACTCCGTGTCATTAAGAAAGGTTTGCACATCTTTGCCCTGATCAGCTACTTCTGTATTGTAAGGTTTAACTCTCAGGGAACGATCGTAGTTTGTCTATTTTCAAGTGGTTAAGAAATCATTCCACTATTTTCCCAAAGTACCAAAATAGATATTAATAGAATATTGGCTAAGATAACACTCTTTCCAATATTAATTGATTAGTCTATTTTAAAATAACTCTGTTTAGAACTACTTTAAGTTCTCTTTAAGTAAAAACAAAGGCTTTTACTCTCTACTTATTTGATAGTGATTAATGAGCACTTTAAAAGTGCTTCATCTTCCTAAGAATTAAGCTCAGAAAAAAACTCTAAACTCCCCATAAAATAAATAGAAGAAATAAATTATTTTCTCAGCTGCTATCTCCTCAAATATTGCTTCTGTCCATTTTCTTTCTTCTCTCATCCTGAAACTCTGGTCCTTTCGCCATGTATTTCAAGTCTAATATTCTCTCTTGTCTTTCTCATCTTTAGTCTCTGCTTGCTTAAATCTGGCTATTTTCTTGTGGTCTATCTTCCAGTTTAATAATTCTCTCTTCAGCTGTTTCCATTCTGTTGTAAAACATGCTCCTCACATTTTTAATTTGTTATTGTATTTTTCAGTTCTAGAATTTCTTTTTTTCCCCAAACCTGCTCTAATTTCCACAGATGAATATGTTTGGTATTCTATTGATATTCTAAATCTTGTTTTTCATATCCTTGAACACCATAAACACAATTATTTTGGAGACTGTGTCTGATAATTATTTTATTTAGGGTGCTTGTGTGCCAGATCTTTCTGCTAGTTCTAAGTTAGGTTGTCACGTCTCCTGTGATTCTGGCAATCTTTGATAAAATGCCAAACAAGTATTTAAGAGATTGCTTAGAAACAATTTGAGACCTGATAGGATGTTGCTTTCTCCAGAGATTATTTTCTTTTATTTCAGCCAGGTGCCTGGAGATACCATCGATCTGGGATTACCTTAATACAATTTCAGTGGTGATATTTTTTAGGGCCACTCAGGTGTCTTGAAGCTGAGACAAGTATATGGGAGAACAGGTTTACCTTTTTTTCCTCCTTATTCCTCACTCAGAAGAGTTGGGATCCCAACTCAGTTTCAGGGTTTTATGAAGGCCTTAATCTTGGCAGACCTTGGACTCCTGCACTTGACTTCCTGCCTCATGAGGCAGCCAAAAGTGTTGCTCGGCTTCCCAGCCTCCTCTTCCTGAAAAAGCAGAAACCCCCAGACACAGCCAGCACCTGATGCCAGCTGCACTTCTCTAGATTTCTTTCTTTTCCTAGATCTTCATCCAGACAGTGTTACCACCTTGTTACAGCTCCAATTCCTTTAAACACTTTTAAAAGACATTTTATTCAGCTTTAGAGTTGTTTTCATTTGGATTATTGATCCAGATTACCTAGTCAGTCCAAATAACTAGAGGTGGAAATCACTTAAAACTCTGATGAATAAAGATGAGTTATGTGTCCTTTTTCCATGAATACATTTCTCCAAGCCTCAGTTTTAAAGTGTTCCATACTTTAAATATTTACACCTCAGTTTACAATCTATAACCACCCACTTTAATAAACTCAAAGTCCAAAGTGTTAATTAGGACTCACACCACAGCAGTTTTTTTTTTTCCTTGCCATTCATTCAACATTCTTGCTCATAACCTGAACATCCTCAAACAAGAAATGGGGTTCACTCCTAACAAGAAAAACACTTAGATGGATAAACAGTTGTGTCTATTCAGATGGGACACAGCTCAGAGTTTTAAGAGAGGGTTTGTAATATGAACACACTCATGCACAGCTCTGTTGTTAGATGTGGGTTGTGTAGGATCATGAGGAGGTCTTTGGCTTTTAGCATGGCACAGTTAGTCTTTACCACATGTGCGGAGTGGGGAAGAGAGGGCCTGAAGTGGATGTATCTGATGGTAAGAGATGGTCACAGGCCATGCCTCTCCCTAATCTCCCTCCTCTCTGCTTACAGAAAACCCATGCCTGCTCCATGAACCCAGCTTTTCTTCACCAGCCATTGGCAGCATGAATCCATGGCATGCAAAGCTAAAGGGGGTCAAAGGTTGGAACTGAGATCTGGGGTGGGGTACAATAAAAGGGCTTGGCTGCCAGAGTAAATGTTCTTCTAAAGTGGTGAACAGCCATATTAGGAGGCGGTCTGTTTCTATGATGTCAGGAGAATAGCTTTAGCAGCTGTGATTGTGCGGTCAGACAAAGCTAGGAGAGATTCCTGTATTCAACAGCATTTCATTTTACAATCTATAAGGTGTGGGGCCCTAAAAGGGAAAATATAAAAATGTGGGATTGCCATTCAATTCAAGGGTCTTTAGAACTCTTGCTAAAGCAAAGCCCAATCTAGTCAAAGAAGCACAGTGCAGGTGGAGAGCTCAGACTTCTACAAGAAGACGGAGGAATCAATCAACAAGTCTCTTTCCTGAGGACTTTGGCTGATGACTTGCCCTTTGCTTAACTTTTGGGGTCCATGACATGGTGCCTCCATGAAGAGGTTTAGAAGAAGGCCAGCACAGCCAGCAGCTGGAGGAGGGACAGGGGGGATTTCGGAGAGTCTTCGAGCCAGGTACTGAGAGGGAGAAAGAGAATTTGGATTTTAAGTAGTTTTTCTGTGTGCTATGGAATAGCTTGTTCTGTTTTATGGGAATGTATAAAGACATACAGAGCTTCTTCCTTTCTTCCTGTTTACTTTTAGTCATCTGCCAGTGTTTTCTGAATACCAAACCTCGTGAAGATGAGCGTTAGGAAAGGAGTAAGAGGGTCCCAATTTGGAATTTTGACATCCTAAAAGCCTTGGGTGCCGCAGAATGAGTAAGCTGGAGGGTACTGTGTAAAGACCTCGGCTACTGCAGCAGAGAAACAGATCAAAAAAGTCAAGACCGGCGAGAGGAAAGTGATTGAAAGGCCATCACTGAAAGAGGTGACAAGCTTGGATTTGGCAGGGCAGGAGGGATGCAGAGAGGGACGGATGTGAGAGTCCACAGGAAGAAGGCTTCTGATTGGAAGGGTGCTTGGCTGTGGATGTGAGGGACAGAAAGGGGTCGAGGCTGTCACTGAGATCCTTAGCTTCAGCAAGGGGATGCATGGTGCCTTAATTTACTGTAAGAACATGGAAGAGGCACAGGTTTGGGGGGCAATATGGAGCCCCATTGTGGAAATGCAGGGTCTGAGGAGTGCCTGGCCTTCTGCTGGCACTGCCTAGGAGAGCACTGGAGGAGCAGACGTGGCCTCTGGGAGATGCTGAGCCAGGGCTGAGGACATGAGATGCGCAGGGAGGGCAGACCCTCCCACCAGGTCAGAGGAGAGGCAGGGAGGCCAGCCCTGCCAAAGCCAGGCCTCAGTTTATTTGTAGAGTGAGAGCTTGAATTTCAGGATCACAAAAGGTTTTTTCCAAGAGCCAAAAGGACTTAGTTTCTAACTGTTCTCCTCCCTCCCTTTTGTGGCTGACAATGAACAACCTAATCCCCTTCCTTTCTGAATAATTCTCCCTGCCCAGTGACTCACCCAGGTGCAGATGAGACACAGAGCTCATGGTTGCCACCTGTGAAGTGCAGGAAGGATGGAGCAGACAGACCCAAAAGCACTGGCCTCCCAAATGAATCAGGAGGGATGTGCAGGCTGGGTGACGTCTGTCCCGGAACCAGGAAAGTGCAGCTGCTTCCTCCACACCCCGCCCGCCGCCCAGGACCCAGGGCCCTTCTGAAAAGTGAGCGTTGTGTTGTTCTTTAGACTTATTTTATATCAAAGCACATCATGCTCTAAGAAGAGTCACCCAGGCTTTCTGTTCTCAGGTGGAGCCTCCCTACACCCTACACACACGGCGGCTGTTCCCCATGACACAGCGGGGGGCAAATGACCACCAGGAGCCAGGGAGTCCCAGGGAAAGGACGCAGGTGGCTCGTGTCCTGGAATTTCATGGGAGCCATTTGAAATCATCAGCAAATGACGCCCAAGAGTCTATAAGGGACCTCAGAGCAGGGGCTGGATGAGACAGGGTGGGCAGCCACAAAACAGGGTGGTGAAGGCCCGAGGCTAGGAGGGCTGGGTTAGCACTCGGCCACCAGAGGGAAGCAAGCAAGCTGCCTCCCTCTCTCTCTTTCTCTCTGTCTGTGTGTCTTTCTCTCTCCCTCTGTGTCTCTCTCCATCTCTCTCTCCACCCACACCTCCTGAGGATTGTTGGGTTTTCCCATGGACTAGGGTTAGACAGCCAGTGAGTCTGAATGGAAGGCGCCAGGCATGGCAGTGGGGAAGTGAGGTGGGGCCTGGAATACACGGGCAAGGGCCTCTGGGAGGACCGCGCAGGCTCGGCACACTGAGCGGACTGACTGCAGACCCTCCTCCCACACCAGGGGGACCACCTCTCTGTGCAAAGATGTCCTCACTTGATATTCTCAATTCTTTGAGGTCAAGGTTTTATTAACACTCCCTGAAAAGTGGGAGAGCTTAGTGATAAGACAGCATCATTTTTGCAAGACACAAAGCAAGCCCAGCTGGATGGCATGTGCCAGCTCCCTCGCCATGCTGGGCACTTTTACTCACATCTCACCCCTGCAGACAGATGCCAGTGTCCTCACTCACCCACTGGGGCAGACATTATTAGTTGCCAATGCAATAACCATTTCCTCACATCCTAACTAATAGAACCCCAATTGTGTCCAGGCAGGTGACGTGCCCAGCTAAAAATACTCACATTTTCAGACTCCCTTGAAGTTAGTAGCGGCCACATGATACTTCCAACAAATAAGACATACACAGAGATCTGCTGGGGCTTCTGTGAAAACTTTTACTTCCCTGAAACAGGTACCACCTTCCTTCTCCCGTTCTTTCTTCCTCCTTGAAGCACAGAAGAAATGCCTGGAGCTGCAGCAGCCATTTTGTGATTGTGAAGCAATGACCTGAGGAATGAAGGCCAACATCAAGGATGGCAAAACAGAGAGAGGAAAAGAGCAATTGTCCCCTGATGGCATGGCTGGGCCACTGCCCCAACCCTGTGAGGCCATGTGACTCCTTATTACATGAGCACTGGCTGGTCAGGGTTTGTGCTATCTGCAGGTGAATGCTTGGAGATTGTACAAAAGTTTATACTGGAGGCTTTGGAATTCAATAGAAGTAGACCTGGGTTAAAGTCCGGAGGATTTTTTGGCTGTCATTGGTATTGTTATTGCTGATAAGGACCCACAAGGCCACCACTAATGGGGCCTCCAGACCAGAGCCGTGTTGGGAGTTTTCCCTTGTCCCTAGAGCCTACGCTTGTGGCCACATTCCTGATCATGAATGTGACGTGATCATGGAGTTCTGTGGTGTTTGCTGATGAGTTGGGCACCGTGGAGGCAGAATCTCGGCTTCTCTGGACCCCAGCTGTTGTTTGTTTGTTTGATGTTCTTTTGTTTTTACTAAACATTAGGATGTCTTCCGGGCCTAAACTTCTCTACTCTCAGCTCAGGGTGGCACGATGGCCATTAGATGGAGTTGGAACGAGGAGGAAGAGATATCCCACTGGAAAACTTTTTCTGACTCTGATAACATGACCTTGTATCATTGGGGTTGTGGGGAGGACTTCCACATACATAGAACACTATTTTGATCAGAGAAGTGTTTTATTTTTCTTCCTGTTTTACAAGAATGCACACTAAGTATAACTGGTATTTGTATGAACTCAGTCACCCTGAACCCAAATATTGACATTCCAGGTGAATTAGTCCTGCACTCGGGCCTGTTGGCTCACCTCACGTGCCAGCATGTACTCGGGAAAGAGTGCCAGGCCCAGGTGAAGAGGGCCCGGGGCTCCTGAGGACGGCTGCACGACACCCATGACCCTGCTCGGCGGGGCCCCGGATAAATTACTGGCGATTCTGTCCGTGGCCCTCCCTCTGCCAGCACTCAGCCTCAGGCCAGTCCTAGTGCTGCATTCCAGCTGATGGAACAGCAGGACACACGGCCACTGCTCTGCTGGACAGCCTTGGCTGCTCTCGTGTTCCTGCTGTGGGGCAGGAGGCAGGGCAGAGAGACTGAGGTTTGCAACTCTAACGACAGAGAACCAGATTGACTGTGTTTCGCCCCCAGATCTAGCTCAGCCCTGCCGGGTTTTCCACTCCGAGGAGGTCAGCGCCAAAGTGTTAATTTTGTATCTCTGGCTAGAGGCACAGTGCCTGCATGCAGTAGGCGCTCAGAGTTTGTTTCACTGAGAATTTTTGTACTATTTGAAATACCGACATACTTTTGTCTTTGAAGAAAAGGGTCCTTTATGTTATTTAAATGCAAACAGATACCTGGTAAGGCTAAAATCTTTCAGGCACTTGGTTTAAAACGCTTCAGGCTTTTAAACCATTCACATCACATGGTGTTTGGTGTTCACCGTGGGCACGTTTCAGGCAGAGTTTGATACACACAACACACACATACCACACACACCACACACATATACACACACATCACACATATACACACACACCACATACCACACACACCACACATATACACACACACCACATACCACACACACCACACATATACACACACACCACATACCACACACACCACACGTATACACACACACCACATACCACACACAGCACACATATACACACACCACATACCACACACACCACACATATACACACACACCACACACACCACACATATACACACACACCACACACCACACACAGCACACATATACACACACACCACATACCACACACATACACCCTCCACACACATATACACACACCCCACACATGCCACACACATGCCACACACCACACGCACACCCCACACACACACCACATACCACACACACTACACATATACACACACCACGTACCACACACATACACCCTCCACACACGTATACATACACCCCATGCCACACACACACCACACTTGCCACACACATGCCGCACACCACACACACAGCCCCCCCCACACACACCACACACTCTAGACACCCCTCACACAAATACACACACCATACACATACCACACACAAACACCCACATCACACACACACACACACACACACTGCACACAAACCACACACCCCCACCATACACAAACACACATGTGCCACACACACCACACTCACACACAAACACCACACATACAAACCACACACATGCATGCCATACACACAACCCACAGGCACATACAGACACACCACACACGCACACACCACACAACACACACAAACACCATGTACACTACACGCACATATCCCAGACATACCACATATAAACACAGCACACACACCACACATGCACACACCACATACACACATACCATACACACACCACATGCACACATGCTCCCCACACAGACACACATACAATACAACTCACATACAACATACACAACACAACACACACACACCCTCACATACACCATACAAACACACATACCACACACACCCCGTGCATACACACATTACACTTGTGCACCACACCCACACACATACACATCCATACACACAAACATGATATGTACACATAACCACACGAACCTTACACCCACATCCCACACACATGCCACACACACCACACACACGTGTGTGAAACAGGCCACGCTTGACCAAGACTAAGACGTCATGCATAGTCAGATGCTCCATGATTTTATGCACCTCTAAGCAAAAATGGCAACTGCCAGCTAAGCTACTATATGTCTCACTTGGAAAATGTAGCCCCAGGGCCGGGCTCAGTGGCTCATGCCAGTAATTCCAACACTTTGGGAAGCCAAGGCAGGCGGATTGCTTGACCCCAGGAGTTCCAGACCAGCCTAGGCAACATGGGGAAACCCCTTCTTTACCAAAAATACAAAAAATTAGCTGAGCATGGTGGCATGCACCTGCAATCCCAGCTACTCGGAAGGCTGAGGTGGGAGAATCTCCTGAGCCTAGGAGGCAGAGGTTGCAGTGAGCCAAGATTATACCACTGCACTCCAGCCTGGGCAACAAAGTGAGACCCTGTCTCAAAAAAAAAAAAAAAAGAAGAAGATGTATCCCAGTGTCACAGATGTGACAAATACAACCTTGAGTCAATGAAATATGGTATTTATTTATCTTTCATTTATGGGGGATGTCATTTTGGAGAGATGAGATTTATACACTGAAATAAATTTTAAAGCCCAGATGATCCATAACGATGAACTGCATGGTTTGGTGTGGGTGATACGTGTCATAGGAATTCTGGAGGGAGAAATGTCAGCTGGTGCTAAGAAGGGTCGGGGAGGTTTTTAAACAAAGGTGATCTTCAGCAGAGTCCTGAAGATGAAGTCCTGGATGAGAGGAAAGCAAGGAAATGGCATCGTGGAAAATACCCTGAAGGATGTTTCGTGGGGGTTGTCCTGGGCAGCACCATGCTACTGGGAGTGCCATTCACCTGGACAGGTCACTGGGCAGGTGGGCAGCTCTGCACACCACATACCACACACACCACATCCCATCCCATCCCATCCCGCCCTCATCCCATCCCATCCCACCACTTTTGCTGTATCCCAGAGGTTTTGACAGGTTGTGTCACTATTATTGTTCAGTTCAAAACATGTTTTGATTTCTATCTTCATATCATTGTTGACCCAATGTTCATTCAGGAGCAGGTTATTTAATTTGCATGTATTTGCATGGTTTTGAGGGTTCCTTTTGGAGTTGATTTCTAATTTTATTCCACTGTGGTCTGAGAAAGTGCTTGATATAATTTCAATTTTCTTAAATTTACTGAGACTTGTTTTGTGGCCTACCATATGGTTTATCTGGAGAATGTCCCATATGCTGATGAATAGAATGTATATGCTGCAGTGGTAGAATGTTCTCTAAATATCTGCTAGATCCATTTGTTGTAGGGTATAGTTTGAGTCCATTGTTTCTTTGTTGACTTTCTGTCTTGATGACCTGTCTAGTACTGTCAGTGGAGTATTCAAGTTCCCCACTATTATTGTGTTGCTGTCTATCTCATTTCTTAGGTCTAGTAGTAATTGTTTTATAAATTTGGAACCTCCAGCTTTAGGTGCCTATATATTTAGAATTGTGATATTTTCCTGTTGGACTAGTTCTTTTATCATTATGTAATGTCCCTCTTTGTCTTTTTTAACTGCTGTTGCCTTAAAGTGTGTTTTGTCTGATATAAGAATAGCTACTCCTGCTCACTTTGGGTGTCCATTTGCATGGAATATCTTTTTCCACCCCTTTACCTTAAGTTTATGTGAGTCCTTATGTGTTAGGTGAGTCTCCTGAAGACAGAAGAAACTTGGTTGGTGAATTCTTATCCATTCTGCAATTCTGTACCTGTTAAGTGGAGCATTTAGACTAGCATTTACATTCAATGTTAGTTTTGAGATGTGAGGTAGTGTTCAATTCATCATGCTATTTGTTACCTGAATACCTTGGTTTTTTTCCACTGGGTTAGTGTTACATAGGTCCTGTGAGATTTATGTTTTAAGGAGGTTCTATTTTGGTGTATTTTGAGGATTTGTTTCAAGATTTAGAGCCCCTTTTAGCAGTTTTTGTAGTGCTGGCTTAGTGGTGAATTCTCTCAGCATTTGCTGGGGAAGACTGTATCTTTCCTTCATTTATGAAGCTTAGTTTTGCTGGATACAAAATTCTTGGCTGATAATTGTTTTGTTTAAGGAGGCTACAGATAGGACCCCAATCCCTTCTAGCTTGTAGGGTTTCTGCTGAGAAATCTGCTGTTAATCTGATAGGTTTTCCTTTATAAGTTATCTGATGCTTTTGCCTCACAGCTCGTAAGATTCTTCCCTTCATCTTGACTTTAAATAACCTGATGACTATAGGCCTAGGTGATGAACTTTTTACAATGTATTTTCCAGGTGTTATTTGAGCTTCTTGTATTTGAATGTCTAAATCCCTAGAAAGGCCAGGGAAGTTTTCCTCTATTATTGCCTCAAATAAGTTTTCCAAACTTTTAGATTTCTCTTCTTCCTTGGGAACATCAATTATTCTTAGGTTTGGGCATTTAACATAGTCCCAAACTTCTTGGAGTCTTTGTTCAATTTTTTTATTCTTTTTTATTTGTCTTTGACAAATTGGGTTAATTCAAAAGCCTTGTCTTCAAGCTCTAAGGTTCTTTCTTCTGCTTGTTCAATTCTATTGCTGAGACTTCCCACTGTATTTTGCATTTCTCTAAGTGTGTCCTTGATTTCCAGAAGTTGTGACTGTTTTTTATTTACACTATCTATTTGACTGAAGAATTTTCCTCTTACGTCCTGTATCATGTTTTCAATTTCTTTAAGTTAGACTTCACTTTTCCTTGGTGCCTCCTTGATTAGCTTATAATCGACCTTCTGAATTCTTTTTCCAGCAATTCAGAGATATCTTCTTGGTTTGAATCCATTGTTGGTGAGCTGGTATAACCTTCTGGAGGTGTTAGGTAAACTTGTTTTGTCATATTAAGGGAGGAGACTACCCCTCATATTGTCTTATGCCCAATTTCCGCCTCCAAAGAAAGAAGTAAAAACTAAAAGGCAGAAATGAAATTCACAAGCAGACAGCCCAGCGCCACACCCTGGGCCTGGTAGTTAAAGATCGACCCCTGACCTAATGGGTTATGTTTTCTATAGATTACAGACATTGTATAGAAAAGCACTGTGAAAATCCCTGTCCTGTTCTGTTCCATTCTAATTATCGGTGCATGCAGCCCCCAGTCACGTACCCGCTGCTTGCTCAATTGATCACGGCCCTCTCACGCAGATCCCCTTAGAGTTGTGAGCCCTTAAAAGGGACAGGAATTGCTCACTCAGGGAGCTCGGTTGTTGGAGACATGAGTCTTGCCGAAGCTCCTGACCAAATAAGGCCCTTCCTTCTTTAGCTTGGTGTCTGAGGGGTTTTGTCTGCGGCTTGTCCTGTTACAATATTGCTAGAATTGTTTTTCTGGTTCCTTCTCATTTGGGTAGACTACATCAGAGGGAAGATCTGGGATTCAAGGCTGCTGTTCAGATTCTTTTGTCCCATGGGGTGCTCCCTTGAGGTGGTGTTCTCCCCCTTCCCCTAGGAATGCGGAGATTCAAACTATAGTGATTGTTGTTGTTCTTCTAGGTCTAGCCACACAGCGGAGCTACCAGGCTCCAGGCTGGTACTGGGGAGTGTCTGCAAAGAGCCCTGTGATGTGATCCATCCTCAGGTCTTGCAACTGTAGATACCAACACCTGCCCTAATGGAGTTAGCAGGGGGATGAAGTAGACTCTGTGAGGGTCCTTGGTTGTGTTTTGGTTTAGTGTGCTGGTGTGTTAGTTGGCCTCCAGCCAGAAGGTGGCACTGTCAAGAGTATGTCAGCTGCAGTCCTGTAGGGAGGATACAAACTAGCCCGAGGTACACCTGGGTATCCCTAAGTATTCAGGTTTCTCAGGCAGTGGGCAGGGCCATAGAGTTCCCAAGAGATTATGACCTTTGTCTTCATCTACCAGGGTGGATAGAGAAAGACCACCAGGTAGAGGTAGGGATAGGCATGTCTGAGCTCAGCCTCTCCTTGGGCAAGACTTGCTGTGGCTGCTGTGGGGGATGGGGGTGTGGTTCCCAGGCCAATGGAGTTATATTCCCAGGGGGATTGTGGCCTCCTCTGCCGAGTCATATAGGTCACCAGGGAAGTGGGGGAAAGCCAGCAGTCGCAGGCCTCACCCTGCTCCCATGCAGCCCACAGTCCTAAAGGCTGGTCTCACTCCCTCTGTGCACTCCCAATAGCAATAAATCTATTTCCACACAGCCGGTGACCAGGGCTGAGAACTTGCCCCAGACCATGAGCCTCCCTGCTGAGAAAGCAAGTGGACTCACAGGTTTTCCATGTCCCATGGAGCTTGCAGCATTGATCCCGTTCCTTCAAAGGGTCTGTGGATTCTCTCAGCTTTCCTGGTATGTTCTTGCGGTAGTTCTTAGAGCAAAAGTTTATGATGTGAGTGTCCACACACTGCTCTGTCTGCCGAGTGAGAGCTGCAAGCTAGTCCTGCCTCCTATCTGCCATCTGAATCCCCTCTATTTTGCAGAGAGTCCCAAAACCTCAAAAGTAGAGAAGTCAACAGTGCAGCCTTCAGTGTGGCTAAAGGCCCAAGAGCCCCTGGCAAACCACTGGTGTAGGTCCAAGAGTCTATCCAAAAGCTAAAGAACTTGGAGTCTGATGTTCGAGGGCAGGAAGCACCCAGCACGGGAGAAAGATGGAGGCCAGAAGACTCAGCAAGTCAAGTCCTTCCACATTCCTCTGCCTGTTTTTATCCTAGCTGCACTGGCAGCTGATGAGATAGTGCCCACCCAGACTGAGGGTGGGTCTACCTCTCCCATCCCACTGACTCAAATGCTAATCTCCTTTGGCGACACTCTCACAGACACACCCAGAAACAATACTTTGCATCCTTCAATCCAATCAAGTTGACACTCAATATTAACCATTACAATAGCAGATATATAATTTCATATGCATGTGTATATAATTGGAAATCTTTAGAGGTTACTAGGGCAACAAAAATTTTTCAGAAAATTTATAAAAAGACAGAATAAATCATGTGCTTGGCCTTTTCTATAAAAATACCAATTCAGGGCAGGGTGCAATGGCTCACCCCTGTAATCCCAGCACCTTGGGAGGCCGAGGCGGGCGGATCACGGGGTCAGGAGATTGAGACCATCCTGGATAACATGATGAAATCCCATCTCTACTAAAAATACAAAAAATTAGCTGGGTGTGGTGGCGGGCGCCTGTAGTCCCAGCTACTTGGGAGGCTGAGGCAGGAAAATGGCGTGAACCCGGGGGGTGGAGCTTGCAGTGAGCCAAGATCATGCCACTTCACTCCAGCCTGGGCGACAGAACGAGACTCCGTCTCAGAAAAAAAAAAAAAAAAAAAAAAAAAGCACCAATTCAGGCTAAGTAAATAGATATTGAAGAAAGGTTATTCTTTTTAGAAGAATTACAGCTATAGATGTAGAAAGAACAAGAGTTAGAAAATCGCTTTTTTGCAATGCCCAGTGGAATAGTAGCTCTAAGCCATGATTCTCATCGGCTGCTAAACTGAGGGTCGAAAAACTGATGGGGACAGGCCAGCACATCTGAGTCGGGGACAACCTGAACACCCCCATGAGGGAGGTACCCAACACCTCCCGGGACGTCTTCTTGTCCAAAGGATTGAACCTGCGTTTCAGCCCATCTGTGGATCTCCCATTTTGCAGAAAATACCGACCATAGCGGAAAATTTTACACAACACCTTACAGACACAAACAGGCTAGTCCAGAAGGCAGGAAGCTCCTTAGGACAAATAACAGGATTTCTTCAATAAATAAATGTCAGGAAAGGATGGGGAGAGAATTGCTATAAATTAAAAAGAACTGAGGAGATACAGCATCCACTTGCTTCCTATGAGCCTCGAGCCTTGTTTGGATTACAGGTTTGCACCACCACACCTGGCCAATTTGTTAAGTTTTTGTAGAGACAGGGTCTCAGCATGTTGCCCAGGCTGGTCTCTAACTCCTGGGCTTAAGTGATCTTCCCACCTCAGCCTCCCAAAGTGCTGGAATTAGAGGCCTGAGCCAAAGCACCTGTCCCTGTCTTTTTTTTTTTTTTTTTTTTCCAAAATGGAGCTTGCCTGTTGCCCAGGCTGGAGTGCAGTGGCGTGATCTCGGCTCACTGCAACCTCTACCTCTCGGGTTCAAGTGATTCTCCTGCCTCAACCTCCCAAGTATCTGGTACTACAGGCGCGTGCCACCACGCCTGGCTAATTTTTTGTATTTTTAGTAGAGATGGGGCTTCACCGTGTTAGCCAGGATGGTCTCGATCTCCTGATCTTGTGATCTGCCCGTCTCAGCCTTCCAAAGTGCTGGGATTACAGGTGTGAGCCACCACGCCCAGCCCCCCTGTCTTATTTTATATAAGCAAAACCAGTGGAACATAGATTAGGTATTAGAGAACTGCTGTTCACAGTTACCTGCTGTTAGAGTTTCACGCTTGTATAAATCTTGACAGTATGTACATTAGGTAAGTGTAATAGGTACATGTTTCTCTACACATAGATTTTTATAATGTGCTTATACCTCATCAGTTTGCCCATGTTATAAAATACCTTGCCCTTCTTCTCACATGCACACACAGTTCTACCTCTTTCTTTTTAATGCTCATGTATTATTTCACTATACAGATATGCCAAAATAATATCATTCCTCTCTTAACGATCTTCATCTTGTTTCCTTTTGCTGTTGTTGTTGCTATTACAAAGAACATCATCAAAAACACTCTTGTTCATATATTTGTGTGCAAGCATTTCTGTTGGGCTGATTCCTAGGAGAAAATATGTACATACTTTTCTTTTTCTTTTTTTTTTTTAAGATGGAGTCTTGCTCTTGTTGCCCAGGTTGGAGTGCAATAGCATAATTTCAGCTCACTGCAACCTCTGCCTCCTGGGTTCAAGAGATTCTCCTGCCTCACCCTCCCAATTAGCTGGGATTACAGGCACCTGCCACCACATCCAGCTGATTTTTGTATTTTTTAGTAGAGACTGTGTTTCACCATGTTGGCTAGGCTGGTCTCGAACTCCTGACCTCAGGTGATCCACCTGCCTTGGCCTCCCAAAGTGCTGGGATCATAGGCGTGAGCCACCGCACCCGGCCTGTACATACTTTTCAAAAGAAGAAGAAATAGGGTCTCTGAATGCTGACCTGCCCGAGGTTGCACGATCAGTAAATAGTATGCAAAGCCAGGCCTATGTGGCACCGAAAGCTGACCATATCTTCCATCTCCCTCATTGCCTCCACACTGGAGACTCTTCCAGACAATGCTATCCAGTGACCTCAAAGGCCTTGGGAGGGGCTGCAGCATCCCACTTCACTGACTGCAAATATCCAAAAACTGCAATCGCTGAATCTGGGGATTATGAGCCTCTCCTGTGGTTGAGTGATATTTTTTTAAGTTGTCATCCAGTACATTGATGGAGCCCATAAACCCTCACTCAGCATCTGAACCAGGTCCCCGGCAGTCACGAGGTGGCAGCTGCATGAGAGACAGTGGATGGCAGCAGAATTCCTCTCCAGGGATTGCACTTGGTAACACACACCGGCCACACCCAGGGGCTTCACTGTTGATTCCATCGAATCCAGGACTCTGGAGATGAGAGGACAACGATGCCACTTGAGTAGGTGGCCCCCAGAGAGGCTCGCCTGTCCTGTCCGCTTCTAAGGGGCAGTGGGGCTGACCTGAAATAAGAAGCCTTCTTTTTGGTATCTCCCCTGACCTGTTTTGTCTATCTCAGGTGAAGGAGGTGTTGCCTAGCAACTGGAGAAGGGCAACGATGTCCTTGGAATATTCTGTTCCCGTCATTGCGATACTTAACCTGGTTGATCATTAGCACAAAGACTGAGGAGGTGGCAACCGCCTTCCAGAAAAACGAGTTCTGTAAAGTCACCATGGGACCGAGAGGGGACTTCTAGTGTGGCTTTGGGAAGGGGTCTAGCTGGCACCAGATTTTTCAGTTCTGAGAAAGAACCTTTCCGCTGAAGTCGGTAGCATTCCTTGGTCAAGTGGACAACAGGTGTTAAGAAACTCTTTGAAATATGAGCCATGCCATTTACTTTCTATCTAATCTGTAAAACTGCAATGCAAATGTGATATTTGTTGGCATGTCTCTCTGGACTTTTATAGCCTTTTTACTTTGTAAGTATATTAAGCAACAGCAAATAATATCTGTAGGTCCTATGATATAGCATTAATGGGCTTTCTATGTCCTTTTCCATAGAATGTGTTAATCATTTACATTTTAACTAAGGGTTACTGCTGACACCGCAGTAGAAAGACTTCTCAAAGGGCCATTTCTATTACTGGGTAAATAATCCTAGATAAGCCTTTGCTCACCGTGAGACTCAAGTAGCTTGGAAACTTGAAGGTATGCCCTTGGGAAAGTTCGCTTGGCCGCCCTCCTCCCAGAGTAAACCAGCAAAAATAAGAGTGCTTGCTCACACAAAAGAGACTCAGGGTGCTTTCCAAGGGCTCCAAAGCTCATGGTTCTAGGTTTGAGATAGAGCAAGGGTTGTCTTTGCTCAGTGCTACAGGACAAGCCGCAAGGATTTCATCCACCCTGCAAGTCACAATCTCTATAAAAAGTGAAGGAAAAGAAGTTACACATATTACCGCTCCCTAGGGAACCACGGTAGAGATGTTGGTGTCATTTCTTTAAATCCTTTTTCTGTAGTGTGTGTGCTGCTGAGTGCTGGGGTAGGGGAAGGAAACTTCCTTATTCTTTTGATAAATTTGTGGCCGTGTTGTTGGTACAACTTGGCATCCTTCTTTTTCATATATGAGCCTTGTTTGTGATATAGACATCTTTGCAGAACAAATTGCAAGGGCGGCAATGATAGGGGAGTGAAAGTAATACCATCCTCACCCATTGCCAAGTTCATGGCTGACACCCCATCACAAAAGACGGATTAACAAGAGAAAAGCATAACAAAGGTATTTAACCGAAGTTTTACATAACGCATGAGTCTTCAGATATAGAGAGCCCAAAATACAGGGAAAACTGTATTTTTATGCTTAGATTTAATGAAGAAGGGATAAGTCATGTAAAAGTGTAATTGGACCAAGAGAAGGTATGATTTAATCATAATGAACGACAGGGAACTTAGCAAGGCCTGTTTCTTCGGACTCATCTCCAGGGTCTCTGGGTCTTCATTCCTTTCCTCTGGATGTGGGGCAGGACACTTGTCACATGAGAGTCTTCAGGAGAGAAGGAAGGGAGGTCACGGAGAGAACTTCCTACTTCTGTGGTTTTCCAGCTTCCTCCAGCTTAAAATACTCAGCATCCCAAAGTGCTGTATTTAGGGGTATCCTGCTCTGGGCCCTGACACGATTGTCCTCCTACTGTGAATCCTGGAGATCATTTGCACAATGCTTCACTATATCAAATAATTTGCTATATCGAAAACCAAACACTGCATGTTCTCACTCTTAAGTGGGAGTTGAACAATGAGAACACATGGACACAGGAAGGGGACCATCACACACCAAGGCCTGTCGGGGGGTGGGGGTAAAGCAGAGGGAGAGCATTAGGACAAATACCTGATGCATGCGGGCTTAAAACCTAGATGACAGGATGTTAGGTGCAGCAAAGCACCATGGCACACATATACCTATGTAACAAACCTGCGCATTCAGCACATGTATTCCAGAGCTTAAAGTAAAATAAAAAATATGTCAGGTGCGGTGGCTCACGCCTGTAATCCCAGCACTTTGGGAGGCCTAGGTGGGTGGATCACCTGAGATCAGGAGTTCGAGACTAGCCTGACCAACATAGAGAAACCCTGTCTCTACTAAAAATACAAAATGAGCCAGGCGTGGTGGCATATGCCTGTAATCCCAGCTACCTGGGAGGCTGAGGCAGGAGAATCACTTGAATCCAGGAGGCGGAGGTTGCGGTGAGCTGAGATCGTGCCATTGCACTCCAGCCTGGGCAACAAGAGCGAAACTCCATCTCAAAAATAAATAAATAAAATTAATAATAATACTAATAATTTGCTGTATCAAAGCAAGGAGGAACTCTAAAAATAATGAAAATAACAAACCGGAATTTAAATTCAGGCAACAGCATGTACTACCTCACCAACACTGCAAAGCTCAGCTGTTGAAAAAGGTTTTGTCATAAAAAATGATGAGTTCATGTCCTTTGTAGGGACATGGATGAAATTGGAAATCATCATTCTCAGTAAACTATCGCAAGAACAAAAAACCAAACACCGCATATTCTCACTCATAGGTGAGAATTGAACAATGAGATCACATGGACACAGGAAGGGGAACATCACACTCTGGGGACTGTTGTGGGGTGGGGGGAGGGAGGAGGGATAGCATTGGGAGATATACCTAATGCTAGATGACAAGTTAGTGGGTGCAGCACACCAGCATGGCACATGTATACATATGTAACTAACCTGCACAATATGCACATGTACCCTAAAATTTATAGTATAATTTTAAAAAAAGGAAAAAAAAAGAAAAAGAAACAGGTTTTGTCTCGAGATTCCCCACGGCTCATGTCTGCTCCCCTGAGGTTTCAGGCTGGTGTTTCTGATCCTTTTCCTGATATTCTAAGATGTCTGACAGGTGTGGACTTTGACTGCTTAGGTCCAATGACCCCAACACTGGGTATAGACGGGATTCCCTGAAGCGGCTTGTCTGGCCTCCTTTTCTCCGGCGGGCTCCAGCTCCCTTCTGGGTGAAATCCTGGCATCTCCATCGTGCTGTCTCTCTGGAGCTATCAACAAACAGCTCTTGATTAATAGCTGTGGCCACAATAACCTTATTTCCACAGGGACAAGGACAGAGCTGCCGGCTCCGCACCAACACTGTCAGCCGGGTGTGTGCTTTGGTATCAGGTCTCACCCACCGAGTTGTTGGGGTTGAGTTGTGTCTCCAAAAAGATGTGTTCAAGTTCCAACCCCTGGTGCTGTGCATATGACTTTATTGGAAACAGGATCTTTGCAGATATATTCAAGGTAAACTGCAGTGAGACTGGATTAAGGCAGGCCCCGGTTCAGGATGACTGCCGTCCTTATAGGAAGAGGGAAATCTGGACAGAAACACACAGGGAGAGGCCGTTTGAAGATGGAGGCAGAAGCTAGGGTGGTGTGGCCACAAGCCAAGGGGCACCGAGAAGCTGGAAGCAGCAGGAAGGACCCTCCCTCCGGTTTCAGAGCGAGCGTGACCCTGCAGACACTTACATCTCGAGCTTGTGGCCCCCACACCAGGAATAAATGTCTGTTGTTTTCAGCTGCTCAGTGCGTGGTGTTATATTTGTTACAGCAGCCTCGGGAAATTCACACTGGGGTGCTAAAGAGGGAATCTGGGAGCAGCCACTCTGTGACTGCATGCCCTTAACCTAGGTGGTGGGAACCCGACTCCCATTCTCACACATCTAATAAAGACATACCCAAGGCTGGGTAATTGATAAAGAAAAGAAGTCTAATGGACTCACAGTTCAACATGGCTGGTGAGGCCTCATAATCATGGTAGAAGGTAAAGGAGGAGCAAAAAGGCACGTCTTACATGGTGGCAGGCAAGAGTGCGTGTTCAGGGGAACTGCCCTTTATAAAACCATCTGATCTCATGAGACTTATTCACCATCCCAAGAACAGCACGGGAAAAACCCACCTCCATGAGTCAATGACCTCCCATCAGGTCCCTCCTACAACACGTGGGGATTACTACAATTAGAGGTGAGATTTGGGATTTGGGTGGGAACCCAGACCCCTGCCTTTTGGGTCTCCTGGGTCTTGGAGGGACAGAGGAGAGTGAAATTCATTGGTCAAGAGTGAACTCCTCAGGATGCTCCTTCTGGGAACTCCAGCAGGGTGGGCCTGGGAGGGGTCTCCCAGCTTCCTTCCTCCCAACTCGGTCAACAGTAGTGCGGTTACTCGCCCTCCTACCTTCAACAACCTCTCTCCACTCATCAGAGCAAGCCTGTGGAGCAAGCAGGGACTAGGGTCCCTGCATCTCTGGGCACTGACCCCTGCAGACCCCAGACAAAGTCTCCATGGCTCAACACCAGCAGAACAATTCCAAGAAAGAGCAGCTTCATCAGGGAGTGGGAACAGCCTGGGCAACTGGCCTGCGAGTGGGCAACATCAGGGAGTGGGCAACTGGCCTGGGAGTGGCTACTCCCCAATTAACCTGGGAGTGGGCAACATCAGGGAGTGGGCAACTAGCCTGGGAGTGGCTACTCCCCAATTAACCTGCGAGTGGGCAACATCAGGGAGTGGGCAACTAGCCTGGGAGTGGCTACTCCCCAATTAACCTGGGAGTGGGCAACATCAGGGAGTGGGCAACTAGCCTGGGAGTGGCTACTCCCCAATTAACCTGGGAGTGGGCAACATCAGGGACTGGGCAACTAGCCTGGGAGTGGCTACTCCCCAATTAACCTGGGAGTGGGCAACATCAGGGAGTGGGCAACTAGCCTGGGAGTGGCTACTCCCCAATTAACCTGGGAGTGGGCAACATCAGGGAGTGGGCAACTAGCCTGGGAGTGGCTACTCCCCAATTAACCTGGGAGTGGGCAACATCAGGGAGTGGGCAACTAGCCTGGGAGTGGCTACTCCCCAATTAACCTGCGAGTGGGCAACATCAGGGAGTGGGCAACTAGCCTGGGAGTGGCTACTCCCCAATTAACCTGGGAGTGGGCAACATCAGGGAGTGGGCAACTAGCCTGGGAGTGGCTACTCCCCAATTAACCTGGGAGTGGGCAACATCAGGGAGTGGGCAACTAGCCTGCGAGTGGCTACTCCCCAATTAACCTGGGAGTGGGCAACATCAGGGACTGGGCAACTGGCCTGGGAGTGGCTACTCCCCAATTAACCTGGGAGTGGGCAACATCAGGGAGTGGGCAACTGGCCTGGGAGTGGCTACTCCCCAATTAACCTGGGAGTGGGCAACATCAGGGAGTGGGCAACTAGCCTGGGAGTGGCTACTCCCCAATTAACCTGGGAGTGGGCAACATCAGGGAGTGGGCAACTGGCCTGGGAGTGGCTACTCCCCAATTAACCTGGGAGTGGGCAACATCAGGGAGTGGGCAACTAGCCTGGGAGTGGCTACTCCCCAATTAACCTGGGAGTGGGCAACATCAGGGAGTGGGCAACTAGCCTGGGAGTGGCTACTCCCCAATTAACCTGGGAGTGGGCAACATCAGGGAGTGGGCAACTAGCCTGGGAGTGGCTACTCCCCAATTAACCTGCGAGTGGGCAACATCAGGGAGTGGGCAACTAGCCTGGGAGTGGCTACTCCCCAATTAACCTGCGAGTGGGCAACATCAGGGAGTGGGCAACTGGCCTGGGAGTGGCTACTCCCCAATTAACCTGGGAGTGGGCAACATCAGGGAGTGGGCAACTAGCCTGGGAGTGGCTACTCCCCAATTAACCTGGGAGTGGGCAACATCAGGGAGTGGGCAACTAGCCTGCGAGTGGCTACTCCCCAATTAACCTGGGAGTGGGCAACATCAGGGAGTGGGCAACTAGCCTGGGAGTGGCTACTCCCCAATTAACCTGGGAGTGGGCAACATCAGGGAGTGGGCAACTAGCCTGGGAGTGGCTACTCCCCAATTAACCTGGGAGTGGGCAACATCAGGGAGTGGGCAACTAGCCTGCGAGTGGCTACTCCCCAATTAACCTGGGAGTGGGCAACATCAGGGAGTGGGCAACTAGCCTGGGAGTGGCTACTCCCCAATTAACCTGGGAGTGGGCAACATCAGGGAGTGGGCAACTAGCCTGGGAGTGGCTACTCCCCAATTAACCTGGGAGTGGGCAACATCAGGGACTGGGCAACTAGCCTGGGAGTGGCTACTCCCCAATTAACCTGGGAGTGGGCAACATCAGGGAGTGGGCAACTAGCCTGGGAGTGGCTACTCCCCAATTAACCTGGGAGTGGGCAACATCAGGGAGTGGGCAACTAGCCTGGGAGTGGCTACTCCCCAATTAACCTGGGAGTGGGCAACATCAGGGAGTGGGCAACTAGCCTGCGAGTGGCTACTCCCCAATTAACCTGGGAGTGGGCAACATCAGGGAGTGGGCAACTAGCCTGGGAGTGGCTACTCCCCAATTAACCTGGGAGTGGGCAACATCAGGGAGTGGGCAACTAGCCTGGGAGTGGCTACTCCCCAATTAACCTGGGAGTGGGCAACATCAGGGACTGGGCAACTAGCCTGGGAGTGGCTACTCCCCAATTAACCTGGGAGTGGGCAACATCAGGGAGTGGGCAACTAGCCTGGGAGTGGCTACTCCCCAATTAACCTGGGAGTGGGCAACATCAGGGAGTGGGAACAACAGGGAGTGGGCAACTGGCCTGGCCTACAGGACACCCTGTGGATGTGCGTGTGTGTGGACACATGTGTGTGCCTGTGTACGTGTGTGTTAGCCTGGCCTGCTGGGTAACATGCGCGTATGTGTGGACGTTCGTGTGTGTGCATGTGTCTTAGCTTGGCCTGCTGGGCCAAGTCCTGTGTACTAAGGCACCTCCTTCCCAGGCCCCAGCTGCCCTGCATTCATGTCCCACTAGGAACCCACAAGGACAGGATCCTAGACCGTGATGCACTCTGGGATAGGATTCAAACTCACACCTCGACTCAGGGTCAGGGTGGAGACCCACTGTTGCCATGCCTAGGCCGCAGGAACATGACACACAATGCTGGTTCTGCCCCAGGATGACAGCCTGGGACGTTCCTGGAGTTTGTGCTTTCTGGGTTGGAGGTGGGTGTGGTGGTTGTCTTGGTGTCCCATGCAGCCCTGGGGTATGACAGGAGGAAGGAGAAGATGAAGAGATGACCCTCACCAGGGGTGCCCTCTGGGTACCAAGGTCATCTCCAACCCCAACATGTTTTCTTACCTTCGCCAGTCTAGACCTGCCCTCCTTGGATATCAGTGGGCACCTACAGTGCAGAGACAGAGGTCAGAGGTTCCCCAGAGCCTAACAGATGGCCAAGGGCATCTCCTTGTCCTGCAGTTACCGTCTGTCAGAGGCTGAATAACGGCTGCCGAAAGATAGTCACATCTGGATACCTAGAACTGTGAATGTGATGTTACATGGCAAAAAAAAAAAAAAGACTTTGCAGATGTGATTGAGTTAAAGATTTTAAGGTAGGGAAATTATCCCGGATTAGCCAGGTGGGCCCTAAATGGCATTGCAAGAGACCACGTGAGAGGAAGGCAGAGGAAGACTTCACTGCAGAAGAGGAGACAGCGTGGCCATGGAGGCAGAGATAAGGGCAGTGCAACCACAAGCCCTGGAGAACACTGGTAGCCACCACAAGCTGGGAGGTGTAGGGAAGGTCCTTCCCCAGAGCATCCAGAGGGACCGGCACTGCCCACACCCTGGTTTCAGCCCAGTGAAACTGATTGTGGACGTCTGGCCTCTAGAACGGTGAGGGAATCAGTTTCTACTGTTTTAAACCACCTGTTTTGTGGTCCTTTGTCACCGCTGCTGTAGGGAACTCCTACACCCTCTCCCATCTGGTGGCTGCGAGCCAGCACAGCTTAGACCTGCACATGAGGCTCTCCGAGTGCACAGCCTGGGGGAGAGCCCCACCGACAGAACCGCCGCTGCCATGTCAACCTCTTGGCTTTCTGGCTCCAAATTCTGTCTCTCGGCTCTTACTTGTTGAACCAGAGCAAGAAACACAAAGAGAAAACTGACGTCTAAAACATCTGCATCCGTGTGAGGCAGGCAGACCCTTGTACTTGTAACTAACAGAAGAACAGATCCCCAGATGGGGAAAGGACTGATTTATCTGAGGCGCACCGGTGGTCGCCGATGCTAACACCGGTGCACTTCCTCCTGGCATTGTGCAATGTGTGTGTCTTGCGCTTGTGGTTTGTGATGCCTGTGTGCAGGGAGGAGCCCAGACAGGGCACATGGTCACGGGAGTGCCTCTGAGAGGCGGCTTGGTCATTGTTTGGCATTTTGTCACCTGTAAACCCAGGCCAAGAGTCAACGTTGGCTGGGTGGCAATGGGGTTGTTATCAAGAATACTGACATGGGTTGGCTCTGTGTCCCCACCCAAATCTCACCTTGTAGCTCCCATAATTCCCACATGTTGTGGGAGGGGCCTGGTGAAAGATGATTGAATCATGGGGGCGGGTCTTTCCTGTGCGGTTCTCATAATAGTGAATGGGTCTCGTGAGATCTGATGGGTTTAAAAACAGGAGTTTCTCTGCACAAGCGCTCTCTTTGCCTGCTGCCATCTACATGAGACGTGACTTGCTCCTCCTTGCCTTCCACCATGATTGTGAGGCTTCCCCAGTCATGTGGACTGTAAGTCCAATAAACCTCTTTCTTTTGTAAATTGCCCAGTCTGGGGTATGTCTTTACCAGCAGCAAGAAAACAGACAAATACAAATACCAAGAGTAGCAGCATATCTCCAGAGGGTAGCAGTGTCCAGAATGTGCAAATGGAGTTAGCCTCAGGCCATATCGCCACCTCCACAGCCCAGCATCAGGGAACCACATCTTGGCACCTGCCATTTCCGCAGTGAGAACATCCTTCATCCAGGTTGTTATGTCACCAGCGTCTCCTTCCTTCATAATTGCACCCAATGCCACCTTCTTCAGGAAGCCCACTTAGAGCAAACCCCTGCACTTTGAGAAAGGCCAAGATTATGGCTAGTGATCAGATTGAGCCCATGGCATCAAGAGGATGGGGGTTAGCACCAGGCTCTGCCCTCGTCAGTCCCTTACCTTCTCTGTGCTACTAGATGTGAGCAGGAAGACCAACAGGATGCACGTCCTGGAGTCAGATGTAATTCACAGAAGGCCTTGAGCACAGGGCTGGCAAACAAGCAGTGCACGGTGGGCATCAGTCGTCACCGCTGTGTCCAGCTAACTCCACCCTGAATACTCAGGGCTGGTTGGGTAGCCTCTGGGATGACCCTCAGTGATTGCCTCTAGAGATTTGCTTCCTTGTGTCACTCCTTCTTCATGAGTGGGGCTGGACCTGGTGACTTGCTTCTGATAGACAGAATGCATCAAGAGTAATGGAACATCTCTACTTTAGGTGTCAAAACCTCTGACTTCCTTCTTGCGGGACTCTCTCTCTCTATGGCCTTCTCAGCTTGCTCACTTTGGTAAAGCAACAAGCTGTGTTAGATCCACATGCCGGGGAACTACAGACAGCCTCTGGCTAACAGCCAGAAAGGAACTGAGACCCTCAGGCTCACAGAACTGGATCCTGCCAGCAACCACTAAGGAGCTTGCAGAGGGCCCCTGCTTGCTTAAAACTTCAGAAGACTGAGGTCACCACCCACTCCCTGGCTTCAACCTGGAGAGAGGCCCTGAAGAAGATTCAGCCGAGGCCAGACACTGTGGCTCATGTCTGTCATCCAAGCACTTTGGGAGGCCAAGGCGGGGAGATTGCTTGGGCCTGGTGCAACATGGTGAATCGCCATCTCTACAAAAAAATACAAAAATTAGCCAGGCCTGGTGGTGCACACCTGTAGTCCCAGCTACTCGGGAGGCTGAGGTCCCAGCCGAGTCCCAGCTACTCGGGAGGCGGATCCCTTGTTCAAAAAGCATGAAGACTTTACAGATGGCGACAGCCTCTCGTTGAGCCCAGGAATAGTCATCTGAGCCGAGGAGGTGGAGGTTGCAGTGGGCCAAGACTGAGCTGAGGATGGAGACAGCAGGGCTGGGCTGCTTATCCCTGAAATACAACTGGGCCTGTTCATAAATAGCTGCTTCACCAAGACCCTCCAAGTGTTCCCCATGGGGGCCTTCCCACCATCCAGCAGCTGGAGGGGGAGGTCCTGGCCCACAGGTGTCCCTGGGAGCCTGCTCCAGCACATGGCAGTGTCCGTCTGGCTGGTGAGTGCAGGGTGCCACAAGTGGTGAGTTATTATGCATCCTACCCTGGTTAAGCAAAACAGCCACAAAAAACGTCACCAGCTCTGCCAACCTGCGATGACCCCCACCCCATGTTAGACATACCCAGTTTGAGAACATCCCGTGTGTGAAGACCCAGTCTGACTTCTGCTCTATACCTGGTCCCGGTAAACCTACTGTCAAGTGGGAGAAGACAGCCCTCCAGGGTACATGTTCAAGCTGGTTAGGGGGCAGAGGGCCGGGCCTTGGGCCGTGCATGGTGGGCATGTGACCCCTGTGGTTTCCCTGCACGGCTGAGTGAGCACTCAGGGGCTGTGGCGCTGGCTGCAGGGTCACGGGCTTGGCACCTTGTTCCACTGGTCTAACCCCAGACAAGCCCACTGGAGACAGCTTGGAGTGGCTGAATATTTGAGAAAAAGAAAATCTGGCTTCTATCCCAGCTCTGCCACTAATTATTCACATCAATATTTGGGAAAATCCCGGGACCTCACCAGGCAGAGCTCCTGCAGCAGTAAAATGAAGACAGTTAGCTAGCTGGCACCTCGCAAATCTTTCCTGGAACAGAGCCCCACCTGAGGCAGAGGAGAGCCAAGTTGCATCCTGAGTTGCCTCCTCGGAGTTGAAACTGTCTTCGAAGATGTCGTGTTATCTCTGAAGGCTGTGGAATACAGTCATCCTGTTCCATAAACTGTCCACGTTTGCTTTAAGATAAAAAGAAAAGCTTGGCCCCATAACCTTGACGCTGAGAAGACATCCAGTTTGGTGGCTTGTGGTGGGGTTTCCCCAGGCTGGCCCCACACTGCCCCAGGCTCTTTCATCCCAGCCCTTCTGTCCCTCCCCTTGGGACAAGGGGTGAAGGGGAGGGTCAAGGGCTCAACAAATGTCCCGTCCTCCACTCTAGTCTGTAACTTAGGGGTCAAGAGGATGACTCCCTGGGTACAAGTCCCAGCTCTGTTGCCACTGGCTGTGTGACCTCGGGCAAGTCACTTAACTTCTCTGTGCCTCTTTTTCCTCCCACAGAAAACAGAGACAATAATGACATCCACTCAGAGAGTTGTGAAGCTTAAATGAGCTGCTATGCAACACTCTTAGAACCAAGCTGGCGGGGGAGAACGTTCAGTAAGTGTGATGTGCGTTTTGGTTCCTTCTTCCTCCAAAATCTCTTTCCCTCCTTCCTCCTTCCTCCCCTGTGACCACCGCTGCCTTTAAACTGAAAGAGTCATTTCTCTTCCATTTTTATTTTACCTTTCCCCAATTTTCTTCTCTCCTTACTTTCTCTCCCTCTTTTTTGTTCTATTTGTGATGTGAAAATGATCCCCGGGGCTGGCGCTCTATATGGAAAGCCTCAGGGTCACACGCCCTTGACTACTGGGCCCCAAGTCCAGGAACATGGCCTTCCCAGTCATCAGGAGCTCACCTCAAACACTGCGTGCAGCGAGGGGGCACGTCGGTGAGAGGGAGGGGGTGAGAGGGAGGGGTGACCTCCTCCGGGAAGCTTCCTTTCTAGGGAGATGCAGGGAATTGGGGGTGGGCAATACTCAGAGATCATCAAAATATACCACTAAGTAATGTATATGTTCGTATGTCGTGCGGCTCCTGTGTGCCATGGAGGCTTGGCACACATTGTCTCTAAGTGGGCTGCACTACATACGACAATATACATTAAAACAATATTTTAGCCCTGAAAATCCTTATTTCTGTGTGTAGAATATCACTGCCCTGGGGGGCCTGGAGCGCCCCCTTCCTTCACCCATCCCCCAGCAGCCCCTTAGCTCCCCAGCCCCAATAGAGACTAAGGAGTGGTGGTCAGGGGGGCGGGTGTTCACTCTGTGCTGTCAAGTGAGGGGTGCAGGACCCAAACCCGTACACTTCGCCTCATGCTTTAAAACAGCGCATACTGCCTGCAGCCAATACTGAAAAGACACCAGCCTGTTACAAGAGATTTTCTCTGGATGTTGGAATTACAGGGTCGATTAAGCTTTTCTCTGTCTTTTGAAGTTTCAGGACATTTCAGGAGGAATATGTATATATAGGTTTTGTATAAAGAACCAGAGCCAGTGAGTTCATACCCACAGCGCTGACACCGCCATGGCAGCCGGGACGCCGTAACTGGGGTGAGCCTGGGGTCTCTTGGCTGTCTTGGAGCACCACAGGCTGGAGGCATGGAGGGGGACAATATGCAGAGCCTGGGACCAAAGGGTAGAAACGGTGGACTTTATCACAGGGGCCAAGGGGCCAATAGGGGTGACGCAGGGAGGGCGGACCATCCCATTGGGCACAGCGTGGCCACATGGGCAGTGGCACTCAAGAGCCAAGGAAGGAAGACCAGGAGAAAAGGAGGGAATAGTGGGCAGCCCCCAGGGGAGCATTGCCAGCCTGCATGGGGTGACGTCAGAGACTCAGTTGTGGGGCCCCCTCGAGGCCTGCCCTGCCGTGACGACCTTTGAGCATAGTCTGCTCTGCAGTTCCCTTAAGGACTCAGCAAAGACGCTGCAGCAACCTCCCCAATGTGAGAGGCTCCCACATGGCTCTAGAGTCTTTCCCCCGGCCCCATCCCACCCCTCCAAGAACCTCCTTCTCCCCGCAGAGCCAAAACTCCCCAAGATGCCATCCATGCTCCTTGTTTCATGCGCCCCCCAGTGCAAAAACTGGAGCAACAGTCCAGGTTTTGGAATTTGCCCTGTTTGAGTCTTTTTCTCTTTTTTTCTTTTTCTGTTTTTTTTTTTTTTTTTTTTGAGTCAGAGTCTCTCCCTGTCACCCAGGCTGGAGTGCAGTGGTGCAATCTTGGCTCACTGCAAACTCCGCCTCCCGGGTTCAAGCAATTCTTCAGCCTCAGCCTCCCAAGTAGCTGGGATTACAGGTGCGTGCCACCACGCCCAGCTAATTTTTATATTTTTAGTAGAGACAGGGTTTCACCTTGCTGGTCAGGCTGGTCTTGAACTCCTGACGTCAGGTGATCCACCCGCCTCAGCCTCCCAAAGTGTTGGGATTATAGGCGTGAGCCACTGCACCCAGCCTGAGTCTTTTCTTTTTCTTTCTTTCTTTCTTTCTTTCTTTGTCTTTCTTTCTCTCTCTCTTCTTTCTTCTTTCTTCCTTTTTTTTTTTCTCATTTCTTCTTTTTCATGTTGGACAGATAATGTGCCCAGCAGCAAGATTTGAGGGAGGCATGTCCCACCCAGGAGGATGAAAGCCCAGTCATCCTGCTTATGTGTCACAGGGAATCTGTTCGAGCATTTCCATCCCCAGCTCCCTGCTTTCCACTCTGCAGTCCCCTCCCTGGGAGCTAGGGCAACCTTCCTCCTTTCTCTTCTCCTCCCACCCGACCAGGGTCCTGGCTTCTGAGTGAGGGAAGCTCTAGAATCCCTTTAGGCCAGTGCAGGACGAGCCATATGATTCGAGGGGACCCAGTTCAACGCGAACATGCGGGTCCCTTGTTCAAAAAGCATCAAGACTTTGTCGACGGCAGCAGCCTCGCGTTGAGCCCAGTGCCCAGTGCCGGCTCCCAGCCCAGGAGGCTGACCTCAGGCCAGGGGCTGACCCTAAAGGAAGAGAGGGATTCAGCTGCCTCGGGGGACTGAGGTGTCCCAAACGAGTGAAGACCAGCTGTGCCTGCCAGTTCAGAGCAGGCACAGCATAATCGCCCCGGGAGTGGAGGCAGCAGCAGGATTTGGACCGGGTCTGGAGGTTATTTTCCTCAATCTGCAAATGAGGAATGTGAGGCCAAGGATAAAGTTAAGTTGATGCAAAAGTCATGTGGTTTTTGCATTAACGTAATAAAAGCTACAGCCATCAATTGTTGACAGCCAGGCCTTGTGTTTTCTTTGTAACCCACAACCCTATTGAGGGCTGCTCCCGTTATCCCATTTTACAGATGAGGAAACTGAGCGGCTACGAGTTCCCACTCCCAGAAAGACAGAGCTGGGTTAGAACCTGGCTCCAGGCTGACTCTGAAGCTGGTGGTACTGCCTTCCACTGCGGTGACCTTCCAGACTCCCATTCACAATCTCTTCCCCTTGTCAGCCCAGCCCCTTTCCCAGGCTACAGGCAAGCTCGGGCTGCCCACGTAAGGCCTGCGGGCAAAGACTGAAGGTGCCAGGCTCCAAGTGGGCAGTGGGACTGGGATGGAGCTGTGTGCAGGGCACGTGTCCAAAGCCCCTGTACAGTGGCTGGGGGCCAGCCTCAGGCCCAGCAGGCCGTGGGTGAGCAGAGCAGGCTGCCCTTGCACACGGAGCCCTATAACCTGACGGAGCAGACTGCTCTTGCACAAAGGGCCCTGCAACCTGAGCCTGTTGACTTTGGGGAGGAGCCCAAGGGAGCTGAGGCCTCTGGGCGCACACACTGCCGGCAGGGGTTAAAAGCAAGCTGGCCCGGATTTGAAGCGTGTTGAAGCCTGACCTGAGATACGGGGAGAAGACACCAGCAGCCCCGGGCTTTGTTCTTGGGATGTTTTGGATTGGGATTTCTCAGTCTCCAGTTAAGGAAGTGTGGGGCTCTGCACTCTTGAGGTTTCACAGCTATTCCCTGAGAGGGTGTCCGTTCTCCTCCTCACCTTTCCCTGGAACATTTCTGGTTTTTGCAAATGGCCCCATGTGCTGAGGGGTGAGGTGGGCACTGGCTCTCTCCCTGTGTGCAGGGGTCTTCCCCACTGTTGCAGGCTGAATGGTGGCCCCAAAAAGACACATCCAAGTCCTAAGCCCCAGTACCTTGGAGGTGACCTTATTTGGGAGCACGGCCTTTACAGATGGAATCAAGGTAAGGTGAGGTCAGACCTGAGTAGGGTGGGCGCTAAGTCCAAAGACTCCGGAGAAGCGACAGACACAGAGACAGGAGAAAGGCACGTGAAGGTGGAGGCAGAGACTGCAGTGAGGCAGCCCACGAGCCAGGGATTACAGGCGTGAGCCACCGCACCCCGCTGAGAACTGCTTTTTAAACAGCCAACTGGGGCCGGACGTGGTGGATCATGCCCATAATCCCAGCACTTTGGGAGGCCAAGACAGGCAGATCACCTAAGGTCAGGAGTTCGAGACCAGCCTGGCCAAGATGGTGAAACCCCGTCTCTACTAAAAATACAAAAATTAGCCAGGCATGGTGGTGGGCACCTGTAATCCCAGCTGCTAGGGAGGCTGAGGCAGGAGAATCACTTGAACCCCAGAGGCGGTGGTTGCAGCCAGCCGAGACTGTGCCATTGCACTCCAGCCTAGGTGACAAAGCAAGACTCAGTCTCAAAAAATAAATAAAGAAAGAAAAATAAAAAAGCCTACTGGCCCTTTCTGTTCCCAGGAGTCCTTCCCTTTTACCCTGCCAGTACTGTACTTGCTGCCAACATCCTGTGGAACGTGGTGACATTAGCAAAAGAAGAGAGCTCGGGCACACCCTGCACTAGTCGGCTCACCAGGCCTACAGGAGACCCCGGTCCTTCCTCATCTGCAGCCCTGTAGTTCCTCCCAACACACCGACATGGGTTGTGGAGGGACCATGGGTCCAGCAAGGCTGAAGAGCGGCCTTGGCAAGTACCTTTGTTCTTCCAGGACACAGGAAAACAGGCTAGAATAGGACTGTGTAAGAGACCCTTTTTGCAAACAGCAACATTGACAAAGGTAGGGCAGTCCTGCCTGTCCTATTTTGCCTTTTCTCAAACATAAGGATTCCCTGTTGTCATGGATTGAATAGTGTTCCCATAAATTTCATGTCCACCCAGAACCTCATAATGTGACCGTTTTGGAAATGGGGTCTACGCAGATGCAGCTGTTTAAAGTCCTGGAGAGGAGATCATCCTGGAATACCCACATGGGCCTTGAATCCAAAGACTGGTGTTCTCATAAGAAGAGACGACACAGGCAGCCTTGTGAGGAGGCAGGCAGAGACGGGAAGGCTGCAACCACACACCAAGAATGCTGGGGACTGCCAGCTACCACCACCAGAGGGGAGAGAGGCTAGGGGTGGTCTCTCCCTCAGAGCTCTGAGAAGGCACCAACCCTGCCAACACCCTGATTTTAGGATTTTGGCCTCTAGAATGATGAGATACTAGTTGTTTATTGTTGTTTGAAGCTATAACGTGTTTGATATTCTGCCATGGCAGTCCTAGGGGCCTAACACACTTGGGCATTCTGTCTGGCAAGAGATCCCAGTCACCCCCTACTTTTAAAGCCCTGTGATCATAGGGTGTCAGAGGAGCAGCGTGTCTTGGAGAACTGCTAGTCCAGAGTCCCTGTCCTGTGTTCCATGACACCCAATGTCCCTTAAGAGGGAAAGAGGTTGGCTCATGCCTGTAATCCCAGCACTTTGGGAGGCCGAGACAAGCAGATCACAAGGTCAGGAGACCGAGACTATCCTGGCTAACATGGTGAAATCCCATCTCTACTAAAAATACAAAAAAAAAACCAATAGCTGAGCATGGTGGCAGGCACCTGTAGTCCCAGCTACTTGGGAGGCTGAGTCAGGAGAATGGTGTGAACCCAGGAGGTGGAGCTTGCAGTGAGCCGAGATCATGTCACTGCACTCCAGCCTGGTGACAGAGCGAGACTCCATCTCAAAAAGAAAAAAAAAAAATGGGAAGAGGTGCCCCGTGAGAAAACATTCCAGGTTCAGTAAGGTGGGAACCACCTCGTATCAGCGCTCTGCTGTAGGGAAATTTATACCAGCACATCACAAGGTCTGAGACGTCCTTGAGGAAGTGAAAACACCAAAGCCAGAGGTTTTCAGGACAGAGTTCCAACAGTAGGATCTTTTCTTTAATGCCCACTAATGTACCAAAGACAAAGAGCCATGGAGCACATCTAGGGAGAACTGAGCCTGTCTGTCCGTGCTCGCACTGCTATAAAGAAATACCTGAGACTGGATAGTTTATAAAGAAAAGAGGTTTCATGGGTTCATGGTTCCACAGGCTGTACAGGAAGCATGGCAGCCTCTGCTCAGCTTCTGCAGAGGCCTCAGGAAACTGACAATCATGGCAGAAGGCAAAGGGGACCCTGTACGTCACATGACAGGGAAGGAGAAAGAGAGAGCAGGGGCAGGTGCCACACCCTTTTAAACAACCAGATCTTAGGAGAACTCTGTCACGAGAGCAGCACTTGGGGATGGTGCTAAACCATTCATGGGAAACCACCCTCTCGATCCAATCACCTCCCACCAGGCCCCACCTCCAAAACTGGGATTACAATTCAACATGAGATTTGGGCAGGACACAGATCCAAACCATATCAACCAAACATGCTCAATGACTGATGTTGAAACCAGCCAGGCAGAAGCAACTCACTCTAAGTCCCACTGTGGGTTCTAGAACTCTGGTCTCTCAATGCTGGTCCACACTGTAATATACTGGGAAAAAAAGGAACACTGGGATGAATATCTGGAAGATCTGAGTTAAAGTCATTTATTCCTTTTTTCAGCACAAAGGTGAGCTTCATGCAATGGTATAGGATTTAAATATGGGGAGAAGGATTTGATGGTAAATTTCATGGCCGTTTCTATCCAGAACTATTTTTCTGGGCACCTGTTATTCCTTGGTGGAGTGGTTGTCTTTCTAGGTCAGGAAGAGAGAACGTGGCTCAGCCAGGCCCAGAGCGTGGCTGTGCTGCCAGATCCTGGGCCACGAGCCTCTTGTGGCACCTTGTATTTCAGACGTGGCTGGTCTGATGGAAATGTGCCTTTGGTGTGAGGTGCACACTGGCTTCCAAAGGCTTAGTGCAGAACAAAGGCCGTCAAATGTCTCATTAATAGTTTCTATATTGTTACGTGTTGAGATTATGATATTTTGGATATATACGGTTAAATAAAATACATCAAGTTAATTTTACTCGTTTCTTTTTACTTTTTTTTTTTTTTTTAGGTGGAGTCTCACTCTGTCTCTCAGGCTGGAGTGCAGTGGTGCAATCTCAGCTCACTGCAACAACCTCTACCTCCCAGGTTCAAATGATTTTCCCACCTCTGCCTCCCAAGTAGCTGGTATTACAGGCGCACACCACCACGCCCAGCTAATTTTTGTATTTTTAGGCAAGACTGGATTTCACCATGTTGGCCAGGCTGATCTTGAACTCCTGACCTCAAATGATCCACCGGCCTCGGCCTCCCAAAGTGCTGTGATTATAGGTGTGAGACACCACACCTGGCCTCTTTTTACTTTTTTTAAAGGTGGCTCCTAGGAAGTGCAGCACTGCCTCCGCAGCTGCTGTCTGTGGCCCCAACATGTTTTTGTCAGGCAGTGCTGTTGCCTGGGTTCAGGTTTCCTAACAGGCTTGACAAGGTAGGAAGGAGGGGACTCACCTTGGCACCCTTCAAGGACCCCACACAGAAGAAAGATTTCACCTTGCCCAGCCTGGAAGACTTAAGGTGCACATTCCCAAAGAGGCTTCTTCATGGTGTTCACATTTGGGTACCAGGCCTAGAATGGGGCCACTCTAAGACAGGCAATTAATTAATGTGTCTCCAGTTAAGATGGCCTGGAAGGGAGGGGGCAGGCAAGAAACAAAATTCCCATTCCTCTTCTCTCTCCACTCAGATACAGCATGTGAAACAGGTGTGGTCCATATCAGATGCAGTACACCAGGCAGGGTCTAACAGGATAAGAGTTTCATGCAGGACACAGCAGCATTCATGGCCCACAAAAGCTCTGGGTTGACGACCGTGGGGGAACAAATCTCGTTAATCTTCCAGTCTCCTGCAACTGGTAGAAGCAGATCTGTGTGCTGCACTTGGTGGGCGGAAGGCTGTCGAGCCATTGAAGGAGAAGGACTGTCTTCAGGCTGTTGAGGCCCCTGTCTGGCCTCGTGCAGCATGGAGGGCGTAGTAACAGGTCCCCAAATGCCTGCTGATAGGAGGCAGTTTGTCAGGTGTTTCATATGCTAGAACAAGCTCTGCTTATAGCCTGTGCAATCGCACTTACTGCCCTAAAGACCTGGGAATAAGTTGAAGAGCCTCTTGTGATTGCAATCGAACCTTCTTTTATGGAGTAAGACATTTTCTTGAGCTGTTAAAGATTTAGGTGTACAGCCCTGTCCAGCCAACGCCGGCTGCTAGGAAGCAGGGCAGTGAGAGCAGAAAGGGGAGACATAGCACTTTCAGCCAGCAGGGGGCAGTGTGGCACACGTCTACGTGTCCAGTCCCCTAGGTCCTCGGTCCCCTAGGAGATAGAAGGTCCAGACCAACCGCCACAGTTGTGTATTGAGAAAGTCTGGGTGGTGCTTGGGGAGTTTGACTGTTACTTTCTTAGAGGCGATTGTCAATGGTAGAAGGAACACAAGGACTTGAGGTGATTTAAATCCTCTAATTTCTAAAAAGGATTGATTCCCTGTTTCATGGTCCAAATTACAGGAATGCGCTGAGAACTCCTCATGGGAGGATGTTAACAGTCTTGCGCAATATAAAGGGTCATTAGAAAGTAAAAAAGGAGGCCGGGCGCGGTGGCTCACGCCTTTAATCCCAGCACTTTGGGAGGCTGAGGCGGGTGGATCACGAGGTCAGGAGTTCGAGACCAGTCTGGCCAACAAAGTAAACCCGGTCTCTACTAAAAATACAAAAAAATTAGCTGAGTGTGTTGGTGTGCGCCTGTAATCGCAGCTACTTGGGAGGCTGAGGCTGAAGAATCACTTGAACCCGGGAGGGGGAGGTTGCGGTGAGCCGAGATCGTGCCATTGCACTGCAGCCTGGGCAACAAGAGCGAAACTCCGTCTCAAAAAAAAAAAAAAAAAGAAAGTAAAAAAGGAGAGATAACAGGATGGGGGCAGTAAGCCAGGAGCAATGAGAAAAAATGAGAATGGGGTTCATGAGTTAAGGAGGGAATTAAGGTGCATGAAATAAATTATAAATTATACAAAAGTAAGTTGTAGGTGAGCCTCCTCAAGAAGAAAGGTCTTAAGTGTAATTCCAGGTCGTGAGAGCTGGACAGTCCCTGTTAGCTTTGCCAGGATGGATGTCTGCTGGGACATCTCAGAAACTTCTCCGAGGCCTGTTTACTTTTGTTTATATTTGTCTAATTATCTTTGTTTAGTGAGTATTACAAAAGCATGACTTACAAGACAATGTCTTCCCTCCTCTCCCAGGGAATCCGCCCTTGCAGCGTTTGTGGGTAGCCAAGGCTCAGCTGACCACTGCAGACAGCCTCCACCTCCCACACAGAACATACTCCTGAGCAAACAGGTGCAACCACTGAAGCCCACGCCACATCCAGAGAGTTGTTTAAAAAGAGAAGACTCAGAATTCTCACTCACCCTTTAGATGCCATTCTCTCAGATACAGCAGCTTCATCCGTTTCTTTCCTTCCGGGCTTCCCCTTCTGAACAGCCCCCTGTGCTGGTGTTGAAGCCCAAGGAGCGACCTCTCGAGGGTGCTCAATGGGTGTCCTTCTGCCTCAGGATTCCACTTGTGCCTTAAGTGTATACGACGGTGTGTTTTATTGCACTGTGTTTTATATCAGCTTAATTTTTCAATCACATCTGGAGGCACTCTGCGTCCTGTGCAAAGGAGGTTGGGAGCCTCAGTGTCAGGTGGAAGGTGCAATGGCCACAGGCAAGATGGAGGCCCTGGGCATGGCAGCTTCTCTCCAGCTTTGGCAACAAGTGCCAGTTCCTCAAGACTGTGGGGTGCAGCCCAGCAGCTGGGGCTTCATCACACCAGTTACACATGGCAGCTGGGGCTCCACCACATACATGTTATGCATGGCAGTGGGGGCTCTGCCACACACATATTATGCGTGGACTGGTCTGGTTCTCTGCATTGGGAAGATACACCCACATGCACCCATGACCACTCACATCAACCGGAAGGTAAGGGTCTCTCTGTGATTCCTGTTTGCTGGAAACCAGCATATCCTGAGTGCAGGACAAACACCTGGGCTCAGAACTGAAGCTTCCAGAGGAGGGAGCTCTCTCCCCCGTCTTGACTGGTGTAGCTACACCTGCCACGTCTGCCTAAAAAGGAGGTCATGCAGTCTGCTGTGGACATCCAGAAACACAGATCCTGAAGACAAGGCAACACCCCTTCTCAGGGAATAAAGGGGGCAGGCGGTAGAACTCCTAACGCCCACCTCTCATCCCATTTAGACATGTGCTCAGTATCCTTGGGTATTCCTTAGGATGACATGAACCGTTCTCTGCCTTTGTCTGGGGCATTGCAACAATAAAAGAGGCATTTTCTTTTCTTTTCTTAGCAAAACTGGCCCCTGCCAAATGCCTTGAGTTCAGTTGTTCAAATCCCTGCCTTCCTGAAGTGCTGAAGGGGCTGAGTGTGAGCAAAGCAAGGATTGGAGGTTGAGCTCTCTAGGGCTGCGGACATTTGGGAGAATATTTGGGTGGGAAGAATGAACAGCGTCACTCAGAACTAACGGCAGGGGGCAGTGTGGCTCCACAGTCCATCACAGGGCACCCCGCCCTCCCCGCCCCCCGACCCCGACAGTGCCCACAGCCCCTGCCATCCAACCAGGGCTGGGCCTCAGCCTGGGGGACAGCTTCTGTGTAGTTTGGTTCAGAATGTGTCCTCATAAGAAAGGCGGCACCTCCCAGATTCCTTCCCTGCCCTCTGCCGGGAAGTCTTACTGCCAAAACACCCAGGAATGTGTGTCTGCCTCCAGCAACTTTAGCTGCAGGGGCTGGACCTGGCTTTGATGCTGCGGCAGCTGATGGGATCCTGGAGCACAGTGTGGGAAGCTGGCTCCTCGGGCCTGGGAACAAGCCCAGGCAACCGGGCTGGGGCTCGCTCTGCCTGGCTGCCTCTCCTACAGCGTGCATGAACGGGAGGCCAGGATGGCCACAGGCCCCAGTAAAGGCAGATCTCATTGGAAGAGGTTGCAGTTTCAACTTCTGGCTGTGGATGCTCTGGGCAATTTCATGCATTTCCATGAGTTCAGAGAATGGAAGCTCCCCTGGCCCCTCCCTACCACTCTTTGTAAATCAGCTCACTCCTGCTGTTCATTCATCCGCTCATTCATCCATTCCGCACACGTGCCTTATTGAATCCCTGCTATGACCAGGCACAGGGTTAGATACTCCATGGAGACCAGACCAGTCTTAGCCTCTGCACTGATGAACTCAACCCAGAAGACACACGAAAAGATAAGCCACGGTATGACGGGCGGACGACAGAGCCTGCGCCGAGACATGGGCACTTCAGCTTGATATGTGGAGAGTGTCGGCTGCAAACCTCCCTGGCCTCTGCCGCCAGACGCATGCCAAGATGGCCTGATTACACTGGGGAAATTTCGAATGGGCCATTGAAATGCGTGGTGTGATTGTTGCCATGGATTTTACGGTCTGGTGGCCTGTTCCGTGCTGGTCAGGCTGACGTCTGTGCTTGGCACAGCGTGGTGAGAGACAGGCAGGTGTGGTTGATGCCTCTGGGAGGCAGCACATAATCCAGGAAAGGGGGCAGTAAACCAGGCGATGGGAACTGCAACAGAGCAGAGGCCATGGGAGGAGAAGCCCCAGCGGGGAGCACACCTGAGAGGGACAGTGGGAGGAGCGAGGCCTGAAACCGGAGAAGGAGCAGCAGAGCCCCCACAGAGGACAACGGCGAGGACACCTGAGTGGGGAAGAGCTCGGCTCCTTCCAGTCCCCCAGGGACCCAGGTTGGGGCAGAGGGGCCATCGGGCCTGTAACCTCGCAGTGCCATCATGGCCCTGGGTAGAGTTTGGGTCTGATTCTAGGAACCATGGGGGCTCGGAATGTCCTGGATGCCACCTGTTTCCTGTGTGGCAGGCAGAGTGAAGACCCCACCATTCCACCAAGATGCCTCCACCCTAGCCCTATTCGCCGTGAGTGCATCATATCACATGCAGAGGGGAGTTGGGGTTGCAGGTGGAACTGGATTGGTGAACACCACCCTTAACCTAAGGAGGAGATCCCGGGGGATCCCGCAGGCCCAGAGTCCTCACAGGGTTCTTAAAAGGGAACGAGCAGCCAGAAGTGTGGCAGTGAGGACCTGATCCAACGTCATTGGCTTTGAAGAGGGAGGAAGGGCCCATGGGCCTAGAAATGAGGGCAGCCCCTGGAAGCTGAGGAAGGTGAGGAACACATTCTGCCCTGGAGCCTCCAGGAGGAGCCGGCCCTAGGTCTTAGCCCAGTGAGGCCCATCACAGACTCCCGACCTCCAGCAACGCATTAAATATGCTGTTCATGCTGCTGAGTTTGTGGTCGTTTGCAGGAAGCTGATACACCCTGGCACAAATTCCTTCTCCTCATCTACACTCTAGCACAGAGCCGTTAAATAAATGCATGTGCCTATGAACAGGTGCATTCCAACAGCCCTCAGGCCCTGCGTGTGTGGGTGACGGTGGAGTGACAGGAATGCAAGACACAGAGTGGTCTGTGCAGCCTCCTCCCCCCGACTCAGTGCAGGGTGGGCGAGGGGGATGCTGGCGGGTCCACCGTGTCCAACAGGGAGCAGGCGGCATCTCTAGCCAGGCTCGGGGCCACAGTGGGGGAGTGGGGTTTCAGAGTGAGGCAGATCTGGATCTGAATCACCTTTACAGAATGCCTTTTGCCACATAAGGTCACATATTCACAAATCCCAGAGATTAGAACAGGCACATTTTGGGGGCCATGATTCTGCTCATCCATATAGAGAACCCCCTTATTCTTTTTCACAGGTAAATAGTATTTTATAGTGGGGGAGTTCTGTAAAGGTTTAGCTACTCCTCTATTAAGACTATTTGGCTTCTGGCCAGGGGCTCACATCTGTAATCCCAGCACTTTGGAAGGCTGAAGCCAGAAGATTATTTGAGGCCAGGAGTTTGAGACCAGACTGGGCAACATAGCAAGACACTGTACTTAAAAGATATTTTAAAAAATTTTTTTTAATTAGCCAAATGTGTTGGTGCGCACCTGTAGTCCCAGCTACTTGGGAGGCTAAGGTGAGAAGATTGCTTGAGTCAGTGAGTTCGAGGCTGCAGTGAGCTGTGACTCCTGCCATGGCACTCCAGCTCCAGCCTGGGCAACAGAGAAAGACCCTGTCTCAAAGAAAAAAAAAGGGAATATTTGGCTTCTTTCCAGTCTTTCACCATTATTTAAAATGCCACAAGAAATCATCTCATGCACAATATCATTTTGCACATGTGCAAACAGAGCTGGAGGGCAGATTCCCAGAAGCATAGCGTCTGGTCAAAAGGTGGATATGCATTCATAGTTTTGCTGGAAATTGCCACTTTGCCTCCAATTTGTACTCTGCCAGCAATATATGAAAGTATCTGTTTCCCCACTGCCTGCCCAAGGGAGTGTATGTCTCCCTTTTGTGTTGTTGCCAATCCAGAAGAAGCATATTGTGTAGACTTTCATTTGAGACTCCATCTTTCTGTGTGGTTTGGCAGAAGACTGGGGGAACATTCTTATACTGGCTCTAGATGGAATGCAAGGATACTGCATTAACTTATGACTCAGTAAAGTAATTTATTTTGGGGAGCTAAAATAATCAGTTTGCTGCTTTCTCATGATTTTTAACTTGAAGCAACATGAAACTGGGGAAATAAAAATGGATAGCAAGACTTTTAGACAATGTCTGTTCAGTGATGTTTCAAACATATTTTTGGAAGGAACTAGAAATCAGTCTATGTAGCCCAAGAATGATGCCAATTCCATATTCTGTGTTGCTGATTATAAAGGAAGCAAAATGTTCCAGTAAGCAGACGCAAAAGCAGCCATCAGCTCTCAGATACAGGAGCAGATGAGCTGGAGACGTCCTCACGCGAGCACCGGCCGCTCTTCCCCACGCTGTGGGCAGCTTGCCTGTGGGAAAGGCCAAAGATTCCTTAAAAAGAGATTCAAATCTGCTCAAGTGCCAGGATAAGCATTTAATCAGGAGCCCAGCATCCTGCTCCCCAATGGGTGGGGAAGATTTTCTAGGCCTGGAAAGTTTTTAAGAGGTAATGTGCTATTCTTAGTCATAACAAATGAAAGACAACCCACACGTCCAGCCAGGCAGGATGGCCAATGGGCTGTTCAGTTGCCAGCTGCCTTCCCAGCCCTCCGGGACAGAGTCTCCTGTGATTCCGGCAGCATCCCCAGGACAGAGCGCTCAGGATCAAGGTAGAAAGCGCTTGGGCAGGGCAGTGGTCTCCCAGTCAGCAGGCAGACGTCGGGGACCATGGGGTCAGATGTGGGGCCTGAATGACTCCTGAGTCACAGCCCTGTCCCCTCTGACATCTCCCACTCCAATGCCATGCTCTGGCCACGCGCCTTGGCTTCCCTTCCTACACTTCAGTGGTCTAAGAGGATAATTCCAAGAGCCCCTAATCTAGCTCCGGTCTGCCCCTCGTCTGAAGACTAGATTCCTCCACTCACTGCCTAATACACCTGGGCTCCATCCTGTGAATGAACTAAGTTGTTCAGAGCTACAATCAAAGCGGCGAGCAGGAATTCTCACAGCTCCTGGGATCTCTCACCAGTTCCAACAAACTTCCCACCTCTCCAAGTCAGACTAAGCCTGAGATGTGTAACATTCAGCTCAGTCTTCCTTAAACCAGCATTTCCCAAGCTTACATTTAGAGATACTCTTTTTAAAAAAATCCTGTGGACTCCTAAGTTTTTGTTAAAGTATTTTTATTTTACTGCTACTTGTTTGTGTAGCAACATTAGAGAATGTAAAAATACATTACGTTGATAGCTCTTTTGGTTTTTTGTTGTTTTGTTGTTTTTCTTTTCTTTTCTTTTTAGAGACAGTCTTGCTTGTTGCCCAGGCTGGAGTGCAGTGGTGTGATCACAGCTCATTACAATCTCAATCACCTGGGCTCAAGTAATCCTCCCATCTCAGCCTCCTAAGTAGCTGGGACCACAGGTGTGTGGCACATTGCCCAGCCATGATAGGTCTTATGTAAAAAAAACCAAAGAGATTTATCAATGAAATTAGAATACAACACCAATACATTTCAAATTAACAACGTAAGCTTAATTTGATGGATTATGCTATTTTGTTAAAACTGAGTCATCAATGCTGGGTTCACATTTTTAAAATACCCGTATTTGTGTTCTATATTTTACTTATAGATTTAGTCCTTTTGATTTTGAGAATAATGACCCTCTTTTAAGTGATGGTTGGTTGTTATTATTTCTCTTTTTTAACAAAGAACTCTGTTTATCCTCTAATCTATTACTTTGATGATCCCGAGAATATGAGTCCACTCAAAAATATAATAAAAATTAACTTGTAGTAAGAAAATCTACACTGTATTTTTTTTTCACTAGCCTTATTGTTAATGAGTTGCCGTGGTTTCTAGGAAGAGAGGCAGAATTTACATATGTCGCCTGCCCCTGTAGGAGAGTGGTTCCCCCTGCTGCAGTGCAGGGCAAGACTGTGGGGTCTGCTTTCCCCAAGCGTCATGTCAGGGTGACCAGGGCTTGTTCGATGTGGTAGGCTACACAGCCTTCATTGATTCATTTAGACCAGATGCCAACATGATCATGGCTACCCAGTGTGTGTTTTCCAGTGTTGATCCAGTGAAAGCAGAGTAATGAGGTTGCACGGTGACCAACCACTGAAGAAGTTCACCCAACGGGTCCAATCATGTATGTAACACACACTCAAGCACATGCGCAGACACACACACACAGTGTAAACACAGAATGAAAGCACTCAAGACAGCACCATGAGCCGGGCGCAGTGGCCCACGCCTGTAATCCCAGCATTTTGGGAGGCCAAGGCGGGTGGATCACCTGAGGTCAGGAGTTCAAGATCAGCCTGGCCAACATGGCAAAACCTTGTCTCTATTAAAAATACAAAAATTAGCCCAGCATGGTGGTGGTACACATCTGTAATCCCAACTATTCAAGAGGCTGAGGCAGGAGAATCGCTTGAACCAAGACGGTGGAGGTTGCAGTGAGACGAGATTGCACCACTGTACTCAACATGGGGAACAGAGTGACTCTGTCTCAAAAAAAAAAGACAACACCATGAGATTAACCTGTTTCCAAAAAAGTGTTAAAAACTTTGTCAATAAAGACCTAAAAGCGTGACTCATTTGCTGATGCATATAGGACTAAGGAGTGTGCTCAGGACACGGATGGAGGGCTGAGGGCTGTGTTAGGGCCTCTATGAATGTTCACATCCCTCCTTAATTTATATGTTGAATCCCTAACCCCCAATGTGATGGTACTTGCAGATAGGGCCTTTGGGGGTGGTTAGGTTTAGATGAGGTCAAGAGAGTAGGACCCTCATAATGGGATTAGTGCCCTTATAAGAAGAGAAAGGTCGATCGATCAATCTGTCTCTGTGTATCTATCTATCTATCTGTCTCTGCAAATGCCCCAGAAAAGGCCTTGTGAGAACCTGTGAGAAGGCGGCTGTCTGAAAACCTGGAAGACAGTCCTCTCCAGAACCCAACCACACTGGCACCCTGATCTCAGACTTCCAGCCTCCAAAACAAAGAGAAAATAAGTGTCTGTAGTTTCAGCCACCTGGACATGGTATTTTGTTAGAGCAGCCTGAGATGGCTAAGACAGAGTATAAACTGGTGCAGTCTTTGGGAGAGCAGCTTAGCAATGTCTAATAAAATTAAAACTCTTCAGATCCATTGATCAGCTTCTGAAATGTTTCCATCATTACACAAAGACATGAAAGCATGTGTACTGTGTATTTATTTGTGTGTGTGTGTGTGTGTGTGTGTGTGTACTCTCTATTTATTACAGTATGCTTTAGAAGAGCCAAATTTGAAAACAACCTGAACTTCTATCAGCAAAGTTTTTATCACATAAGCTATGGCACATCTACCAGTGGAATATAGTATATGACTTGAAAGAACAAGTCAAGTAGTGTACTTATGTGGAAAGACGTTTGAGATATATTGCTATGCACATTGCAAAATGCTAAATATAAGAGCATCCATGGTTGTTTTTAAAAATTAACATCTGCTTTAAAATGTGGAAGAACGTACAGCAAATTGTTAAATGATCAGTTTGGGAGGAGGTTTAGGATTATGAAAGATTTTCACTTTCTACTCCATATGGTTTGGCTGTGTCCCCACCCAAATCTCATCTTGAATTGTAGCTCCCACTTCCCACATGTCATGGGAGGAACCCAGATGGGGGGTGATTGAATCATAGGGGTGGGCCTCTCCTGCCCTGTTCTCATGATAGTGAATGAGTCTCATGAGATCTGATGCTTTTAAAAAGGGGAGTTTGCCTGCACAACCTCTCTTACCTTGTCTGCCGCCACATGAGACGTGCCTTTCACCTTCCACCATGATTGTGAGGCCTCCCCAGCCACGTAAAACCGTAAGTCCAATAAACCTCTTTCTTTTGTAAATTGCCCAGTCTTGGGTATGTCTTTATCAGCAGCGTGAAAATGGATGAATATAGATGGTGAGAAAGCACGATAATTTTTAAATTCTCTATCAGTGTGCACAGGGTGCCAGGCACTATTCTCGGGGCTGGTGATACAGCAGTGATGGAGCCCTACAGGTCCTCACTGCTGTGAGCAGATCTTTCACTGGAGGAGACAGGCAATTAGCACATGGAGGTGCAATGAAGAAAGACAACTGGGTATGGCACTGGAGACTAAAGCGGAGATGAAGGTTTCCGTTCGAGCTGCTTCCTCCACCCTTTCCCACTTGTCTCCAGAGGGAAGGAGGAGAGAGGGCAGATTCCTTCCCGGTGGCAGAACGGGAGGCATCAATTCCAGGCAGGAAGGCTGAGGAGCAGGTATCCTCGTTCAGAGAGGTGTCTGTCTAACCCCTATGCTGAGGCATGCTCTGTGGTTTGTGGTCTTTGGGGTGGCCACAGGACAGGCATCTCTAAGGGGGCATTTGAGCAGAAACTGAAGGAAGGGCAGGACATAGAAATGTCGGTGTCCAAAAGAAAGTTCCAGGCAGAGAGAACAGGAAATGACGAATGAATGAATGAACCAGTGAATGGAGGTCATTGCTGGCCAAGGAGCCACACACATGGGTGAGCAAACACCTTGTTCTTCCACCACAAGCCCTGTCTCTCCTGCTATAGCCGTTTAGTAAAGGGGAGGTGCCTTCCCTGCCCACCCTGCCTGGTGTCATGGGTCTCAAGTTCATTTCCACCAGGACAGCACTTGGCACCCCCAAGGCCCTCAGCCTGCTGTCCCGTCTGAGCCTCTGCCACTTGCACAAAGGGCAAGGGTGGTGTATGCCCCTCCAGCTCCAGGGTCCTGCTCCTGAGGCGTGTGGGGTGCCAGTTGGGGGCTGCAAGCCTGACTGCCTCCAGCTCAGAGGAAAACCTTTCTCTAACCCACCCAGCTGGCCCCAGAAATGCCTGGCCACCCTTGATGCATGGCCAACCAGAAGATGTGGGGCAGGTCCCAGGGGTGCTGGTTTGAGGGAAGTCCGAGGCTTGGATGGCACCTGCCCAGGTACCTCCCCCTGGCTGCGGCCACCCTGAGCCTTGCAGCTGTCAGTCACTGGCTTTGCCAAGGGTTGGAGTCTTTCTCCTTCCCTTTAGTCTTGGTGATGTCTGCAGGGCCCAGCTGAGGAGATGGCAGCGGGCAGGGGCAGCATTTGGGGCCAGTGGTCTATCTACTCAAATATTCACGTGCATGTTTAGCAATAAATCAATAAAGAAGTGGTAAGCCCATGGGACGTTTCAGTGTGTGAGGAACAAGGTCAGTTCCTCTTCTTGTCCCCGTTCTTTTAATCTGCTTCCAGATTCCATTAGGAAATCGATGATGAGGTCTTATAAAAAGAATTTAAAACATATTGCGCAAATTAATAACCTCTGTTACTTTGTGAGGAATCATTTAAAAAACAACCTTTGGCCGGGCGCTCACCCCTGCAATCCCAGCACTTTGGGAGGCCAAGGCTGGCAGATCACTTGATGTCAGGAGCTCAAGACCAGCCTGGCCAACATAGTGAAACCCCGTCTTCACTAAAAATACAAAAAATTAGCCTGGCGTGGTGGCGCACGCGTGTAATCCCAGCTATTTGGGAGGCTGAGGCATGAAAATTGCTTGAACCCGGGAGATGGAGGTTGCAGTGAGCAGAGATCACACCACTGCACTCCAGCCTGGGTGACAGAATGAGGCTCTGTCTCGAAAAAATATATATATATATATTTTACTAAGACTGTATTGTGTGCTGGATATTTTACTTAGATTAACTCTGTGTCTTTCAATGCCAGATAAGGCAGCTGTTCTTATTTAATAACAGGAGCCAATGACTGGGGGAGCTGGGGTTCAAAGCCTGGTCTTACCCAGATGTACAGCACCACCCGCCTCTCCCCGCTGGACCCCGCCCAAAAGCAGCTGCCTGAACGCAGCTTGTTCAGAATGGTATTGGAAATCCACAACCCAGACCCGTCATCCTGGGGAACCCCAGGACAAGCACATTCCCTCCCCTCACCAGCTTCACCCTGAAGGCAGAAAAGCCGGGACAGCCAGCTCCTGCCGCTCTCTGAACCCATTTTCCTAGTGAGCTGAGGCCCGTTTTCACAAGCACACCAGGACCTCGGGACAGAGGAATTCTCTCTGGACAATCCGGGTCCTCTGGGCAAGCAAATCTTCCCCCTTATGGAGGCGAAGACAGCCACTGGGTCTGGACCCCTCCACTTATAATAGGGCCAGGAGGGCTTCGGTCTATATTATTATTATTACTATTATTATTTCTCTTTCTTCTTTCCTAACTCAGTTATTTAGCCAGTTGCAACAAGGTAAGAGGGAAGGAAAATGTGCCCTGCCTGGTTGATTCATGGATAGGATTTGTGACCTTCTGCTAGGGGAGAGCCTGTGTATACACCATGTGAGTGTCCTGTCCTAAAAAATCGTCACAAACGTGGGGGCTTAAAACAAAAACGATTCATCTTTCCACAGTTCTGGAGGCTAGGATCCCGAAACCAAGATTTCCTGATGGAATCTGGAAGCAGATTGAAAGAACGGGGACAAGCAGAGACCGCTGGGCCCTGCTCCCTCGGAAGGCTCCGGGGTCGGGGGTCATTCCTTATCTCCTCAGCCTCTGATGGCAGCTGGCGTTCCTCGGCTTGGGGGCGCATTGCTTCATTTCTGACTCTGCTGTTGCATGGCTATCTCCCCTCTGTGTGTTTTGTGCCTGTTCTCCTCTTTCTGTAAGGACACCAGTCATACAGGATTTAGGGCTCACCCTAATACACTATGATCTCATTTTAATTAAATTAATTGTACCTGCAAAGACCCTATTTCCAATAAAGGTCACATTCTGAGGTTCCAGGTGGACATGAATTTTGGGGGACACTATTCAGCCATTACATACACCGTGGAGGAGAGGCAAGAGACACCCGAGGCTTGGACACGGTCATCTCAATCAGCAGACAGCACTGAGCGCCCACTGGGTGAGAAGCAGGGAGCTACCGCCCAATCCTGCTCAGCCAGGATGGGCAGGAGATGGGTCCAAAGCTCTCCGAGTGTGGCTGTAACAGGAAAAAACGGCAGTGGATGGGGTGGAACGGCACCGGTGACCGTGAATAAAGCCGCTCCCATCTCTCACCTCTACGGCACTGGCCTCCCCGGCCTCCCCTGCCAGCGTGAGCTCACCCACAAAACTCATTTCTGAGCAGCCCTTCCCAGCCTCTGATCTGACTCAGGACTGCGGAAAATCCCTCGTGGCTCAGGGCATGGGCGGCTCAGCCCAGGGTGGCCCTCGTGGGGGCTGAGTCAGCAGAGCAGGCCGCCGCTGAGGTGGTGACACTCACACGTGTGTCACCGTTCATGGAACACGCACACCGATGCAGGCAGACCCAGACCCGGGCATTTGAGGCCAACTTGAACAGGAAGGAAACACGGTCACAGCACTTTCCTCACTAGAGGTGGTTCCTGGGCGGACTGTGGATTCAGATCAGCTCCAATATTTAGCAGTTTTAAAGCTATAATTTCGTGGAAAACGTACTCAATTTTCTCTAAGCCTTGTGCTTCTCATCTGCAGAATGGGTACATTCATCCCTAATCCATAGAGCTGCGGTGAGAATTCCATGAGATACTGAATAGATACCACGTATTTCGGACCTGACTCATGACAAGACCAATAACGGGGCCATTGTCTCATCTGTTCTTCTCCCCATAGTCTTTGCAGAGTGAACGCTGAGAATGAGAACGCCTAACATTTTTCCTTTCTGTCCACACAACTTCACGATTTACCAAAAGCATTTTGTGTAATTTCTCTTTTTCATCTTTCTCATGAAATGAAAACAACAGTTTTCTTCAGCTGACCGTTTCACCAGAGCTTCCAAGTTCCCCAGAGCAAGAACCCACATACCAAGCTATGGCAGTCCTGGACCTTGGAAATCATATGGCCACATCTGCAGAAGGAGAAATCTTTGCAGATGTCAGAGGAGCTGGTGCAATGGCCCAGAGGGAGCAGGACAATTATTTTTTGAAGAATCTTGTCTAACTAAATTATCAGCACTCTCTGTATCCTCAACCTTTAATGACCCTCAGTTCTGTTGAGGTCAGACAATGTGAAACTGAACTAGAAAGTCCATTTTTAAAATCTATGCTGCTATGAATGTGATGAAAACCAGCTACCACAGCAAAGAAAAGAATCTCACTGTTTTCTGGGGTTCCTAGCTTGTCGGAGATGAGTGAGTGACTTCTCGGCTTTTTCCTTGATCTGATGAAAAACCTACCCAAACCCTTCCTTGCTTCTGCACGAGGGGCTGGGAAACTACAGCCCCGGCCCTGCCGCCTATTTTTGTAAATAAAGTTTTATTGGAACGCAGCTACACTCCTTCACTTACACATTGCCTAAGGCTGCTTTTACAAGACAACTGCAAATGTGAGTCGTTTCCACAGAGGCCTCATGGCCCTCAAAGCCAAAATTATTTACTGTATCATCTGGCCCTTTGCAGGAAAAAAAAAAAATTGCTAATTTCTGTTCTACTCTGAGTATCCACTAGTTATCTATTTCTCTCTTTTTAAAAATAATCTTTGTTTTTATAACTGTTTTAGGTTTTGTATTAGTCCATTTTCATGCTGCTGATAAAGTCATACCCAAGACTGGGAAGAAAAAGAGGTTTAACTGGACTTATAGTTCCGCACGGCTGGGGAGGCATCAGAATCATGGCAGGAGGCAAAAGGCACTTCTTACATGGTGGTGGCAAGAGAAAATGAGGAAGAAGCAAAAGCGGAAACCCCTGATAAACCCATCAGATCTCGTGAGACTTATTCACTATCATGAGAATAGTGTGGGAAAGACCGGCCCCCATGATTCAATTACCTCCTCCTGAGTCCCTCCCACAACAAGTGGGAATTCTGGGAGATACAATTCAAGTTGAGATTTGGGTGGGGACAGAGCCAAACCATATCAGGTTTATAGGAAAATTATGTAGATAGTACAGAGAGTCTCCCCATATTCCTTCTCCCTCACATACATTCCCCTATATTCAGCATCTTGCATTAATTAGTGTGCTCCATTGGATACAACCGATGAAGCAATATTGATAGATTATTAACTACGGTTCATAGTTCGTGCTAGGTTTCACTCTTTGTGTAGTACATTTCCATAGATTTTAACAAATTGTTTTATTTCTTCATTCAACATTTTATTGTTACTTTTTAATTATGAAAGTGAGCACATGCCTATTATAACAAGTTTGAACAATACAAACTGTATAAAGGAAGTGATGGAAGGTTCCCCACTGTACTTTCTGGGTCAATCCTAACACAGCTGACCATGTGCCCTTCGTGAGCTGCTCCCATGCACACAACCCTGACACTCGTGGGAGTCTGGGTTTTTTCTAAACGTGGAACTATGCTAGGCTTGTTGCTTGAAACTCACTTTTCCCACTTAACTTTCTCAGTTTTCTTTCTTTCTTTGTTTGTTTGCTTGCTTGTTTGTTTTGAGGCAGAGTTTTTCTCTTATTGCCCAGGCTGGAGTGCAATGGTGAGATCTCGGCTCTCCATAACCAGATGCTGTATTGAAGGTGTGTGCCCATGTTTACACACTCAACACAGCCTGTCCATTCATCCTGAAGCACTTCTGGTAGCATTTATGCGAATAGAGTTCTAGAACTTGGACTGTCCAATCAGAAGATGTGAACATTTTTAGCCTGGTGAGAAATGAAACAACTTGGTAGCATTCACACACCCATCCTCCTGCACACAGAGTGGGGACAGGGGGTGCAGTGTAGATCCTAAGTCACCGGGAGCATGAGAAGGAGAGTGTACAGGGGTTAGGGCAACCCCAGGAGGCTTCCTGGAGGAGGTGGGTTATGAGAAGGTGAGCTGGATGCACAGGGTCTGAAGGAGTAGGGGAGGGAGTCATCCAGACAAGAATCACCTGAGCAAAGCCTGGGCCCTTTACGGATCCCAAGGTCAAGGTCACAGGCTGCTCCTTACAAATCACATCATGCATATTTCTGCTGAGGAGGAAAAGATCTGGTAGCCAAGGCTGAAAATCGGGTCTAGTGTGCACCCTCAGTGGGCTGGGAGGAGGAAGCAGTGGGCAAGGGGCACCATTGCAGGCATTCGGGAGATCAGACACAGGTTTGCTTTCCCGGGTGCAGCCTTGGTGGGGGCCCCATGCTGCCCCAGTCAGGAGCAGACAGGGCCTCACAGTCCTGTCCCTGGAAGCAGGAAGAAAGAGAGGGAGAAAGAAAGAGAGGGAAGGAGGATGGGCAGGGGAGAGAGAAGAAGGAAGGGAGAAAGGGGAGAATGCATCGGCCTTCACACTCTCCCTAGCAAGACCCAGAGAGTTTATGGCAACATATCATCATAGCCCCAGACTGAGACAGTCCAGAAGAGCATTCACAATGGAATCCCACAGCAGAGTACCACACCACACAGCCATGAAGAAGAACAAAGGCCTGCTGCACAGAGCACCGGGCAGGGATGGGCACAGAGAGCCTGGGGCCAGCAAGGTCCTCATTGCTCTGTGTTCCTTCCCAATCCCAGTTCCCTCCGCCCCACTCCTCTCTTTTCTACCCAGAGAACTTTTGCTGTAATAACTCTTTTGCTTTACTTTATAATTTACCACCTAAGCATGCTTTCCGAAATAGAGGATTGCTTTTTTTCTCAGAAGGTGTTTCTTTTTCTTAAGGCAACATGGAGGCAGGGCTTGTCAGTGCTGGCCACAGGGGTCTGCTTTGTGATCGCTATTGAGTTGTGTTTTTGTTTGTTTGTTTTATGCACATTCTTCTATGTGTGTCGTTATTTAACAATAAAGAAGTTTCTCCACCTTTAAAAGTCTGAAAATTGTTGCTTTAGTCCACTGGCTACATTATACATAAAGTAGATCAGTGTACACCTGTATGTACTCTACTACATGCTTAGAGAGAGGGGGACCTATGTTTACTCCTCTGCACTTACATGTTGTCCCCATGTATGCAGTGCAGCAGGTCCCCAAATAACATCATTTTATCCAATGTCATTTTATTACAATGTTGATGAGACAAAAGAAATCACTCCCCATCCAGGGGCCACTGTTTGTGTGGAGTCTGCACATTCCCCCAGAGTCCACGCTAGTGTTCTCCTCTTGCAGCCCAAACTGTGCACATTAGGTGAATTCGCAGGTCTAAATTGTCCTCATCTGAGGGAATGTGGGTGTGGGTGCGCCCCTTGATGGAAGGGTGTCCTGTCCATGCTGGCTCCCACCTTCCACGCAGAGTTGCCAGGAGAAGCTCCAGACACTCCACCCTGAACTGAAATAATTGGGTACATAGTTATCTTACTTGTTTTTTGTTTGTTTTTCTAAATGTTTTAAATTGTCACATAATAACTGTACATATGTGTGGCGTACGTAGTAATGTTTCCATGCATATGATGTATAAGAGAGTGAGTGGACTACAGCAATGGTTTCAGACTGTTAAAGATGGGGAACTTCTTTGAGATGGAGTCTCGCTCTGTCACCCAGGCTGGAGTGCAACGGCTCAATCTCAGCTGGCTACAATCTCTGCCTCCCGGGTTCCAGTGATTCTCCTGCCTCAGCCTCCCGAGTAGCTGGGACTACAGGCGCCCGCCACCACACTCAGCTAATTTTTGTATTTTTAGTAGAGACAGGGTTTCACTCTTTTGGCCAGGCTAGTCTCAAACTCCTGACCTCAAGTGATCAGTCTGCTGCAGCCTCCCAAAGTGCTAGGATTACAGGCGTGAGCCACCACGCCCAGCCTAAAGATGGGGAAACTTCTTTATTGTTAAATATGACACAAGTAGAAGAACATGTGCAAACCATTTGACGGTAACCAGATCAGGGCAATGCACCCAGCCCTCATCTCAAGCATTTATCATGTGTTTGTGTGGGTAACATTCATATCCTCCCTGTAGCTATTTGAAACTCTACGATATATTATAATTAACCATAGTCATCCCACAGTTATATAGAGCATGATGACTTATTCCTCCTATCTAGCTGTAATTTTATGTCCTTCAACAAGGCTCTCTCTTTTCCCCTCTTCCCCCTATCCTTCCCAGCCTCCAACATCCCCTGTTCTACTTTTTTGTTTTTGTTTTTTTGAGACAGAGTTTCACTCTTGCTACCCAGGCTGGAGTGCAATGGTGCAATCTCCACTCACCACAACCTCTGCCTCCTGGGTTCAAGTGATTCTCCTGCCTCAGCCTCCCAAGTAGCTGGGATTACAGGCATGCACCACCAAGCCTGGCTATTATTTGTATTTTTAGTAGAGACGGGGTTTCTCCATGTTGGTCAGGCTGGTCTCAAACTCCCGACCTCAGGTGATCCACTCGCCTCGGCCTCCCAAAGTGCTGGGATTACAGGCATGAGCCACCACACCTGGCCCCTTGTTCTACTTTTTATGTCTATGAGATCCACTTTTTTTAGCTTCTGCGTGTGAGTGACAGTGTGCAGGGTTTAGCTTTCTGTTCCTGGCTTGTTTCACTCAGCATCATGCTCTCCAGTTCCGTTTGTCTGGAGTGAGTGTGGATGTGGATCTGATCCTGCAATGGAAGGGCATTACCATGAATGACAGGATCTCATTCTTACATATGGCTGAATAGTATTCCATGGTGTATATACGCCCCGTTTTTCTTTATCCATTCATCTGTTGTTGGACACAAGCCAAGATTCCATATCTCAGCTATTGTGAGTATTGCTCCAATAAACACTGGGAATGCAGATGTCAGCAGAAAAAACTAGGCCCCCACTTCTCACTGCATACAAAAGCCACCTGAAAATGGATCAAAGACCTCAAAGGCAAGACCCAAAACTATAAAACTCCTAGAAAAAACAAAACAGGGAAATGCTTTAGGACATTGGTCTGGGAAAAGATTTTACAAATAAGACCTCAAAAGCACAGGCAACAAAAGCAAAAATAAACAAATGGGATTATGTCAAACTAAAAAGCTTCTGCACAACGAAGGAAACAATCCACAAAATGAAAATACAATCTACAGAATAGGAGAAAATATTTGTAAAGTATTCATCTGATGAAGGATTAGTATCCAGAATATACAAGGAACTCAAACACCTCAAGAGCAAAACAACAACAACAAAACCAATTCAATTTAAAAATGGGCAAATGATGTGACAGACATTTCCGAGAATAAGACATACAAATGGCCAACACATACATGAAAAAAGGTAAAGAAGGCAGATTTCTGCCTTTCTGTCACGGGTGGTGACTAGCTAGGGCTGGTGTCACAGGTGGTAAAGGTATTTGCCAAGAGAGTAGTAGGTAAAGAAAGGCAGATTTATTAGAGAAGGTATGAGAATATGTTGCAAGGTTGCAAGGTTGCAATGGGCTGTCTACAAAAAAGCAGGGGCTGGAGGGAAGTTTTATAGGGTCATGCTGGAGGGGCCAACAAAAGGAGGTCATGCTGCTGGGGCCACCAGGAACTAGGTCATTGTCATCCTGTCATCGGGTTGTTTGTGATTGGCCATCTCTCAGAATAATTGTTCGTTGTTATTCCCCACCTGGGGCCCTTCCCCACCTGGGGTCCCTCCTGATTGTTGCTTACTTATCTTATCAGGACTCCACACTTTCCCTGATGAGCGTCCTTGGTGCCTTTGTCAAATATCGGATCACTATAGATACATGGATTAATTTCTGTCGATAATTTGTTTCATTGGTCTATGTGTTTGTTTCTATGCCAGTGCCATGCTGTTTTGGTTACTATAGGCTTGCAACATATTTTGAAGTCAGGCAGTGTGATGCCTCCAGCTTTGTTCTTTTTGCTCAGGATTTCTTTGGCTATTTGGGGTCTTTTGTGGTTCCATACAAATTTTAAGATTTTTTTTTCTATTCCTGTGAACTATTTTGACAGAGATTGTACCAAATCTGCAGATTGCTTTCAATAGTGTTACTAGTTTTTAATTTTTCTTAAATGTATGAAAAGCTCATATTTGTTTCAATGTTTAATATTAGAAGTGCTTTGATCTTTATTTCAAAATTTGGGCCAGGTGTGATGGCTTATGCCTATAATCCCAGCACTTTCGGAGGCCAAAGGAGGAGGATTGCTTGAGACCAGGAGTTGAGACCAGACCTCATCTCTACAAAAATTTAAAAATTAGCTGGGTGCGGTGGCATGTGTCTGTGGTCCCAGCTACTTGGGGAGGCTGAGGTGGGAGGATCACTTGAGCCTGGAAGGTGGAGGATAGAGTGAGCCATGATTGTGCCACTGCACTCCAGCCTGGGCAGCAGAGGGAGATACTGTTTCAAAAAAACAAAAAGCAAAAAAATAAATAAATACATAAAAATAAGACCAACAATAAAAATCTGGTGATGTTTTCACGACCAGAAATATGCCTTAAGAACTTAACTCTTGTTTACATCAACCTGTGGTGAACTGGTTGCATTATATGTCATTTTGCCGAAAGTCACAGTTTCCAAGAACCTACCAAGCATGTTAAGTGAAGACTTACTGTACATACCTATAAGAAAAAGCAACAACAAAATCGGGAGACGCCCCGACACATGGGGGTACGCCTACGTGGAAGGTTGCAGAATCGCTGCTCTCAAAGTTCCGTGTCAGGCCGCCTACCCTGATGCTGTTTCCTTGTCCACGTGAGTCAGTTCTGCAGAGGCCTGGCCTGGCAAGCGCAGCCGTGACTTCTTGCTAATCTTCCTGAGAAGCCACTCCACCATCCATTCATCCTTAAGAACCCCGGGTGACTCATGACGCCCTGCACAGGAGAGTTGAGAATTTATGGGGCAATATGTTTGCCTTCACAAGCCGTCTAAGCAATGATGAGCAATTCAGGCAGCTATGATTAAAAAGAAAAAAAAAAATGTTTTCCATCATCCAGTTCTCCTGAAGAAGCCAAAAACACCGAGGGCTTGAGGTTGTGTTGACAGAATCTTAGCCAACTCCTTCCTAGGGATTTAAACTGTTGCACCATCAATCATTTGCAGAATTCATGGCGATTATCATTTACAACCACAGTTTGAGAGTCAAAATGATCAACCTTAGTCAATACCTACACATGAATTGATGGTCTCAGTCATTTGCCCTAAAGCTGGAATTCTATTTTATTTTTTGACCTCTCCCTCTCCCGAAAAGACAAATCCCAAGTACACATATCAAGGTGTGGTTCAATCCGAGGTCCGTCTCCCCTTGGGGTGCCAAATGTGTCTGGGGGTTCTCCCTCCCTGGGCCTGCTCCACACGGTCGTGGGGTCTACCTTGCCCTGCCCCTCACCCTGTCCCTTGTGCTTCTCTCTCCCTGGAAGCGAGGCCTGAGCTGTCCCAGGGAAGGATCCAGCAGGAGAGGGTGGCAGGGCTGGCCTGGGCTGGGCTGCAGCTGCTGTCGTGGTTGCCAGCCTCGGCATGCGTTCGCTGAGGCTGCCGCGGTAAAGCACCACAAACCGGGGACTTAAAGTCACAGAAATTGATCCTCCCAGAGTTCTGGAGGCCGAAAGTTTGCCATCAAGGTGACTGCAGGGCTGGTTTCATCGGAAGGCTCTGGGAGAATCGGTCCCTGCCTTTCTCCAGCTTCAGTGGCTCCAGCAATCCCTGGCTCTCCTTGCCTCATGGCCACGTGACTCTCTGCCTGCATCTTCACGTGGCCTCCTCCTCTCTGTCTCGATGTGACATTTTCTGTCTCTAATAAGGACACTCATTGGATTTAGGGCACACTACAGCCCAGTATGACCTCTTCTTAATTTCACTACAACTGCAAAGAGCCGATTTCTAAATAAGTGCACATTCGCAGGTACTGGAGATTGTGAACATGTCTTTTTGAATATTTCTTTTTAGGGGACACAATTCAACCACTACATCCTCCCACAGAGGAGAGCTGAGGCAGGTCTGGCATGGGGGCCCAGGCAGGACTGGAGGAGGGCAACAGCCAGTGGGGGCACTTGGAGAGGCCTTGCTCCCACACAGCAGGAGTGTGGGATGATGTTTAGGATCCTGGCAGTCCATGAGCTCTTGGAGGGAGGGTGGATTGTGTCCTTTCCTGAGAGTGGGTAAGCGTGGAGGTGGCACCTCCCTGGCAGCAGTGAGCAGGGGCAGATGGGAAGATGTGTGGGAAAGGGTTGCTTTGCCGCTGTGCCTGTGGGGATACCAGGAGAGGAGTGGGGGGCAGTGGATGATCCTGAGCTGGCCCTGCAGAAGAGGAGATGGGGTTACCGGAAGAATGTGTCTACCAGAGCTGCTGCATGAGGGCACAGGTGTCCCTCTGGAAGGGACAAGGGACACCGGGTGTCCTGCCCTGGGGTTTGGGGGTGGGGCATGATTCCTCCTGTAACCACAGCGAACAAGAGAAATAGGCCCAGCTATGCAGCTGATGGCAGCTGGCGCAGTGCCTGGCCTGAGGGAGGAGCTCCTTCAAGCAGTGGCTTGACTCATGACCTGGGAAGAGGCAGGGAGTGGGGAAGTCATCAAAATAGCATTTCTGAGCTGCAGGGGGGCTTTGGTTTGTCCTGTGTCGGGAGTGCCAGAGGTGCTCTTTGGCAGAATGAGGCAGAGGCAGATGAGCGCCAGCCCACATGGAGGCAACGTGTCTGGGGACACCCAGCGGACAGGGCAGCAGCCCTGATGCTTGGAGTCCTTGAGCAAACATCTCGATCCTGTGATGAGTGCACGACACCCAGGCTCTGTGTGGTTGATGGGGCTGGGTGGAGGCCAGGGTGGGTCTCACCTCCAGCTCACAATTGTTTGCCACTGACTTGTGAACACACCAGCAGTCAGGAGCCCCTTCAGGTGCTTTGGATTGAAGCTTAGACAATTCGCTCTCTTTAAGAAAAATAATATAAAGTCATTAAATCAAAGTAAGATACAAATATGAGTTCCTATTTAGAATGCGAATAAATCACCAGAAAGTGTTAGCGCCATGGAGATTCAGGTCTCTTCCTCTGCCCTTCTGTAATCTCTTTTAAATAGATTGAATTCTGGCATCCTCTCCTCACCTACAACCCTCTATAGCTCCCAGAAGCTCTGGGTGCTCCCTGGGTTGGAGTAGATTTGGCCCCTGGAGCTTCAGCTCATTCGCTTCCAGGTACAGCCCCTGCCACCTGCAAAGGGGAGGGTTATTTCAGGCCAGGTGTGGGTATCAAGGGCTGAGCTCCACTGTGGGCTCAGGCAGATCCTCTGTGCCAAGAGGTTTGGAGGCTTCTCCGCCTGGGCACCAGGCCCAGCTGGAAGGCAGTGACCAACTTCCTCTTGCACCTGTCAGCCTTCACTTGCTCCCCTCAGACCTAACGCCAGAGCGGAGGACTCCCTCCAGCAGCAACATGCAATTACGGCCCCTCCTTCTGACCTAGCTCAAGAACTCCACTGGCAGCTCATTAAGTCAGGGGCAGCTTGAAAGTCGCCGCTCTGAATGCCACAGTTTTATGTCACTTGTAAGAAGGGTGGGGGGCAGGTAATCACAGCCCTCTGCACCAGATGAAAGGTGCGCAGGGAAAGGGTAGGTGTAATTGGGGGCCCCTGCAGCTCCTGTCCACAGAGCAGAGTTAGACTCTGCCCCAGGTTAGACTCTCCCCAGAATTGCTAGCCTGGCCGGGGCCTGCCAGTTGACTTGGGGGAAAGGCAGAGGTGGAGGCCAGGGAAGCTGGGAGGCTGTGGGCCCCCATCCTCAGCTCCCCACTGCTCCTGAGCACCCCTTTCTCCCTCTGTCACTCTACTCTCCTGCTCTGTGCCTGTACACCCAAGCCTGGGTCCTGTGTGGGCTGCTGGGGAAGAGGAAAGAGGGGCTCCTCCTCCTTCTAAACACCCCACACATAAGCGTGGCTGTTTTCAGTATTTCGTTGAATTGCCTGCTACAATGGGGATTTGGGCAGGATCCCAAATATCTTCCTTGTGTCCCAGAATCCTGTTCATTTTTCTATCTGTGCATCCATCCACCCATGCACCATCCATTATCCATTTGTAATCCATCCACTCACATTGATCCACCATCCATCACTCATTCATCATCTGTCCATCCATCCACTCATCTGTTCATACACCCTCTATCTATTTATCATCCCTCCATCCTTTCATCGTCCATTCACCATCCATCATTCATCTGTCACCCATCGGTCCATTATTCATCCATCATTAGCCCAGCTGTCCATCCATCCATTCATCATCCACCCACCATCCATCACTCTCCATTTTCTGTCCATTTATTCATCTCTCCATCTATTCATCCTCCATCCATCCCTCTATCCATCCACCACCCATTCATTCATCTTCCGTCCATCTCATAGAAAAGTCTTATGAACCTGCTAACATGCATGCCCGGAGCTGTGCTTGTCCCTGAAGCCACAGAGGCTTTTCAGACCAGGGTCTTGCCCCCCATGGTGCCACTGCTCTACTGGGGAAGCAGACAGAGCAGATTGAATGGGCCCAGCCACAGTCATGGGGCACAAGCGGTGCCATGATCCTGGAGCAGCCACTGAGCTGCCCCTCCTCCTTCCTTCTCCCAGCCTGTCTCTTAGCAGCCCTGCACTCACAGTTGGGTGCACCCCCAACCCCGCTGTCCCCTCCCCTGCTCCGCAGCCTGGGACCGGTTCCTGGGAACCTGCAGGTGGAGGACTCATGGCTGCAGGCAGGGTGATTACCCGCCTCACCCCTGCCAGTCTCCACAAGACTTCCCCTGAGGCCCAGCTCAAGAATGCACTGCATTTTTCTCATCTCAATAAAGGTACAAATGGTACTTCTGGAGCCAGGAAGCCAAGAAATCACGCCCTTTCAGGTGCATTCTTGGCTGCTGTGTTGAGGATTTTTTTAGGGGGTTGGTAATGCTGCTTTATTGGATAATTTACCTCTTTGACTCAGGCCTGAGGAACGCCAGTCCGCCCCCTCCATCCTAACCTGCAGAACCCTCAGCCTGTGACTCTGGTAACAAGGAGGACCTCAGTTAATCAAGGCAGGGAGGGATGTGGAATTGCAGGTTGGGAAGAGGGAGGCCCACCCAGCAAGGGGGGCAGCGAGATAAGGAACTGAGGCCCTGTGAAGCCAAGTGGCTTGAAGGAAAGTGGCTTGAAGCAAAGTGGCTTGAAGCCCCACATGGTGATGGCAGAGAGAGTGCTCTCGGGGCTGCAGCAACTATTGATTTCATCACTTTCCTTTGCAATGTTGGCTTGTGGACACACCAGCCAGGTGGCCTAAGGATAAACCTTGGCCTTCAAATCTTGAAATTCACCCTTTCCCAGTTCCAGCTTTGACACATTGAGTGACTTAGGGGTCACTTGGCTTGCCCCAGTCTGGGCGTCCTTGGTTTGAAAATGAGTCGGTTACAGCTGTGAGCTCATAGTGTGTCGTGAGAACTGGTGACTTACTAATGCTTATGAATTCACGGTTGGGCTCTCTGAGAGCTCGGGCAGGGCACACCATACAAGGCACCAGGCCCGCGGGGCGGTGAGGAGGGAAGATCAGGGGAGGGAATGTTTCCCCTGTGTGCCCAGCCCCGTGCCCCTCTAGGGCCTGCTCCCAGTGCCCTGTGACCTTGGGCAATAAATGGTGCTATTAATGGTACATCTGTCTTGCCTGCTGGAACGTCAAGCAGTTTCACAGCATCAATCAAAGGCTTTGAGCTTCTGGGAGAAGGCGCCAAGGAGCTCCAAGGTGTTATTAGAAGTAATTGGGTCTGCAACTGGGGAAACCTTCAAAGCTGCCAGACTCAGTTTACTTTACCCACTTTCTCTCTTTCACCTTTCTCCTCCCCCCACTACCTTGCTATTGCCCTCCTTTCCCTCTCCCTCCTCCAACAATTCTTTCTCATCCTGTCTCACCCGCAAGTTGCCCTCACACTTTCCCTGCCAGCATAAGAACCACCCCCAGCCCCCACAGCCAATAGTCTGATTCTACAGTGATGGACCCTCACACAACCAGGACTGGCAGGAACCCCGGAGAACATGGAATCCAAACCTCAAACCAGAGAGGTGAAGGTTGTCCATCCATCCATCCATCTATCCATCCATTCATCCATTCACCCACCCATTCATTCATCCATTTATCATCCATCCATCTATCCATCTACCCACTCCATCATCCATCTTTTTGTCTATTTATCCATCATCCCTCTATATATCCATTCATACATCCACCCTCTCCATTTATCATCCACTGATCGATCCACCATCCATCTATCCATTTATCCATTCATTCATCTACCCACTCATCCATCTATCCTTCCACCCACTCTACCATCCATCTTTTCATCTATCTATTCATCCATCATCCTTCTATCCATCCACCTGTCCATCATCCATCCACCAGCCAGCCACTCCATTCATCATCCATCCATCCATTCATCTACCCACTCCATCCACCATCCATTCATCTTCTCATCCACCCATCCATCATCCATCCATTCATCCACCCGCTCCATCCATCCATCCACTCACCCATCCATCTATTCATTAATCCATTCATTCATGTATCTATCTACCCACTCATCCATTCATCCTTCCACCCACCATCCAGTGCTGACTCTGCCAGGCCTACGTTTCTTCTAAACATACCCAGATAAAGAATTTAGGCCTGCCTTTAATGTCTAGTCAAGATGCAAAAAACAGGACTCCCCTGGTAGGACAAATGTGGGACAATGCCCTGGCTTCTTACAGGGAGCCCCTTATCCTGCCCTACACAGCCCTGTGGGGCCTTTCTTCATTCTCATTGCCCTGACTCACACTCCGTGTTGCTCCTCACAGGGGTTGGGGTGAAGGGGCAGGGGGTTGACTCCAATGCTCCCCTCCCTGTTCTTCTGACCTCATGACTCCTGAATGCTCTCTGCTGGGGAGATCATGTGCAGACAGGCAAATATGGGTCCTGGAGAAAGAATCAAAGGTGGGGGCAGTTTCATGAGAGGGAGGTCCAGCAAAGGGAGAGTAAGCAGAGAGGACTGCCAGCTCTGCTGGTCCCTCCTCTGCCCACAGTGGGTTCTAAGGACTCTCTGTCATCTTTGACACACATCAAATTCCTGGGGAAGGCAACAAGTTCCCAGGGAGCAGGACCGCCCAGAGTGGCCCAGGCACTATCTGCATCAGAATCTGGAATCACAGAGGAGCTTGTTAAAAGCATGCATATGTCTGGGCCCAGCCCCTTCGAATTAGGATCTAGGCCAGGCCCAGGAATCTGCATGTTAACAATTTCCCAACGTTCTTTGTACACAGTGTTTGAGAACAGTGGCTCCAGAAGCTCAGTGTGTGGTTGAGGGTGGGATGTTCCCAAACACCCTGAAGCTGATAGTGCCACAGCCTTGCCTATGTGGCTGAGATCCAGGCACAACAGAAGGGCTCTTGCTACCGTTGGGTGGCCCTGTGGAGGTTCCTCTTCTTGTTCTCAATCCTGAACACAGGGGATGCAGGAGAAGCCTTGGATTTGCAAGGGCAGGGGAGACAGCCAGGCTGGCTTCTTCCTCCACTCAGGACAAGAGCCAGGGTTTGGAGCCAAGCCAGCCCTACACAGAAAAATTCAGAGTGTTTCGAGCCCATCTTCAGCTCCAGCCCCCTGCTCTGTGCCCTCTCCCCTTTCATCTGCCTCCCTGGCCTCAGTTCCCTCACTGTCCACCTCGATCCTCACCAAGCGGATCTGTGGAGTGGGACGCTTTGCTTTATGGGTCTTCTATGATGTGCTGGGTAGCCTGCCAGGTGTTTTCTATAACAACCCACTTACGAAGTGGGCTTGCCTTCGTTCCTTCTTCCCTTCCTTTTTCTGCTCTGCCTTCGTGTCTTTCCTTCTCTCTTCTTTCCCTCCTCTCTTCCTCCCTCTCTCCCTCTTTTCTTATTTTTTATTTTTAATTTTTTTTCTGAAATGGACTCTTGCTCTGTCACCCAGGCTAGAGTTCAGTGGCATGATCTCGGCTCACTGCAACCTCCACCTCCTGGGTTCATGCGATTCTCTTGTCTCAGCCTCCTGAGTAGCTGGGATTACAGGCGGGTGCCACCACACCGGGCTAATTTTTGTATTTTTAGTAGAGATGGGTTTCACCATGTTGGCCAGGCTGCTGTCAAACTCCTGACCTCAAGTGATCCACTCACCTCAGCCTCCAAAAGTGCTGGAATTATAGGTGTGAGCCACTGCGCCCAGCCTTCTCTCCCTCTTTTGTTTCTCCTTACTTCCCTCTTCTCTTCCCTCCCTCTCTCCCTCTTTCTTTCCTTCCTTCCTAATATATTTTTTGCTGAGTACCTATAATGTGCCATGCATACTCTAGACCCTGCGAAAGGACTCACCTCAAGGAATTCACATTCTCGACGGGGAGACAGACACTAAGAAATAAGCAGGTAAATCTGGGAAGCCTCCTATGGTAGTAAGTCCTTTGGAAAAGGTGAAGCTGGGGAGAGAGATTGAGAGGGTCAGAATTTTAAACTGGGTATTCAGGTGAGATTTGAGCAGAGGCCTAAAGAGGTGTGGGAACACCCCAAGCAGGTAGCTGGGAGAAAAGAAGGTTAGGCTGGGAGGCCAGTAAGTGCAAAAGTCCTAAAGCAGGACTGTGCTTGCGGTGTTTGACAACAGCAAAAGGCATGTGACCTGAGGTCAGAGAAGAAGCAGAAATGACAAACTACCCCCACACTGCACAGCTGAAAACAACCCATTTTATTTCTTCATGAGTCTGCAATCTGGGCTGGGCTCGTCTGGGCCGCTCTTCTGCTGGTCTTGCTGGTGGCCCTCCATGTGGCTGCTGTTAGCTGGGATGTCAGCTGGGCTGGCCAGAATGGGGGTGCTGGGGTGACTGGATTTCTCTCTCTATGTCTCTCCATGTGGTCCCAGGGCCTCTCTCCCTTCTGTGGCCTTTCTGTGTGTTCTCTCCATGAAACTTTTGGCAGGATAGCTGGCCTTCTTATGTGGTGGTTCAGAGCTCCCAAGAGTGCAAAAGTGGAGGCTACCAAGTCTTCTCAAGGCTTAGGCCCATAAGTGGCACAGCGCCACTTCTGCCACATTTAATTAATTAAAGTGAGTCCCAGGGTCCACCACATTTAGGGGGAGAGGACCGTGTAAGGGCATGAATGTTCAAGATGTGTGTTCTGCAGTGGGCAGGTCTGTGCAAACCTACCTCCAAAGTCTGAGGAAGCGGAGAGGCTGAAGAGAGAGGCTGAAAAATCCAGTTTCTTAGAAAGAAATATTTATTTATTCATTAATTTTTTTAGAGACAGGGTCTTGCTCTGTCACCCAGGCTGGAGTGTAGTGGCTCAATCATAGCTCACTGCTGAGTTAAACTCCTGGGCTCACGCGATCCTCTAGGAGCCTCCGCCTCCCTAGGAGCTGGGACTACAGGTGTGAGCCACCGCGGTAATCCAGAAAGAAACATTTAACAGGAACGTGTGAACAGAAGCCATGTCTATATCTCTGTCAGCAGCAAGACTAGATGGTGGATCCCCATTACTCCTCAGACTTACACAGTGCCAGAAGGAAGGTGTAGGACAATTGTAGGGAAATTTCACATATGCAAGAATGCTATGTGAATTTGCCTAAGGACAGGAGTTATGGTCAAGGTTGTTTTGACCTAAGGGTGAGATTTAAGTGGGTGCTCTTACACAGCAAACAGCGGATAACTTAGAAATCATAGAGGCCTTCCGGAACTGGGGTCAATTCAAAGTCAGCATGGTGGGTTGGCATCCAAGCTGGAGTTGCTTTCGCCTCCACGTGTGGTTCCCGGGGGCCGGGAGCACAGATCACGGAGGGCAAGGCCCAGCAACAGAGCCTTGCCTGGAGACTTGGTAGAAATGCCAGTTATCAGGCCCACCCCAGGCCTGCTGCCTCCGAACCACGCTGGCAGGGATTCTGGGGTTCCTCACGCTGCCGGCTCTCTGGCTCTCTACTGTTGAGAACAGTGAATATAGGGCTCTGTAGACTGTTGAAAGGACTTTGGCTCTTGCTTTGCATGAGGTTGGAAGCCACTGGAGAAATGGCTTAGAGCAGAGGCGTGCTCAGAGAATCCCTGTGAATGGAGCAGGGCACTCAAGACCAGGTGGGGGCTGTGGCCAGGACACAGGTGAGAGCCTGATGGCGACGTGGCCCAGGGTGGCGTGGAGGGGAGAGAGAGAGGTGCCTAGGTGGGGACAGTTGAAGTGGAGCCACTAGGAATTCCCAACACATTTGACATAGACTGTGAGGGGGGCCAAGGGTGCTGAGGTAGGATCATGCCTGCGATGTTCAGGAAACCGAGAACACTAACAGGCTAGAAGCAGTGCAGTGGAGAGACGGAGCAAGTGAAATGAGTGTTGCTTCCAGCTGTGAAGTTCCAGGGTGTTTGTCACGCCCTGGTCCCTCTCAGGCCTCAGCTGGACCAACCGGAAGAGTGGCATTTCCACTGCAGAGCTAAGGAGAAAGATTGCTGCAGGTGCGGGAGGCAGGCAGGAGCTCAGCTGGGATGAGTTCAATGTGGATGCTCTTAAGACATGAACAGCTACGCAAGTTGAGAGGTCTGGAGGAGCCATACAGCCATGGAGGTGGAGAGCTCTCCATCCTAGAGATGGGTCTATTTTGTAGTCAGCATCTAGGTACCTAAAGTCTTGGGACTAGATGGATTTTCTTTTCTCTTCTTTTTCTTTTTTTTTTTTGAGACGGAGTTTTGCTCTTGTCCCCCAAGCTGGAGTGCAATGGTGCAGTCTTGGCTCACTGCAACCTCTGCCTCCTGGGTTCAAGCGATTCTCCCGCCTCAGCCTCTCGAGTAGCTGGGATTACAGGTGCCCACCACCATAGCTGGCTAATTTTGTGTATTTTTAGTAGAGACAGAGTTTTACCATGTTGGCCAGGCTGGTCTCAAACTCCTGACCTCAGGTGATCCACCCACCTCAGCCTCCCAAAGTGCTAGGATTACAGGTGTGAGCTACTGCTCCTAGTCGACTGGATGAATTTTCTAGGATGTGAGGGTGGAGAAAAGAAGAGGTGAGGGAGGCAGCAGAGATTGAAAGGTGTGGGGGTAGAATGACGCCCTTGCTGAGGTTGAATTTTTTACAAGTATGACTCTTATGTAACAGGAGCATCTGTCAATGGTTTATGGAACTCAGTATGGAAGCCAGCATGGTGGCAGAGCTGGTTCAAAAAGTAGAAAAAGAATGAAAGACTACAGTCTCTGACAGAAGGCATGCTGGAAGGATGTTGCCAGATCACAGGGCCCTACGGTGCAATAAAACAGTCCCTGTTGGGTGATGATCTATTGTTCAGTAAGCTATTAGCATCTCGACAAGACAAATTCAACTGTATTGCCAGCAGATAGAGTCAGTTGCATCACTGTCCATTTTCTTCAAGTTAATATGAACCTGGCAGAGATGTCAAATGTCCCATCAATGGAAAATAGTCAAAGCAAGAGGCCGTGCCCCTGAGATAACTAACGGTCTCTGACATGCCACCACCGGTTCCTGAGGGCTTGTTAACAAGACAGTGTCTGACCTGAGATAAGGAGGTGACCATCATTTCAAAACAGTTGAGAACTAACTCCTGCATGTTGGTTGTTGCTGTCACTAACTATAGAAGAGAAATCCACGTGGGATCATCTAAACCTGGCAGAGGTTGCATGGCCGGAATGTGCTGGGTCACACTCAAACTCTGGTCTCTCTGACACCAAGGACCACAGATGCTGAGTCCAGCCAGCACTTTCCAATGACCTCAGTCCCTCTCAGGACAGGCCCATCCAAGGACGATTTGCCTCAAGGGGAAAGCAATGACTAGCCCAAAAAGAATGACCTGGCAGGGAAGTGCCTGGGCTGGGGGAGGCACTTCCAATACACTGCCTAAAATGCAATTTTTATCCACTTTTCTTTGCACAATATTCATTATTTCCAAAGAGTGTCTAAAGACCGACTACAGAGGAGAGATTCCAGCCCCCTTCACACTGCAGATTGTTAGAGCTAGGGCTGCAGGTTCCCTGGGACAGGGACAGGCCCATGTTAGGGGGCTGCCTCTCACCGGGAGTGCCCTGAGTGTGGTGGATGCTAACATTTTGGGTAATAGCACAAGACACAGGCTTTCACTGAATCTGTCTTTTCAGCAAAGGTAAAAAAAAAAAAAAAAAAGGCAGAAAGGAAAGAAATCGTCCCATGGGTACTGTGGGAGAGGGCCAGGAAGAGCCAGAGAAATCCACAAAGTTCAAAATGGCCAGACCCTATCAGGTTCCCCAGGGAGCCAGCAGCTTATCACAGCTTAGTCACAGGGTTTTGAGAAAACCCATGCCTTACTGGAAACCCCCCAAAGAACAATGACCCCATTGATCCAAATCAGGTCGTGGCCCCCGGAGTGCTCAGATCCTATCATCAGGAACACAATATCCCCATTTCAGGGCCTCCGTCAGAAGGCTGGCTGGCACATCCGTGAGTCACAGAACGGAAAGGAAGGCAGCGTGCATGTTCATGGAAAGAAATCCTGTTTGTCTCTCTCCTTTCTTCTGATACAAATGCAGACAGTTTCCCAGTTGTCAAAATTGAACATGATACGAGGAAAATAGCTTGGTAAAAAACATGCATTAGTCATTCAGCAGTAAAATTTTCCGAGTTTTACTAATCTCATCATCTTGACCACTAAATGGACTTTCCAACAATGGATTTCTCTGAGAGTGGCACAAGTGTGTTAAGGAATTGTCACAGGCATGGCGCCTGCTCCGAGCTCTGGGGGCTTGGACCCCTCAAAAGCTCACAGTCCCTGGAATTCACTAAGCTGCAGAGCACAGGGGCTACTAAATATTTCTCCAATTGGACAGACTTTCACGTGGGGATAGACAGGATTGAATTACCCAGATTCAGAGAAAAAGGGTCTATTATCTCATAGAACAGTCTTAAGTTCAACCGGGAAGTCATATTTTCCACTTAAAACCACAGGGCAGTTATCCAATCTCCGTGCAATTTCATCAGAGGAGAGGTGAGACTGTCGGGGGGCGGCAGGGCTGACTGGGAGGCTGTGGAGAGGGTGTGTTTAGGATGGGCGACCTTTCCTGTGGGCTAAGGTAGGAAAGCAGAAAACAGTTAGTGTGACATTCTCGGTGTCCTCAAGAGCAGCCTGTGTAACAAAAAAGACCGTTCTTAGTTCCTTCACTTTTGATTAACATCGAAGGTATTGTTTCACATTTCTAATGTCTAGTTTTCCTTGGGTTTTTAATAGCACTTTCAGGGAGACTTAATTCAATTAATGTTTGGCCAGGGGAAGTGGCTCATGCCTCTAATTCCAGCACTTTGGGAGGTTGAGGTGGGAGAATCACTTGAATTCAGAAGTTCCAGACCAGCCTGGGGAACATAGTGAACTCCTGTTTCTACAAAAATAAATAAATAAATAATAAACAAAGTTAGCTAGGCATGGTATAACTAGCCTGTGGTCCTAGCTACTCAGGAGGCTGAGGCAGGAGGATCACTTGAGCCCAGGAGTTCAAGACCAGCCTGGGCAACAGAATGAAACCCCATTTCTACAAAAAAAAAAAAAAAAAAAAATTAGCCAGGTGTGGTGGTGCTACGCTGTGGTCCTGGCTCCTCAGGAAGCTAAGGTGGGAGTATCGCTTGAGCCTAGGAGGTCAAGGCGGCAGTAAGCAGTGACTGTGCCACTGTACTCCAGCTGGGCAACAGAAGGGAGACACTGTCAAATATATATATATATATATATATATATATTACAATGGCTATTACTACAAATAGCTTAGAATAACTACAGTGAGAGCTGCCGCAGAGACTGGAGCTCTCACACCCTGTGGTTAGGAATGTAAAATGGTATAGGCACTTTGGAAAACTGACAGATTCTTGGCAATTAAATACACAATACCACATAACCCCATCGTTCTACTCAGAGGTATTTATTCAAGAGAAATGAAAGCCTGTGCCCAAGTGAAGACTTTTGTGTAAATGTTCATAGCAGCTTTATTTGTAATAGCCAAAACTAGAAACAACCCAAATGTCCATCAACAGGCGAGACGGATAAACACATTGTAGTACATCCGCGCATGGAAGGAGGCATATACTTTCTGTCTTGTTGTTGGGGTGGTTTCAGGACATGCCCATGTGTCGACAAATGTCAAATTGTACACTTTGAGTATGTGTAGTTTATTATATGGCAATTATACCTCAATTACCTTGTTTAAAGCCTTAAAAATGCTTTCCAGATTAGTAGTAACTAGGGGCAGGGCTCAGGGGAAGGTCAAAAGAAAACTTTTTAGAGTGATAAAAATGTTCTATTTCTTGACTGTGGTGATGGTTACACTACAGCTACCAGTTGCTAAATTAAAATGGGTGGATTTTATTGGATATAAATTGTAACTCAATAAAGCTGGGGAAAAATAAATTTGCACTGAAATATCTTTGCATATTAGGACAAGGGCAGAATACTGTGGTAACATGTAATTTTTATTTCTAATAAAGCAGACATTGTAATTGCAGAGAAAAAAATTAAATTTAAATTTAAATTTTCATTTCTCTTGGACAAATATCTAGGAGTAGAACAACGAGGTCATGCGGTAGTTGTATGTTTAATTTTCAAGAAACCCTCAAGAAACGCTTTCTCAAAAAGGAAAAATAACATGTTTACATTGAAGCAAAAAACTAATATCTTCTTTGTTGTATTGATTATCTGAAAATTAAAAAACAATTACAAGCTGAATAACTATTCTTTTTTTTTTTTTTTTTTGAGAGAGAGTCCCCAGGCTGGAGTGCAGTGGCACGGTCTCGGCTCACTGCAACCTCTGTCTTTTGGGCTCAAACAATTCTCCTATCTCAGCCTCTCCAGTAGCTGGGACTACAGGCACGTACCAGCATGCCCGGCTAATTTTGGTATTTTTTTGTAGAGACAGGGATTCTGCCATGTTGCCCAAGCTGATCTTGAACTCTTGGGCTCAAGTGATTCTCCCACCTTGGCCTCCTAAAGTGCTGCGATTACAGGCAGGTGCCACTGTACCCAGCCTGAATAATTATTCTTGATACCTAGTCACATTCTTTAATCAGTTTTTTAGCCTTATTTGATTCTATCACCATTAGTGGCATTTTTTCAGAAGAATGCATTATTTTCAGAGCTATCTTATTTTAATCTCTCATTAAATTGCCTGGAAACTTCTTTAAGAAGACATTTTTGTGGCTAATGAATTTGAATTTGCCGACCAGCTAAGTGGAATCTTCTCCGTAGACCCTGAGGTTGTCAGATGACTGAGCACCTGTGGATGAGCTGACTCTGCTCAGGACAAGACAGTTTCAATTTTTCCTAATGGAAAGGTCAATATTTCACCCAGATATTGTCACAGATCCTGTGTTCTGACTTCAATCCAAAGGATCTTTCTTTCATAAGTGTCTTTATAGGGCAAATTGGGTCAAATAGGCTTTTTTCATGCACGATTCTTTTAAATATTTTGTCAAATTTAGGTGTTAAAAGTCATAGGCCTTTTCAATTTTACTCCATTCTGATACATACTATACATATATCCAATTAAAATAAGAGCTCTATAAAATTTGTTCCACACATTGAGACACTCCAGGAATAAATTTTAGAATTCCAAAGTCACTCTCCTACACGGGGTAGGCATCATGCATTTTACTCAGTTCCTCTCTTACTTTTGTGGTGACAAATTTAAATAGTCTTTCTGTTTGCAATCTTGTTTTTAATAATTGTAATAATTTGCTAAAAGTTTCAAAAGTTTTTAGTTATGTATTTGTTGAATAGTTTGATTAAAGATTTCCCACTGATTTGGAACTAAATGCAAGGTAAGTCGAGAAGACCCAATTATGCACACACAAACACACACGAATCTATTGTAAGTCATTTAGATGGATTTATAAACTACTTTCTCTGGGGCTGTGCACTTCCAAAATCTGACTAATGATGGAGCAAAAAGGAAGAAAGTATATATTGCGCTGATTAAGGCCTTCTTGCCACTTCTATTAGCATTGTTGTGGCAATGTTGCATTTTAGTACATGTAAAAAATTTGTAAGTTTTAATATCGGCAACTTTCTCTTGAATTAGAGGCGTATTAAAGTTTAAGACTCATGCATAAATTATTCGTTCACTAAAAACAGCTCCAACTTGATTTCTGCTCTATGCTTTTTTTTTTTTTTGAGACTGAGTCTCGCTCTGTTGCCCAGGCTGGAGTGCAATGGTGTGATCTCAGCTCACTGCAAGCTCCGCCTCCTGAATTCAAGTGATTGTTGCGCCTCAGCCTCCCGAGTCGCTGGGATTATAGGCGTCTGCCACCATGCCTGGCTATTTTTGAATTTTTAGTAGAGACGGGGTTTTGCTGTGTTGGCCAGGCTGGTCTCAAACTCCTGACCTCAGGTGATCCGCCCGCCTTGGCCTCCCAAAGTGCTGGGATTATAGGCGTGAGCCACTGCACCTGGCCTGCTCTATACTTTTTAAATTTGATAATAGCACATTTCTACATGATGCTGTATGACACCAACATTTGTATTTGTAGTATCACCATAAGAACAATGATACCAGCAATATTGAATAGTTAACTGCAAGTTACATCTTGCATTTTTAAAAGGAGCCAGTGATACATCTTCAACAAAACGAATGTTCAAAAGCTTTACTTTTTTTTTTTTTGATGAAGTTTCATTCTTGTTGCCCAGGCTGGAGTAAAATGGCACGATCACTGCTCACTGCAACCTCTGCCTCCTAGGTTCAAGCGGTTCTCCTGCCTCAGTCTCCTGAGTAGCTGGGATTACAGGCATGCGCCACCACGCCAGGCTAATTTTTTGTAGAGATGGGGTTTCTCCATGTTGGTCAGGCTGGTCTCAAACTCCTGACCCCAGGTGATCTTCCCACCTCGGCCTGCCAAAGTGCTGGGATTACAGGCGTGAGCCACTGCACCTGGCCTCAAAAGCTTTACTTTTATTTAATGATTTAATAAAAATTAAGTTATTCCAATTAACTGAGTGGGCTTTTCTGTTGGAAGCATCTGATAATACACATATTATATCCACGTCACTTAACGGTCTGTGAAATTCTGCTCGTGGAGGTAACACATAACAGCTATCACGTCATCAAGTAAATTCATAAGAAAACTCGAAGTTGACAAAGAAGGAAATTAATGAGCGCTGACATTTGATCTACATGAAAAGTCCCAGAGTGACACGGCTGCAGGCGTCAGTCACTGTCTTTGGCTGCCTGAAAAGAGTTACCAGCCTTTGAGGCCGATGCTGCTGGTTCTTCTGTTTTTCATGTGCTTGGTGATGTCACTGCATTTACCGCAAATGGTAAACCTTCACAAACATTTTGCATAAGTAGACATCATAATCAACTTTCCGGAGAAACAGAAATCCAATAACTTAATTTTATATTTTGCATGCGCTTTCATTTTATTTTTTAGTTCACCATGGCCCAAAGGGTTTATGACAAGTATAAAAATGTGTTGCCAAATGATGAGATAAATAGAGTTATGCCATAAAATATTGACAGAACCAATATTGAATGTAATAATTTTCATATTTCAATATCTAGTTTTCCTTGGGTTTTGAAGTTCACCTTACAAATCAACTCATTTTATTTGTCAAGCCAGATAATTTTAATATTATTTTCAAGGAGACTCAATTCAGTTAATGTTTGGCCAGGTGTGGTGGTTCACGCCTGTAATTCCAGCACTTTAAGAGCCCGAGGCAGGAAGATGACATGAGTCCAGGTGTTCAAGAGCAGCCTGTGAAACACAGTGAAACCCCATCTCTAAAAAAAAAATAAACAAAACTAGCCAGGTGTGGTGGTACATCCTAAGGTCCCAGCTATTTGGGAGGCTGAGGTGGGAGGATTGCTTGAGCCCAGGAGGTCAAGGCAGTGGTGAGCCATGATCACGCTACTACATTCCAGCCTGGACAACAGAGTGAGACCCTGTCTCAAAAAAACAAGATTAATGTTTGAACAAATGGATTTGAACTTCTAAACGCCCTAATGGTATCAATCATATTTACAAACCTAATAAATGAGGTTCCCTTAAACACGTTAAACTGCATTGCAAATTCATTACGTCTTCTAAAATTATTGTAAATGGTTCTAAGAAGCAATAACATCTCCAGTACTAAAGTCACTCCACTAAATCCAACAAGCAGAGTTTGAACAGGTGAATATCCATGCCCTGGACTGTCCCAACATTGTGCAAAAGCTCAGTAAAATGCTCTTATATTTTCCACCCAAAATCACAGGCTAAAAACAATTGCTCAATGACATGATTTAAACCCAAATCACAAGGCTAATTAAATGTGTTTTTCCTCTAATGTGCCAATTTCTCTTAATATTTCAAACACTTTAAATACCAAACATGCCCAGTATTTTTATTCTAGACTTAATTCTTCCCATACTGATATTTGTGGTTAGACTTACTCCATCATTCTGATGTTTAGTTCTAAACCTTCCTCATGTTAAAAGACTCTTGCCAGCTAAGAAAAAAAATGCTGCCTTCCTAGGCAGATGGGGGTTCCCGTCCCCTCCTGAAGTTGCTAGTAAGTGGGTACTTTTAACTTGGACACAGGTCTCTCTCTCCCTGATACACCCGCAGCTGTGTTGAGCCCTTTTTAGGGTCAAAATGGCAACTGGTGACCAGGACCCCAGACCCTCTGCCCCAGTTCCACCTGGATGGAGCCTCCCCTCCCACTCCTGAGACTAAGGTGTGGCACCACATGTGAATGTACAGGGAACAGGCAGTGTTCACACAGCTCCTTCAGGAGCAGGCGCCTGTCCTCTTTTCCTTTCCTGACTTCTTCCAGCTGGAGCTGTACCCATGGCTGGGACCACAGGACGGAGGCCACAAGCCCACCAGAGAGGGCCACAGCGCAGGTGGAGTTAGACTGGCTTCCCTCTGGACCTCGAACATTCTGACAGCTTTGTCTGGCTGCACATTTACAACACTAAAGTTGTGTGGACTGCAAGACCAATGGGCTGGAAACCCAAAGCAAATGCATTCCAAGGGAGGGTGATGTCTCCGTGGATGTGCGAAGCTGAAGATAAGGCACAGCAGCAGGGTGGCAGGAAGAGCAGAGAAGTGTTCATGGCTCAAGATGGCCAGTGACCAGCTGGGCCCCGGGGGAGGCAGAGGGAAGCAAAGCGCAGACCCGTGTCCCGTGTCCGGAGGCAGCTGCTGCACCCAGACGTCCCTGTCCCTCCTGGGACCAAAAGTGTCTCCCAGCTGTGAGTGGGAGCTCAACATAACTCCACAAGATGAAACCTGCATTGAGGCACCAGAATGAGTCATGTATGGGACTTGCCGTTATTATCTCATCTTTTATCTAATTCAGCCAAAATACTGACTTCTTTCCAAAAATGTTTTGGTTTTTTCAAAAGTCCCAAGTTAAGCCAGGTGTGGTGGCTTACGCCTGTAATCCCAACACTTTAGGAGGCCAAGGCAGTAGGATTATTTGAGCCTAGAAGTTCAACACCAGCCTGGGCAACAAAGTGAGACCCTGTCTCTACCAAAAAAAAAAAAAAAAAAAAAAAAGCCAGGCATGGTGGCACCTGTCTGCAGTCCCAGCTTCTTGGAAGGCTGGGGTGGGAGGATTGCATTGAGCCCAGGAGGCCGAGGCTGCAGTGAACCATGATCACACCACTGCACTCCAGCCTGGGCAACAGAGCAAGACTTCATCAAAAAAAAAAAAAAAAAAGTACCAAATTAAAGGACCACATTCAGGAATTGTTGAAGTAAGATGATTTCAAAATAAAATAAAACATTGTAAACAATTGAAAACCACCAACAATTGGACACTGATTGAATCGATTAGGGTAAACCTATAAAATAGAACATTTTGTAGACATTCAAAATGTTGCAGAAGAATGTTTAATGAGAAAAATGTTCATAGTATGTAAAAAAAGACTTTATTATAGCATAATCCCAATTCTATACAAACATTTATTTACAGTTTTTAAAAGCTAAATTTTAAACAACAACAGAAACAGATTCAGCATTAAAAGATGAATCATAAAATTAAAAACATATATTAAAAACAGTTTGAGTCCAACTTCGCCTGACTGATTTCTCATGGTTCCCACGGTGGCAGCCCCAGGCCAAGTCTGTCAGCCTAGGTTAGACTCTGGTGTGGCGGAAGGAGAGCTTTGCTTCGGTGTGCTGGGGAGCGAGCTCACTTGGCATAAGCATTTTTTTTTTTTTTTTTTTTTTTTGAGACGGAGTTTCACTCTTATTGCCCGGGCTGGACTGCAATGATGTGATCTCGGCTCACTGCAACCTCCACCTCCTGGGTTCGAGCGACTCTCCTGCCTCAGCCACCCGAGTAGCTGGGATTACAGGCGCCCGCCACCACGCCCAGCTAATTTTTTTGTGTTTTTAGTAGAGACAGGGTTTCACTGTATTGGCCAGGCTGGTCTCAAACTCCTGTCTTCAAGTGATCCGCCTGCCTTGTCCTCCCAAAGTGCTGGGATTACAAGTGTGAACCACCACACTCGGCCGGCATAAGCATTTTAAGGCTCCTGGTGATAGAACTTAGAAGATGCTTACTAATTGCACCATCTAGCACTTAGAGGATAAAAGATATTTGATGTGGAGTCTGAAAATCTGGGTTCCAGCCCCCATTCACTGTCCACTGACCCTGAACAAGAGACAGCCTGCCCTGGACTTCCAGGTTGATGGAATGAGCTAAGGTACTATTCCTCCCCACTCACAGGGCTACTGGGAGGGTAAAAGGCTCAAGGTGAGTGAAGTAGCTTGCAGGTGGCAAAGGGCATGTGAAAGTTCTTTGGGACCAGGTTTTCACATTGAGGGACACTTTGGACCTCTGTTATCTCCTCTCCTCTGTCTTCACCTGCTCTCTAAAACCTGGTTACCACATGGAAGCCAAGCAGGAATAGCTCGAGACTGCATATAAGCTGCATTGACTGACTTAATCCTGCACCCAGCCTGGCTCCATCTTCACTTCCAGAGAGGTGGTGTCTGCTGGCTCTGTTCCATGCATCTGTGCCTCCTCCAAGGGCCAGAAGGTCACACAGGGAGCCTGGGAGAGAGGTTGTTTGTAGGGCAGCACCTTTCTTTGGTTTGGTTGTTTAGTTAAACAACACACATCACCATGGTGCGGGCAAAACACAAACACGCTGTTCCTCTATTCTATTCTCGTCCATTCCCAAGGCCTACAGCCGCCCACGAGCAGCCACCAAGGCACGCACCCCCAGGCTCCCGAGCTCAGAAGGGCCTGTGCGTCCGTCAAAGCTCTGCTGTGGACGTCTTGAAATCCTTAATACTTTCTGAACGAGGAGCTCCGCGTTTTCATTTTGCACTGGGCCCTGAAGAGTCTGTCCTGCCTGCCCACTCCTTCAGCCAAGGTTCCTGCACATCACAGACTTTGTCTGGGGCTCTGCAGGGCTGAGGCTCATCAACAGGAGAGAACTTTGGAGCAGCAGAAGGAGATAGTAGAGGAACAGCCAAGCAGGTGGAGGATTAGGTCTGGGACACGGAGAGGGTGTCCCCTCTTCATCCCCAGGTCCTGCCTTCCAAATTGCAGGAAGGGACGGGTTGCACATACTTGCTGCATGTACTGCGTTGCAAAAGGCCGAGGAGAGTGAGGGGGAAACTGCTCCCTGGGATTCTGAGCCCCGCCCCCCTCCCAGTGGATGGCCAGCTGTATTTCTGAAATGCAACCAGGGGTGAAAAGAGATAGTTCCATGTTTTTCCTCAAATACTTCACAGCAATGTCACATTAATTTTTTTTCCCTTCCTGAGTTCCATCTGGTTTGCAGCCAAGGAAAGGAGGCAGAGAGGGCGTGAGCAGCCCAGGGGTCCAGCGAAGCATCGCTGTGTCTGAGAGGCCCTGCCAGCTTGGGGCTCTGGGAAAGAGTATGGACATGCCCTCCCCATGGGCACTATCCCTTCCTCTGCCAGGGAGAACTTCCTCCTGGCTGCTGCTCCTGGAAATGGCTTATTTCCTCAACACAGTCATTAAAAATCACTCTTAGTAGTTCAAATTTAGAAACAGGAACTGGCATATATCTTATTAATTTCTAAAATAGTAAGTACAAAACCAAAGAGAAACGGAATTTTTACAACACTTTCTCCTTATTTCCTAACAAGCCCAAATGCAAAACACAAATTTATGAATGGCAAAGGCTTCAAATCAAACCTGATGATCTTTGACCTAGGGCACTGCCCATAATTTGCAGATGAAACAAGAGAGGACAGATCAGAGAGGTGGAGTAACTTACCAAAGATCACACAGCCAGGGTGAGGATCCAGTTCTTCTAGATCTTGGGCCAGGAGAAAAGGAGAGGGAGCCTGACTCAAGCTACAGTCATTGAGGTCAGAGAACCAAGGGTCACACCAGACATCACGAAGATCCAACTAGTGGCCGGAGAGAGTCACTGGGGGTGATACCCAGGCCTGTCTCCCAGCCAGCGAGGGAGTCAGGGCCTCCCAACAGAGCTAAGCAGTGCCAAGGGACCAGGTCGAGGACAAAAGATTTATTTGATGTGAGGCATTAGCACCTACTAGCACCTTACTGTAGGGAGTTTTGTTGCATTTTTTAATTCAAAATATTTTAAAAATAATTTTATTGAGCCATAATTCATATGCCAAAGAATTCACCCAGGTAAACCGTACGATCCAATGGTGTTTAGTATATTCACAAAGTTACACAATCATTGCCACAGTCAATTTTATCTTTATTATTATTATTAGTTTTTCTTTCCAACTTTTGTTTTCAGTTCAGGGGGTACCTGTGCAGACTCGTTCCCTGAGTAACTTGTGCATCGTGGGAGTTTGGTGTACAGATTATTTCATCACCCAGGAACCAGCATGAGACCCAGTAGGTAGCGTTTTGATCCTCACCCTCCTTCCACCGTCCACCCTCAAGTAGACTCCAGCACCTACTGTTCCTTTCTTTGTGTCCATATGTGCTCAGGGTTTAGTTCTCACTTCTAAGTAAGAACATGTGGTATTTGGTTTTCTGTTCCTGCATTAATTCACTTAGGATCATGGCCTCCAGCTCCATCCATGTTGCTGCAGAGGGCATGATCGCGTTCTGTTTATGGCTGCACAGTATTCCATGGTATATATGGACCACATTTTCTTCATCCAGTCCACTGTTGATGGGCATCTAGCTTGATTCCATGCCTTTGCTACTGAGAATAGTGCTGGGATGAACATACAAGTGCATATGTCTTTATGATAGAAGGATTTATATTTCTAAAGGATTTATATCTCTTTTCTTTTTTCTTTTTTTTTTTTTTTTTTTTTGAGATGAAGTTTCGCTCATGTTGCCCAGGCTGGAGTGCAATGGCATGATCTCAGCTCACTGCAACCTCCACCTCCCAGGTTCAAGTGATTATCCTGCCTCAGCCTCCCAGGTAGCTGGGATTACAGGCATCCGCCATCAAGCCCAGCTAATTTTTTGTATTTTTAGTAGAGACAGGATTTCACCATGTTGGTCAGGCTGGTCTTGAACTCCGGACCTCAGATGATGCACCCGCCTTGGCCTCCCAAAGTGCTGGGATTACAGGCATGAGTCACAGCGCCCGGCCAGAAGGATTTCTATTTCTTTGGGTACATACCACAGTCAATTTTAGAACACGGTCATCACTTCAAAAAGATGCCCTGCACCCTCTAGGCATCACCTCCTCAGCCCCACCATTCCTTCCCCCAGCCCCTGGCACCACTAAGCTCCTTTCTGTCTCTATGAATTAGCCTATTCTGGGCACATAGATAGAATCGTTCAGTATGTGGCCTTTTGTGTCTGGCTTCTTTCATCCAGCATGATATCTTCAAGGTTCGTGTGTGTTGTGGCATGTGTCAGAGCTTCCTGCCTTCTTATGGCTAATGTTCCATTGTGCAGATATTCCATTGCACGAATATGTCCTATGGGTAGATGCTCTGTTTCTCCCAAGGCCCAGCAGGCTGCCCAGGGAAGGGGCCCTGTGAATGGAGTGCAATTCTCTGCTGCACCTGTGCTGGCCTTGCTCCATGTCTCTAGCCGTCGGCCCTGCAACACCCTCGTTGGTCGTGCTGGAGGCCCCCCCTGACATCTTCCTCTTCCTCCACTACCTCTAGGGACAAGGAACCTGCCAAGTCCTATGGTCCTGGCAACAGGGTTGCTTGTGCCAGAGCCTCAACCTGCCACACATTTCCTTTCTTTGAGCTCTGCTCAAAGCTAGCAGCCTTCCACTTTGCCTGATGGGTGGGTCAGAGAGGTATTCCAAGGTGCAGCACATGCTGCCTTCAAAATCCAAAAAGGCTGCCAAGCACTGTGCTTCCTTCTTAATGGTAGGAGGTGCAAGGTGCAATAGCTTGTACTTTACTTTGGAGGGAATGTTCTGGCAGGTCCCAAACCATTCTAAAAAATTAACCAATGCAGCTGGCCCCTGAAGCAATATAGAGTTTATCTACTCCCCTTTGGAATGCACATGTCTTGCCAAGGAATCCAGAATACAGGACTTGTCCCTTCTTGCTCCTTAGGTCTAATCAGCATATAATGGGCCACTGTGGTGTTCTGCAGAATGTCCGGGTGGTCTGGGTCACCACCAGCTATATTGCAACAGAGCAGAATTAACAGAGTCCTGGGGAGAGATGGTGCATGTGCATTGTTGTCTATCTCAGGTAAATAAAAACTGCTTCTGATCCTTCTCTCTGGTGGGTATTGAAGCCAGATGGTTACACATGTCATACCGGAGGCTAGAGTGATCTCTGGTATAGACCCCACACCCAGCCCAACAGCTGTGATTGGAAGGGTCTACTGTCGTGGACATGACCCACCCAGCTTCGGCAAAGGCTGGACTGGTGAATTGGACGGTGTATTAGTCCGTTTCCATGCTGCTGATAAACACATACACGAAACTGGGAAATTTACAAAAGAAGGAGGTTTAATGGACTTACGGTTCCATGTGGCTTGGGAGGCCTCACAATCATGGCAGAAAGCAAAGGCACTTCTTACATGGTGGCGGCAACAGAGGGAATGACAGCCAAGGGAAAGGGGTTTCCGCTTATCAAACCATCAGATCTCGTGAGACTGATTCACTACCATGAGAACAGTATAGGAGAAACCACCCCCGTGATTCAATTATCTGCCACCAGGTCCCTCCCACCACACATGGGAATTAAGGGGGTACAATTCAAGATGAGATTTGGGCAGGGACACAGAGCCAAACCATATCGGATGGGAATATGATGACAACCACCATCCCTGTGTTAAATTAAGTTTATACATTGCAAACAATGCTATTCACTGTCTCATATAAAAATGAAATGTAGGCCGGGCGCAATGGCTCACGCCTGTAATCCCAGCACTTTGGGAGGCCGAGGCAGGTGGATCGAGAGGTCAGGAGATCGAGACCATCTTGGTTAACATGGTAAAACCCCATCTCTACTAAAAATACAAAAAAATTAACCAGGTGTGGTGGCGGTTGCCTGTAGTCCCAGCTACTGGGGAGGCAGAGGCAGGAGAATGGTGTCAACCTGGGAGGCGGAGCTTGCAGTGAGCCATGATCACGCCACTGCACTCCAGCCTGGGTGACAGAGCGAGACTCCATCTCAAATAAATAAAAATGAAATGTAGCTCATTCACACTGCCAAATCTCTCTCATATTCTCCTTGATATTTGATGATGGCATGATTCCAGTTATTTCCTTGACTTATTTTGAAATGATAAATAATATACTTAACTCTCACTTCTTCTTTCATCAGTTTTGCACAGTAGCTTAATTCTCCTCCGTGTAAGTTGATCAGCGTTTCCCTCGTGCAATTTACTTCATCTTTTCTCACCTCCAATTGCACCATTTCTTCCCAGTTTCTTACTGTGGTTACAATACTACCACAAAATTGACCATCTTAGCATTGTTAAATGTAGTGTTTAGCAATACTAAATACATTCATAATGTCATGTAACAGTCACCCCATCTACCTCCAGAATTCCTCTTTATCTTGTAAAGCTGAAATCGTATATCATTAAATAATTGCTCCCCATTTCCTCCTTTCCTCTGCCCCTGACCATCACCATTCTACTTCCTGCCTCTATAAATTTGATACCCTAGGTACCTCAGGTAAGTGAAATCATACATTATTTGTTTTTCTGTTACTGCCTTATTTCACATAGCATAATGTTCTCAAGGTTCATTCATACTGTAACAAACGTCAGAACTTCCTTTTTAAGGCTGAATAAAATTCCTTTTTTAGTATATGCCACACACACACACACACACACACACACACACACACACGGATTAAAAAAAAAAAAAAAAACACTTTACCTTCCAGAACCTGAGTTACAACCACTGGATGGGTCAGAGGACCCAATGCACCTGCTGTGTGAGAGGACCCGAGAACTGGAAACTTCATGTATTACTTCACCTCATACACCCTCACCCTAGCAAGGAGCCGTGAAGGCGCTTTGAATCTCCAGATGTCAGAATTAATTCAGACTGTAAATCCAACAGCCCCCAAAAGATCTGGACGTGCTCCTTTTCCAGTGGACTACCTGAAAAATGGCTCCAGGGCCCTCCAGGAAAGGCCTGGGGAATTGCTACAGCTTTTCTCATGGTGGGATTATGGCATCTTGTTGTGGGGACTTGGCTTCTCCATTCCATGGGTTCCTGCTCAGGTCTGGAAACTGGCAAAGGACTGTGACTTTCTACCAGTCAAAAGATATTAAGAATGATGGCCACTCATTCTTAAAACCTTTTGATTTTAAATATTAAATAATACTCTTTTTAAAAATGTTATCTTATTTTATAAATAGAGACAAGGTCTTGCTATGTTACCCAGACTGGTCTTGAACTCCTGGGCTCAAGTGATCCTTCCATCTCCCAAAATTCTGGGGTTACAGGTGTGAGCCACTGCACCTGGCCTAAATAATATTCTTAGTATTAACTGTTGTATCAGTCATTGTTCCACCATTGAAACAGAATCCGTAGGAAATACATGTAGAGAGATTTATTGCAAGGAATCAGCGTGTGCGATGGTGGAGGCCGCCTAGGCAAGTCAGGAGGCACAGGCTGGAACTCTGGGGCACAGACCAAAGCTGGCATCCCTAAGGGAGCTTTTTCTTTAGGAAAGTCTCATCTCTATTCTTCAAGCCTCTGAACAGACCAAATGAGGCCCACCCAGATTCCCCAGGAAAATCTCCCTTACTTAAGGTAAACCAACGATGGACTTTCGTCGTGTTCACAAAACACCTTCACAGCAGCAACGAGACAAAGATTTGAGTGAATAACCGGGGACTCCAGTCTGGCCGAGCTGGCATGTAAACCCCCCATCACACCTGACCATCTCTCTTCTGGGAGCACTACGTTCTGCCATCCAGCTCTCCAGATTCCTGCAGGCCAGGAGTCTCTGGCTGCCTTTCTGACCTTGCTGTGCAGTACAGGGATCACACTGACCTTGCTTCTGATGGTTAAGGGTTGAATAGTCTCTGCCAGTCCAGGAGCCCATCACCCCCCACTGCTGCCAGGGAGTTAGTTCTGTAACAGCATCTCCTATCATCATCCGCATTCTAGAGAGATCAGCCTCCACTCCGATTCTTGGTAGTGTTGGTGTCCGCCCACCCCATGGAGTGTCCTCTGGGCCCTTCTAAGGAACCCAGCTGATAGGTTTTCCAACATTCCCCAGTAGACGCATTCTAGCACAGCCCCTTCCCTGAGCCACTGTCTGCCATGCAGGGTGCAACTATTCTTCACTTAATGTGGACTGTTGGCTTTTCCAAGCTTTTTAGGGCCATCCTAATGGTGCACTGAACTTTCCCAGGGTCCTTCTAAGGTGTCAAATCCTGTGCTACAGTGACAGCCTTCAGGGCAGTAAATTTCTTATCCAGCTTTCTTTTCTGTTGTTGGGGAAGAAAAACCTTTCCTTCTACCCTTATAGGTTTAGCAAATGAGGGCCTGTGAATTAAACTGACAAAAGACAGATTAGCAAGAGAAAAGACAGAGTATGTGGGGTGGGGGGGCGCCGGTGGGGGGTGCTTGGTGGCTCACACCTGTAATCCCAGGACTTTGGGAGGCTGAGGAGGGCAGATCACAAGGTCAGGAAATCGAGACCATCCTGGCCAACATGGTGAAACCCTGTCTCTATTAAAATACAAAAAATTAGCTGGGTGTGGTGGCGTGCGCCTGTTTTCCCAGCTACTCTGGAGGCTGAGGCTGGGGAGTCGCTTGAACCTGGGAGGTGGAGGTAGCAGTGAGCCGAGATCATGCCACTGCACTCCAGCCTGGCGACAGAGCAAGAATCCGCCTCAAAAAAAAAAAAAAAAAAAAAGGAAAGAAAAGCCAGAGTTGATTTACATGTCCAGCACACACACATGCAGAGTGCTCAGTGGTGAGGAACTCAAAGGGCCCGTGCCTGCAGTGTGAACAAAATACCAAGCAACAGAAATTTATTTCTCACAGTTCTGGAGGTTGAAGAATCCAAGATCAAGGTGATGTAGGGCAGACAAGCCCCAAAGTGGAGCTTAGCCTGTGAAGACACTTGGTTTTGTCCAGGAAAGAATTTAAGGGCAAGGCGGAGGTAGAAGGAAAGTTTCATTGAAGCAGTGGAGTTACAGCTCCAGGACTGCTCCTGCAGAGTGGAGCTAACCCACAGGCAGCGAGTAGCAGCTCAGGGCAGTTCTGTAGTCATATTGATACCTACTTTTCATTGCATGCAGGTTAAGGGTGGGTTATGCAGACATTCCTAGGGAATTTTGGGTCTTTGGGTCATTGCCATGGAAAGGGGCAGTAACTCCCAGGCGTTGCCATGGCGATGGTCAACTGACATTGCACACTGGTGGGCTGTCTGATGGAAAGCTGCTTCCACCCCAGCCCTGTTTTAGCTAGTCCTCAATTTGATCTGATGTCCAAGCCCCACCTCCAGAGTCAAGCCTCGCCTCCTACCTCCCTGGTGCCAGCAGATTCCGTGTGTGGTGAGGGCACGCTCTCTGCTTTCAAGATGGCACTTTCTGCTTGCATCCTCACACAATGGAAGGGATAAGGCAGCCTCTTCCACCTCTTTTTTAAGGGCACCAATCCCAGGGATGAGGGTGGGGCCCCCTGGATTTAATCTCCCCCAGAGCCCCACCTCTTATCCACCAGGTTAGAGATTAGATTTTAACACAGGGATTTTGGAGAGACACAAACATTCAGACCATAGCATGTGCCTAAATTATAGGGGAAAGGGAGAAGGAGACAGGTTTCTAAGGAAGAACAAAGTTGCTTTAGGAAAGACACATGGGCTTTTAGCAGGACAAACGGGAGATGAGAAAGTGAAGGACAGAGTTTGTTTATGCAGATGTGAGTGGTCATCATTGTCACAAAACTCCCCTGGAGAAGGAATTCATAGCAGGTTTATTCTTGATCTCTCTCCTGGGAGGAGAAGCCACCTCAAAGAGGGAATTATGGCACTTCTCACCTCTTAGAAGTTTCTTTTAGTGAGATAAGAGAAGTTCTAAGAAGCTTTCTTTCTGCATCTATTAAAATTTCTTACATGACTTCAGCTTAAAAGAATCTTCATACCGACTCTGGGGTTCCCAGGGGTTCCCCACCCTGTTTCCCTGGATCCAAAGCCCTGGAGACTCCCCTTCAGGGATGGTCTTCTGGGTCCTGCTCCAGGTGTCAGCCAGGCAGTGCTGCGATTTGACCAGACACCCAGAGTTCAGGCCAGGAAGGAGAGGGAGGCAGGTGCTGAGGAGGCCAAGATTTGTCCCACAAGACATCGCCATACCAGACCCCTTTCTACCTTTAAGCAGAAGAGAGGGTGAGGGTGAACGGGGGAATCTATCTTTGAACAAGGGGCAGGGGACCACTTTTGCAAGCCCAGAGAATTAGGTGGAATCTGGCATTTAAAGACTTCAGATGCACCTGCCCAAGTATTTCCCTCCCAAGGCTCGGGGTCCCCTCCCCGTGTCTCAGACCCTTGACTTCAGCCCCGAGACGGCCCGTTTTCCTCTTTGAAGGTGTAGCCGCCCACTTCTAGCCTTTACAACCACCATTCCCATGACCTTCCAGCCACTGTCACCTTCCTCCACTGTCACCTGCCCACTCATCCAGCTGAGGGGAAGCTCCCTGGACACCGGGGCTGAGAATCTTCTCATCCCAGGTGCTGGGACCCTCAGGGCTGCCGAACTGGCAGGGATCCCACCTGGACGGGGTCTCATCTGCAGAGTCTGCTTCCTGGGACCCCTTCCCTCGACCCACAGCCTGAGAGACGGATTCTCATGGCCAGTCTATTGAAAAGATGAGTGGCAATGGGAGGGGGCCTTGAGCAAGCCGGGGGCCGTGGGGAAGGAAAGAGCCGAGACAGCCTCTGCGTGTGGTCACACCACTGCGTTGCCCCTCGCTGACGAAAGGGGCTGTGGCTGTACCCCACATCAGGCAGTGAGGCCCTGGTTGTAGGCTGGGAGTAAGTGGTCACTTCTGGAGGCTGCCATTAGGCCCAGAACACTGCTCCAGGTACAGGCATCCGGGTGGGGCCACCTCGGCACGCACCTGCCCTCATGTGGGCAGCCCTGATTCCTGGGACAGGGCTGAGGTTCAGCTCTACGGCAGTTGGTGGAGCTGCCCCCCTCTGCCCCCACTCCCCACCAGCTATTGCAAAGCTCAACGCCTACAGGGCCAGGCAGTAAGTAGAGAGTGCGCCAGCCCCCGGGGACTCTGTGAACTGCAGTGTCAGCAACTCCCCTACACTGGGAAGGCTTGGCCCAGGGCACTGGACTGGTCAGATCCGGCTGACTCACAGGTCACCAGTCCGCAACCTTTGCCAAACACTCTCACTCCATCCCGCTATCCGGAGCCAGTTGGCATCACCTTGGCCATGCCAACATTCCAGGGTAGAAGTTAGCATTTCCAAACCCGGTTTATCGGCAGAATTGCCTGAGACACTTTCTTTAGACTGTCTGGATTTTCTTCTCTTTTTTTTCTGGAATTTTTTAAATTTCAGAAGTAACGCATAGTTGGTTTCAGTAGGTAAAGCATGAAGGAAGAAGCAGCTACGGGAACATTTTGCAGCTGAAAGCCTGTCCCCCACAACCTCTGTAGGGCAGCTGCGGATGCCTCACACATGTCAGTCCATTCCGAAGCAGGACTTTTGGGATGCGGCCGTGCTCTTGGATGGTCCACTCAGTGCTCTCTCTCACCCTCTCCAGGGTGTGCTGAGAAATGGTAGACTTGGGAGACACCCACTGTGAGGACCTGTGGCTCTAGAGCCAGGTACTCTGAAGGAAAACAGCAGAAAGGGATGCAAGAGTGGCACGGGCTGGGTGGGCACAGCCGTCCCTTCGGGGCTGCCTCTTTAGGAGGTGGGAGAGGGCTGAGGCCAGCGGGGAGAAGGAGTCAGCTTCACCCACGGTGCTGGGAAGGGCAGAGGGAACAGCGCAGTGCAGCCAGGCAGGGATCCCCAGCGTCACTGTCAGGTGTGAGCCCCAAGGTGCCCAATGTCACACTGCTGGGAACTGAGCCTCCGCAGGCCCTTCTCTAAACCTGCATCCCTCTCTGTTGCACTGGAGATCCAGGAGATGAAGATGATTACACTGCTGGGAACTGAACCTCCGTAGGCCCTTCGTAAAACCTGATTCCTTCTTTGTTGCACTGGAGATCCAGGAGATGAAGATAATTAGTATTATTACTTGGTAGAGACAGGGGTCTCACCATGTTGCCCAGGCTGGTCTCGAACTCCTGGGCTCAAGTGATCCACCTGACTCAGCCTCCCAAACTGTTGGGATTACAGGCATGAGCCATGGGGCTCGGCCGCCAGGAAATAATTTATATATAAATCTCTCATGGGCCACTGTGTATCACCTGACATGTTGGTGCTCACCTCAAATTCTCAACATCCTTATCACGTGGAGACACTGAAGTCACTAAAACATCCCTTGGGGGTGGTTGCCAGGGACTCGGGGGACGGAGGAAAGGGGGGTTGTTTTACATGGACACAAAGTTGCAGTTTTGCAAGATGAAAAAGTTCTGGAGGTTGTTTGCACACCAGTGTGAATATACTTAGCACTACGGAATTGTGCATCTATGATTGGTTAACGTAGTACATTTTATTTATGTATATTTACCAAAATTGTGTGTGTGTGTGTGTGTGTGATAGAGTCTCGCTCTGTTGCCCAGGCTGGAGTGCAGGGGCGCGATCTTGGCTCACTGCAACCTCCGCCTCCTGGATTCAAGTGATTCTCCTGCCTCAACCTCTCTAGTAGCTGGGACTACAGACGCACGCCACCACACCCGGCTAATTTTTGTATTTTTAGTAGAGACGGGGTTTCACCGTGTTGGCCAGGTTGGCCTCAAACTCCTGACCTCAAGCGATCCGCCCACCTAGGCATCCACAGTTTTTTTTAGTTTCTTGGAGAAGTGGGCTGGGGCCTCCTGATCCCATCTCAGTACCATACTCCATTCCAGTCACATCATGAGGATGGATCATCTGATGAGGATCCCATCAGATCCTCCTGATCCCAATACCATACTCCATTCCAGCCACATCAGTCTAACCCATAAAACAAGGGAGGAGATGGCAGCTCAAATAAGCCAACAAGCCTGGGCTTTTGCACCATCCCCGCAAGGAGGAATGCCATCGTCCCTTAGGATGCAAAGTTTCTGGGCTCCTACAAAAGCCTCCTGTCCCCAGAGGACTCTCTTGGCTTCTCACCCTTGTGGAGGGTCCCGGGCATCACCCCAGGACCTCTGTCAAGAGCCAGGGCTCCCAGGCTCATGGTGGTCCAGTGGCCCCCTGCAGTTGTGGCTGGGACACTCGGCTGCATGATGCAGCTGACGTTCGGTGTTTGTAGCAATGGGGTCAGCCTTGCATGGTCCCTAACCTCACCTGTGGACTTACAAAGTCTCTGGTCCCACATGGCATCTGAGATCTGCTTCCTAACTGAGGCAGCTTCAATTTAGCTTCCAGGTTCAGTGGCCTTGCTGTGGGACAGGGGCTCACCTACAACAGCGGGTGGAGCAATCTGCAGCAGGATAGAAGGAGGAGAAAAAACTAGAAGCTGAGAATGAATGGACCCCAATGCAGCAAAACACTACTGGTAATTGCATTAACATAGATAATAGCCTGTAGTCATTCATTCACTCCTTTTTTCTTTCTCTCATTCCACAAATATTTATGGGGCTCCTCCCTATGCACAGCACTGCGTTATGCACTGCAGACTTGGAGGTCCATGCATCTGTGATGTCTACTTCCCTGAAGCTGGCATCCTCCAGGTGGAGATGGACAACGCACCAGTACCCAAAATGATGGCAGGTTCTGGGCCGTCAAGAGAGTCAACATGGTGAGAACGTCGGGTGCAGCTGCTGGGGATGGGGCATGGCAGCCCATCTTTGGGTCCGGTAGTCAGGAAGGCCTCTCGGAAGAGGTGATATTGGATCTGAGATCCGGAGGGTAAGAGTGATCTTTGGAGGGGCCGCCCTTGCTCAGGAAAGAGCAGAGACAATGATCATGTCATCTAGTATTTCAGCCCCTGTTCATCTAGCTTGGCTAACAAATCACCTTGTGATATGGTTTGGCTGTGGCCCCACCCAAATCTCATCTTCACTTGTAGCTCCCATAATTCCCACATGTCGTGGGAGGGACCTGGTGGGAGATAATTGAGTCATGGGGTTTTCCCCCACACCGTTCTTATGGTAGGGTCTCATGAGATGTGATGGTTTGATAAGAGGAAGCCCCTTTCACTTGGCTCTCTTTCTCTCTCTTCGCTGTCACCATGTAAGACCTGCCTTCACCTTCCGCCAAGACTGTGAGGCGTCCCCAGTCACATGGAACTGTGAGTCCATTAAGCCTCTTTTTCTCTGTAAATTACCCAGTCTCAGGTGTGTCTTTATCAGCAGCGTGAGAACAGACTAACACACCTTGCCAGTGTTTATCCTTAGAGGTGCATTCCTTTGCACCAGTAACGGAACCATTGATATTTAGAGGATCAAAGATGCAACCAGGAGTGGTGGCTCATGCCTGTAATCCCAGCACTTTGGGAGGCCAAAACGGGAGGATCACTTGAGGTCAGGAGTTCGAGACCAGCCTGGCCAACATGGTGAAACCCTGTCTCTACTAAAAATACAAAAATCAGCCCAGGGTGGTGACAGGCACCTGTAATCCCAGGTACTCAGAAGGATGAGGCAAGAGAATCGCTTGAACCTGGGAGGCAGAGGTTGCAGTGAGCTGAGATCGCACCACTACACTCCAGCCTAGGTGACAGGGTGAGACTCTGTCTCAACAACAACAACAAAAAGATGCAATTGTAATGAGCTCGGTGTAGTCTATGAGCCCCCAAACACGCACATTTGCCAGGTGTGTGTGTCACCACAAGATGGGGCACAGGGGCTGCCCTGGCAGGAGGGTCACCTGGAGAAGGAGTAAGCCCTGTGGAGGATCCAGTGTTCATCCATCCTGGGGCTAGGCATGAGAGGGTCCTGCAGGAGAGGCTGCACACAGAGGAGGAAAACCGGCAGGGCTGACTTGAAGCCAGGACACTTAAGGAGAAGCCCCAGTGTTCACACTGTAAAACCAGCCAGGACACTGGCAGGAACACTGGCTGAGTGTTCGGGAACCTGGCATTTCCAGCCAGCATGTGAAGGCGCGTTCTTCCACTTTAAGGTCCCCTGCAGAAGTGGCAAAGCCATGTGCCTTGAGCTCTGCTCACAGGAAAGAACACGACAAAGCTAAGGGGACTTCACAAGCGCTGTGTCAAAAGAGGTTCACTTCCCTTCTGTCAGACGCGGGCAAGGGTCGGGAACATGTGCTGCTGTGACTCACTGCATGTCTGTAGCTGACGCCCAAGCCCTCTTGTTTGTTTCAATGTCTTCATGCAGAGATTGACTTTTTAAAATCAAAGGGACCAACATGTCTTCTCTGAAATCCGCAGGGCCAAGGTGGGTATAATTGCTTACAGGGGAACCTAACAGTGCCCCTCAGCAGTTCTGATTCTAAAAACTGTCGCACGCTGGGGGTGTCACCCGCAGAGGGAGGGGGTTCTTGTTTATCCAGCAAGCGTGTGAGTACGGACTTAAATCGTGACGGCCACCTCTCCAGCAGCTTCACAGTCCCCCACTGGCAAACTCCTTGAATTTTCTGGAGGTCAGGTAAGTCTATAAAATATCACAGAAACAGCAGGTGCTAAATCAGAGGAGGTGACAAGAGACCGGAAGGGTTTCTGGCTCTTTAACTCCCTTCCAGCAAAAGGGTCTTGCGATCCCTCCACTAAGTTCAAGATATGAAGATACCTCCTCAGAAGGAAGCCCCTGGGTCCGGTCGTGGAGGCCCAGTGCACTGAAGCTGTGTAGTAAGCCACTCAGATGTGAGATTTCCAACGCCAGGTTCAGCTGCGGCTCAGACGACCCATGTCTAACCCGACCGGGTGCTGTCAGCCCCTCCCAGCCCAATCTGCTCCTTCTCCTTCCTGGACCCACCCCAGAGCCCCGTTGTTTGTTTTTGGCAGGGGACAGCCAAACGGCTCTGTGAATGAGGCATATCCTGAACATTTTCAGTTTTGTGGGCCATGCTGCGCTCTGTCATGCGCCTCTGCTGTTGTCGTGGGAAAGCAGTCCTGAACAATGTGTCAATGAACCGTGGGGCTGGCTTTCAACCCAATGCTATGTTCAGAAAGGGGCAGCGCCCGGACCCAGGCTTACAGGATTAAACTGACTCATCTGGGGCCGGCATGGAATGTGAGAGGGAACTTGCCTCACCCACGGGCCCCCATCTCCCCATGAGCAGACACGCTGGGACAGAGAGGGGGCTTCACACTGTGGCTTCCAGGAGCCCCTGCAGGCTCAGACAGGGCTGGGGGAGCCCAGCGGATCATGTGGGGCCGCCTTCAGCATCTTCGCAGCTTCCTCTAAAGAAGGCAGAGCTGTTCTGCTAAAGGCAGGCCAACAGTGCAAAAGCTGCCGGCCTCGATGCTCTTTCGGTCCGCAGATGGCTTCTGTGACTGCACCTAAGCAGTGGCCGCTTGGACAGGGTCCTCAGACAGCCTTTGTGATTTTGCACATAAGCAGTGGCTGCTTGGATGGGGCGCTGTCACTGGGCTGACCGATGTCGCTGGCGGGAGCCCTTGCCCCACGTTGTCCCTGTCTTCTGAGTGACAGCCCCCAGGGTCCCTGTCAGCCTTCTGGGGAGGCTCCCTCCCTGCTCTTCCTTAGTTCCGGAGCACAGGGAACCACCAGGTCGCGTGGCCCCTTCCAGGCTGGTATGTGGGCAGCCTAGTAGCACCTGCTTCAGGTCCCTGTTGGAACTTGGCACGCAGTGGGTGGGTGGCGGGGGGAGGTTTACAGGTTGCCATGGGGTCCTGGGTGTCCTGGCAGCAGGCCTGCCCCACCCATGAGTGGACCCCAGCTCCCTCTGGGGTCGAGAGGCCCGTGTCCTCACAGCACAGCCCCTCCGACAGTCAAGGAAGAGGTCTCGTGAGCCGGGTCGTGTGTTTACAAACAGCACTGGCATCTTGTGGAGCAGTCACTAGCCTGGCTTACTTCCCGGGCAGGAGGGCTGATTGTGAGGCCCAGTGGTCCCAGTGGTTGGCCTGGGCCTTGCTGGCTGGTGGTCACAGCTCCAGCTGGAGTAGCTCAACCTCTGCAGAAGATGGGAGAAGGGTGGCACTGGGATCCTCTGTATCCACTGGGGAGGGCTGCCCAGGAGACCTTGGGTGGCATCAGGTCATCACTGCCCTTCCATCCAGGGTACAAAGCTGCCTGGAGACTGAGCACCGCCTGAGGCTGGCACAAGGGCTGGCCTCACACACGTGGCACTCCTCACACATGGCACCCCTCACACATGGCACCCTTCACACACACGGCACTCCTCCTCACACACATGGCACTCCCCATGCATGTGACACTCCTCTCCTCCTCACACACACATGGCACTCCTCACACACACACGGCACTCCTCATGCACATGGCAGTCCCGACCCCACCAGAAAGGCATCGAGACTCCATCTTACCCTCAGGGAAACTGGCACTCAGTGAGGCCCAGGGCCAGGCTGCACTGCAGCTGAGGGCTGGAGATCTACACACCCGAAGGCTTTGCTTTCCTCCTCGCGCTCCATGGCCTCCAGTTGGGGCACCCATGGACCACCTTGCTCCCAAGCCAACCTGATGTGGGGAAGCAGCAATGGAGAAAAGAGAATAGACTGGCAACAGGAAGCCTTCCGCAAAGGAGCCAGCGGGGCCTCTCTGGGAGAAGCACCCTTCCCTTCTGGGGCTGTATCTGAAGGGGAAGTGCTCTCTTAGCTGCCCCCTCCACCATCCCCTGTGGGCCGCAGGGAGGTGGGGCTCCTGCCTGGGCTGCTTCCCCCAAGGGAAAGCATCTGATAAGGTCATAACAGCCCCTTCTCCAGCCTCTCCTGGGGAGCTCCAAGGATGACCTCACCTCTGCACTACCTATGAGTCAAGGAAACGGGCACAGCCTCTCATTCTAGAAGAGGGAAGAGGCAGAGAGGGGAAGCACATGGGTTAATGGCGGGACCCAGGCCTTCGAGACCTCCCCAGGCACAGCTGACCCCATCCTGGTTTTGATGACTGATTGACAAGCATTCATTCAACATGCTTTGCTTGGGGACAGACACCAGATTCATCAGATGGGATTGGGGGTGGATTTGGGGTGGGGCCAGCTCACGGAGAGCCTTGGTTTCCAGGGCATTTGGATGCTTTTCTGTAAAGAGGGGCACTCCGTGAACATGTGTGACCAGAGCTAGGCCTGGGCAAAGGCATGAGTTTTAGCCCTGGGGGTACAGGAGACCCAGCTGGAGGGGAGGGGGCAGCCCCCACCAGAAGCAGCCTGGGGTTCGGGAGGAGATGTGTTGTTATAAAGTAGGACTTCCTGAACCTTTTGTACCACAGATGCGCTGCTCAGAGTGTTTCAAAATAGCATGTAGGATTCCAGAGGAAACTAATGATGTTAAAACACATTTGCCAGACTTCAAAAAACAAAGTTAGATATAATAGTATCTGAGCTTTCTATGAGCACATTTCATTGCAAGACTGGGCATGGGATCTAATGACCATCACACTTTTACCACTATGATGAGTGAAAACATCATTTCTAGACAGCAGCAACACCTGAGATGCAATATGAACCTTTCTGTGACTTCAGCTGGGAACAGGGTCACTTGCTAACCAGGAACACCATTGCAAGTGGTTTACTTTCAAAACAGAAGGAAATTCTAAACTTCACTTAAAGGTTGGTAAAAATGAGATGCAATTTTTTTTCTCCTGATTTTTTTCTCAAGGGAAGATGCTTTGTAGAAAACTCTGAGAAGGTCAGGGGCATGAGAAGCCCTGAGATCAGCCAGAAGCTGATGCCTGAGTATCAGGGTACAGGGGGAGCCACGAGGGCGGGACCCACAGCATTGGCATGGAAGCGAGGAGGCTCCTGAGACCAGTTAGTTCTCCCCGGACTGTCCCAGTGAGGAACCCAGGACCCAGGTGACCAAATGATCAGTGGGTGTCAGAAGTAGGATGGGGACTGGCCCTGGCTCGCAGCGCCATACTTACCCAAGACAGACCCTGGGGGCAGACCCCTGGGCGAAACTTCCCAGGACAGCCAGACGTGGAGCAGCCAGCAGGTGCTTCCAGAAGAAATGAACATTCCAAGCCAAGGCACCTCCCGCCAACACCACCCCCCAAGGCGCTAAGGATGCCCAGAGCCACTCCATCTTGGGGGCGCTGTCATCTGGTTTCAGAAAACCACGTTCTGTAGCGGGTGCCGGGGTGTCCTCAAGACTTCTGGGCTCTGGCACTCATCATCTGGACTCCTTTTCAAAGGAAAATGCCCCAGGCGAGGTGGGGCTAGCATCTGCCCCTCACCCTGCGGCCAGCTGGGCGGCCCCACCCAGCCTGGCTCTAAGACCTGTGCCCCCACCCCTGGAGCCTCTGTCCTGTTTCACAGAATCCTCACAGCCACCCAACACTGCCCATGCTGCCTACAGCACCGCATGCCCCCAACATAGCACCCCTTGCCCTACACCCACACACAGGTAGAATGTGGGGTCTTCAGGGTTTTGGAGGAAGGGAGGGGAGATGCAGAGGTGGGGGATCTGAGCCCCCAAGCAAATATTCCCTACCCCCCGACCTCCCCCAACCTTTTACTCCTTCTGTGGTTCCCAGACTGCAGGCGGCAGGATCCTCCACCCCAGCCCCCACCCCCACCGGCTTGCCTGAGCTGGGCGGCCCCGCGGTCTAAGCATTAGAGCGACCTACCTGTCTCATCTTGCCGGAAAACTGGGGATAATAACGCTTACCTCACAAGGAAGGTGTGGGGATTAATGACTTAATGCTGCTTAGCGCCCCTGTGGGTCTGCTGAGCCAGCCAAGGAGGGCCGGCTGCCCTGGGACCGGAGCCCAGCACTTGGGACTTCCGGGGCCCTGTAGGAGCCGGGGTCCTGGCGAGCACTCCCCAGGCCTCACCCCCGGCCCAACCAATCCATGGCCACTGAGTTTTCCAGCCCTGAGAGTTCGGTCAGTGCTGGCTCTGACTTTGGGGATTTTCTGAGGAATGTTTCATCCAGCCCCATCTAGAACATCCCTGGTGTTGGAGCAGCAGAATGCTAAGATGGGCTGGCTCAGTCTGGGAGCCATGAGCAGAGGGAGGAGGAGGCCTGCGGTGCTTCCACGCGGGGCCTGAGATGCTTGGAGCTCAGAGCAGGTGAGAGTCCCAGATCCCCAACGTGGTGAGATTCTGGGGTCCAAGCTCGGCACCCCCTCCCATGGAATATCCTGCTGCATCTCAGCCACACATCTAGAGGGCAGGCGGCAGGAGGAAGCCGCTTCAGGATGACACAGCCCCCCATGGGGGCTCTGGCTTGTCTTCTATGGAAGAGTTGCTCCCCTGACCTGGGAGCCAGAAAATTACACTCGAGCAGCGGGCTTGGGGACCTCCGGGACCCTGGTGACCGCAGCAGGCCCAGCACCAGCATTCATCAGCTACTCCCAGGTGTTTATCAGGTCAAAGGAGAACAAAGCTCCCACGAAAGAAAATCAGGTCTCCTAGACACACCCCCACCCACCACCAGAGCATCTCTCCCCTCACCCTGCCCTTCCCATCCTGACCTGCAGGGCAGCCAGGGTCCCCCACCAGCACGCAGCTCATCCCTGAATGATCATCCACACACTACGGCTTAAACTATAGAAATGTATTTGCTCACAACTCTGCAGGCTGGAGGTCGATCCCAGGGGTTGCAGGGCTGGTTCCTGAGGCCTCCCTCCCTGGCTTATCAATGGCATCTTCTCCCTCTGTGTTCTCACCTCCTCTTTTTATAAGAACATATGTCTGTGTTCTCACCTCCTCTTTTTATAAGGACACCAGTCTGATGGTATCAGAGCCACCCTCATGACCTGGTTTTACCTTAGTCACCTCTGTAAAGACCCCATCTTCAAATACAGCCCCATTCCAAGGCCCTGGGGGTTGGAGCTCCCACACATGGACTTGGGGATTGATTCAGCCCACAGTAATCCCCAGCAGAGCCCTACACATCCTTCAAGGAGAGCAGGAAGCCTGCTTCCTCCATGGGGAGAGGCGCCCTTGCAGCCTCAGCAACGTCCGTTTAGACCTGCTGGGCATGAAAACAGTGGGGCTGGGTGCTGGGTGTCTAGGGAGGAATCAGGCAGCACACCCGCCCTCGAGGCCTCCATTCATCCCGGGCTATCTGTTAGCACACACTCCAGGTGCTGGACCACAGCAGTGAAGGACCTGCGGCCTCCACAGCAAGCTCTCCCAGATTGGCCTGCGACTCCGGGAGTACTGGATCGCGTCCTACAGTTCTCAGAATCTCCCAGCCAGGGCCTGCGTGCCCGGCTGGCTTCTGTTGACCGAGGGTCAGCACGCAGGTGGGCAGGTGGCTTCCCAGCACCAAGAAGAGGCGAGTCCAGCAGGTCATCTGCCAGGTTACTGCAGCAACAGGAGGTGGAGGGGGACAGGGAAGGAGGCAAGGGAGGCGGCCGGTCCTCCATCTCTGCCGTCCACCCACCATGCCCTGGTAGGATCACAGCATGGCCCGCGTGAGCCGGCCGCCCTTCTGAGCGAACACGTGTCCCGTGAGCCTGAGAAAGAGCCCCAGAGTCTCCCAGGCAGAGGCATGGGGTGCATAGGGATATGGGGTGGGCCAGTTTGCTCCTCAGACCAGAAGGGGTGCAGGATTCCCCCCGATCAGGATCATGGAGAAAGGTGTGGACAGCGGAAGGGAGGGAGGGAGAAATGGCAGCTGCCCTGCAGTGGGTCCAGAAAACCCCCAGGCTGGGCTACATTCTGCCTTGGGAGGTGGAAGTCAGATTTGGGTGTTTTTTTTCTTTATTTGCCTTTCTTTCCTTTCCTTTTCTTTCTTTTTTTTTTAAATGAAGCAAAGATTGAAATTGACCTTCAAATGAGAGCAGGCAGTTCCCAGAAGGTCCAGTTTCTTTTAAGTAATTTTGTTTTGGTGAAAAGAAACCAGCACTTATTACATACTGTCTTAGGAGGTGGGGTACCCACAGCTGGGCCCTAAGTCAGTGGCAGCTACCCAGAGACTCCGAAGATGGAGGCTTGGAGTAAAGCTCTGTCCTGACAGAGGATGGGCATTCTGTCTGTCTCCTTCTCAAGACCGTCTTTCGTTTGGGGGTGGAAAGTTATCAAATCAATCCTCCCCAAGCCAGGGTAGGTAATGAGACAGCAGGCAAAACTGCCTGGGGCACCCAGGCCTGGAACTGTGAGCAGAGAGATTTTTGTGTTCCCAGAGAAGCAGCAGCAAGGCTGAGACAGAACTCCAGCTCAGGTAGGAGGGAGCCTGCACCCGCAGGTGGTGCCAGCCGTGTCTCGGGCACAGACCCCTTCCTTCTGCTGGGAGGGCCCTCAACATCTGAGGGTCTTACAGTCAGGTGCCTGCTGTGGAGGTGAGCGTTCTGGAGTAATGAAGGCTTGCATTTATAGAGAACTCTCAGTTCTCATGCCAGATCCTGTGGGGGTTTGGAGAGGAGTCAGGGAAGGGTTAGTTGGCTATTAGCATTGAGGAAACTGAGTCACAGCCAGGTTAAAAGACTTCCCTGGGGCATGAAGGGATTACAGCTAGAGAATGGAGCTCAGATTTCCAGGCAGTGCATCCTGTCCCGTACACTGGTCCATGGCATGGCTGAAACACTTACAGAGGCTTCCAAAGGGCAGGGACAGTTTGGCACAAGGAGGACGGTAGTGGAAGCCGCAGAGCACCCGAGAAACCACTGCTGGGGCAGGAAAGGGAACCCCATTTCCTGAGTCCCGCCCAGGGAGCTGCTGGGGGCCGGCTCACTAACCCAGGAGTGAGGTCATGCCGGCAGCATCATGGTTCTTATCTTTTCTCTCTGATCCAGGACCTGGCCTGTGGGTCCTTCTGAGAGGCTGCCCTCAAGAGCAGGTATGAGAGTGAGCGAGTGCACAGCCTGAATCCATGAAGACAAAGATGATGGTGAGAAAAGTGTCCATGAGCCCTTGGAGAAAACCCTCTCCAGCAAGAGGGACACATGGGCCACCTGGGCCACCTGTGGCCTGGCCCGGATCACCCGAGCAGGCCACTGCCAGAGGCCGTGCAGGAGAGGACACGGCTGGCCTGGGCCCCACAGCCGTGCTGGGCGGCAGAGCCCCGGGTCACGGGCCTCACCAAGGTGGACAGAGACCGTCTTCCAGCAGACAGACCTGGTCCAGATGACCCGAGCAACTGGGTGCTAGTGCAAGCGTTACAGGAGGGAATGGGGGTGCAGAGCCCTGTGCGCCAGAAACCTTACAGAACCAGCTCCCGGGGGCCTGCGGATTCACCCCAAAGCCAATGAGGCCCTCCTGACCCAAGGGGAAATGGAGAAACTGAGGCAGGACGGAGCTGACTCCAACCACCCCCTACTTCTCTCTCTCTCACACACACAAACCACACACACACCACAAACACCACATATACACCATGCATACATATGCCACACACACACACACCATGCACACATATACCACACACAGCACACACACACACAAACCACACACACACATCATACACACATATACTACACACACCATATGCAAACTACACACATACACCACATAGACACCACACACACACATCACATAGACACCACACACACACATCACATAGACACCACACACAATGACCCCAAACACAAACCACACACAAACACACCACATAGAACACACAGACACAACACACACACCAGAAACACCACAAATACCACACACAAACACATCACACAGAACACACAGACACAACACACACACCATGCACACATATACCACACACACCACACCACACACACACATACATGCCTCACATACACACCACACACCATACCACACATACCACACACAGATACATGCCACACACTACACACACCACGCACATACACCACACAGACACACACCACACATATACCACACGCACACCACACACACACCACAAACACCACACACAAACCACACATACACACATCATATACACACCACATAACACACACACACCACATAGACACAACACTCAAACCACACACACAAATGACACACACACGCCACACATACCACATAAACACCATACACACAGAAACCACACTCACACACGTCATACACACACGACATAACACACACACCACATACCGCATAGATGCCACACACACATACCACATAGACACCACACACAACCCCCCCACACAAACCACAAAACACACGCCACACATACCACATAGATACAACACACATACCACAAACACCACAAACACCACACACAGAGAAACACACACACACACCACACCACATACCACATAGATACCACTCACACACCACAAACACCACGCACCACACACACCCCCCCACACAGACACCATACACACACACATTATGCACACATATACCACACACACACCACAGCACACACACACACACACACACCACACACCACACCACACATACCACACAGAGATATATACCACACACTACAAACACCACACACACACCACACATGGACACACACAGACATACACACACATGCACACACACCACAGACACCACATATACCATACACAACACACATGCAACACACATACCACACACACACCACACACAAAAAACACATACTCCACACACACCCACCACACATAGACACCACACACATACAGACATCCACCACACACACACAGACCACACACACACCACACACAGACATAAGGTCACACTTAGACACACACACTCACTTGTACAAACAGAAGTGGGCATCCACAGTGTGGGGCTGTATTTTCTTTTCCTTTCTAGGGAGGGGATGCGGCTAATTTGTGTGTGTCTTCCCAGCGGCCTGCAGGCACCCCACCGCCCCCCACCCCCTGCTGTCCTCCCCGGGGCCAGGGCCACCACAGGGAGCCATCCCATGCGGAAGCCACGGAGAGCAGGAGCGGTGGGGCACCAGGCAGCGAACAGACGGGATCAAGAGGCTGAGCGTGTGACCCCAGGGAAGACAGTTCACATCAGCTGTGCTTCAGTCTCCCAGGCACCGAAGTGAGGGGTCAGGCCCGACTGCAGCTGGTGATGCCACCCCCGTGCTGAGGGGCAGAGCCCCTGGGGCAGGCCCACTGCAGGTCCACAGCGAGATGGGGAGTTGCGCCCAGCCAGCCTGTGGGGACAGAAGCAAGAGCGGGAGGACAGCAGGGCCGGCGGTTCATGGCCATAGACGGGACAAAACAGCCTCAAACAAAATGGGTGTGGCTGACAGAGATACTGGACACAGGAGTCCTCGAGTCCAGAGCCTACACCTGCCAAATGCCCAGCTCACTGGGCACCACAGACATGATGAGGACACCGCTTCTCATGCTAAAAATCAGCAATGGAAGGAAGTCATGAAACCGTCTTCTGTTTTTCCATAGACAGTCTCTTGCAGGGTTAAAACATAGCCCAAGTTGCTGTAGGTCAGTTCTTCCTACAGGGAATTCAAGCTGATCAATATGGAAGAAATTACAGAATTAGAAAACCCCATTTTGCAAAATAATTGAGATGCAATGAGCCTCAGCAGGTGGCATCGTTGGGTGACAGTTGGTGAGAAGGGCAGCTCTCCCTGCTGCCCTGGCACCTCCACTGCAGGTCTGCCTCTATCATGGTCTCGCCTGATAAAGTGAACAGGAGGCACAAGTCCCCACTGGAACACTGGCTACCTCTGAAAGAAGGCCAGCAATCAGCCGTTCCTCCTTTTCCTATCACTAAAGCTTCTCTTCCAAGGACAACACGAGAAGCTCCCTGAAAAAACCAAAGGCACCCAGACACAGTGTCTGGGAGCAGGGGAGCCCCTTTAGTCTTGGTGGGTTTGGCGGGAGGAGCATTTGACGCTGCCAGTTCTTCTGCCCAGTGGGTGAACCAGCGGCTGTGCTGTGGCCTGAGTCCAGGCCAGAAAGATGTAGAAAGCTATGAGGGCACTAGCTGGTAAGGTCAGTGGGAAGCAGCTGGAAATGACAAGTTGGGCGTTGGGAGATTTGTTCAGAATGTGGAGACTGAGCTGTGCCAACAGAGTGCGTGTAGAGAGGTGCCTGACCACGCTGCCGCAACGGGGTCCTTCTATATTTCATGGTGTGGCTCTAATTCTCTCAGCATTTAGCAATGCATTTTTATATTCGTAATAAGACCTTTGGGCCACGGTGAGCTACAAAATAAAATGAAAGTGCATGTGAAATAAGAAGTTAACTTATTGGATTTCTGTTCCTCCAGAAAGTTGATTATGATGTCTACTTACACAAAATGTTTGTGAACGTTTATCATTTGCGGTAAATGCAGTGACATCACCAAGCACATGAAAAGCAGAAGGAACAGCAGCATCAACCTCAAAAGCTGGTAACTCTTTTCAGGCAGCCAAAGACAGTGACTGACACCTGCAGCCGTGTCACTCTGGGACTTTTCTTGTAGATCAAATGTCAATGCTCATTAATTTCCTTCTTTGTCAACTTTGAGTTTTCTTATGAATTTACTCGATGACGTGATAGCTGTTATTGTGTTACCTCCATGAGCAGAATTTCACAAGACAGTTAAGTGATGTGGATATAATGTGAATTATCAGATGCTTCCAACAGAAAAGCTCATTCAGTTAATTTGAATAATGACTTAATTTTTATTCAAATCATTAAATAAATGTAAAGCTTTTATTAAAAACAATTATTAAAACAGTTATTATTGTTTTAATTATTAGCAATTATTAAAAGCAAGTTTGCAAACAGAAAGACTATTTAAATTTCTTACCACAAAAGAAAGAGAGAAACTGAATAAAACGCATAATGTCTACCCAAATAGTGTATGAGAATAACTTTGGAATTCTAAAATTGCTTCTTGGAGCATCTCAATTTATGAAACAGATTTTTGCTAGAGCTCATATTTTAATTGTATGTATGTTTATTATGTATGAGAATGGAATGAAACTGAAAAGGCCTGTGATTTTTAGCACATAAATTTGATAAAACATTCAAAGGAATTATACATGAAAAAAGCCTATTTGACTCATTTTGACCTATAAAGACATTTATGAAAGACTTTGGATTGAACTCAGAACACAGGACCTGTGACAATACCTGGGTGAAATATTGACCTTTTCATTAGAAAATACTGAGACTGTCTTCCCCTGAGCAGAGTCAACTCAGATCTTACCTCTACAGCTGCTCATTTCATCTGACAACCTCAGGGTCTATAGAGAAGAATCCACTCAGCTGGTCGGCAAACTCAAATTCATTAGCCACAAAAATGTCTTCTTGGAGAAGATTCCAGGCAATTTTATGAAAGATTAAAATAAGGCAATTCTGAAAATAGCACATTCTTCTGAAAAATGCCACTAATGGCAATAGAAACAAATAAGGCTTAAAAACTGATTGAAGAATGTGAATAGGTATCAAGAAAAAGTATTCAGGCCGGGCACGATGGCTCACGCCTGTAATTCCAGGACTTTAGGAGGCCAAGGTGGGAGATCTCTTGAACCCAGGAGTTTGAGACCAGCCTGGGCCACATAGGGAGACACTATCTCTATAAAAATAAAAATGAAAAAATTACCTGGGCATAGTGGTGCATGCCTGTGGTCCCAGCTACTCGGGAGGCTGAGATGAGAGAATTGCTTGAGCCTGAGAAGTCAAGGCTGCGGTGAGCTAAGATCACACCACTGCACTCTAGCCCGGGCGACAGAGCTGGACTATGTCTCAAAAAAAAAAAAAAAAGAATAATTATGCTTGTAATTGCTTTTTAATATCCGGATAATCAATACAACAAAGAAGGCATTTGTTTTTTGCTTTAATGTAAACATGTTATTTTTTACTTTTTGCAAGAGCATTTAATTTTTTCTCTGCAATTACAATTTTCACTTTATTAGAAACAAAAATTACGTACCACCACAGCATTTTCCCCTTGTCCTTATATACCAAGATATTTTAGTGGAAATTTATTTTTCCTCAGCTTCATTGAGTTATAATTTATATCCAATAAAATCCACCCATTTTAATTTAGCAATTGGTAGTTGTAGTGTAACCATCACCACAATCAAGAAATAGAACATTTTCATCACTCTAAAAAGTTTTCTTTTGACCCTCCCCTGAGCCCTGACCCCAATTACTAATAATCTCGAAAGCATCGAAAGCATCGAAAGCATCTTTTAAACAACGTAATTGAGGTATAATTGCCTATAATAAACTATACATATTTAAAGTGTGCAACTCACATGTGTTGACACATGTGCAAGTCTTGAACATGTGCTCAAGACGTTCAGCATCAACAACAAGATAGTCAGCATGTGCCTCCTTCCACTGTGTGGATATACTGCAGTTCCTTTATCCATCTCACCCACTGATGGACATTTGGGATTTTTCTATTTTTAGCTATGACAAATAAAGCTGCTATGACTTTTGCTTATTTATGCAAAAGTCTTCACTTGGGCACAGACTTTTCTCTTGGACAAATACCTCGGAGCAGAACAATGGGGTCATGTGGTAGCTGTGTGTTTAATTGTCAAGAAACTGTCAGTTTTCTTTTTCTTTTTCTTTTTTTTTTTTTTTTTTTGAGACAGAGTCTGGCACTCTCGCCTGGGCTGGAGTGCAATGGCGCCATCTCGGCTCACTGCAGGCTCCGCCTCCCGGGTTCACGCCATTCTCCTGCCTCAGCCTCCCGAGTAGCTGGGACTGTTTTCTAAAGCGGTTGTACCATTTTACATTCCTAACCACAGGGTGTGAGTTCCGGTCTCTACACATCCTCACCAACACTTGGTGTGGGAGCTCTTCTTGCAGTCATTCTAAGCTGCTTGTAGTAATAGCCACTGTAGTCTTAATTTGTGTTTCCTTAATGACTGATGCTGCTGAATCTCTTTTCATGTGCTATTTACCATTTCTATATGGTGGGTGAAGTATCTATTCTTTTCTCTTTTTTTTATTTTTATTTTTTGAGACGGAGTCTCACTCTGTCACCCAGGCTGGAGTGCAATGGCGTGATCTTGTCTCACTGCAACCTCTGCCTCCTGGGTTCAAGTGATTCTCCTGCCTCAGTCTCCTGAGTAGCTGGGATTACAGGTGCCTGCCACCATGCCCGGCTAATTTTTGTATTTTTAGTAGAGATAGGGGTTCATCATGTTAGTCATGCTAGTCTCAAACTCCCGACCTCAGGTGATCCACCCACCTCAGCCCCTCAAAGTGCTGGGATTACAGGTGTGAGCCACTGTGCCTGGCCTATTCTTTTCTTTTTTAAAAAAATTAGGTTATTTGTTTTTTTACTGTTGAGTTTCAAGCAATCTTTATCTATATGACTACAAGTCATTTATCAGATGGGTGATTTGCAAGTATTTTCTCCTGTGGTTTGTCTTTTCATTCATTTATCAATGCCTTTCAAAAGCAGAAGAACCTCTTCACTTTGACAAAATCCAATTTATGGTTTTAGTTTTTGTTTTTAAACATCTAATACTTGTGATGTTGTCTCTAAGAAATCTTTACCGGCCGGGTACCATGGCTCACGTCTGGAATCCCAACACTTTGGGAGGCCAAGGCAGGAGGACGGCTTGAGCCCAAGAGTACCAGCCTGGGCAAAAGGGCGAAACCCCATCTCTACGAAAAATACAAAAGAAATTAGCTGGGTGTGGTGGCAAGACCATGAGGGAGGGGCCATAGGGAGACGCAGGGGCGCAATGGCAAGTGGTTAATTCTAGCAGCCTAAGAGGTAAAGTAAACAGGAAACCGTTGAGGTGGTGTTCAGAGCCACAGGAGAGACTGGAACACTGGCCAAATGCTTGGCTCTGTTAGAGTGAGCAGAATGAAAGCAGGTCGGAAAAAGCAAGTCAGAACTCTGGCGATTTCTGTCACTATCAGGAGGCACTGGACTGCAAGTCACAGAATAAACCCATCTACCGTGCCTTAAACACGTAGGGACTGTCCTTCTCCCATCACAAGAAGACTAGAGCCATGTCTCTGCTGGGGGCTTCTGAGGTTCACGTTGTCAGAGCCAGGATGTCAGCAGTTCTTGGATCTTTTGTCAAGGCCATCTCTGAGTCACCTCTGTCTGCAGGGGACTGTGGGATGGTGAGTGTTTAGCTCTTCATCCTCTGGGTGGAAGCAGGCAGGGGAGAAGAAGGTTGGGGAGGGTGCTGGGTTAGCCACCCATGGCCACCCTGAGCACGCTGGGGGCCAGGCACGCAGCTTCTGCAAGACAAGTGTGGTCCCGAGCCCACCTGGAAAGCTGGGAGCTGGCAAGTGTTCCCTGAATTCCTGCCTCCCTGCTTCTCCATCTGCAGCATTGCTCACTGCATTCTTGTTGTAACCTGCCTTGGCTGTGAGCTCTGGGTGTTTGCTTCCTTCCTGGGTAGCTGCCAGTCTGAATTATTTATGAACCTAAGGTACACACTGATGGCATTCCAACAAAGGCCACCAAAGGGAGCAGCCTGTCTGTAACCCTGAAGCTTAGCACACAGTGAAAAGGACTCAGATAAAACTGTAAGCTTCCTCTGCAGGGAAGAGGAAGGACTGGACTTCTCCAGGGCAGCCGGAGGCACCAGAAGCAAACCTGTTCCTGCTTCCCTCCGTTTTCCAGGTGCCTTAGGGTGACTGCGGTAACAGGGAGCTGAGCACTGATGGGCAATGGGGCAAGAACTGGGCCATGTGCCTCGGGGTCCCCAGCACACAGGCCAGCCCCTGAGGGTAGGAACGAGAGCCCAGACTCTGGAGGCAGGCAGACCAGGGTTTATGCCCTGGCAATTCCTGATAGGGCCGAGGATCTTCACCTCTTTGTGCTTCAGTTTCCCTATCTGGCCAGTGGAGTTGCTGTGAGGATTAAATGCAGCCGTCCCTGTGTGGTAGATTGTTTGCAACAACAACAAAAAAATGGCCACAATTGTTCCACTCCCTGAGTTCACACCCCCTTGCAATGTGACTTAACAGCAACTCTCACGGAAAGGCGGAGTCTCTTCCACACCCTGGAATCTGGGCGGGCCTGTGACTCACGATGGCCAATAGAATGCCCTGCAAGTGACGTCATGCCCTTCCGAGCCTTGCAGCTTCTGCTGGTGGGAAGGCCGATGGCAGAGACAGGGAAGTTATGTAACGGGCCCAGCTAATGAGTGGCAGAGGCCAGAGGGCTTGGCCTGCAGAACTGTCTAAGGCCAGAGGCCGTCCATACACTCTTTCCACATACGAACGTCTCCTGAAGGGGAAGCGGGCTCTTCTCAGATGCACAGGGATAATGTGAAAATCCTGTCCTCAGATTGAGAGGCTGTTTCGTGGGCACCGAATTTGGGGTCAGGAAAGCAGCCTGCATCCACGAGTATCCTCGGGTTACTAAGTGGGGCCAGTGGCTCCAGGTGTAACCCATTTAAGTTTGCCAGACAGCCGGGATGTAAGGAATGCCCTAATGATTCCCCTTTCCCTCCCACGGAAAGTGGGCAGTGGGGTCTGGGAAGGGGTTTGGGAAGGGGTTTGGGGAGTGGGATGAGGTTGGGACTAACTCTTGTTGGTTTTCCTTACAGAAGGGGTAGCTGGAGTGTTTCAGGTCTATTTGCTTGTTTTTTTTTTTTTCAATTTCGGGGTTGTTTTTTTTTTTTAAGGCAGGGTCTTGCTATGTTGCCCAGGCTGGTCTAACTCCTGGATTCAAGCGATCCCTCCACCTCAGCCTCCCAAGTAGCTGGGACTACAGGCATGAGCACCTGCACCTGCTTGTTTTTTTGAGATGGAGTCTCACTCTGTCACCCAGGCTGAAGCGCAGTGGTGTGATCTTGGCTTACTGCAACCTCTGCCTCCTGGGTTCAAGTGATTCTCCTGCCTCAGCCTCCCAAGTAGCTGGGACTACAGGTACGCGCAACTATGCCCAGCTAATTTTTTGTATTTTTAGTAGAGATGGGGTTTCACTGTGTTAGCCAGGATGGTCTCGATCTCCTGACCTCATGATCCACCCACCTCAGCTGCTTGCTTGTTTTTAATATATCCTTGCTCCCTGTCTTTCACAAAAGATGCTTTTTGCGGGCAGCTGATGTGCTGTAACTTCTTGTGAGTCTACCGCAAGCATGCCTGTGTATGTGGGAGGAGGAGGTGAAAACGGCCCAGCAGCTTCCCCTGTGATCACAGAATGGGCACCAAACTCTCCATCGGGAGACACAGCCCTGGGGACTCCACCTTGAGCTTATGCATTGGGGCTTGGGGCCACCAGATAGTTCTATTTTGTTCTTAAAATCAGCCAATGGCCAAAATGCCAAAGCAAAGACAAAAGGTCCCCAAAGCTGCCATTGCTCATCTCCTATTAGTCTTTAAATCTGGAAAAAAACAAAAGCCACGGGAATAAAGCATACACGGAAGTGTTGGCAGCTTGCACACTCAGCCATGAGATCCCAACCTGAAACACCCATGTCTGTCCCAACGGATTTAGCCTCCTTTAACCAGGGCCTCCCAGAGATCTAGGTTTGCAAACTCCTTGGAGCCCTCCTGGCCCTGGATTCAGTAGCCTCTCCATAGTTCTGGCCTCTGGTATTTGGCAAAAAGCATAAAACAAAACAAACAAACAAACAAACCTGCTCTGCAACTGCCCAGAGACAAAAGCTGTTTAGCTGTGAGTCTCAGGCTGCTCTGCGTAGCTCTGAAAGGGCAGGTGACAGTCTTTGTTTTTAGCATAGTTGCATGTTTCCAGCACAATCTCGTCAATGGCTTATGTGGTAAGTAGGTGCTCCGCAAAGGTGTCAGTTAATTGAAGAACCCCCTGGACCAGTGTGAGAATCTCCAGGAGAGCTCCCTAAGGCACAGATGGCTGAGCCTTGCCCTAGATTCCGTGGGTCTGGAGAAGGGCCCTGGAATGTGCATTTGTCACAAGTTCCAGGTGATGCTGGTGCCGCTGGCTGGGGACCCCACTTTGCGAACCGCAGGCAGAGTGGATAGAAGCCTGTCTCCAGTGCCAGACGGCCCGGCTCCACAGGACAGCTCTGTAGTACTCAATTTCCTCCTGCCTTGATTTCCTCATCAGTAAAATTGAGGGAATTATAATGCACATGCCGCCTGGTAAATGACACATAAATGTTATTTAAAACATAAGGAAGCACACAGAAAAGAGAGAACAAAAGTGAAACTCCCCACCGCTCTGTTTCCCTCCTTTCCCTTCCACCTCCTCGCCCTGAGCTGGAACGAGGGGCACGTGGAACCCTGGCTCCATGCTAAGACCCCGCTGTGGGCAACCGGCCCTGACCCCCAAAAATAAGCAAATCTCAAGGTCAAATTTAGACTCCCAGGCCCCGGGGCTCCAATGGCTCCAATCCCCTGGACTCACAGAACCCGAAGAGCCAGTTCCTCTGGGCACAGAACAACACGCGTTGGGCACTGACAGGAAGGGAAAGAAAACAGCCTGCGGAGGTATTTCCAGCGTGCCCAGGGCAGCTGGGAGGAGGCTCCATGGCGCCCGGTTCTTCTGTTGGCAGAAGGGTCCAGAATCCCACATCTGTACCTTCCCTGCTGTCACGCGCTTATGCCAGGAACAGCCTGAGCAGGGCGGCCCTCTGGGGTTCCTGGGAGGCAGGGCTGAGGACCCACGGCAGGCCTGGGTGAGCCGCCTGCATGCACTCTGCTCACTCGTGACTCCCCTGCAGAAGCACAGCCTTTCCTGTGCTCCTCAGTTTACCTCCATTTGCACTAACATGAGGCGGGGGACAAGAACTTTCCTGTACCTCCTTCACTGGCTCTCTCTCACACAACCCCCACCAGGGCAGCTGAAAAACTCTCGGAACATGAATCAGACCCCAGAGCCACCTTCACATGGTTCAGTGCCCATAAGACACCTCGAGGGCTGCTCGTGAATTAGTCAAGGCCCCTCACCTCATCCCACACTCCCGTTCCCGCCACCTCCCACAGCTGGGGCCCCCGGACATCACCAGCACAGTCACTGCTGCCAGCCTTGACACCTGCTGTTCCCTCATCCGGGAAAGCCCTTCTGCACCTGGACCCCTGGGGAGCCCCCAGCACCAGCCTCTGGGGCACCTGGACCCCTGCAGGGCCCCCAGCACCAGCCTCTGGGACAGCCTCTGCCAGTCAGTGGCTTCTCTCTGGTCTCCCGCTATGTGCTGTGTCCGTGGCTGTCTACAGAAGTAGACACAATCTCCCGCTACCTCAGTTTTCTCAGTACCCCGATCACAATGTAGAAATGACCTGCTTTGTGTCTGGCCCTCGCCAGACTCTGAGCCCCTTGGAGCAGGGTCAGTGCCTCCACGGTGAGCCTTCTATTCCCCGCTCTGGCAGGCCCAGAAACTCCAGCCTCATGCGATTTGAGCACCTCACCCACGCAGCGCTCCGGGGCACGGGCTCTGGGCCCCAACTACCTTGGCCCAAGCTCCAGCCTCGCCGAGCAGCTGAGGCAAGTCCTTTCACCTCGTGGTGCCTCTGATTCCTTATCTGCAAAATGGGTACAACCTCTGACTCAGAAGGCTGAGAGGTTTTGTAGGTCTCTCACCCTGCCTGGCACGGGCACACCCATGAGGCTGAGGCACAAACCAGAAAATCTGCTTCTCCTGGGTGAGAAGAATGAATGTCAGGCAGCCCAGAGAGTGACCCGCACAGCATCTTGGCCTGCAGACAGGCGGATTGTCAGAAGGAAGCAGGGAGGCCGCACTGGGACGGAGAGGCAGGGGCGCCGGGGTGGAGAGGCAGGGGCACCGGGGCGGAGAGGCAGGGGCGCTGGGTTGGAGAGGCGGCAGCTGTCAAGGCTCACCGTTCCCGCGCCATCACTTTCTGCTTCTGCTCTGAGATGTTCCGCCTCCCGCCGTCTCACTGGAGGCCTCCAGACCTGCTCTCCTCAGCTGGACCGCTCTTCCCTGAACAGGTTTCCCCCCCAGCACACACCCCCAGGCCTGGCACATCCAGGCTTCCCCAGAGGCAGAGCCAGCCAGCCCATGTACAGGGCCTGACCTCTGCCCAGACATGTGTAGGTTTTGTAGCTTGACCTTCTGAAGGCAATGGTATTCTCCACTTTTCTTCTCGGTGGCCAGGGGTGGGGTGGGGAGTCCCCTCATTGTCACCATCTCGTCCCCTGTGCTATCTTCAGAAGGCATCCAACACTTGCGCGTGTTTTAAATAAAAAACCAGGTCCACCCACTGCAGACAAGCAGTTTAGACAGAGGCTGTCCTCACCCACCTGCTCACCGAGGTATCAGACAATGCCCTGTGGCCCCCACAGGGTGCTGACCGTGTTAATTTCATCCATTTTCTTAAGGCTCCAGAAATGGATTTGGGAGCTGAGATCAGTCAAAAGGCTTGTATCTAACATACACACAACCACACACACACTCATTCATGCATACACAGACACACACATAGGTACACACGTGCACACACACACGCACACACGTCACAGACCCAAACAATAAAGACACAGATTTGTTTGGTTTCTTACATCATTTTTGCTTCAGGTTTTCACACAATAAAGGCTATGTTCAGCTGAAAAAAATAGGATTAAAGGTAACCTACTGGTCTTTACATGTGTGTGTGTTCATAAACACAAGTGCATGTGTGAGCACCTCTACTCAGAAACCCACTGAAAATAAAGAAAATAATGATAGAAGAAATCAATGACTCTCTACCTGTAGCTCTGAAGGCAGTTCAGAAAAATGATCTTCACCTGCCGCAGAGTAGAGTTGGAGGCTGCATAGGAGACGTCATTCCCAGCATCCGATTTCTAAGACATGAGCCCACATAGGACTCCTGTGCACACTTCGGCCTTGTGAGAATCAGCATGAGGGCCTCCCCAGCACAGGTGCTGCTCCCATGGGGAAGAAGCTTCCTCCCCGAGGCTGAAGAAGGGGCCCACAGCCTCCGGTAGCGGCCAGCTACAGATGTCTGCAAAAGCAGCGCCCACTTGGGCCTGCCGACCTTGAAGTCAGACAGGCCAGTGACACTAGTCAGTCATCACTGGCCATATTGACTTGGGCCAGTCTCCAAATTTCCAACAGCTGTAGTTTTCTCACCTTGACAAAGCTATTTCATCAACTCACTGCTGTTTTGGAGCTGGGGTGACAGCAGCCGGTTGTTGAAATGGCTGCGCAGATGGAAACCATGTTGGTCAAGCCCTGACTTTACAAAAGGTGTTAAATAAGTGTGCAATGAATGGTAGCTATCATTAGTTTGTAACAAGGGGAAATACATCATCCGAGGGAGGCAGGATGTGCTGCTTGGAAAAGGCACCACCTTCCAGTAGGAAAATGTACCTTGAAAAGGCCCCCTGAGGACAGGGGTGTCAGTAACAAGACGGGCTGGGGTGCTACGGGCAGGGAGAGACTAGGTTATTTTTTCTTCTGCAGGAGAGGGGGTTGATATGAGGGGAGGGAGGAGGGAGAGAAACGGGAGGAGGGAGAGGAGCCAGGAGAGGTGGGTGGGGCGGGAGCTGGAGATACGAAATTCCTCCGCTGTGAGTAACCAGAGGACCCAGGAAACACGACCTCGACCAGGCGGTGGGTGTGAGAGTTTTCTTTTAACACAGACGAGTACAAACAAGGAAGCACAAAATCTCTCCCCGTGGATAGCTCCTGGAGACATTGCGAAAAACAAAGACCTGTACTGGAAGAAAATCCAAACAGTACAGCAAGGTACAAAATGAAAACAGAGCCTCTCCCAGCCCCACCTCCACAAAATGTTTTCCCAAATATCTTCTGTTCCTGAGATGGCCCCGGGGCAGGGAGAACGGACCTGACTTCCTGCCCCTGGGACTGCAGGAGCGGCTGCAGCTGCTGAATTCATGGCTATGGATTTAGTGGCTTAAAACCACAGAAATGTATTATCTTATAGTCCTAGAGCCCAGAATTCCGAAATGAGTCTTAGGTGTGAAACGTGAAAACCGAGTTGTGGGCAGCACCCTCGGAGGCTCTGGGAGGATCCTACCTGCCTCTCCCAGCTTGCGGCAGCTGCGGGGGTCCCTGGGCCTGTGGCTGCATCGCTCCCATCTCTGCCTCGTGGTCGCACGGCCTCCTCCTCCTTTGTATTCAAACCTCCCTCCATCTCCCTCTTGTAAGGACGCTTGTGATGGCATTTAGGGACCGCCAGATCATAGACGGTCATCTCCCCCTTCTCCCCCTTGCAACATCCTTCCTTACATCTGCAAAGTCCTTTTCACCAGGTAAGGTCACATTCACCGGTCCTGGGGTTAGGATGAGGCTCTCTTTGGAGGCCATTATTTAGCCAACCACAGGGACTTGAGCCTGAGTCTGGCTGGAGGAGCTGGTTAAGGGGGCCCACACCCAGCTCTGCCTTCAGTTCTGGCCTGCTTTCTTCTTAGGGAGCCCTTGTCTTGTACACGATCCAGCATCTGACCCCACCTTGTCCCCAGTGCCTGTCACCCTGCTGGGAACCCCTGTTTTTCCAGATCTGGAACTTCTGTTTCTCCAATACTCGTTGCACACTCCAGACCTCTCTAGGAATTGGAAGCTGCTCCTGAGCCCCAGGCCCGTGGTGTTCCCCCATATCTAGCCCACCTCCCAAATGACAACTCCCTGCCACCCTTGCAGGGACCCCTCCCCAGCCTCCTCCTTCCTCCTAGCTGGGCCTGCCTCCTGCTGTGCAGAGCAGCCAGGACATCCCCTGACACCACTCCTGGACCCCACCTTGCCAACCACAGGCTGCTCCTGGGTCTTCCTGTCTCCTGCATCTGGGAACACCCCCACCCACACCTGGCTTCGGTGGAACAGTCCTGGCGGTGCTGCTGCTGGGAGAGGGAGGGGAGGCAGCGATGGAGACAAAGGGAAACTCAAGGGCAGCTCACAGGCCAGGAAGATTCAGGGACTCAGAGGTGGGGGGCCTGAACTGGTGCCCCTGGCCTCCTACCCCACTATCCTCCTGTCAACAGGGTACGAGCCTCTCCCTGCTCAAGACAGGGGACCTCCACAGTGAGGTGTCCATGCCTATGGTCATGGTCACCAGCTGACACCCTCGGAAAGTCACCCTCAGGGTGCAGAGCACAAGGCCTGGGGTAACTGCCTGCCTCCGCTCCCTGGTCTGGAATCAGCAGTGTGGGGCAGGTGGGCAGTGGGGTATGGACTTGAAACTGCTTTCCCAGTGCAGAGCTGCTTTCAAGGCCCTCACTCTTAGCTTGAACAGCAACCATGACTGTTTCCCAAAAGGGAAGGAAAAATGTCTTTGCTGCTATCAATAGCCAAATGGATCACGAGTCCCTGGATCCTGGTGTTTGCACATCATGTCATCTCAAGGACCAAGCCACGTGGCCATTCTTGGGATAACATTGGGGTTTTTCTACTCCAAAGGGGTAGATCCGTTTGTTATACTTTGCATTTTGTAGCTTACTGAATGCTTGCTACAGGCAAGCCCTCGGGTAGTGCAGGAGGGGCTGGGAACTCCTCAAGGGCAGGGAGCAGGGCTTTTTGCTCTGATTGCCTAGTGTCTAACACACTTTCTGATAAATGGTGAATGGGAAAAGGGAGGAAGGAAGGAAAAGAGCATTCTAAGTTTCAAGGAACTTAAAACCTCTTGCTAGGGTTGAAATGGTTATGCCCCCCTCAAAGTGATATATTGAAGCCTAACCTCCGATCTGCTGATATTAGGAGGCAGGGCCTTTGGGAGGTGGTCGGCTCTTGAGGGTGGAGCCCTCATGAATGGGACAAGCGCCCCTATAATGAGATGAAAAGATCAGATTTCTCCCCTCCCCCCGAGTGAGGACACAGCGAGAAAGTGCGCTCTATGAACCAGAAAGCTCTCACCAGACGCCGAATCTGCTGGTGCCTTGACCTTGGACTTTCAGCCTCCAGAAATGTGAGAAACAAATGTCTGCTGTCTATAAGCCCCTCCAGCCTACGGGATTTTGTTCTAGCAGCGTAAATGGACTAAGACACCTATGAAGGACATTACACATTTTACAAGTGGACAGTGAATTGACAATTGTCACAAGGCTTGAGCTACTCATTTGGGCTTCCTACCCAACTCTGGCTGAATCCAATGTCCTCAAGCTTCTCTTATTCCATTCTGCCTCTCTCAGGGTGTTCTCCTCTGCCAAAGTGGGGGGACCCTCTTCTGATGTTTATGCGAGTCTCAAGTCCCCAGGGATTCATCTCACTGTGATTTAGCCAGGGCCTCGTTGCTTCTTCGGGAATCAGATGGCTGGACCACGAAAGTCCAGTGCCTTTCCTTTCCTGACAGAAGCTCCGGGGAAACCTTATTAAATACGTGGAGTTAGGGAGCTGCATCCTTGGCACGAATTCAGGAAGTATCTTTTCTGTTTGAGATCAGGCGTCAAAAGCCATCATGCCACATTGCTTAAAAACCTGGCCCCTGGAACCAGAACACCTGGGTTCAAATCCTGCCTGTGCCTCATGTCCTTGGGCAACTTTCCTAGCGCTTCGTATGTCAGTTTCCTCATCTGCAAAATGGGGACCACAGAAGCTCCTCACCAGGGGCTGCCGTGAGAATCAATGGGGCTGGTGTGTGACGATCAGGTGACCAGGGCACCTTGGTTGGTTTGACTCACTGTGAGCCCCACCCACAGCACTGCACAAGCCCTCTCAGCACTTAGGGTCAGAGAAGTTCAAAATTTTTGAATTTCAGGAAAGTAAAATGGTGCATGTACCCAACAATCCCCAAACCCGATGGTGGGGTCTATTAATATTTAAGGGCAACACTCTTCATATTTCTGTGACACAGCACAGTCCCCACACCCTGAGCAGGATCATTAAATGCATTTTTATAGTCGGTTCAGGTCAGAAACTGCTACTGCATGAGTCACATATCAGATCAGATTTTGCCATCAAATGAATTACAGAACAGGCTTTTCTGTGTATTTTAGACTTCAGAATTGAGGACAAGAGGTTTTTATCTGGTCTTACAAATGCCAATGCAGTCAGGGCCCGGGACATGGGGTCCATGAGTGAGGGGCCCTGGGGCTGTGAGAGATGGAGCCCACAGAGGGCACAGAGAGTTCGACTCCAGCGGAAGGAGACTCCTGGGCAAGCACGTCCAATGCCGCAGGACGTCAAGGTTTAGGTGAAGTCTCCTGGTTCATAAATGTTGTAAGACGATGAAATTTAAAGCGAGGGTTGGCAAGCCAAGAAAAGCTGACTTGTAATGTTGTCCAGCCCATCGGGAACTCCAGGTGGACAAAGAGAGTATGGTACCCGGATGGCCGCCCGGCCCTCCCTGGATTGTCCTGCCTTTCCCGGGCTCTGCCTCACTCACTCTCCCTTTTCAAAGGTTCTGGTGAAGGATCTGAAGTGTATGGCCACACCGGTCCCAGAAGAGCCTGGGAGAAGGGAGGATGGTGAACACAGTGGAGTTCTGCTGCAAAGCCGAAGATGGTTCTGGCGCGTGGCATGACCCACATGACTCAACATCAGGAGGTAGAGCCTTAAAAATAACTCAAATAAGGCTGAGGCAGGTGGATCGCGAGGTCAGGAGATCGAGACCATCCTGGCTAACACGGTGAACTCCATCTTTACTAAAAATACAAAAAATTAGCCGGGCGTGGTGGTGGGCTCCTGTAGTCCCAGCTACTTGGGAGGCTGAGGCAGGAGAATGGGGTGAACCCGGGAGGCAGAGCTTGCAGTGAGCCGAGATTGCGCCACTGCATTCCAGCCAGGGCGACAGAGCAAGACTCCAGCTTAAAAAAAAAAAAAAAAAACTCGAAACTCAAATACCCTTCCATTAAATTAAATTAGGGTGCAACTCCCCCCCGCCACACTGTCATCACTGCTAAACATTGCCATGCCTAAATTTGACATCCTCTTGATGAACAGGTATAACATTGATTCACAAGGAGTGCTGCTTCAGGTAGCTTTGGTCTGAACTCTAAATTTCTCTTTTCTCTCTCTCTTTCTTTCCTTTTTACTGTTTAGAATGAACTCTCTCTGGCGTTATAATAACAGGGCAGCCTCCTAACTGTCAGGGTGGCTTCTGTTGCAACACCCAGATATTTCAAATGCAGGAGAGCGATCAGATCATTCCAAGGGCAGGCTATCCCACACAGGCCCTCATCACCAGGTCAGCCGACACAAGCCCTGATCACCAGGTCATCCCGCCCAAGCTCTCATCACCGGGTCACGCCGCACGGGCCCTCATCACTGGGTCACCCCGCACGGGCCCTCATCACCGGGTCATCCCACACGGGCCGTGATCACCGGGTCATCCCACACAAGCTCTAATCAGTGGGTCATCCCAAACAAGCTCTGATCACCAGGTCATCCCGCACAAGCTCTGATCACCAGGTCATCCCGCACGGGCCCTGATCACCAGGTCATCCCGCACGGGCTCTGATCACTGGGTCGGCCCGCACGGGCCCTCGTCACCGGGTCGCCCCGCACGGGCTCTGGTCACTGGGTCACCCCGCACGGGCCCTGGTCACCGGGTCATCCCCCACGGGCCCTGGTCACCGGGTCTCTCATCCTCCCTCTGCATTTGCTTTTGTAGATTCCACAGATGAGTGAGACTGTATCATTTGTCTTTCTATGCCTGGCTTATTTCACTTAACATAATGCCCTCTAGGTTCATTCATGTTGTTGCAAATGGCAGGATTTCCTTCTTTTTTAAGGCAGACTAATATTCCATTCTGTAAGTATGTCACATTTTCTTATCCATTCATTCACCAATGAACACTTAGGTCAATTCCTTCTCTTGGCTATTGTGAGTAATGCTGCGATGGACATGAGAAAGCAGACATCCCTTCAACATACTGACTTCCTTGGGTGTATATCCAGAAGTGAACTTGCGAGCAATCATATGGTAGCTCTACTCTAATTGTTGAGGAGACTTCATATTGCTTTCCGTCATGGCTGTACTGATCCACATTCCCACCAACAGTCATGGCTGCACTGATCCACATTCCCACCAACAGTCATGGCTGCACTGATCCACATTCCCGCCAATAGTGTGCATAGAGGATAGTCCACATCCTCACCGGCCTTGTTTTCTTTCATCTTTTTGACAATTAGGTGTGAAGTGATATCTCATTGTGGTTTTGACTTACATTTCCTAGATGGTTGGGGATATTAAGCGTTTTTTCATATACTCATTGGCCTTTTGGATGTCTTCTTTTGAGAAATATCTATTCAGGTCCATTACCTATTTCTTAATTGGGTTGTTTTCTTGATATTGAGTTGTTTGAATTCCTTATATATTTTGGCTATTAACCCCTTATCAAGTGTGTGGCTTGCAAATATCTCCTCCCATTCCATAGGGTGTCCCTCCACTCCGTTGCCTGTTTCCTTTGCTGTGCAGAAGCTTTTGGGTTTGATGTGATCACATGTGTCTTTGATTTTCCTTTTGTTGCCTGTGCTTTTGGTGTCATATCCAAAATCATCATTGCTTAGACCAATGTCATAGAACTTTGCCCCCTATGTTTTCTTCTAGCAGTTTGAAAGTTTCGGGTCCTACATATAAGTCTTTCATTCGTTTTGAGTTGATTTTTGTATATGTATGAGATAAGGGTCCAATTTCATTCTTCCACATGCAGATATCCAGTTTTCCCAACATCATTTAAGTTTGTTTTGTTCGAAGCTATTGAGTTGGTGGTAATTTTTTACAGCAGCCCCAGGAAATGAATACTGTTGTCATATTCTGAACATTTGAGTTTTAACAGGAGCCTCGTTGAGATAAAGTTTGATCCATGTGCAAGGGTGGGTTGACAGGGAAGCCCTGGGATCCTCTCAATCCAGGTTTGAAGCCTCCTTGCTGAACAGGGCACCTGCACCCCTCACCTGGGATGTGGTGCTAGCAGGACTTGCCTTGGTGGCTTCCTGGCATGACTAAAATTCAGATAATAGGTGGAGGGTGCCTGGCTGGGGCTAAACAGACGCATCTCCAAAAAGAGTTTTGCTCCAATCAAGGGAAAGGAGAAGGAGGCAGAGCCTATGCAAGCCCTCAGAACCCGGCATCAGGGAGTCTTCTACCGCCTTCACTCTCCAGATGGCCTTGCCCACATCTCTGGAAAGCAAAGGACCCTGCCAGCTCTTCAACAGAAGCATTCACACCAGGTTTTCCATCACTCCACACTCACCAGCTCTTTAGAAGGAGGCAGAGCAGCGATCATCCCCTCCTTGCACAGACAGTGAGATACAGAGTTCTGCACCCTCAAAGCCACAAGCACAAGCGCATCTAGACTTCAGCCTTCCAGGCTGCAAAATCAGCAGGAGTTCCTCTCATCCACAGGGACCTCCAACCCCAGGTCCTTCCAGCTCCCCCAGGCAGAGCCCAGCCTCCATTCCAGTGTCTCTAGCTTTCTGAGGACTCTCTTCCAAGTCCTCCCTTATCTCTGTCCCCAGGCGAGAGGTGGCAGCTTCCTTCCTTCCTGCAGGTGTGGGAGGATGAGTGCTATTGATTCTCACTCATCGGCACCCACTTTGCTTTTGGAGGCCGCTTTGGAAATGCCTTTCCCAGGCTCAGCCCTTGCCTGCAGCCATGACCTTACCTGAAGAAGAGGATGGATGAGGGACTGTCCCTAGGACGCAGGAATGGTGAAAAATGACGCTTGTGTTTACTTAGACCTCCTCACCAAGTCGGCCTGCGTTCTCCTCTGAGTTCCACAGGGGTCCTATGACATAGGCACTAATGCCAGGCCCACTTTAGGGACAGGGACGTAAGTACCTAGCAAAAGTCAGAGACAGGTGCCACTGGGATATAAACCCAGCTCCGAATCCAGCACCATGCTTAAGAAAGCTGCTCTGTACCTTGTTGCCAAATTGCTGCTTCTTTCAACTCCTAAATGCAGCCTTTTCTTGTTCCTTCTCCAAATTCTTTCTCTGCTGAGCAGCTGCAGATGGAAAACCACCTACGATATTTACGTCTGCCAAAGCCAAACCTTCTCCAGTTTGGCAGGCATATGAGACTCTGGCACAGGGTGGAGGGGCCTCTTGCTAAGTCCCCTTGCTCCGAAGCAGGACAGCAGTTCCTGTCAAGCACCTGACATGTATGAAACAACTGTCAGCCCCATTGTGGAAACAAATGAAGACCACCCACCTGAGACCAAGCGCAGGCTATGTATTCTGAGCAGGCTCTAGCGAGGGGGCCGCCTCCACCAGCTGTGTTTGGCAGAGACTCAGGGCAGGCAGTGGGGAGCTTGGTGGTGGACGACAGGCTCCAGGGGTGCCCCGATGAGGCCGTCTTCAAAAGGGAGCTGGGAAGGCTCGTGGAAGTGGACATCCTAGGGGATTGGCTAGGGGCGCATATTTGACTTTCTCTGGTTGGCTCTAAATTAGAAGTAGGAACAAAAATTAGAAAAGCTGGCAGTCATCAACCAACTCCTGACCATTCTGGGCTGATTGCTGCAAAGATTGTGAGTCTCTCGATTGTCTTTGTAGGGAAGGAAACAACTACTTTACCCTCTTAGGTTCAGTAACTGAGGGCTGCAAATTACATGGACAAAAGACGGATAAACAGGAGAAACGGGTTTATTTCATGTGCCTACGGGAGCCAACAAAAGAAGTAGCCAGGCCCGGGTGCGGTGGCTCACACCTGTAATCCCAGCGCTTTGAGAGGCCAAGGCGGAAGAATCACCTGAGGTCAGGAGTTCGAGGCCAGCCTGGCAAACACGGCAAAACCCAGTCTCCACTAAAAATACAAAACTTAGCCAGGCATGGCAGTGTGCATCTGTAATCCCAGCTACTCAGGAGGCTGAGGCAGGAGAATCGCTTGAACCCAGGTGGCGGAAGCTGCAGTGAGCAGAGATTGCGCCATTGCACTCCAGCCTGGGTGACAGACCAAGACTCTGTCTCAAAAAAAAAAAAAAAAAAAGAAGTTGCTGGCTGATAAATAGCTAAAGACTTGTACACCTACTTAGTAGGGAAAAGGAAATGGGGGAGAAGTGGCTTTTATGAGAAAAACAAATCGTTTTCTTTAGGAAAAACAAATGGGATTTTAGGAGAAGAGAAGGGCGATAAAGTTTGTGATAATGTTTGTCTACACAGGTATGAGTGGTCTTTCCATCTTCTTCAGGGCCATAAAACTCCCCCAGAGAGGAGAATTATGGTTGCCTCCTTGCCCAGAAGTTGCTGTTTTTAATCAGATAATGGAAGGTCTGAGGAGGCTTTTTTCTGCATCTATTAAATCTCAAATGTCTTCAGCTTAAAGCAATCTTTATGTCATCTCTGGGTGACATCTGTGGAGTGGGTCCCCACATCTGTTTGTATACTCAGTCTCTCACCATTTTAAGGGTGAGGAAACTGAGGCTTGAAGAGGTGAAACACCTTACCCAAGATGCCCATCGGTGGGTCACAGAGCAGTCCTGCTCCAAGATCCTTTCTACCAAGTCACCTCACTCATACAGGGAGGGTCACCAGATTGTGTAAAGATGATGTAACAGAAGAAAATCCTGCTCACCCACTCATCCATTCATCCATTTATCCATCCACCCATCCATCCATTTATCCATCCATCCATCCACCCATCCATCCATCCACCCATCCATCCATTCACCTATCCATCCATCCATCCACCCATCCATCCATCCATTCACCTATCCATCCATCCACCCATCCATCCATCCACCCATCCATCCATTCACCTATCCATCCATCCATCCACCCATCCATCCATCCATTCACCTATCCATCCATCCATCCACCCATCCATCCATCCATTCATTCATCCAAATATCTATCCATCCATCCACCTATCCATCCATCCATCCACCCATCCATCCATCCATTCACTCATCCAACTATCCATCCATCCACCTATCCATCCATCCATCCACACATCCATCCATCCATTCATTCATCCAAATATCCATCCATCCATCCACCTATCCATCCATCCATCCACACATCCATCCATCCATTCATCCATCCATCCATCCATCCATCCATCCACTTATCCATCCATCCATCCACCTATCCATCCATCCATCCACCTATCCATCCATCCATCCACGCATCCATCCATCCATTCATCCATCCATCCATCCACCCATCCATCCATCCACCCATCCATCCATTCACCTATCCATCCATCCATCCACCCATCCATCCATCCATTCACCTATCCATCCATCCATCCACCCATCCATCCATCCATTCATTCATCCAAATATCTATCCATCCATCCACCTATCCATCCATCCATCCACCCATCCATCCATCCATTCACTCATCCAACTATCCATCCATCCACCTATCCATCCATCCATCCACACATCCATCCATCCATTCATCCATCCATCCATCCATCCATCCATCCACTTATCCATCCATCCATCCACCTATCCATCCATCCATCCACCTATCCATCCATCCATCCACGCATCCATCCATCCATTCATCCATCCATTCATCCATCCATCCATCCATCCATCCACCCATCCATCCATTTATGCATCCACTCATCCATCCATCCATCTACCCATCCATTTATCCATCCACTCATACATCCATTTGTCCATCCACCTAGCCATCCATTCATCCATGCATCCATCCATCCATCCATCCATCCATCCACTCATCCATCCATTTGTCCGTCCACCTAGCCATCCATTCATCCATGCATCCATCCATTCATCCCTCCATCCACTCATCCATGCAATAATAATTTAGGCCCGAATCATGCTGGATGCTTGGAGTATGAAGTCCAATATGCCACAGTCCCTACTCTAGTTTTGAGGTGTCCCTACTCTAGTTTAGGGGAGATAGACTCATAAAGAGTTATTGTTATAATATATTAAAATCTACAGTGACTACTTTCATGAAATACCTGGCCATTCACCTATATCCCGGAACAGAATGTTGTCAGTGCATGGTGACAAGCATGTTCACCAAGGTGGTGAGATGGCAGAGGTCTGTGTCTTCCCATTTATCATGTTTGATGTTTTCCAAATTGTCTGTTTTCCAAATGTATTATTTTTATAATGGGAGTGGGGATTCTTTAAAACTTCAATATTTCTATATTGTCTAAAAGTCGATTGGTTCTTGGGCCCATTTGACGCCTTACCTAATCAACTCTCCATCCTTGCCGCTCAGCGGCTGCCCTCCCCCAAGACTCCCCCAGCCCACCCCAGAACACCAGAGCTTCGCAAACCTCCAGTTCTTGCTCACCTTGAATTCTGTCTGCAGCGTTCTTACCATCACCTTTGCCTGGAAAATTCCTTTTCCCTCAAAATCTAGTTTAAAGGTCTGCTTTCCTGTGTCACGTGGCCTGCCTGCCTCTATGATTTTTCCCCCACTTTCAGTGTTCTTCAAAATGTGCTATTTAATAGATGCATAATATCCCCTATCAATGCACCATAGTTTATTTCATCAACCCTTGGTTTGGGATCATTTAGGCTCTTTCTGACATTTGCTGTTATAAATAATGCCTTAATTAGCCTTCTCCTTCACAATCTTTGATCATATCTCTGCTTCCTTAGAATAGATTTCTAGAAATGGAATCTCCAGGGCAAAGAGTAAGAACACTTTTAAGGCTCTTCATACATAATTCAAAATTGCTTTCCAAACAGGTTGAACAATCTGTGCTCCAGCACCACAGTGTAGGCATGCCTGCAGGAAGTCATTATTTCAAGTGTTTGTTACTTTGACAGCTGAAGATGCCACTGTTTCATTGTTTTAATTTGCATTTCTTTGACTGTCAGTTATTTTGAGCTTTGAAAAATGAGCTTACTTTAAAAAGTGTATTTATACAGTGTAGTGGTCAAGGGTGCAGGCTTCAGAGTCCAAGAGATGTTCAGACCCTGGCTCTGCTGATGAGGACCTAGTGACCTGGGGAGCCCTCGTGAAGATGAAACGAGGTCATGCACACAGGTCTCTCCGCTGGTGTCTGCGACATGAGTGTGCAATCAACATTAGCTTCATTGTTCTCAGAGTTCTCAGAGCTTCCTTTGTTTTGTGCAATTTCTGTGCATGCTTTCTGGCCAATTTGCTAGTGGAGTGTTTTTCTTATTAATTTATAGGAGCTCTTCTATATATTTAGGAGTTCAACCCTTTGCTTGCCATATTTATGCTAATATTTTTTCAAATTTTTTCTCTTTGCATCATTTTTACTCGAGGAGATTTTTATTTTATGTATTCATACCTTCATTGATGGTTCCTTCCATTAATTTTATGCCAACAATTTCTTCCCAGAACTGAGATCCATTAAATATTGTCCTCTAATATATATTGTTTTACATTTATCTTAAATTCACAGGCAAACTACCTTGGTATAAATTAGGGAAAATCTAACCTGATTCTTTTCCAGTGTCATTCAGAAAATAATTCCCTTTTGCGGACTCCAAAGCAGAATGTGACATAATCAGATGTGTTTTTAAATAGCTTGCTGGCTCCAGTGTGGTAGGAAAAAAAACAGCAATCATAAAAAACAACCAACATTTATTTAGTACTTACTGTGCACAGGCTGTGTTCTGAGTCCTTTGCAGACATTCACTCATTCAACCCTCATAATCACCCCATAGGAAACAAAGGCTTACACTGGGGTTTAAGTAACTTGCCCAAGGTCAGAGCTAGAAGCGGCTGAACCAGGGATGGGATGGAACCAGGAAGGGGCCATCAGAGTTAAGCAGATAAGTCAACGCACCAGTCCAGATGAGGTAGAGGGACTGGCCTAGACCATGGCAGGGAAAGGAGAGGAGATGGCATACTGGTCATGTATTGAAGATATGAGTCTGGGATTTGGCAGTCAACCACCCATTGCGGGCCACGAGGACAAGGGAGAGCTCTAGAGCCCCATCTCAGCATGCAGCTGTTAAGTCCCTCAAAGACTTGCACTTTCCGTAAAACCATCGCCTTCCTCTCCCTCACTGTTCCCAGCATCCCCGGACTGCACAGGGTAGAAAAGCAGCAAGTTTGGACCACAATCCCAAATACCGAAATCCCAAAAGATCAAAATCGCTAAAACCTCCAACATCTAACATCCCAAAAGTGGCAATTACAGGACAAGTTTTTTGTTTGTGTTTCTTTTCTTTTTAAAGTTTTTTTTTTTCACTATTTTAAATTGTCAGCATTTTCGTTCACAGTTCTGTACGCTGTGTATTTCATCTTTGCATCATTTCCAATACTGGAGGTATAAATTCTATAGGGACTTTTATTTTATTTTTATTTATTTATTTATTTTTGAGACAGGGTCTCTCTCTGTCATTCAGGCTGGAGGGCAGTGGCACGGCCACTGCTCACTGCAGCCTCCACTGCCCGGGCTCAATTGAGCCTCCCAAGGAGCCGAGACTACAGGCACACATCACCACGCCCGGCTAATTTTTGTATTTTTTGTAGAGACAGGGTTTCGCCATGTCACCCAGGCTTGTAGAGATTTTTAGAGTTCTAATTCTTTATGCATTTTTTGCAAATCTGACTTCATAAAAGTGAACTATCACAATGCTGCTTTGCAAGCTGTGTGTGTGTGTAAAAGCGTTGAAACTTCCTCAATAAATGAAAAGATATCTTTTTTGTACATCTGCATTTGTGAAAGACAACATTTCTCCAGATCTCTCTCAGCTCTTTGGGTGACTGCATATGTATGTGGCGGGGACCCATCGAGGTTGCTGAGCGATCTTGTCAGTAGACTTAGGTTGTCCGTCACGGCACTTCAGGTGACCGCAATTATAAGCCAGGTGCACACAATCACCAACCATAGCGATCTGCATTACCACATCTCCCTTTCTGACCCATTTCTTTATGAATACGGTTCATCTGCTCATAGTTGATATACCTGTGTGACTCTCATTAGCACACCTGTCTATGCTTACAAAAACGTGTGTTCTTACTGCCTAATTTTATTAAAGTGGCCTATGAAGTGTTCCATTGTGCTTTTTATGTTTAATTTTTATGTTTTATGTTTAATTTTAAAACATACGTTTATGTTTTGTTTTTATGTTTCTCAAATAAATTCCCTTTTAAAAATGTAAATATTTTCTAACATTTTAAAATTATTTTTTACAGAATCATGGTTTTAGGATTCTGATTTTTCAGGATTTCTACACTCGGGATTGTGTCTATTGGGATTATGATGCACTCCCAACAGCAGGCCAGTCCTCATCCGTCCCAAACAGCTCAGATGCGGTGGGCACTGATGTGGCCGGGTGGGCTCTTCTTTCCCTCCCACTGAAATCCCACCCACCTGTTTCTTTTCCTCTTCTTTCCCCAGCCACTCCCTTCCAAGAAGCCTGGCTCTGGCCTGAGGTTCCTGGGGAGGGAAGGTCCACGCAGTGGTCCAAGTGGCCTGCCTGAGTCACACCTGAGCCATCTAGTCACTTCTCCATTAGCTCACACTCTCTGAGCTACAGAGGCTTCAGGTGGTGTTAGGGGGCCTAGTGATCCTCTAGTCGACCAGCTCTTGCAGAACCAGCCATGACCAGGCCAGTCATTCAGGGTGTGACAAGCCACGGTCAGTCCCCACTCTGGACCTTCCAATCAGACAACGGGCCTGCTGTTCTCAGACCGAGGCAGCGTCTGCGAGGGCCGCAACAGCTGCTGGGCGGAGGGCAGACCTTCCTGATACTCCTCATCTGTGACCTCTGGGTGGATTTGAGCTCCTGGCTTTACCTCTATTGCCTATATGATCACAAGTTTCTTCTCTGTCTTCTGCTTCCTCTTCTCTAAGCTGAAGCCATTGAAGCATCCAGCTCAGTTTTCAAAAATTAATAGAGATTCATGGAAATAAAGTACCCACAGGATTGAGTCAGTGCCAGACCCATAGCAAACTCTCGAAAAATACTAGCATAAAAAAAAAAAAAAGTGTATTAGTCTGTTCTCACATAGCTATAAAGAAATACCTGAAACTGGGTCATTTATAAAGAAAAGAGATTTAATTGGCTCACGGTTCAGCAGGTTGTACAGGAAGCATGGGGACATCTGCTTCTGGGGAGGCCTCAAGAAACTTACAATCATGGTGAAGACAAAGGGGAAGCAGGCGCGTCTCACATGGCCAGACCATGAGAGAGAGGTGGGGGAGGTGCCACACACTTTTAATCAACCAGATCTCATGAGAACTCTATCACAAGACAGCACCAGGGGTTGGTGCTAAACCATTCATGAAGGATCCACCCCAATGATCCAACTACCTCCGACCGGGCCCCACCCCCAGCACTGGGGATAACAACTGAACATGAGATTTGGTGGGGACACAGGTTCCCACCTCACCACATCACACAATTTCTCTCCTTTCTTTCCAGGTAACCAGTTTGCAAGGGCTTGCCGTATCCTCCATAGATTGTGTAATTGGAAACGCATTTGTGGGCGTGGCGGTGTGGTCTGGGGGAGGAGCCCTAGCCCCCGTCTCTCCTCCAAAACTCTCACTGGTCACAGATTCACGTGTGTTTATAATTCCTCATTTTAAGAAAACATCATGATTCCCATTTTACCTGCCGTTTTCCCCTCAGATGGCTGAGGGAAGAGTCTGGGATGACGATCGGCTCCTGTGCTCCGAGTGTGGAAATGCTCCAAGGGTGCAGCCATGCTCTGGGCTCTCGAGTCAGTCTTAGTCAGTGCTCCTTCTTCTTCTGCCAGCTCCTCCCGTTCCAGTGACCATTCCTCTTGCTGAACCAGCTGGAGAAGGCGCGCGCGGTCCCAGGCTGCTGTCTGAAGGGCTTTCCATTTGTCTCTGCAGACAATCTCATATTCCTTTTCCAGCCTCTGATGGAAGGGGCGAGGGGGGCTCCTCCAACCAGCTAGCTGTGCCTTTCTGATCCAGGCCCAGGGGCTGCTGCCTGCCGTGGCAGGTCACTGGCTGTCCTGGAACTTCCTGGACATTGCTGGTCTTGCATTTCCTGTCGTGGAACACTTGCTCCATGACACAGGTCTACTTATCTGTCAACAAAACCACCTCATTTACCTGCTTCTCCACCCACCTCCTTCCAGCCACCTCCACCCCTGCCCTCACTGGTGAGTGGATGAATTACCCAACATGGCTTTGTGCTGGGAGCATGGCCTGCCTTGGAGAGAACCACAAACAATGACCTGGGCTGCGTGAAGAGTCAGGTCAGCACACCGGTGAGGTTAAGTCAACTCCCAGAGGCCACGATGACAGGCCATGAAGAGTCAATGAGAGCCTTTTGGGTTTGATGTCTGCAGCACTCTGTCCCCCATCACAGTCTTTAGGGGCAAGTGCAGGAGGCTCCAGCCAGTCAGAAGACATTTCCTCCTCCAAATGTGCAGCCATAGGGAATCAAAGCGAAGGATATTTAGATTTCTCAAACAGAATCAGTAGGAGTTAGAGAGAGAGGGAAGAAAGGAGGGAGGGAAAGTTATTGGGAAGACCTGGCTCCCATGGCTATGGAGGCTGAGAAGCCCCATGCTCCTCCATCTGCAAGCTGGAGGACCAAGGGTGCTGGTGATGGTGCCGAGATTGAGTCTGAATCCAAAGGCCTGAAAACCAGGAGAGCGATGGTGGAACTCTCAGTCCCAGGGCCAGAGAAGGTGAGAGGAGATGTCCCAGCTCAGCAGGCAGGAGGCACGAGAGGACTGATATGGTTTGGCTGTGTCCCCACCCTAATCTCAACTTGAATGTTATCTCCCAGGATTCCCACTTGTTGTGGGAAGGACCCAGCGGGAGGTAATTGAGTCATGGGGGCCGGTCTTTCCCATGCTATTCTCATGATAGTAAATAAGTCTCACAAAATCTGATGGGTTATCAGGGGTTTCCACTTTTGCTTCTTCCTTGTTTTTCTCTTGCTGCCGCCATGGAAGAAGCACCTTTTACCTCCTGCCATGATTCTGAGGCCTCCCCAGCCATGTGGAACTTTAAGTCCAATCCAACCTCTTTTTCTTCGCAGTCTCGGGTATGTCTTTATCAGCAGCGTGAAAACAGACTAATACAGGGTCAATTTCCCCTTCCTCCACCCTTCGTTCTATACAAGCCCTCAGGGGATTGGCTGATGCCCACCTACACTGGGGAGGGCCATCTGCTTTACTGGGTCTACCACTTCAAATGCTAATCTCTTCTGGAAACATCCGTACAGACACCCCCAGAAATTATGCCTAATATGGGTACCCCATGGCCTAGTCAAATTGACACCTAAAATTAGTCATCACTCAGAGTCTGTGTCTCTTTGCAACATGAAGTCAACTCCCGCTCCCCTCATCCTCCCCTCCCAGCCACAGGTCTTGCCCCAAGAAGGACCTCCCACCCCATCCTTTGTCCTTCCAGGAGATGCAGTGTCTTCCCTACCCCTTCCCCAGAACACCAGTGATTCCGACGCCTCCTTCTTACATGCACCTTCCATTCACCCATTCTCTGAACAGCAGACCCAGTGGTTACCACCCTGGGGTCAAGTCCAAGTAATGGGTATTTAGTAACAGTGAGAGCTTGGGTGAGTCATTTTGCCTCTGAGAGCCTCCGCGCCTCCATCTATAAAATGGGGATGATTTCTTCCCTGTAGGGTCATCATTAAGAGGTTATTACCTCCACTGAAATGAGTGAGTAGAGCAGAGGCATTTGTCAACTGTTGCAAATTTGGCAGAGCTAGGCTTCTGCAAAGGGCAGCTTCAGATTCTGTGACCCATGGCGGTAACAGGACTAATGCTTTGGTCTTTGGCAGCCTCCTGGGTGATGCTCAAAAAGGTGTCGGGGACCCGTTGGGCAGGTCCCAGGAAAGCTGACTGTTGGCCTTGGGTCATCTGGCCAGCAGCACCCCTTTTGGCCCCATGCCCCTCTGCGTGCCCCAGGAGGTCTACTGGCCTTCCCCACTGTGCCACCTAGCATTGGATCTGCCAAGTTGTGTTGGCTGAAGCAGAACCCATAGCAGGCACCCCGGGAACCTTCCCTGGAGTAAGGCTTCCCCCAGCGTGCCTGGGGGTCTTGGGCACTGCTCTCAATATCTCCCAAGTATTAACCCATCTTGTTCTCATGTAACCCTGTGGGGTCTGCATTCACTCTGCAAATACTGAGTGCCTGCTCTCTGCAAAGTGCTGTTGTACGCCCCGGAGACACATCAGCAAACAAAGCCCGTGAAGACCCCTGCCGCTGAGAGCCTCATGTCCTAACAGCATGACTCAGCAAACACAAGACACGCATTGTAGAATGTGCTGGAAGGAGCTGAGTGTGTCACAACTGAAATGAGGTAGTTGGGGTTGCCTTGCTAAGCAGTGACTTGATGCAAGTTCGATGACGAACCCCGTGGGTTTCTTATTCCCATTTTGCAGATGAGGAAACGGAGGCACAGACCAATACAATTTACTGTATTAGTCCATTCTCATGCTGCTAATAACAACATACCCAAGACTGGGTAATTTATAAAGGAAAGAGGTTTAATTGACTCACAGTTCAGAATGGGTAAGGAGGCCTCAGGAAACTTACAATCATGGTGAAAGGGGAAACAAATGCATTCTTCTTCACACGGCGACACTAAGGAGAGGTGCCGAGCAAAAGGGGGAAAATTCCCTTCCAAAACCGTCAGATCTCATGAGCACTCACTATCCCTGATAACTGCCCCCATGGTCAAATTACCTCCCGCTGGGTCCCTCCCATGACACATGGGGATTATGGGAATTACAATTTGAGATGAGATTTGCGTGGGAACACAGCCAAACCATATCACAGAGTACTTGGTCAAGGTCAGGAGGCTTATATGAGGCAGAGGGCACCCGGGAACACAAGCGTCTGATTTCAAAGCCCATCTCTAAACTAAAACACAAACTCTAAACTAAAACACAAACTTTTCCCTACAAACGGCCAGGGAGGAAAAAGTGGCTTTGCAGGTCACATGTGGTCTCTGTCACCTATTCTTTCATTTTTTACAACACTTAAAATGTGAGAAAACCATTCCTGGCTCTCCAGCAGTGCAAAAACAAGAGCGGTGGCATGGTTTCCAACCCCGGCTCTGAACCACCAGGCTCAGCACTTTCCAAACTAAGTTAACTCTTCTCAAAACCCCGCACAGCACAAGGAAGAAGGCACTTCTATTTTACAGATGAGGAAACAGAAGCTCAGAAAGGTGAAATCACTTGTCTGTGGTCATGGAGAGCCAGACAGACATGATCCGGGAACCCTTTTCATTCTGTGCAACGTGTCTTCATCCCACTTTTGACACATTCTTAAATCTCTGCTTTAAATGCAGCATTCATGGCCGGGCACAGTGGTTCATGCCTGTAATCCCAACACTTTAGGAGGCCAAGGCAGGAGGACGGCTTGAGCCCAGGAGTCTGCGACCAGCCCACACAACACAGCGAGACCTCAACAAATCTCTACAAAAAATTAAACAATTAGCTGGGCATGGTGGCTTGTCTGTAGTCTCAGCTACTCAGGAGGCTGAGGTGTGAGGATTACTTGAGCCCAGGAGGTTGAGGCTGCAGTGAGCCAAGATTGATTGTGCCATGGCACTCCAGACTGGGCAACAGAGTGAGATGCTGTCTCAAAAAAGAAAAATGCAGCATCCATAATTCCTCAAAGAATTAAACACAGAATTACTGTATGATGTAGCAATTCCACTTCTGGGTTTATACTCAAAAGAATTGAAAGCAGAGACTCAAAGAGACAATCACACATCCATTTCATAGCAGTGCTATTCACAGCAGTCCAAAGCTGGAAGCAGCCAGGTGTCCATTGACAAGCAGATACACAAAATATGGTCTGTCCATACAACAGAATATTCGTCAGCCTTAAGGAAGAAAATCTTGACCCATGCTCCGACATGGATGAATCCTGAGGACATTATGCTGAGTGAAAAAGCCAGACAGAAAAGAACAATAATGTCTGATTCCAGTTATATAAAGTCCCCGGAGTAGTCAAATCCATAGAGACAGGAAGTAGAAGGGTGGGTGCCAGGGCTTGGGGAGGGGGAATGGGGAGTGAGTGCTTCGTGGAGTGACAGTTTCAGTTTAGGAAAATGAAAAGGTTCTGGAGGTGGATGATGGTGATGGTTGCAAAACAATGCAAATGTCCTTAATACCGATGAACTGTACACTTAATAATGGTTAAGATGGTACATTTCATGTTAGATATTTTATCACAATAATTTTTTAAAAGCAACATTTATGGGAGGAATAATTCCCCAACCCCTGAACACCTGAGCGAATGTCCATCTGTGTGTCATCAACTTGTCCAGGGTGACAAGGGCCAGGCAGCAGCCAGGCCTACGAGGGAGGGAGTTGGGGGAGCCAAGGTCCGGGAGACGGAGGTTCACTCCCGCCCCAGATGACAGACCCCTCGCATCACACACCACGCTGACTCCTCCACACCCAGGCGTGAGAGGTGGGGAGGGGAAACACCCTGCCAGAGAGAGACCCGCCTGCCCACCTCCCCCCACCCCACTGCACCCCCGCCCAGCCTGGCTCTGCAGCTGTAGTCCTGAGCCGGGCCACTCTGCCCGTGGCCCCTTCAGTGCCTTGGCCTCGAGGAAGCCCCACGTGCTGGGAAGTTGTGGCAGGCAGGGCCTGCAACCTGCAAACCTCCTAGCTTCTCGCAGCACATGGCTGCGGTGGGGACTTTCCCAAAGACCCAGGTGAATTCAGCTGACGGGGCCAACCTGTTTGTCTTTATGATCCCAGTGTTGTCACAGGCCCAGGACTGCCTGTCCAGGCCCAGGGAGGAGTCACTTGGCCCCAGAATAGCCCCTGCAGGAGGTGAGCAATTACCTGGGCAAACAAAGAGAGTGCAGGTGTGCCGGGCGACTCACACACCTGACCTCAAACAGACACCACAGAGTTCAGGGGGCCACCCACTTATTGGAAAACTACATTATATTCATAATGATCACTACTATTTATTGAGCTCTTATTATGTGCCATCCACTGTGCCTAAGTATTTTGCTTGTAATAATTCATTAATTCTCACAGCCACCCATGAAGAAAGCACTTTCACCCCCACCTTCCAGGTCAGGAAGCTGTTCCGAAAGGTCAAGTCACTGGCCTGGTGTCACTCAGTAAATTGAGATGTCCACTCCGTGGCCCCCTCTCTGTCCCTAGCACATTGATTAACCTCTGCTTTTCAAGGGTGGATTGGATTTTGGAGATTGACAAGTGCTGGCAGAGCCAAGGGAAGGAAGTGATCCAGCCAGAGGCTACGCTGTGACTTCCGCAGCAGGTGCAGCTCTCCAGCAATGAGCCCAAAGCCTGGCCATGCGGGTCCTAAGCTCACCCTGGAGGCAAAAATCCAATGGAGAGTCTCCAGCCATTCCAGTCGGGTTCTCTGGGGTCTGTCCGTCTCTGCTGTTGGGCTGAGCGGTGCAGAGGACTCAGGGGTGCCCTCAGGACAATGCAATCCCAAGAAGGTTGTCCCCCTCACACACACACAAACACAAACACAAACACACACGCACAGCATGTGCAGCATGCCGGGTACACACAGGGTGCTAGGTCAAAGCCAAGCCGAGGGTGGTGGGGGGAGGGTGGGCTTCTATAGCCTTCAACACCCACCTCAAAAGCCACAGAGCATGCAAAGGACCAGACACAAGGAAAACCCCCTCCCCCCAGGCACCTTCCAGAAGGCACAGGTCAGGCAGATGGTGATGGCAGAGGAATGTATCGGGGAAGCTGAGGTATAAAGGACCTTCAACAAGTTTGGTGACAAGGGAAGAGGACAAAGTGGGACTGTGCTAGGTCAGCATGTTGATGAGAGGAGTTTCTAAGGGTGGAAAGTTCTGAGTGGCCATGAGGGTGGAGGAGGAGGTCAGTGACGAACATGCTGTATGTGAATTGTATCCACAAATGATATGTCCCAGTCCTAACCCCAGTGCCTGTGAATGGGACCTTATTTGGAAAGAGGGTCTTAGAAACGAATCAAGTTAAGATGCAGCCATGATGGGTTAGGGTGGGCCCTAAGTCCCATAACACTGGTGTCCCTGTAGGAGGGAAGTTTGGACACAGACCTGAGTAGAGGGAGGATGAAGTGAGGAGGCACACAGGAGCGGGCGGGCCAAGGCCAACGTGGGGATGTAGTGATGCAGCCACCAGCCAAGGAATCCCAGGACCACGGGTCACTAACAGACGTGGGAGAGACGCAAGGAACTGTCCTTCCCCAGAGCCTTCAGACGGAACACAGCCCCACACACACCTTGATTTCAGACGTCTGGTCTCCAGAACGATGAGAAAAAAAATATCTGTTGTTGAATTCACCCAGTTTGTAAAATTTGTGGCACCAGCCATGGGACACTCATGCAGAGGGTGACTTGCTTGGCTCCAATTTCTCAGAGTTGGGCACAAAATCAGCCACAACCCTGTGGTTGCATCTGTTCTGAGCACAGGGATGCAGCCCACCCCTTCCTTTCCGCACTCTTCCCTGGGACAGCAGGGATCCGAGGAATTCCTCTAGGGGCCTGGCTGCAGGAGAGTCCCCGCTCCAAAGCCCAAAGGAGGCAGGTGGGAGTATGTGAACAGGACAGGAAACGCCGAGCAGGAACCTGCATAGTATGGGGGAGCCCCCAGGCCTGCCTACCGTCTCAACACCAGCAATTGGATTCCACTGGGAAGGAAAACAAGAAGACTGAAAAAGACAGAGAGGAGCAGGAGAGTGTGCAAGGGACAGTCTCTGTCTTCCACATTGGCTGTTTGCCAGAGCATGGCCTGTTGGCACCCCTCGCTTGTTCATAGGTGGCTGGCAACGTAGCCATAAATCCACCTGTGCCAGTCCATGAATGGACAAAGGGCAAGAGATGACCCTGCTTCAGCCACGGAGGCCAGTGCTCAGACTCCAGCCAGCTGGAGGCTCCCAGGCAGGCGAATGGGCTTGGGTTTTTAAGACCAACACAGAAATGCCCAGGTACGCTGTGCTGCTTTTCTCTGGAGAAGAGAGAACGTCCCTTTCACCAAGTTATTATTTCTTCCTTTTAAAATTTGATTGTTATAACATTGTTTTAAAAGTCAAGTCGTGCTGCAAGGCTTGTGATAATAAACAGTTGTTATCACTGCACCTCTTCCCACCTCCAGCTCCCTCCCCTGTGAGTCATCTGCCTTCAAGTCTCTCAGCTGTTTCTCTTGACCTTGACCTTCACACTTCCAACGTGATTGCAGTACTATTCCTTTCGGTTTTATCTCACTCACACCACCACCTCCCACGCACTCCCACCTATTCCACCTACCCAGCATCTTCACAACTTACACAATTACACAATTTGCAACCTTTGGCCAAGTCAATATTTAGTTCTGATATTACTATGACCACTATAAATGTTGTCACAACTAAACCACTTAGGAAACCAGGATGGTCTTTTCTTTTTAGTACAACTTTTTGATTTCCCTGGGGTTAACAATTGCCTCATTTTTTCATAAACTTAATTTTTTTGTCTACTACTTACCAATTATCCCCCCCCCCCTCCAATTTTCTGATAGACCTATAAAAGTCCTCTCAACAAAGTCAAACATACTAAGTAATCATTCTTTTGTTGTTGCTTTGTTGTTGTTTGTCCTTCCCCTTGGAGACATCCCCTCCAGAGCTCTCTGTCCGCCTATTTGTATCTGGGCTGGCTGACCTCTTGGCTTGTGGCACAGCTCCCCCCTGAAAGCTCCCTTCAACTTCAGTGAGAATTCCTTCGTATTTTTCTGGTGCTAAATCTAATGTGTCCTGTGCCTCACATCTTTTTCTTTTAGGGTTTACTTCCTTGTGCAAGTGACACCCATACGACAGGAACTTGCTGAGAAAGAATGCTTGTGAGGTTCAACGATTTCATCTTGCATACCTTCAAACATCTTTGTTCTACCCTTACATTTGATTTTTCATTTATTATTTGAAAATGTGGCTTGCCTTTTCAGTAAGGAAATTCATGTCCTGCAGGTCTGTATTGTTTTGTTTTGTCTTTTGACATCTTTCTCCTCTTTCTGCTCCCTCTCAGTGCCAACTCCAGAGCTGGTCTGGCTCAGTTTCTCTGTAGTGTGCACTTCCTGAGTTCTCTTCAGTGAGGTGGGTGAGTCCTCTAGCCAGGTGGATAACGGGGAAGTCTCAGGGACTAAGTGTCTCTGACAACACATTCAGCCACTACTACAGTGTGAAGCCAGCCCCTCATCCCCACCTTCAGAGACCCCTGGTGCCTCAGATTCCTCGGCCGTTCTGGAGCTGTTGTGCCCGTGGCTTGTGTAGTTGGAGATCATTTTGGCAATCAGTGCTGCTTCAGCTTTCACTGTTCTGCTGTGCCAGCACATCACCAGGGATCACCTTTGGCTGCATGAACCAGAACCCCATTCCAGGGCTCAGCCAAACAGCACTTTAATTTTCTTACCCAAGCAAGCAGTCCTGGCTCGTACAGCCTCCCCAGGATGTCACCAGGACCCCAAGCTCCTTCTATCTTGCTGCTCTGCCATCCTGTGTCACTTTCTTCCTTAAGGAGGCTTCCTGGTCACGAGACACCGACTCCACCTCCAGTCTCTTGTTCACAATCCAAGGAGATGGAAGGAAAGAAATGGTGAGGAACCAGGGTGGCTGCAATGTCAGCAACAGTATTTCCCAGGTTCTCTAGCAGATTTTTTTTTTGGGGGGGGGGGTTTGTTTGTTTGTTTGTTTGTTGGGGTTTTTTGTTTTGTTTTGTTTTTGAGGCAGGGTCTCACTCTGTCACCCAGGCTGGCTGGAGTGCAATGGTGCAATCCTGGCTCACTGCAGCCTCGACCTCCCAGGCTCAAGCAATCCTCCCATCTCAGCCTCCTGAGTAGCTGGGACTACAGATACGCACCACCATACCTGGCTAAATTTGTTTATTTTTTTATAGAGACAGGTTTCACTATGTTGCCCAGGCTGGTCTTGAACTCCTTGGCTCAAGCAATCCAAGCTGGTGAGAACGTGGAGCCAGTGAAGCTCACACAAGTCACCAACGAGAATGCAAGATGCAATAGCCACTTTGGAAAATAGGTGGGCAGTTTCTTATAAAGTTAAACAGATACTTAATGAATGACCCAGCAATCCTAATCCTGGATATTTACCCAAAAAGTAAAAACTAGTGATCAGGGCAGGCACAGTGGCTCACGCCTGTAATCCCAGCACTTTGGGAAGCTGAGGTGGGCGGATCTCTTGAGGTCAGGAGTTTGAGACCAGCCTGGCCAACCTGGCAAAACCCCGTCTCTACTAAAAATACAAAAATTAGCCGGGTGTGGTGGTGTACACCTGTAGTCACAGCTACTCGGGAGGCTGAGAGAGGAAAATTGCTTGAACCTAGGAGGCGGAGGTTGCAGTGAGCCAAGATCATGCCATAGCACTCCAGCCTGGGCAACAGAGCAAGACTCTGTCTCAAAAACATAAACAAAACAAAAACAAACACAAACAAACAAAGCCTAGAGATCACAGAAAAACCTGGAGACAAATGTTTCTGGCAGCTTATTCATAATCGTTCCAAACTGGAGACAACCCAAATATCCATCAGCTGGGACGTGGATAAGCAAACTGTGGGGAACCCTAACAGCAGATATTATTATTCAGCAACAAAAAGGAACCATCTACTGACACTTACAATGACATGGATGAATCTCAGACGTGTTACGCTGAGTGAAAGATGCCAGACACCAAAAGCCACACGCTGAGATCCCATGGAGAGGACATTCTGGAAAAGGCAAAACTGTAGAGACAGGGAACAAATTGGTGGTTGCAGGGGCTGAGAGTGGGAGCAGGGAACTGGCTGCCAAGGAGTGTGGGGGTGGTTTGGGGGTGATATAGATGTGGTCTATGTTTGGCTATGGTGGTGGTTACACAACTGTGACCACTTTGCCAAACTCATAGAACTTTGTCAAAACTCGTAGAACTGTACACTAAAACAATGAGTTTTACCGTATGTTGATTATATAACTCTATCTTTTTTTTTTAATAGGGTCTCATTCTATTGCCTGTCACCCAGCTCAAGCAATCCTCCCACCCCAGACTTCCTGGTAGCTAGGACCTACAGGCATGTGCCACTATGCCCAGCTAGTTTTAATTTTTTTGTAGAGATGAGGTCTTGCTATGTTGTCCAGACTGGTCTCAAACTCCTGGCCTCAAATGATCCTCTCACCTCAGCCTCCTAAATTGCTGGAATTACAGGCATGAGCCACCTCGCCAGCCTATATCTCAATAAGCCTGACTTTTAAAAGGTTTCAGGCTGGATGCAGTGGCTCACAAGACCAGCCTGGGTAACATGGGGAGACCCCATATCCACAAAATGTTTTTAAACTATTAGCCGGGCGTGGTGGTATGCACCTGTAGACCCAGCTAATGGAGAGGCTAAGGCAAGAGGATCACTTGAGCCCAGGGTTTTGAGGCCACAGTGAGCCATGATCATGCAACTACACTCCAGCCTGGATGACAGAGCAAGACCCCATCTCTAAAAAATAAAGGGAAAATAAAATTGTAAAAGGTTTCAATCAACAAACTTGTAGAATACCGAATACCACACCCCTATTTATTGACACCCTGATCATGTGAGCTTAGTCAAGGCCCTGAAAAGTCCTGCAGTTCATTTAACCAAGAGTATTATCCTTCAAGCCTTTTTCCAAGTGACAACAAAAAGGAACCATCTTGATGTGCTGGCAAGCATCAAGCAAGATGATCTGGAATGTCTCCCTCCGCACAAATAGTCTGTGACTGTAAAGTGGTTTGGGCCAATGGCTTCCCTGAAGGAGGCTCTGGGAAGTGGGAATCAGACCCTGTGTTTAGGTTTCTTTGCGGAGAGCCGCCTCCTCTCTCGTTCACGTGCTGACTCGGGTCTTCTCCAGCCCAGGAAACATGGAAGGAGAGAGCAGACCACATGTATGTCCACACCCTTAGAAGACAGTGGCTCCCACAAAGGGAGAGAGGCTGAGCCCCAGCCCTGTGGATGGTTGCTGCCCAGCCCTGGGAGGCTGGTGGCAGACACGCCCTGGGAGGCTGGTGGCAGCCAAGGGACCAGACCCTCTCAGCCCATGGCCCCGCCATCAAGGCTGTCACTGGTGTGTCACTTCCTCATGGGCTTAGCACTGCTCATCCATTTCTAGTTTGGCCTTCACAAGTGCCCCTTGAGGCAGTGTGGCATCATGTCCATGTGTCATGACATGTGGCAAAGCCGCTCACCACCGACCAACAGGCCTCCCAGGGGTCAGGAGCCCAGTACCAGATGGGGCAGAACCATCCTTCCCAAGGTCTGGGCCATCTCTCCTTCGAGTCCGAGCAGCGCAGGGCCCAAACCCTCGAGTCACTTCCCATTTCCACACCCTTCCAGGTGTTTAGGGAGACAGCTACAACTCAGCCCCCGGGGAAGCACTCACCAGGAACTCCAGCAGGAAAGGAGGGCGGCCAGCCAGCGTGTGGGTGCCTTCTCCTCCAGCTCCACTAGCAGCAAATCATGTTGGCCTTGTCCCTCCCTCTGCCTCACCCCCAGCCTCCTGGTGCCCAGCCCAGATGCTAAAAATAGCCCCAACCTGCATTCAGAATCCAGCACATCATACCTTCCACACGAGGCATCTGCACCATTGATAGTGGAGGCCACTGTGACTCCACCACCTCCCCCAACACAGCCTTCCACCAGCCATGGCAGAGGGAGCTTGCAAAACCAGAGGGTGGGTGCAAGAACTCACGCCCTCTCCAAACGCTTTCCAGAGGTAGGCCAGGCGGCCAATGGTTGCACCTGAGGCCCAGGAGAGGAACTGACCTCACTGGCTTTGTAAACGCCATGATATTCAAGTTCTCACGTTTCCTATTTCTGACCAAGCCAAATCAATGTCAACATACACGAAATACATCTATGAATGTGGTCTACAAAGAGATTCTTTATTTTGCAAGACAAGTCCATAGCAAGCAAATCTTTTGAGTCCTGAAAATATATTGTTTTTCAAAATTCCGAGTGACATGCAACTATTTCATAAACTGGAGCACATGATCGGGTGTACTATTACCCCTTCCTCTAGGTGGTATTTCAAAGGGTACGTATTTCCCCCACCCTTCATGAATTAACTCCTTGTTTTACTTTCCTAGGGCGGCAGTCACAAGATACCACAGACTGGGTGGCTGAAAACACAGAAATGCGTTCTTTGGCAGTTCTGGAAGCTATCATGGAATCCTGAAATCAAGGTGTGTCCCGGATGTCTCCAGGGAGAACCGTTCCAGGCCTCTCCCTGCTCCTGGTGTCAGCTGGCACTGCCAGGCGTCCCTCGGCTTGTAAGGGCGTCACTCCCGTCGCAGGCCGTCTTCTCCCTGCCCCTTTACTTCACCTTCCCTCAGTATGTGTCTATGTCTGTATCCAAATTTCTCCTTTTTGAAAGGACACCGGTCATACTGCACTAGGGTCCCTGCTAATGACCTCATTTTAATCAGTTACTCTGTAACCGTCTTATCTCCAAGCACGGTCACATTCTAGGGGACTGGGAATCAGGACCCCAACATACCTGTTTTGGGGGGACACAATTCAACCCTAACACTCCCATTTTCTAATAGAAGAGGAGAGGGGAGGGAAGGAGGGAAGGGGGAAGGGGGCGGAGACCTCGGCAGGAGGGAGGGAGAAGCCAGCCTGCCACCCTGCGCGCACCTGCTGTGTTTCTGTGCATTGTGCTTTTGTTCTGCATCCTGGGCAGGCGGAACAGGGTGCTGGCACCCAGGCTCACCCAGAGGGGAGGGGGACCTGCAGGTGGAGGGGAGCACTCAGGAGATCAGGGGAGGAGAGTGTGGGCCAGGTGACCTGCCAGGCGAGAGAAAATCGGGGAATCCGCACAGCATTTTCAGACAGCCTGACAGCAGCCGCTCGCTCCCCTCTGAGCCCCAGCCCCCAGCAAGCGGGCCTCTGGCCCCAGGTCTGGGAGCAGCGTGGAAGTAGACCTTGGCTCTCCCTCCCTGGCAGCACCCCACCTCCCTTTGTCTCTCCAGCCAGAGGTGGGCCTGTGGGGATGCTAATCTCAGAGCCACCTCTCCATCTAAGGTTGCTAGAAATTCAGCAAACAAAAGATATAGAAAACAAAAAAATTTAAAAAAAATAATATGGCCAGTTAAATGTGAGTTTCAATTTCCAATAAATAAATGTTGCCTGGGATATACTTATATCAAAAACTTATGTGTCACTTACCTAGCATTCGCATTTCACTGGGCCTCCTAAATTCTGTGTGGTAACCGACTGCCACCGGACATGCTGTTTACTTCTCTATCGTCACGCAGCCAGTTGCCACATTCAACATAACACTGCAAATATTGCCGGTGGATCCTGACTTCCTCGTGGACCCTACTGTGTCGGGAAAAACAAACAAACGAACCCTGGAAGGAAACACCATGAGTTGTTAGTAGTGCCTGTCTCTGAATGATGGGCTTACAGGTGGTTTTCAATTTTTTGTCTTTAATTATTTTTTTTTTTTTTTTTAGACTGAGTCTCACTCTGTTGCCCAGGCTGGAATGCAGTGACATGATCTTAGCTCACTGCAACCTCTGCCACCCGGGTTCAAGCGATTCCCCTGCCTCAGCCTCCCAAGCGACTGGGATTACAGACGTTCGCCATCATGCCCAGCTAATTTTTGTGTTTTTGGTAGAGATGGTGTTTTGCCATGTTGGCCAGGCTGGTCTTGAACTCCTGACCTCAGGAGATCTGCCTGCTTTGGGCACCCAAAGTGCTGGGATTATAGGCGTAAGCCACAGCACCTGGCTTGTCTTTAATTTTTTGTTTATACTTTTCTATACCTTCTAATTGTTTTCAACCAACACGTATATCCCAGAAAATGTTTTAATGATTAAAATAAAACAATTGCCCTCTCCTCCTTGGAGCCCCGTCACGAGAGCAGCTTATGCAGATGTGGGAAGAAGACTTTGTACCTGGGTCCTGGGCCACGTGAATAATTAACCCTGTCTAGGGAGCCTTGGAGGTCTGATGAGGCCAGGGCTGGAAGGAAAGCAGCAGAGCACACCAGGATCCAGGCTTGTGGGTACCAGCGTCCCTGGAAATGGTCCCCAATGGGGGAGGAACCAGTAGCCATCACCTCCAACCCCCAGCCACCGCCCCCCGCCATGTGAGTGAGGTGGCATCTGGTTTTCCACACACACCTCCCCATGTCGCTGGACACAGGCAAGGCCACCCAACCCCCAAGCCAGAGTCACCCGGACAGACGGATACTAGGCACCTTAGCACTTCCATGGCCAGAGGCCTCCTGAGGTGGGAACCGGGTCCTAGCCCATCCCAGGCCATCCCCTCCAGGACTTTCCTGGGGGAGCGGGGAGACCAGACTTAGAGGAAGGCTCCATGCCCCAGGTCCAGACAGGGGTGAGGGGGAAGAGGGGTGAGCACCTGTGTTAGGCACTTTGCACTCTCCAGGTCAGGTGACTGCCTCCAGCTGAGACTCCTGGCCTCCCTCCAGCGTGGAATGAGCAGCCGGTCCTGTCCCGTCCACCCCTCCGGTGCTGCGGAACAGAACGGGAATGGCAAGTCCCCATGTGCTGTCTCCCAGCCCTTCTACAGCACCGGTGGCACAAATGCTGGGGACAGTGCCGGCCCCACTCACAGGAGAGCTGCTGGGCTGGCTCCGAGGCTCCTCCGTCCATGGCTGCTGGGCTGGCTCGGAGGCTGCCTCCGTCCATGGCCCCTGCAGCAGACAGTCTGTGTCACGCCTCCATCTGTGGTCTTTGCAGTGGACAGTCTGTGTGACGCCTCCATGACGACTCCGTCCATGGTTTTTGCAGTGGACAGTCTGTGTCATGCCTCCATCCATGTCTTCCAGCAGCACCACCTCACTCTGCTTTACACAATCACTCCACCTCCCTGTAATGCCCAACCTTGTTTTTCCTTTATTCACCTAGCCTTGTCTCTCCCTTAGCTGAGAGAACCAGACAAACTCCATCTTGGCTCTTTCATTGGCAGCCCCTTCCTCAAGGACTTAACTTGTGCAAGCTGACTCCCAGCAGATCCAAGAATGCAATTAACTGATAAGATACTGTGGTGAGCTGTATCCGCAGTTCCCAGGAATTCGTCTGATTGATAACGCCCAAAGCCCCGCATCTATCACCTTGTAGTAGTCTTAAAGCCCCTGCACCTGGAACTGTTTACTTTCCTGTAACCATTTATCCTTTCAACTTTTTGACTACTTAACTTCTGTAAAATTGTTCTAGCTAGACCCCCCCTCCCCTTCCTAAACCAAGATGTAAAAGTTAATCAAGCCCCTTCCTTGGGGCCGAGAGTATTTTGAGCGTTAGCCGTCTCTCGGTTGCCAGCTAATAAAGGACTCTTAATTCATCTCAAAGTGTGGCGTTTTTCTAACTCGCTCAGGTACAACAACCCCACACGCCCTGCCCCCGCTTTGTATGCACACAGCACACACCTGTGCACATACAAACATTCGCTTTCACACATGTACACACTCACTGAGGTGAACAGGCACACTCAGGCACACACACACTCACATTTGGTACATGCAGCTCCTGAGGGGCAAGGCTGACCTCCTTCTCAGGAACAGACACAAGACTGAGGGCTGGGTCACTTAGACACTTTGCCCCTCGGGCCCCACGGATTGATTTAGGGGTGAACTGTGAATTCCTGGGAGATTCCTTCCAGCCACGCATTCCTGCTGATGGGAAACAAAGCAGTCTTTGAGGGATGCTGGACGAGGCAGGAGTTTGTGATAAAGAGCTGTGAGAGGAGAAGCCCCTTTGCCACCTGCCCTCCTTTCTGCATTGGATGTTGTCCTCAATGGACGTGATGCCTGGAGTCCCTGCAGCCATCTTGCCTCCATGGGGCAAGCCAGGAAGACCTCACCGACTTAAGGGCTTCCCTCCAGCCTTTCCAAAGCCTTGCTCTGGTCTCAGAGAGTTAGGAATTCTGTCACTTAAGGCCCAGAGCATCCTGCTGCTCCCTTCACTCCAGAACCAGAGCCACACGGCTAACAGGCAAAGGGTCAGGAACATAGCCCATGTTTTCTGCTCTCTGCACTTGGTCATTCTGCATAGAATTTGGCTCCAAGGCCTGGCCTGACACCTTCGCACCAAGGTGCCGTAAGTGAAACCTTTACTCCTGAGACTTCCTCACCTCTGCGTTCCCACGGATCCACAATCTTCTATTTGTAAAATGATTCCCGGTTGTCACAGAGACCAGGGCACCGCAGTGGAGCTGGAATGTTAGGTGGGGTTCAAGGTTCAGTCCTGGGGGTAGGGAGTGGGGCAGGCGGCTTCACTGGGCCCTTTATCTGCCTGATTCTCATCTTTCTTACACAAGAGTCTACTCATTATTCCTTCCCTAAGGGCCAGGACACAGGCCTGCCTGGGGTTACAGTCCCTGTCTTTACAAGTCCTCTCCTTCTGGCTCTTGGGTGTGCCTGAGCTCAAAGGAGCCTCCAAGCAAACTTGGCAGGGGGTGTGCCCCAGGGCAGAGGTGGGGCCCTGGCTCAGCACCCCCAGAACTCACAAGGTGGGGGCGGGGGATCCTGCACCTGACCTTCACCTTCGTGTGGATCAGATCAGAGCAGAAGTTCTATTTCTGGAACTGTCAGACCTGCTGACCTCCAGTCAATGGCAGAGGCAGGAAGGCAGGCAGAAATACAAGATGCAGCTCTTGTTACACCTCCTGCACAGACCAACCTAGTCTTGGCTCCACACAGCCACTCACTCTTTCACTCAACACGTGTTTCCGAGCATCTTCTATGTGCCTTTTCTCTATCATCAGGTGGGGGCCCCTGCGGTGGGCGGAATAACGGCCACTGCAAAGATGCCAAATCTTATCCCCAGAGCTTCCGCAGAGGTCCTGCAGATGTGATTCAAGTCTTCCAGCAACACCACCTCACTCTGCTTTGCACAATCACTCCACCTCCCCACATGTTGCGGAGATTCTCCTGGGTCAGTCGGGGGGTCCAGTGTCATCCTAGGGTCCTTATGAGAGGGAGGAAGGGAGGCGGAGGAGGAGATGCAAGGATGAAGCGAAGGTTGGAGTGATGTGGTCTGCTGCGGGGACCCTGAGGCGTGCAGGCGGCCTCTGGAAGCTGAAAAGACAGGAAGGCAGCTTCTCCCCTGAGCCTCCAGAAGAACCCGGCCCTGCTGACACTGGCCCAGGAGCCCCTTCCCCCATCAGGGCCTGGAGAGGGAAGAAATGACTGTTCACAGATTTCACCCCGCAAGACCCATTTCAGCATTCTGATTTTGAGAACCATAAGATGGTGTGTGTTGTTTAAGCCTCCAAGTCTGTGGATATTCATTACAGCAGCCTTGGGAAACTGACACCACCTCCCCCTAATCCTCCCTCCCGCCCCCACCTACACCTGAACCCTCCCCTTGCTCTTCTCTGCCGATTCACAGGGATTCACACTCTTCCTACTTGCAGCTGCGACACGGGAAACATCCTCCACCAGGTCTTCTCTCACAGTGTGGCCTCTGCGCGCAGATTATCCACCTGTAGACCTGGATGGGACCCTCGAGGCTCCCTACTCTGACCATCTGGTTTTATAACTGAGGAACCAGAAGCCGAAGCAGGTAACTTGGTGCAGCCTAAAGGCCTCCATCCCTCCAAGTGCCCACAACTTAGGTGCCCACGACCACAACACTGGCCTACCACAAAGACCCAGCCCAGAGGAACAAGGTGCCACTGTATGTCTGAAAAGGGGGCCCTCGGCCTCACTAGGGAGCACCTTCCTCCATCAGGGTCTCGACGGTGAAGAGCAGGCTGTTTCCATCTTCAGGATAGAAGCCACCTGCTCATAGGAAGAGGGTCCAGAGGCTCATCTGGAATCCCTCCTCACTCACTGGACGGAGGACCTGACCCTGTTCCCATCATTGGTTCTGAATCCATCAGCCCAGCAAGACAGGTCTCTCCAGCAAGTTCTGTAAAATACAACCATAGCCGGGCCTGGAGTCAGCCCCCGACAAACGGTTCATCATGGAGTCAAAGCTTCCTTCACATTGGGAAGAGCCCGATGATGCCGCCTTGGTGCCACCCGTGCAGGCCGTGTCCCGCTTCTGTCATGGGCTGGAGAGAAAAGAGTGACATGGACCTGTTCATGAAAGGCTCTTCCCGCAACACCAAGGCTGGGGCCTGCAGGGCCGCCATGAAGAAAGGTGGCTCCTGCTTGGCAGAGAGAAAAGGGGAGGGAGGGCAGGTGAGTCACCAGCATTGGGCCCCTCAGCCCAGGCTGCCAAGGCAGCCCGGTGGAACCTGTCCCCATACAACATGTTTTTAGTTTGAATGGTTTTACAATGTTGGAGCTGTAACTTTACAAATTTGCTTTGCCTTCATAACTCTGTAAGAGCTATAAGCAAACGTAGCTTTAATCAGCATTTACAGCGTGCAGGAGCATCTTTCCTTTAATTCTGCAGGATTTGTGCCCTGTGGATGCCATAACAAAGTATCACAAACCCACAAGTCAGGAAGGAAGGTGTGGGCAGGGTGGGTTCCTCCTGCAGGCTCTGGGGACACGTCTGTTCTGTGCCCGCCTCCAGCTTCTGACGGTCGCGCCAATGCTTGGCCTCCCGTGACTATGGAAGCCTCTCTGTAGTCTCCACTTCCATCCTCCCAGCGCTCTCCTCCCCTGTGTCTGTCCCTCCTGCCTTCTGTCTGGCTAATCTCATGAGGACACCATTCATTGGGTTTAGGGCTCACTCTGAATCCAAGATGAGCTCATCTCGAGATTCTTCTTCTTTTTTTTTCTTTTTTTTGAGAAGGAGTCTGGCTCTGTCACCCAGGCTGGAGTACAGTAACACAATCTCAGCTCACTGCAACCTCCGCCTCCCGGATTCAAGAGATTCTCCTGCCTCAGCCTCCCGAGAAGCTGGGATTACAGGTGTCCACCACAACGTCCCGCTAATTTTTGTATTTTTAGTAGAGACAAGGTTTCTCCATCTTAGCCAGTCTGGTCTTGAACTCCTGACCTCAAGTGATCTGCCCGCCTCAGCCTCCTAAAGCACTAGGATTACAGGTAAGAGCCACTATGCCTGGCTGGGATTCTTAATTATCTCTGCAAAGACCCTATTTCCAAATAGGTCACCTTCACAGGTACCAGAGGGTAGGGCTTAGACACATCTTTTGAGGGACCACTACTCAATCTACTACACTAAATTTGAGTAATTATGATCAAGACCAACCCCTCATTTTGCAGAAGAGAACAAGGCCTGAGAAGGGAGCCAGCTGGCCCCAGCCTCATGGCACTGCCACCACACGCAGGCCAGCGCTCAGCCACAGTGGCTCCCCCAAACTTGGACCATGAGGCACCTGCTGGCACCCCTCGCCTGGCCTGTTCCAAAGCACTATCTGAGGCTGGCTGTTTGCTTTGCTTTTGTAACTCTAGAAGAGCTACAAGCAAACATAGCTTTAATCAGCATTTACAGTGTGCAGGAGCATCTTTCCTTTAACTCTGCAGAAGGATTCGTGCCCTGTGGATGCCGTAACAAACTATCACAAACCCACAAGTCAGGAATCAAGGTGTGGGCAGGGTGGGTTCCTCCTGGAGGCTCTGAAGGCACGTCTCTTCTGTGCCCCTCTGCAGCTTCTGGTGGTCACTTCCAATCCATCAGGAAGCCATGGGACAGAGGGGCAAGAACCTCAGCATCAGAGACCAGGGTCTCTACCCTGGCTCTGCCCCCTTGGGTGTCATTCAGCCTCTTTGCCGCAGGGTCTCCAAAGTCTCTGCCTGCAAAATGTGCACAGAATATCTCCTGTGTGTGGCCATAACCACAGTTCACAGAGATAATGTCCTTTGCCCTGCATGAGATTAACTCTCAGAAAATAGCAGTTAACATTTCATCCAGAAGGCAAGTGTGGTGGCTCACGCCTGTAATCCCAGCACTTCGGGAGGCCGAGGTGGGCGGATCACTTGAAGTCAGGAGTTTGAGACCAGCCTGGCCAACATGGTGAAACCCCATCTCTATTAAAAATAAAAATAAAAATAAATTAGCCAGGCACGGTGGCATGTGCCTGTAATCCCAGCTACTCAGGAGGCTGAGGCAAGAGAATTGCTTGAACCTGGGAGGCAGAGGTTGCAGCGAGCCGAGATCACACCACTGCACTCCAGCCTGGGCAACAGAGCCAAACTCTGTCTCAAAAAAACAAACAAAACAAACAAAAAAAAAAAACCATTTCATCCAGGCCCATAAGTCCTCAGGGTGACCCTCCCTGTGAGGACAAGGTCAAGAACATCAGAATCTGGAGGCTGCAGGCTGCCCACTTGCAGACCTGGAAGCAGAGCAGGAGCACAGGCTCCCAGGGACACTCGGAGGGGATCCTGGAGGGAGTCTTTCTGCAGGATGGGGGTGAGGGGGCTCCTCAAAGCCTCCCTACTTTGACGGATGGCATCTGTCGAGGGAGCTGCTACATCCACAGCCAAACAGCAGGGAACAGGACAGTGTGGGGGCTACGTTTCAGCAGCAATGATTTTTTTTATTTTTTGGTAACAGCTTTATTGAGATATAATTCATCCACCATAGTCATCACGTGAAGTGTCCAATTCAATGGCTTTTACAATATTCAGTAGTGCAACTATCAACATGGTCAATTTTACTACATTTTTATCACCTCAAAAGAAAGCCCATAGACTTCAGCTAGCACCCCACAGTTCCTCCATGTCCCACCAGCCTCCGGCAACCATCAGTCTTCTTTCAGTCTCTATGGATCTGCCTATCCGGATCATTTTCTATACACGGAATCACATCATCGGTGATCTTTGTGTCTGGCTTCTGTCACTGAGCACAGTGTTTTCAAGGTTCATCTACATTGTAGTGTGTCAGTGCTTTGTTCCTGGCTGAGTAATACTCCACTGTATGGATGGGCCACATTTATGTATCCCTCCCTCAGTTGATGGACACTTAGGTTATTTCCACCTTTTGGCTATTAGGAATAGGAATGCTATGAACATTCACATGCAAGTCTTTGTGTGGACATATGCTTTCATTTCTCTTGGGTATAAACCCAGGAATGGAATGGCTGGGTCGTGTGGCAATTCTATGCTTAACTTAGTTGAGAGACAGGCACTGCAATCATTTTACATTTTCATGGATAGCATCCAAGGGCTCCAATTTCTCCACATCTTCTCCAGCTCTTGCTATTGTCTGACTTTTTGATTATAGACATCGCAGTGGGTGTGAGAGGGCATCTCATTGTGGTTTTGATTTGCATTTCCCTAACAACTAAGAATGGTGAGCATCTTTTAATGAGCTTGTTGGCCGAGAAAGCCGCAATGATTTTGAACACAGTCAGGTAAACTTGGAGGCAACAGGGTGTTGGGGTAATGGCTGAAACCCTGGAGGCAGGAGGCCTGGCTTTCCGTGTTTGTTCCAGCACTTAGCTGGTAGGTGATCTGAGTCAATAATGACTTTCTGAGCTTCCTGGTGAGGAAAGCCAGAAAAATAACACTAAACCCCCGGAGTGTCAAGGTGAACTTTTCCCCTTACTCATAATGTAGGTCTAGTACCTCGTACCAAAAAGTTGCTTCCTAAATAGCTGTTGCTGTTTATTGTGAAGCAAATGAGGTTTAGGAGCGCTGGCAGTGACGAGGCTTATGTCCCAGTTTTCAGCAACTGCTCAGGTTGCTTCAGAAAGATCCCAAATCACAGACACCTGTACTCACTTTCTGTTGCTGCATAACAAGTTACCCCAAATATTGCCGCATAACAAGTTACCCCAAATATTGCCGCCTGCAACGCCCATTGATTGGCTCACAGTTCTGCAGCCCAGCAGGGCTGGATTCTCCACTCAGGGTTCTTTGAGGGTAGAATTTGGATGTCGGCCCAGCTGCATTGTTGTTGAGAGGCTCTGCAGAGAGTCCATGACACAGTTTGGGCCTGTGTCCTCACCCAAATCTCATCTCAAACTGTAATCCCCATAATATCCATGTGTGGAGGGAGGGACCTGGTGAGAGGCGACTGGATCATGGGGTCGGTTCCCCCATGCTATTCTTGTGATAGTGAGTTCTCACAAGATCTGGGGGTTGTATAAGTGTTTGACAGTTTCTCCTTCACACACTCCTCTCTCTCCTGCCGCCTTTTGCTTTCCCTTCACCTTCCTCCATGATTGTAAGTTTCCTAAGGCCTCCCCAGCTATGTGGAACTGAGAGTCAATTAAACCTCTTTTTTTTTTTTCGAGACAGAGTCTCGCTCTGTTGCCCAAGCTGGAGTATAATGGTGCAATCTCAGCTCACTGCAACTTCCGCCTCCTGGTTTCAAGCAATTCTCCTGTCTCAGCCTCCCTAGTAGCTGGGACTACAGGCGGGCGCCATCATGCCCAGCTGATTTTTGTATTTTTAGTAGAGATGGGGTTTCACCATGTTGGCCAGGCTTGTCTCAAACTCATGACCTCAGGATCCACCTGCCTCAGCCTCCCAAAGTGCTGGGATTACAGGCATGAGCCACCACACCCAGCCCCTGTCCTGTCTTATTGAAGTCCCTTGCCAGAGCTACTGGCCCTCACCCTGCCCCAGTGCTGTCCCTTGTCCCTCACCCTTCTTCCCTCCTCCTTTTCCTCCTCAACATTCCCAATTCTCTACCACCATTTGTTACATCTATCTGCCCGGAACCTGCTGTGAAGAAAAAGACCTTTCTCTTGTTGGGAGGTGCCCTCTGTTGGAAATCTCTTGGGCGCTAGGGAAGAGGTGTCTGGGGACACACCCTCCCTGGTTGCCTATGCAGATACACAGGGAAGTACAACCTCAAGGTAAAGTGCCTTCTCCTATGGGGTTTAAGGCAAGGACATCACACCTGGACGGTGAGGCCAGGAGGCTTCCTGGAGAAAGGCAGCAGCCGGGCAGAGGAGGGCAGGGCTTCAGGCCAGGCAGGATGCCCCACGAGGAGGGGTTCAGTGTGCAAGTCGGGCCATGGAAGACGTGGGGGCTGGGACGGGGGTCAAGGAGGGGGATCAGAGATGGGGCTGGAGCCAGGGTTGCTGCAGGGAGAGGAGCTGAGAGAGGCCGGACGGAGGGAGGCCTGGAGACCTCGAGCCTCTTAGAGCCCTCCCCAGGGAGAAGGAAAGCAGGGGTCAGGGCTCAGATTCAAGGGAGACTTGGGGCAGAACCCAGTGCTTGGCTGGATATGGGGAGGGTGTGAAGAGAAGGAAGGCTGCCCCAGACTCAGGGGGACACCAGGGACTCCCAGAGGGACACGGAGAGCAGATCCCATGGCGTGGGTTGAAGGACAGATGGTGTGTCCTACACATGCTGCCTGTTGCTTTGACACCCCCCCCCCCCACTTTCCCCCCACACACACACACACTCCCACTCCCGGCATCCAAGGGGCAGGCCTGGCCTGGAGGAAGGATGGATGGACGCACAGCTCTGGAACGGCACGGTGTGGGGAGCCGGGGGAAAAAGAAGAGGAGCTGAAGTAGCAGGCACGGAACCAGCAGCTCGCTGAGATTTTAGGAAAGAGAAAAACAACCCCACCCCACCCCAGCTGCTCTAATAGGGTGAATTCACATTAAGACCCCAAAGTCCATAAGATAGGATCTGCCCTCAGCTTAACTGCAGGCACGGAGGCTCTGAGCCTGGGCTCTGGGTCTGACCGCCCAGGTAGGAACCTGGCCTCCGCCTTGAAGCCTCTGCTCTGAGGAAGGTGTGCAGCCTCCCCGACCCTCAGCCTCCTCATCGGAGTGCAGGGGTGAGAATTCCCACATCTGGGCCTTGCTTCGTAGGAAAGGGTGAAGAGGCAGGTTCGAAGTCTGAGGACCAGGCTCAGCTGAAAGCCTTGCTCAAGAGGCTCGGTAGGATGAGCGTGAGAAGGCTCACGGCTCCACACCCTGAGCATACTCGCTGCCCCGTGTGGACTTCTCAGTGCTGCAGGCAGGTTGGGGTCTGTATTAGTCCGTTTTCACACTGCTGATAAAGACGTACCCAAGACCGGGTCATTTATAAAGAAAATGAGGTTTGGCTGGACGCAGCGGCTCATGCCTGTAAAACTTTCAGAGGTCAAGGCAGGAAGATCATGTGAGGTCAGGAGTTTGAGACTAGCCTGGCCAACATGGGGAAACCCTGTCTCTACTAAAAATAATAATAATAAAAAATTAGCTAAGCATGGTGGTGGATGCCTGTAATCCCAGCTACTCTGGAGGTTGAGGCAGGAGAATCGCTTGAGCCCAGGAGGTGGAGGTTGCAGTGAGTTGAGATTGTGCCACTGCACTCCAGCCTTGGCAACGGATCAAGAGTCCATCTCAAAAAAAAAAAAAAGAAAAAGAAAAGAAAAAGAAGTTTAATGGACTCACAGTTCTCCACGGCTGGGAAGGCCTCACAATCATGGCAGAACGCGAAAGGCACTTCTTACATGGTGGCCGCAAGAGAGAGAATGAGAGCCAAGCGAAAGGGGTTTCCCCTTATCAAACCATCAGATCTCGTGAGACTTATTCACTACCACGAGAACAGTATGGGGGAAACCGCCCCCGTGATTCAATTATCTCCCACCAGGTCCCTCCCACAACACATGGGAATTATGGGAGCTACAATTCAATATGAGATTTGGGTGGGAACACAGCCAGACCCTATCAGGAGCCTTACGGGAAAGAGATGGCTGATGCCTGCCCTGCTAGGTACCTTCTCCCCCAGTGTTTCCTCCACCTTCATGAGGATCCCCATCCTTCCCTCGCCTTGTGGGACAGTCCTGGCTGACTAATCACATTAATAGGAAAACGCTGAGTTCTCTCAGGGTAGTAAACAGACATCTTTGACCAATGGCTAACAGGACTTGAGCTGGTCCTGCCAGCCAGATGTGTGCCACACTGTCTACCCAAAAACTCGCCAATCCTCCCAGCACTCTTCTGCAGCCAGCACTGTCCTCACTCCATCCTGTGGAAAAGACTGAGGCTGGGAGAGGCTTGGCACTGCCAGGTTCCTGAGCCTGGCCACTGTGGAGTGGTTTTGACCAGGTCCAAATCCGTGCCCTTGTCCCTGGCCCAACTCCGTGCCCTTGTCCCTGGCCCCTCGCTCCTGGCCCAGCACTCACAGTGGAGCCTGCAGCCCCTGCATGCAGGTCTGGGTCTTCTGGGATTCTGTGACCCTCATAGCACTCCCCTAAGTCCCTGGCCAGTGGTGCACCAACACGCAACAGGAGACTTGCCACTGTGAGGAGCATCCCTCCTCGTTCCCCTCCCGCTGTGTGCAGCTTTGCAGGTGACAGAGCACGCTGTCTCTGGCAGGCAGGGAAGGAAACTCTCTGCTAGTGGGGTACAGTTCAACCTGGGGAATATACTTATTGAGGGAAAATCCAAATTCCAGAGAATTTAAAAATAAATTTTATTATTTTCTAATAACCAAGCATTACTAGGGAAATGCGATATAAGTAGAGATGCCAGATAAAATACAAGGCCCCCAGCTATATTTGAATTTCAGCTAATTATATTAAAAAAAAAATTTAAAGGCTGAGCGTGATGGCTCATGTCTATAATCCCAGCACTTTGGGAGGCCAAGGTGGGAGGATCACTTGAGTCCAGGAGTTTGAGACCATCCTGGGCAACATAGTGAGACCTGTCTCTAGAAAAAAAAAAAAAAATATATATATATATATATATATATATGTGTGTGTGTGTGTGTGTGTGTGTGTATATATATATATAATTCCAGCTAAAACAAATAACTTTTAATATAAGCATTCATAAATAATAATGTATAAGTATTCACAGATTATTCATAAACTTTTAATAGTATCAGTATGTCCCATGCAATATTTGAAATATACCTATGCTAAAATATAATGAATATATTTAGTAAAAATTTAAATAAAATGTTAGTAAAATTGAACAGTTAAACATTGAATTAAATATATAATGAACTACTTTTTAGTATAAGTACGTCTCATGCCATAAGTGGGACATACACTAACAATGATTTGTTGTGTATGTGAAATTCACAGGTAACTGGGTGTCCTGGAGTCATTTTCGTCCTGTACTTTTATTTGGTGAATCTGGCAGGCAGCTTTCCCCGCCTGATGAAACTTGGGAGCTGCTGCCGCCCTCTACCACAAGGTTGGCCGTGTCTTCCCCTGCCGCTCGCAGCTACACACAGGGTGCACGCGGCAAAGCAGCGGCCAGACGCCCTCTGAGCGTGATGGCGGGCAGGTGCCCCCACCAGAGAGCCCCAAGCCTGAGCACTATTCCTGTCCCTTCTAACTCTGCTGGGAGCCCCATCTTGCCTCCGGCGTCAGCCCCACCCCCCTCAGCTCAGCCTCAGCACCCCTGCAGCGGGGGAATCACAGCCGACTCCTTGAGGTCCCTCCCGGCAATGGTGCCCACCGCCCACTCTGCAGGGGACAGAGTGGAAGCCCCAAGAGGGACGAGAGGCCACAAGCTCTGGGGTTGGGGGTGAGGTCAGCCTGTGCTGGTCTGAGCCAGTCCGACTCAGGACGGCCGGAGCCTGTGGTCGGGAGGCGTGCGGGGCTGTGCCCAGAGCAGCGGGTCCGTCTCTTTGGAGCACTTCCCTTCTGCGCGCGTCCAGCACCCCGAAATTGATTCACAGCCGGTCTGAGTCTGTTTTCTAACCAAGCGCCTTGCTCATGATGAACGCTGGTGTCCTTTAGAAGGGACCCAAAGTTTAAAGTTGCCTTTGTCAGTTCCCTAAGAACCCACATAAAACTGGCACGTCCAGGGCCTCTCCTGCCTCCCCGGCACGAAGCAGGCAGGCTGCGGAGCAGCAAGGCCAGCCTGGCCTCCCCAGGGAAAGCTCTGCCTCCAGCCTGGTCGAGGCCCGCCCCTCCTTAGCAGAGGCAACCCTAACAGACTCCCTTTCCCAGGAGCTGACGGGCGAGTGCCTTAGAGCCCTGTTCTCAGAGCCAGGCAGGCCGCTGCGGAGGCTGTAGGGACCAAACAAAGTCAGGTCTGTGAAATGCTCGGCGCGGGGCCCGCAGGGAGTCCGGGTTCTCTACGTGTCCTCCCTCTGGCTTTCCTCATCCCTTCCCTTCCTTCCTCCTCCCTCTCTCCTTCTTCCTCCTCCTCCTCTTTCTTCTTCCCCTTCTTCTTCCTCCCTCTCCTCCTCCCCCCCCCCCTTCTTCTTTCTCCTTCCTCGACACCACAACACAAAGCAGAATGAAATTCGTGCCATAGAGAAGTCCCGGCAAAATGCTGCTAGACCTGAAGAAATGGGGACTGCTTCCGCCTGGATGGCAGGGCTGGGGACAATTATTGGAGGAGAGAGCAGGTGGCCTGCAGGGCTGGTGAAGGGTAAGAGGGACTTGTAAGAGCAGAGGTGGACCATGGCAGCCAGGGTGCACCCTCCCCTGCCGGGGCGTCATGGAACCTGAAGGTCAGCTGGAGGATGTGACACTTCAGGACGGTGTTGTGGGTCCCAAGAAATGCTCTGGAGCAGAGGCCGATGGCAGGATGAGGCCGGCAGCAAGGACAAAGTGCAGGAGTAGAAGAGGTTAGAAGGTGGCGAGGCTGGGCTAAGTGGGCCAGGGGAGGAGCCATGGGAGATTCCAGGGTTCCCAGCAAGGGGGCAGGGCAGGCGGGGGCCTGGCACCTCCAGGAGAGGCAGGAGAGGACCGGCAGGTCTGGGGAAATGGGCGCTGACGTGGATTGACGGAGAGTCCTGTGTGCTGAGCACTGCGGAGGCATGACTCGCCCCTGATCCCCAAGGGGCAGACCGGGACTCAGGCCCAGATCTCACTGACACTGAGGCTTGCACCTCTGGCCACCAGCCTGCTGTCCCTGCACTGGGAGAAGTGGAGCCCCAGGCCCCTCACCTGGTACCCACGGGCTGTTCAGACCTGGCTCCCACTGCTACTGTCTCCCCTAGCGGGGATGCACACAAGGCTGGACTCTCGGCCTTTCCTGGGGCCTGAGCTAGTCCATGTCCTAGGAAGAGATGACCGTGGCCTCCATTTTAACAAACACAGACTAGACCAGTTGTCCCCTGGCTGTCATGTCCTAACCCTCCCAGTGGGTGGTGGGACAGCACGACCCCTGGCCCTGAGCTGTAAGGGGAGGGGAGGCCCGCAGGGAGGTCGCCCGTTGGGGAGGCCGCCACCACCCCAGGGAGGCCTGTTCAAGTAGGTCGCAGTGATGATTTCCGGTGGCAGGTCGCAACAGGCTGCGCTGGCTGTGAGAAATGAAGGAAAAATGTGCCCGGATAAGTAGAAGCGGTTCCTGGTGGCTTGGCAACCTCAGAGGCTGCCCGGCTGTCTGGTTAACCCCTTCCCTCCCGAAGTGTGGCCCAGAACACACATGGGACTTCCAGGTCACCCTGCACCCCTGGGAAGCCAGGCACACTTGGTCCCCCTGAGTTCACTCCATGCAGAGTGGAAACGATGTTGCCTGTCCCCCAGTAGTGGAGGCCAATAGGAGCTGGGATGGCGTGCACAGCCCTCAGCTCAGCACAGACAGGAAGAGCACGGGCAGGCTCCGTGGGGGCTCACAGCTCCCCAGGCACAGTGAGGGTGGAGGGGACCTTCAGGAGGGGTCAGACTATGGCCAAAACATCACCCGGCAGACCCCACAGAGCCCACTGTGGCCCCTCCTTCCTGAGCCGGCCCTGCTGCTCCACCCCGGCGGCTGGAGCTGCTCATTACCACCGCCTCCACAGTGCCCTCCAGGAAAACCCACAGGGCCTCGCCCCACAGAGTGCTTCTGTGCCCGGGACCTCCCCGGCCCCTTTAGGAGTCTTTCTGATCTGCCGTTTTAGAAGCGCTCCCAGGAAGGTGTGGTCTTCAGGGCGCCCCCCTGAGCCACCCCTTCCCACAAACACATTTCCTGGGAGATGAGGTTTGGGCCACGCAGGGAATTCTGACCAGGGAGACTTGGCTGAGTGTTCCCACCCAGTGCCTGTCTCCCAGCCAGACCCAGCCAGACGCTCTCATCAGCACCTCCTTCCCGTACTGGGGCCCCAGGGAGAAAGCTCTAAGCTACTGCCCAGCTGGCTCCAAAAGGGGTCCAGAAATCACTTTGAGGGTGACCCTGGGGCTGCTCCCTGCATCCCCACATCCCCCCCCATTTCCGATGAGCAGCACCTGCCCTGGGCACTCCCCAGCGTGCCCTCCTTTTCGGCAGATGGGGCTTCCTGCTGATTCTTCCTGCAGGACAGTCAGGTGTGTGAGGGCGGGCCCTCCAGCCTGGGCACCTCCTCATGCGGCTCCCTTGGTGAGCCGCCATCACACAGAAGGCGGGTAGAGGGAAGAAGGCAGTGGACTTGGTGGTCCTGACCCTTGTAAACCTGAGGACAGGAAGTGAGCAGCGCTGTGCTGAGCTGGTGCCTCTGGGAGATGCTGGGCTCCCTGGGGCCTTGACTGTCCTGTTGGTGGCCAACTCCCTTGGCGTGTGGTCCTGTGCAGTACACGTCTATCAAACAACTGCAGACATGAATGAATGAATGAATGAATGCTTTAGCATGACTTCATACCACATAGGTAAGTTTCAGGATGTTAGCACAGCTAAAAAGTAATAGGGCAAATTACAAAACAAAAAAAGAAAGCTAAAAAAAAACAAAACTCTCATGAGCACGCCTGGCCTCGTAGCAACCCACCAATGGGACTGGAAGAGTCACGTGAACACACACCCATTTGCTGGCTTTAGCTCATGTCCTGGCTGTATAGGACTTGTTCTGTTTCGCAGCCATATTGCTGTTTAATTTATTCAGGGAGAATTCACATAGCATAAAACTGAGCACTCTAAAGTGAGCAATCCCTGGCATTTAGTGCATTCACAATGTCATACAACCAGCCTCACCCTCTAGCTCCAAAACATCCCTTCTCACCCGAGTAAAACCCTGGCCCCATGAAACAGTGTCTCCCCAGCCCTTGCAGCCACCAGTCTGTCTCTGTGGATTCACTTGTTCTGATATAAAATGGGTGGTACCATATGTGGCCTCTCCACCTGCCATCTTTCACTCAGCACCGTGTTTGAAGGGTGTATCCACATGGTAGCCCGTATCAGAACTTCATTCCTTTTTATGGCTGAATAATATCCCATTGTATGGGTAGACCACATTTTGTGAGTCCATTGATCTGTGGATGGGCATGGGGGCTATTTCCTCTTTCGGTCCTGTGAATAGTGCTGCTATGCAAATACACAGGTGTACATGTAGTCATTGGAGTCCCAATTCTTTGTACCATCAACAGTTTTTCATCGTTTATAAAACATTAGATCTGTAGAATGTCTACCTCAACCTCCCTCCGTTTCCAGGCATGACTTGACCAAGGGCACAGAGGGTCAGGAATGGCAGGGGCAGGCCTTGGACCAGGTCTTCTGACCACATCCTCCACTGCCACGAGGATGAAGGTCCCCGTGGAAGGAAACGGAGGGTGTGACCCACTCGCCTTAGCAGGTTGGGCAACACCCACCAGGCCAGGCCGCAGGCAGCGCTGTTGAAGGCGGGGCCCCATCGCCTCCCACCACCCACTAAGGTCACAGGAGGCAGCCAGGCTTGCCCACACATGGGGGCAGCTAGAGGAAACCTGGTTAGGGCTTCAGAGAGGGGTCAAGGTTGAAGCCATCTGAGGGGTCAGAGGCAGGAGGCAAAGGGGCCTCTGCTTCCTTCAGCGGCGAATCCAGAGTCTGGGTGCATGGAGGCGAGCAAGAGGAACAGGCTCGTTAGGGAAGCCCCACCCAGTTACTCAGCACCTGGTAAACATCGATTATTCCCACTCCGGGCTAAAGGAAAGAGAAGGAAAATTCCCTGGTAATGCCACCTCCCTAAGCAGCCACCATGAGCCTTTGAGGGTTTGTGTGCATGGAAAGAGAAATCTGGTGTGGATGATTGTACGTCAGTGGATCAGCTCTAAATCAATGGAGCGGGTTTTATGGTATCCCCTTGGTTTCACATCAACTAGGAGGTCACTTATGCACCTGGGGCATCACCTTTTCTCCTCCATGAAAGCTGTGAAATTCTCAACACCTAGTCCAGCAGCTGGCATGTAGGGGGTATAGAAAAAATGCTTGTTGTAGGAACTAATGCTGAAACCCAAAGCGGCTCTCGTAGAAAGTAAAAGCAGATGCCCTTGATGCCTGTCATTCTAGGATCCCTCGGAGAGAAGGCACGCCCACCACTTCCCCACACCTCCCCCAACCCCTGGCTCACTCATGTTCTGAGCCCTTTTGGACTCTCCTGCCGGCAAAAACAAGTTTAGGCAGCATTTTCGCCTCTGTCCTGTTAATATCTCAGTGGATATCTTAACTACAGAATAGACATAACCTCATTATAACAAATTAACTCAACTCAGCAACTAGAAGGGACAGTTCCCATTTAAAGGTAACTAATGCTGAATATACCACAAAGACATAGAAGATGGATATATGAACAGGAAGTTGAGATTTGACGGACAAAATTAAAAGGAGTTCTAGATTGAAAATCACTTTCCTTAGAATGTTGACAGCATTGTTCTCTTGCCTTCAAGCTTCCGTTTTTATTGTCTGTGTCTTACCAAATCAGTAAATGCACACAGTGCAAAAAGTGAAAAACTCAGGGCAAGAAAACACAACGCATGAAGCCCTGCTCTCCCACCTGCTCATCCCCTAAATCCAGGTCTCACACTGCAGGCAGTCACACTCCAATCTTGCAGCACTTTCTTCCAGTATTCTCCCCATCACATGCTTACACTGATGTTTGTTTGAATTTTTGTTTAAGATTTTATGTATTTATTCCCAACTAGGGAAGATGAAGATTTAGGGCTTTCATAACAGCCCCAGCCACACCCACAGCCACCCTATAGCATTATGTCATCATTTACAATGAAATCAAAATCCACTGTTTGTACATCATTATGATTCAATGTGATTCCACCCAACCCAGGCCTGCTCATTTGGCTGGATGTTGAGTTCTAGCTTGGAGGAGGCATTCTTTGCTGCCAGTTGCATGGACTAAACATGAAAACATTCCTAACGTACAGCTAGAAGTGTTGGATAAAATGTGAGACTCCTTTTAAATAACTAGCTAAGCATACAAGAAGAAAGGAGACAAAATCTCCAGGGGCCAAAAGAAGGCGGAAATAAAGCCTGAATAGTGAACATCGGCTGGGCTTAGATTGACTTGGGGATTGCACTAATATTGGTACCCAGGGACCTTGAGTTGAACACTCCAGAGACAGAAGATAAGCTCAGGGGCCCAAGTGAGGCAGGATGTTATAAGCAAAATCCTTGAAGGGCCACCCTGAGAGGAAATATTCACCCACCAGCAGAGGAAGATGACCTGAAAGCATATCTATCTCAGCCCATGCCAGGAGCAAAAAAAAAAAAAAAAAAAAAAAAAAGGAGAGAAGAGAGGAGAAGGAGAGGAGAGAAGGGAATGCCCCTTACGAGCTTGTAATGATGGGCCTGTCTTATTCAGGTTTTGGATTTGAATTTATATTCCCTGCATAGTCCAGGACCCACAGAGCCGCAGAATTAGCACAAAAATTATCACAGGCTGGCAAGACAACTGAGAGTCTTGCAAACACAAAATCTCTCAGTAAAGACAGCTTCAGCTCAAGCACAAAAGATTCTCACAGATAGAGTCCTACTGAAAATGAACTCACAATCCAAAATTATAAATCCACCAGCAGACCCAACAAGCAGAGGAATTGGATCCCTAAGAACCCTAGGTAATAGGATTATCAGATGATGGCTTTTAACAGGTATGTTTAAAATGATTACAGATATAAAACAAGGAAATGAGCACAAGATGCTACCAAGAAAACAAGGCAGATTCAGAAAGAATGGAGTAGAACATTGGGAAATGGAAAGTATAGTGAGTGAAATAAAAATCTCAGTGGGTATCTTAACTATAGAATAGATATAGCCTCATTATAACAAAGTTAGCTCAACTCAGCAACTAGAAGGGGCAGTTCCCATTTAAAGGTAACTTATGCAGAATATAGCACAACAGATAGAAAAATGGAAATATGAACAGGAAGTTGAGATTTGAAGGACAAAATTGAAAGTTCTAAATTGAAAATCACTTTCCTTAAAATGTTGACAGCATTGTTCTCTTGCCTTCAAGCTTCCCTTTTTGTTGTCTAGAAGTCTGACGCACCTGATATCTGATTTAGCATCTTCTTGCACTCCACCTGAAAGCATTTAGGATCACCTCTCCAGCTCCATCCTAGAGTCACCTCCCCATCCCTGTCCTGGCATCACCACCCCATCCCCAACCTGGCATCCTTCCATGCTGGGCTTGCAATGGCTGTTCTCCTAGCCATCACTCTAAGCACTTGCTGAGCCCTTTTTATGTGAGATTCCTGTACTTTAGTCTGGAAACATTTTCTTCTTTTTCTTTTTTTGAAACTCCTATTATTGGGATGATGGGCCTCCTGGAATAATTCTCTAATTTTCTTTCCTTTCCTCTCCTGTGTTCCACTTCTTTGTCTATTTGTTCTTCTTTGATAAATTATTTTCTTTGATTTCTTAGACTTATTTTCTACTTTTGAGAGTTTTATTTTTCTCATCACATTAAAAAAATTTCATTTCTGTTCTCTAAATATTTACACACACACACACACACACACACACACACACACACACACACACACTCCTGAGCTGGTGTTCATTAAAATGTATGTTCTCTCTGAGACATTATAGATTTTGAAAAAGTCTTCTTCTGATCCATACTTTGTTTTCTCTGCTTTTTTAATCTGCTTGTTGGATCGGTTAGGATGGTCGTGTCTTTGTCTTTCATGTTAGGGCTTTCTTTGTTCTAGTGGGCTCTCTGTTCGTTTTTCAGATGTGAGTTAGCAACAGATATTTGGAAGCTCTGTGTGTGGGGGAGAGCTTATCACTGGGTGACTGTCACTGCAGCATGATGGAGGGAACCTCTAAATGTCAGGTCTGCAGATCTTTTCCTGCTTGGAGGTGCTGAGAGAAGGGAGAGAGCCTGGAGGGGTGGAGGTGGGGTGCAGGTCACGTCTTAAGTACATAGAGTCTACCCAATTTCCTCCTGCTGAGTTGCTTCCCCCAGCCCCACTCTGGATATGCCGGGAGTCGTGGGGTTCAGGCACATCTGGTTCCAACTTGTCCTGTCTGCTGATGGAGTGGAGAGTGGGAGGCCATCTGGGTGTCTACTTGCTCCTGGTGAGGACGCTCAGGTAGTCCTCTTCTGTCCCACTTTTCTCTCTGTCCTTCAGAGTCTGGTGCCTCCACCCCTAAAGATTGACATTATTGTTGGTAGATTGAATGGACATAACATTATTCTGTCTAATGAGTATACATTTTCTAAATGCTTGTTTAGCTCATTGTGGTCTAGGAACAAATGGTTTTCAGAGCCACACGGCCCACAGACAAACTCACCACCTCCCGATGTGGTCTCCACCAGGCCAGTGGCTGGCCTATAAGTGACAACATCCAGCCACAGCCTCATTAGGGCACCAGGTGGGTTTGTCAGGTCGCACACCTTGGCTGATCGGCAAATGAAGGGAAACGCCAGCACATCTCCGTCCACCATTATCGTGAGAGGGCACTTTCCAGCTCTTCTTTGGGGACACATCCCTCCGCACCCTCCCTCCCTTCCTCCTCCTCCATGCACCCCTTCCCGTTCACCCTGAAGAGACCAGCTGGGCTGGCTCCTCAGCAGACCCCTCCTCAGGAGGTCTGGTCTGGCTTCACTGAGCCCACAAAGGTGATGGGTTTGGCTGTGTGCCAGCACGCGGCCATGCCCTCCCCTGGTCTCCAGCATCATCCCACTTATAAAGAGTCATTCCTTGAAGGCAAAGATGGGGTCCCACATCACCTAGTGTCCTTCCCCGCACCAGCCAAGGTCACCCTCGAAGAGCAAGTTCTTCCCCACAGCCACCAGGAAAGATGGAAAGGAAAAGGAGAGGCTCTGCCTGAGTTCCACAGCCCAGGAGGAGGCCACCCTGTCCTTTCTCCTGGAGCAAGGGCAGCCTCCCCACCGGCCCCACCTGCAGAGCTGCCAGGTGACACCTCCCTGAGTCTAGTTTTTCCAGTAGCACCACTGGGACCAGGAAGTGATGTAAGAAGGAAGGAAGACACCTCAGGGAGGCTAGCTTCCTCTGGGTTGCCTCAGAGGGGCTGAGGTTGCTGAAACCTCCAGGCTCCATTCCAAGGGGTGAGGTCCACCCAAACATGACAATGTAAAGGGAGGTCCTCCCCTACCCTCAAGTCCCACTCTCTGGGGCCAGCCCTGCTCATGCTTTGGGGAGCACCTTTCTGAAGAGCTCCACACAGCTGTACATTGATACTGTCGAGTTTACATCATGTTGTGCAGAGAAATGAGAAGTTGAGAATTCATCCTGCCCCACTGGCTTCCTCACCTTCTCTTGCATTTTCTTCTTAATCTAGCATCCAATGCACTTTTTTTTTAATTTAAGCTTCCTTTCTTTGTGTGCTAACATTTTACATGTAGATCCTAGCACATTTCTTTAGGCAAGGAAACAGACCCTTTGTTGAGCACCTTCATCGTGGCCACTGCAGTTGCCTGGGAGGCTCCGGAAGGTTTTTTGACTCCTGAAGCCAGCTGAGGCAGCCACCTGAGCAAGGGGGTTGTTCATCCCAGGGCTCACCCTCATTCAGGGCCATGACCTTTTCTAGTAAGTGTGCACTCTCTTAGGTCCCACCCTGTGTCACCCAGACTCTCTTGGAGTTCGGTATGTGGAGATGACTTTCTTCCTCACTCTGGATGCAATTTGGGAACTACACCAAGGATTGCGGCCAGGGGCTCTTCGCTCACCTCTGATGGATCCAGTAGGTGGTCCCAGATTCTCACTCTGACCCACCCACTATGACTTCAAAGCTGCTGTGCACAGTTACCACTGCTGGGCAGACCTTCCAGAACCTTCCAGAACATCCCATGATTCAGAGGGAAGACACCCTGGATGAGGGAGTCCTCCATTTTTCCAAGCAAATGCACATGTTCTACACACAACTCCAGGTCATTCTCCAGTGGTACCTGAGCCCTCCATAGAGCCCCTGTGAGGGATCCTGGGTGGGGACTTCTGTGACTGTGACAACTGGCCTCTGGGCCACCTTTTCCAGAAAGAGCATTCCTGATTCTCCCTTGGGAAACCATCACCTCCATATTCAGGGTGGCGTCTGCCAGCCTGGCCCAGCCCGGGCTGTGGGAACACTCCCTCCCCGGGCTGACATGCTTGGTTTTGAGGATGGGCGCAACCTGCTGCGGGGCCACCACACTGCATCCACTCTGAGACGCCATGAATTCTAATCCTAAATGTACCATTGTCCTGATCACCTCCAAAATAGGAAAAAATGCTGCCAATGACAATTGTAAGAGGCCATTGACTCCCTCATAGCTGTTAGAATGCAGAAAAAATAGCATCTAAGGAACTATGAATGATTTTTAATCTGGGGCTTGGGAAAGGGGAACTATTGGGAGAAAGAAGTTCTCTTTGCAGTGAGATCCTCAGGCCATTTAACCTTGGAGACAAGAAGACAGGGATATATTTTGCAAAGGACTTGCCCGTTACTAAAGGTGACACAGGGGAAAGGAGACACTAAACATCTGGATCCAGCCATTTCTGACACTGGATTTCATGAAGCAGTTCTTCTTCTTTCTTCTTCTTCTTCTTCTTCTTCTTCTTCTTCTTCTTCTTCTTCTTCTTCTTCTTCTTCTTCTTCTTCTTCTTCTTCTTCTTTTCTTCTTCTTCTTCTTCTTCTTCTTCTTCTTCTTCCTCTTCTTCCTTCTTCTTTCTTCTTCTTCTTCTTCTTCTTCTTTTCTTCTTCTTCTTTCTTCTTTCTTCTTTCTTCTTCTTCTTCTTCTTCCTTCTTTCTTCTTCTTCTTCTTCTTCTTCTTCTTCTTCTTCTTCTTCTTCTTCTTTTCTTCTTTTCTTCTTCTTCTTCTTCTTCTTCTTCTTCTTCTTCTTCTTCTTCTTCTTCTTCCTTCTTCTTTCTTCTTCTTCTTCTTCTTCCTTCTTCTTTTCTTCTTCTTCTTCTTCTTTCTTTTCTTCTTCTTCCTCTTCTTCTTTCTTCTTCTTCTTCTTCTTTCTTCTTTCTTCTTCTTTTCTTCTTCTTCTTTCTTCTTCTTTCTTCTTCTTCTTCCTCTTCCTCTTCTTCTTTCTTCTTCTTCTTCTTTTCTTTTCTCCTTCTTCTTCTTCTTATATTATTATTATTATTATTAGTCTGCAGGGCCTAAAGCAGTGACTAGCACCATTCCTGGAACAGACTGGCCACCTGGTGCCTCCTTACTCTGCAGTAAACATTGGTGCCGCTGCCCTCCTGAACATCAAAGTCCGTGGACAGGTGCAGAGAAGGCCAGAGCCCAGGCACCTGAGAACAGGGCCCCGTTGCCTCGTGCAGTGGAGTTCTGAACTCCTGACCTCATGCAACAATTAGTTATAAAAGAAGGGAGAAGCAGGGATTGGGAGAAGAAGAAAGGGAAGAAAGAAGGACAAAATGAGGGAGGGAGGAAAATTTGTTCAGGGTTGATAGCCTAAGACGTCAACCTGGCATCCAAAATGTCAGCTTTGGGGCAGGGATTCTGTCCTCCAAATGTCACTTTGTGCCAGTGCCTGCCCCTCCCTCTGCAGTGCCAGTAGGAGGCCTTCACACACCACACCCACTCTTTTGAAATGAACAGACCAGCTAACCTTGGCACTGTGGATGATCCTGGTAAACAAAGTCCCCTGAGTACTGGGGTCAGTCAGGTTCAAGGGCCTGGGAGAAGATGGCAACTCCTGGTTCAATAGCCTGGGAGTGGAGCACTCTGGGTAAACCAGTTGTTTGCCAAGGAAGCCCTCAGGTACACAGGTCCCTCTGCTGTCAGCCGTCCTGGTGAAGCACCAAGAGGTTGACTGGCCACTGCCCTCCACTCAAGAGGGACTTCAGAAGAACCCTGAAGTGAGGCCCAAAATGTCCTAAGATTTGTAGGACAGTGTACTGAAACCACGGATCCAGAAGACATGCCAATCATGGGTCAGGTGTTCCCCATCTGCTCTCTGAGAGTGTGGCTTCAGGTGTGGGTCTAGGTTGAGTGCTGACAATGAAATCTTGGTGCATCTGAGCCCAGCAGGCTGTTTCTGACTTGGCTGGAGCTGAGGATGGAGGAGCACAGGAAGAAAGTATCCCAAGGACAGGAGTTTTCGGAGCCAGTGTCATGGAGGTGTGAATGAAGCGGAGCAGAGCGGAAAACCTGGGGGGAGTGCTCCACTACTACTCTTTGGCTGGTGTCTGAACTGGATATCCTGGTCAGTAATGAGGGGATGTTTGGCACCACACCCCCCTGGTCCTGACCTCATCCCCCGGCCACTGGGAGGGCTGCAGTGAGCTAGATGGTCTGGGGGCCTGGATGTCAGGGCATGCGGACCTGTCTTGCACCTTGGTTTGCTCCAGCCAGGGAGAACCACTTTTCTTCTAGAACCTACCATCTCTACATCTCACAGCTGATGAAGGCAGGCTGGAATCATCTGACATTGCTCAGGGCTGGGGTCCTGGAGGGGATAGCCAGGGGTGTACTAAAAGACCCTTGGCCCCAGAACAACTGCAGAGCATGTGAAGCCTAAGACCCACTTTTGTTTCCTCCCAGGAACAAAGGGGCGGACTGTTCCTAAAGTGGAGGATATAAAAATGCATTCAGTCCTCAAACCAGAAGATGCTCCTGAACGAGAAAACACAGAATAGAGATCAGAGGGGAAGGAAAATGCCTGAATTTTCTGAGAAATTAAGAAGAAAAATGGGAGGCTTGTTAAATTATCACTATTTCAAGACAGGCAAGGAAATAATGTAGGTTCCTAAATGAAAAAAAAAAAAAAAAGAAGTTAAGCTAAATGACAGTCTTAGTAAGAAACAGTTCCTAGGCATTGCTACCTAGCATAAAAATCTTTAAGGGTGAGTCACCATTCTGCAGGGCCAGGGAGACCCACTGACAGGGTCACTAGGCACGGCGCAGCCAGGAAGGCCACCAGTGTGTCAGGGAGATCATCACACACCAAGATTGACCTCGTGCGTGTGTGTTGAGGATGATGGGAATGGCTCCCACAGCCAGAGAAAGGAGATACAAATACAGACCAGCAAGAGTGACCCCTGGGATGCTGGGCTGTAACCGAAGGCATGGATGTGAAATCATAGTTTCTAGTAAGACACAGAAATGTGTGTGATATTCACATAGGTTGCATGCAGCTTCCTATGTCTGTCTGCTGAGGGCTTAGAAGCAATGACAGCCCAGTAACAACGAGCACCTCCAGCACCCACATCTTGGCATCTAAGAACCATTCTCCACTCAGAGAAACCGTTTCCTTGGAGAAATGGCTTCTTCCAAGGCTGGGGAAATAAGTACAAGGTGGGCCTGGAACTCTGTCAGAAAGCAAGGAAGCACTCAGAGAAAGATGGGAGGGGGCACAGGAGCCTGCATAGAGGTGCCCAAACCGGCCAAATTAGGGCTAACCTGACCATCAAAATAATCAGAATATCCCATCAATTAAACAGGGATCCAAGACTGCATATTGATGTAAATAAACAAAAGTGGGAGAGGAAAAAGCCCTCCTTGGTACACAGTATCATGTCTGTGGTATTTCTGCCAAAAATGCATAACCTAAATCATATCTTGAGGAAAATTAGATAAAGCTAAACTGAGGACATTCCACCAAATAACTGGCCATACTTCCCAAAAGGTCTGAATGAACCCATGAAGGAGCCCCATGTCATAAGTTAATTCAAAGTCAGAAAAGAGAAGACTGAGGAACTGAGGATTGATAAAAATGGAAGCCACATGGCTACTGAACACCATGGGGTCCCAGGCCAGAGAGTGAAAAAAAAAAGAGGTGCTGCTTGCGTGTTTTTCAACTTTCTTCTTCTATAAAGTACAGTTTTGAGACAATCAGCAAAATTTGAAGAGAATTTGCGGATTTGATGGTAATATCCTACCAATGTTAATTTCCTGAATGTGATGGGTAAATTGTGGGTGATGCAAGAGAAACTCTCGTTTTTAGGAAATGTACAGGTAAGTATTTAGGAGTAACAGGGCACACTGTCTGCAACCTACTCTCGAACAGGTAGGTAGGTGGATGAGAAAGGCAAATGCAATCAGATATAAGCAAACAGGGAATCTGGCTGAAGGGTTACCAGAGTTCTATGTACTATTCCTGTCACTTTTCTGTAATCTGAAATTATTTCAAAATACAGAACCTAAGAACTATAACATTTCAATAAAAACTTCAGTGTTGGGAGCTTCCATCAAGACACACTTCTCTCCCCCACCTGATCACCCGTGTGTGGAGGGACCCAGGCAGAGGACGACGCCCGGCTCCACCCTCTGCTTTCTCGGGGTCCCACGGCCTGGGTTAATTCAGGACACAGGGGCCCTTCCAGAAGGCCATCTGCAAGCTTCCATCACTGCCTCAAGCCTTTGGTTTTCAGAAACCAGATTACTCGAACTCGTTGATAAGAAAAAGCAGTCTCAACCAGCTTCAAAAAAGTAGGCAAGTACTTTGCTTTATTGACATCGAATGGAACTTCTTGTCCCTCACGCAGTCCACACAACAGTAAAGGCACAATGAGGCATATTAAAACATAGCCAGTTTCAACAGCTTGGATATTTCCTGCCATGGAAAAGTATCCTGCCCACAGATTCACATTAACATACATGGTACATTAATATCAATCTCTATCATATACCAGGCCACGGTACATGTTTGCACACAGGGTCACGTTCTGCAACAAACTTATTCTAGTAACAGTATTCAGAAGGCACCCTATGGGACACAGGTGACAGTGAAGTTACGAGGCTAGATGGCCACATCTTTTACATCCAAGAACCGCCCTGGGGCCACACCCCAAACTGCTGAGGTGTGGAGGCACGTCTGCAAAGCAGGTCAGAAACACTCCCCCCACACCCCAAAACACTATCCCTATCCCAAATCACCTAACAAAAATGAGAGCTGGAAAGGGCGCAGATGAGCAGTGCATCTACCTAGGTAATACTGTCTATGTCTAGGTAATACTATGTAATTTTATCTTCATACTGCGTGTGGAGATAAAAAACACAGTTTCTCCTGCACCTCTTCCCCAAGACTGGTGCACTCCAGCGACCTGAGGGGGCTCACCTCAGTCCCCAGGACTGAGGTTACAAAGGGAGAATTTTTTAATGACTCTTAGGCCTGTGGCTGTAGAGTTGCCACAACATCTTAGGCAACGAGAAACGAACGGCAGCTAGTACCATGTGGGCATGTGTGTGTGGTTGTCCACAAGGACTCACCAAAGTAACAGACTGGAATGGTTAAGAGCTGGCCACACATACGCCCCGCAAAGCTGGCTGCTACCATTCGTTCCTTGTTGCATAAAACATTGTTTTCAAAGCCAACCCCACTACTTAGTCATCATTTACAGACTAGACTATCCAATGTTATGAACATTTTTAACAGGTTTCAAGCAACAGCTGATAAGGTATTCATCTCTTAAGATATTTTATAAAACAATTCCATGGAAACTTTAAGACAGGCCTCTCTGCCCACCGTCATGTATGAAGATAAAAAACACAGTTTCCCCTGCACCTCTTCCCTGAAGACTGGTGAGCTCCAGCGACCCAAGGTGGCTCGCCTCAGGAGAGAGTGGATGCTTCCACGCCTGGGGCTTCATCACTGAGAGACCAGCCTCAGCGACCCATTAGGAGCACAACGAAATGATTCTGACCCACAGTCCCTTCAGACAGCAGGTGCCTAGATCGATGATGGAGCGGGCATGTGCACCTGAGCCAGCTTCACCTGGAGGGGACACTCCGGTCAGCGCAGCCGCCTCCTGATGGCACCATGTCACCTCTGCTTGGTTAACGTTTAGGTAAGCCACAACGGGGCCCCACGCAGGATCGTTCCATCCCCACGAGGAACACAGGACAGGACAAGAGCCCCACGTGGACCCCCGGTCTCCGCAGGCAGCCAGCTAGGTCTTGCTTCGCCGCAGGAGCGTGGCGGCGGGGCCATGGCCACCCTGGAACTTGAGGCTCTGCAGGTTGATGTGGGCCCCATGCCTGAGCAGAGTCTCCACCGTCTGTGCATGCCGGCCCTGGGCGGCCAGGTGCAGCGCGCTGAGCCCCTGCTCGTCGAACAGGTCAATGACATCGGCGCTGACCAACTCCTCCACCACCTCCGAGTGCCCGTGGGCGGCAGCCAGGTGCAGCGCCGTCTGGTTCAGGGGTCCCCGGGCCAGCACGTCGGCCTTCTCCTCGACAAGCAGCTTGACAGTGGCCAGGTGTCCGTGACGGGCAGCCAGGTGCAGAGCGGTGTAGCCGTCTGAGGTCACGGCCTCCTTGCCAGCGCCCCGATGCACGAGCAGCCTGGCAGTGCTCGTGTGCCCCGTCTCCGCGGCCACGTGCAGGGGTGTCTGTGCCAGCAGGCTGCAGACGTTGACGTCAGAGCACAGGTCGATGAGGATGCGGGCCACGCGGTAGTGCCCGCGCTGCGCGGCCAGGTGCAATGGCGTCCTCCCATCCAGCGTCTGGGCGTTCACACTCACCCCCGGCTGCTTGGCCAGCAGCTTGACGATGGGCAGGTGGCCCTGCCAGGCAGCGTAGTGCAGTGGCAGCCAGGCATCCTTGCCCTGCAGGCTCACATCCACGCCTCGGCGCAGCAGGATGCGCACGATATTCTCCTGCCCGTGCTGGCAGGCCACGTGCATGGGCGTCCGGCCCTCAAAGTCCACCTCGTTGACCGAGGCATTCTTCTCCAACAGCAGCCGTGTGCTAGACTCGTCCCCGTTCTGGGCTGCAAAGTGGAGGGCCGTCCACTGGTCCTCATCCTTGGCGTTGACACTGATCTTCCGCGCCAGCAGGAGCTCCACGACACCCCGCACCCTCCTCTCCACGGCCATGTGCAACGGGGTGGAGCCCCTACGGTTGGTCAGGTTGGGGTTGGCATTGTTGAGCAGCAGCCACTTGACGCACTCCTCTTGCCCGGCCTCCACCGCCAGGTGCAGCAGGCTGGCACCGCTGTCCAGCGCCAGGTCCACGTCCTGCGGCTGCAGGATCTTCATCAGTTTGCTGGTGTCCCCGGACACGATGGCATCCACAAGCTTCTTCTTCTGGACGTCTGTGGTGCCCAGATCTGCAGGGAGAGGAGAGGCAAAGGTCAGAGCGTGGCTGCACATCCAGGGACATGGCGTCTCTGGGAGCCTGGCTGTGGCGCTCAGGTGGAGGAGGGCCATGGCCTCCAGGCTGCTCGCTGGTCACCCGACTGTGTTTGAGCGTTGTCTGTGCCTCGTGATTAAGGTCAGTCCTAGCGGGAGCCCCGGGGCAGGCTGGCGAATGTCTCCCAGGTGCTCGTTAGTCGGTTTGCAAAATAAAACCCGCTCTCCCTGTCCTGCGGGGTGGTGAGCCCCTTGGTGCTTAGAGATGGCAGTGACTGCAAACAACCCTTCATTAAAGAAAGAAGGAAAAAGGGCACAGACTAAAAAGACCAGGCCAGAGCCCCCATTCGCCTGGAAGCCTTGGCACCTGCCACCCACAGACGCCCCAGGCCTAGCAGCCTGCAGAGATGGTGACTAGAGCTGGAAGGGGCTGCTCCAGCTCTTGCCCCACCTCGAAGTGGCACCTCCTGACCTGGGGAGGTTGAGTCGGAAGTTTTCTATGATAATCCTGAAGGGACCGAGCCTCTCGTTTCAGGAGGACGTTAGTCCAGCACTCAGGATGAAAAGTTGTATTTACCACAAAAATCCTACTGTAGTGCCTGGAATTCTGAAACCCTGCAACGAGACTTTCCTCCGCCCTCATGTGAAACGCACGGGGACTTGGAAGTCGGCGGTGGTAAGGTGTTAAGAAAACGGAACCCTCCCAGTCAGGCTTGGTGTTTGAACACTGGCACTCCAAGTGGAGCCAGTGAAGTAATTCTCTCTCGAGCATGAAGACAAGATGTCATTTCAGAGTATTAGACCCAAAGAGAATGTTCTAGAACGTACTTATCCATGGGAGATGGTGGTATTTCTTTCTGCTCAGTCTTAGACTTTGCCCTGACTCTCCTCCTCAACCCCATCACCCACTGCTTATCTGCCGTCGAACCAAGTCTTCCCCACTGTGTCCATGTAGCATTTCCTTAAAACAAGACACCCTCCTTTGCCCCCAGTATTCTAATCTAAAAATCCCGGGAAGTCTGTAAGATCCAGGAAAAGTCTTTGCCTCCAAGAGGATGTTCCCAGTCCACCAGGAAAAGCCAACTTCCCCTTCCCCCGAGATTGCAGCCTTGGCCCTCAGCCCCCGTGGCTGTAGCCCTGAGTGTAAATCCCTGTATCTTCCATCAGAGCTGCAGCCCCTTCAGGAACAGGGCAGGACCACATCTTACCCCTGCAGCTGGCAGAAAGGAGGCCAGAACAAGCACCAGGTCCAGCACCCTGGGGCAGGGATAGGAAAAAAAGCACCTTCCAAAAACAAAAGCCATCAAAATTAACATAAAAAGATAAGATTAGCTAAATGAGAAGTGCTCCTCCCTAACAGGTGGTTTGCAAAGGTGGCCTGGTGTTAAAACCTCCAAGGATAACCAACACATTACTAGGCCTGGACTACTGTGAACGGGGAGCCCACATATGCGAAGGCGTGGGTGTGTACCCAGCAGCGTCTGAGCAGAGGGTGTGGGACTGCCATGCCCGAGACAGGAGGCCCGCCAGGGAGTGGGGCTCGGCTCCTCGCCAGGCTCACTGCACTGGAGGGGGTTTCCAATCTGTAGACCTGAGGTCAGCCTCTACCCATAGCACTGGCACAGGCAAGACTGTTGCACAGACTGGTGATGTGGCCTGTTCCCCACACATGCTAAGTGACATAAGACGGAGCCAAATGCCCAACACACAAAATTAATTACTTCAGACAGAGAGAACACAAAGAAGAATTCTTGCTGGGTCAAGAAACTGTCCCCTTGATTCCGTTTAGCTTCTCACTGAGTCCAGTCAACTGTCCCGCCAAGCCCAGCATCTCTCGGGACACAGAGGCGTCCCCACTCACCGCTGGTTGAAGGTTCCCGCTCAAAGGACAGCGACAGCGATCCTCTGGAAGAGAAGGCGGAGTCCACCGAGGACACCCCCGAGAGCCTCTTCCCACTGCCGGACGATGGCAGCTTGGACTCAGAGGAGCTGCGGCTGAGCTCCTCGGGGCCCTCGACAGCCTGGGAAACTCCAGAGTCCAGCTGCGAGAGCAGCTCGGAGAGGCTGTAGTCGTTATCGAAGGTGGGGGCAGAGGCTCGCTTGAGCCTCGCAGACACGGGCACCACCTGCGAAGATGCAGAAGAGGGGGTGGGTGAAGACCCTGCCATACCCCGCATGGCCCGCCCATGACACAAACACAGAAGAGCAAGGTGGGCCACGGGAGGGAGGTGGGGGAGGAAAGGACGGACCCTGGAAGCAATGCAGATAACCTATTGGTCACCGAGCTCAGACCCCACATCGGCACAGCACTAGGGAGCTCAGACGCCATGTCCGCACAGCGCCGGGGAGCTCAGACCCCGCGCCCGCACAGCGCCGGGGAGCTCAGACTCTGCACCCGCACAGCTCTTGGGATGCTCAGACTCCGCATCCGCACAGAGCCAGGGAGCTCAAAGACTTGGAGCTACAAAGACTTGCGCCGGCCCCACCCAGCACAGAAACATCTTAAGGAAAGACAGACTTCATAAAAGTGCAAAATCCAGCCTCATGCAGCTCTGGATACCATCTGCTCAGTAACACTGCACAGAGCGTCACCCAGACAAAAGGCAGGCGGTGTCAAGCTGCAGAATGTGAAGCACGTATGGCGGGACACAGCTGCCCAGCACAGGCCAGCGCTCGCAGGAAACGAGAGGACAGACAGGAACTGGGCAGGACCCCCACACGTGGCCACAACTGCGACCTCCCCGTGGAGCCACGTGGGGCTGGCCTGGGGGCTGTGTGGGGACAAGGGAAAGGGGAAGGGCCCGGCTACAGGGATGAGGGGTGATCCAATCCGACATACACCGATGGGGCCTTTTAAAGAGTCTCGCTTCATGGACTGCAGGGGCAGCAGGTTTCTGGTGGGTAAGTGGAATCTGACAGGATTTCATGCTTCTTCCCTTCGGCACACCTATTTGCCCCAACTCCCCACCCTTTGTGGGACGGCTCGAGGTCCCGCACTGTTGCTGGGTGTACCGAGCCACCCCTACATGTTGGTTGACTTCTTTCCCTTATCAAGGCCCAGGTCTGCCTCTTTACCAGCAACTCCCGGGCACCTTTGCTCCCGGACTCACTGGCACACATGCACTTTATGTTGAGACAGTGGGCGCATATTCCTGATATACATGTTTCCTGATACCCTGAGCTCACACCAACAGCCTGGGATTAATTCCCCAACACCAGATAACACGTTATAAAGCTCACTTATCAGCTCTGCCTCACAGGTCTGCTCCAGTCTCATTACCTGAAAAGGTATTTAGCCAGCCCTGGCACTTGGAACTTCTTATCACATCTGAAATCACCTAGGTGGCACTCATCAGAGTACAGACCATTTATGGGCAGCTATAAAGGGACTGGATCCCCGAGACAGGGGTGCAAAGACACTCAGACACCAGCTCTCCCTCCCCGGCTGGGGCTGGGCCTTCTGATCCCCGTGGTCCACACACATCCAATGAGTGGCTATTTAGTGTCAGGGAAGCCCTTCCGCCACTCACACAGAATCAGACAGGAGGTGGGGCGGGGATGCAGTCGGGCAGGTGGACCTGAGCCCCCATGGGACCTACACTTCTAATGGAGCTGGGTGCGGGATGGGCTCAGAAGAGAGGGAGAGTGGTCCGGGCGGTGGGGGACTCTGCAAAGAGGAGTGGTTTGGAAACTCCTGCCTGGAAGCCAAGGAGACAAAAGACCCCTGTGGGAAGGACTCGTTACCTCGCTCCTGGGCTCCGGGGGGCTTTTCACATCCAGATCATGAGCAGTTTCTTTCACTTCATCATCAGGCTTTTCACACAGGTCCTCGGTTTCAGAAGTAATTTCTTGTGGGGAAGAAAGGGGACATGTCACTCGGATGATGACTTCTGCGTACACACGCGTTCCATATAAACGCGGGGCCCCCACGAGCTGGGGGATTTCTCACACGCCTCGGCCCAGCCTGAGCTCACCAGGCAAGCCCAGCGGCCCTACATGGACGATTTGCTGGCCAAACCCAGGCCCCCCATCGGTAATCATTTGAAGGCCTCACCAGACTCAAGGCAGAAGCCTTCCCCGGGGGAGCGCCACCTGCCAGTCACAGGGAGCAGAGCTGCCAGCACCTGGTGGATGAGCTCCCCATTCATCCCATTTCCTGCCGTAAGCTTTAAATGCAGCAGTTTCCATCTCATCAGGGTGACTTTCCTATGCCAGAGACACATCTGTCCCAGGAAGTCAACTCCTCAAGAGAAGGGCAACGCCGCCGGCCACCGGCAAGTCCCCGGGAAGAGCATGGCTGCACCTGAACTTCAGGCTCCCATACAGACTCCTCTGGGCAGCAAGCCCAGCCCTGGTGGGGAGCACGGGGCAGATGGTTGGAGGCGACTCAGTTCTAGCTGCCGTGGCCGAGCCGTGAGTACCAGAGGCCGCAGGCAGGTGCTGGGGCCAACCTATCTGTGCAGGGCTCATTTCGGCCCACCTGTTACACGCCTTGTTTCTCACCCAGGCCTGGTCCCTCACCCTGTCCTGTCTGTCACCTCTGTCTCCTGTGACACCCACAGAATGTGGCGGGGAGACCCCGGGGTGCTCACCTTGGAAGGTGGGCCTAACTCGCGGATCCCCCTGCCAGCACCGCTGCATGAGGCGTATCAGGTGGCTGCAGGCGCGCGGCCGGGCTCTGCACACGGGTGGCAGCTCGGGGCGGTGGCCCTTCACCACCTTCACCATGATGTGCAGGATGTTCTTCTCATCTGCCAAGGGAAGGATGCGAGTCAGGGGCTCTGCAGGGCTGGGTGGCAGCATCTCACCCTTGGGAGGAAATGACACACTCGCTGGGGGCCACAATGGGGCCATCCCCACACCACCCCAGAGAGACGGCTTCCCCCCCCCCGTTTCAAAGGCAGAGCTTCCTGTAACCCTCACCCTCATGGTGCGCCATGCTCTCTAGTTTCCTGGTTTTGAAATCGACCTCTTTCCCTGGGTTCTGATCTACCAGATGGAGTCAGTGTGTTTGGTCACAGAGCAGATCTTTCTAGGCATCCCATCCAAAGGAAGATGAGGTTCAAAGAAGAACAATATCTTATGAAGCTCATTCCATCAACAGCCCAAGCCAGCAAAGGGAATGAGGCTCACGCACCATGGAGGAGCCACAGCGTCCTACATCCACAGAGACCCAACTCTCTCTACAATGGCGAAGAAGTCTTCCTCAGTTCCAACTCCAATCCCAAGCTCAGGTCCCCAGCTGGCCTCCCCTGCAGGTGCACCAGGGCTGGGGTGTGTGGGAGGGCTCTTTCCCCTCAATTCACCATGTGGGGCCACACCTGTCCTTTCCAACTGCCTTCACTAGCATGCATGGGCTCTAGCTTATTATTATTATTATTATTGCCACAACTTCTACCCTGACTGGGAAGGGCCCAGGGTGACATCCAGTGGGCCAAGTTCTTTTTTCTGCTTAGCCTGGAACCCTCAAGGCGGACCCCAAGCTTCTTGTTCCCAACAGCCCTCTCTGCCCTCCAGATCCAAACACACCCACGCATGGAATGGCAGCTCTTTGGAGAGGCCATGTGCCTCAGCAGGTGTGGAAAATCAGCCGAGAATCACCCACGGCTGCCAGGATTCCATACAATGTTTTGCTCCACTTTCCCATTAAATCTTGTGCAATAAATATCGTAAGCGTTTAACAGGCTATTTCCATGATTATTCAGACTTCAAAACCAACAGCTCCTCTAAATAAAATGGAAGCGAACTGAAGTAAACACCCGGAATGTTTCCTGCTGCCAAGCACAGACTGGAAAAGCTGGGGAGAGGCCTTGTTCTCCTGCACCTTGAACCCCCTCCTACCCATTTTTGCCTGAGGTTGCCATTTTTTGAATTTGAAAAATCAGACCTTGGCGATGACCTTGAACAGTAGGATACGAATTATTCCCACATGATTAGCGTTCCAATAAGGGAACACTAGGCATATTCAGCAATAAAGCACAAGGGCTTGAGCCTTGACCTGTCCCCTGTGCCTAGCTTCGGGTATCACATCTATCAGACACTGCCTTATTTCACAAGCCTTCGGGCTGTAGGCCACTGTGCGGGAGAACGTACAGAAGGCAAGAAAGGCAACGGGCGGTCAGACAACACAGATGGCCACCGTCCAGCAGAGGCCTGGCAGGACGCGTTCCGTGCTTTCTACTGGCATTCTTTTAAAGCTGCCAAGATACTTGATCTTGCGATGCTGGAAGATCTCTTCTCACCAGCACTTTCCCATACATTGGCTCCTAGTCTGAGCCCCGACTAACAAGGGGCTAGGCCTTGACTCTCATCTTCATTTTTAGATATTTTCGGTCACACCACAAAATATCATGAGTAGCCCAGAAATGTCTTTAGAGGAAAAGGGAATCTGTCCAACAAAGCTAAAAAGTCCTGGATTTTTATGATAAGTAAGTCAAGGTGTGACAGCTTTGAGGATGGTGTTCGGAATGGTGGCTGCCTGGCTGGGGAAGCAAACACCACAGCTCTCAAGCTGGGCAGGGGTGCCGCTCCTGCAAGCAACTCCATGGCACTGAGCGGCTCTGGAGGTTGGCTGCGCAAGCACGTGGGTAACATGTAATGCTCCTGAACTGTATGCTTCACACGGCTGACATGCTAAGTTTTGTTATGTGTATTTTATTACTATTTTTTAAAAAAGTAAACAAAAAAGAATTAGCTGGAAATACCAGCACAGGCAAACCCCTGGAGACAGAAAGCACGTGAGTGGTTGCTGGGGCTTGAGCAGGAGGAAGGGAGAGGGACTGCAGAATGGCCATGGGCTTTGCCTTCTGGCATGATGAGAATGTTCTGGAATTAGACAGTGGTAACGCTTGTTCAACACTGCCAGTGTAGTTAATGTTACTGAATTATACACTTTAAATGGTTAACATGACCAATTTTATGTTATATATATTTTACTACCAAAAAAAACTAGCTGGCACCTAAAAACATTCCATTGAACAGGCCCCTTCAGATCTGTGTCTTTTCCTGCATGCAAATTACACCACAGAGCAGCACCTATGGGAGCATGGATCACAGGCTCTGTTTTAGGATAGAGAAAGGACAACAAGGTGTCCCCCCATTATTCCAGGAAAGACAAGCACATTACACCTCAAAGACAGGTCCACTCACCTGCAAACGGCTTCTTCTGTGTGAGCACGCCCCAGATGACGATGGCAAAGCTGGAAGAGAAACCAGGCACGTTAGCATCTGACAGCCAGAGACTCAAAGCCGAATGCACTCATGCACAGCAACAGGCGTGAAGAAACCTGTTCTGAAGCCTTCCAAAGACAGAGCCATGACACCGAGATATTTCTCCTGTTTTTAAAGAGAGAAAATTCTCTATAGTGAAGCCCAGCATGTTGATAGCTCAGATGTCAGACAGACTCAAGTAACTTCGCCAACTGGGCTACAATCTTCAGGCAGCTTGAGGGACTTCCAAAGAGGGTGCCACCCTATGCGGGGCGTGAGCTCCTGGGGAACAGCGCCTGTGTGCCTCACTGATATCTTCTCGCAAGCACCAGGCACAGAGCACCTGCGCAGGCATTTACTGAAGAAATGGATGAATGAATGATGGGCAACTCCCATGCCCTCCCCCAACAATGATTTCATTCTCTGAAAACACGCATTCTGGTTCTGATCAGCGTTCCTAACGTAGGCTTGCTGAGATTTCAGCGTTCCTAACAGAGGCTCACTGAGACTTCATCATTAGAGGGTTGTTAAAGAAAGTGTGCAGAAAACGTAGGAGACAACACAGCTGAACGCCCCAAAGCCTTTTTCGGGGGCTGCTTAGAAATATATAGATAATATGAGGGATACGTTCATGTACATTACTCTGGATACACCAAAAAAAGTGCCCAAACTGATTAAAAAAAAAAAAGAAAAGAAAAGAAAAACAGAAGTCCGAAAACTGAGCCTCCAAGGAGCACTGAGTTGGTGAGGGCTGTTTATAGACACCGAATTCACCATCGAAAATTAGTTCAAACGGCAGGTTCAAAAGCTGGAACTCCAAACTCTAAAATAAATGGAGAGGATCTCAATCTCCCCAAACTCTACAAGCTGTGACTAGTCTCCAAAGTGACACTTCCAGGCAACTCTCAGCTTAAAGCCCCAGCTAAGCACATGCACAATGGCCACTGTCAAACCAGTCAGCCTGGGCTGCTGGCGGTGGCAATGACCAAAAGGCAGGGCTCACATGCGGGGCCAGAGTCACAGTGCTGCTGGATAACAGCCACAATGGGAGGCTTAGTGCCTGCTCACACGCTCCCACCCACTTTTCTTCTCCAAGAAGTCTGTGTGATTAAGACCTTTACAATTTGAAAAAGGAAGGGACTAGGTGACTTGGGGATTGATCTCTGACCAACAAAGGTTAAGTGCCATGAAGAAGATGAGCTGCTCACCTCACAAAATCAGAGTGAATTTCGGAAAGCACAAACACACATGCGTACAGACCACTGAAAGCAGCAGGTTCTTCCAACAGACAAGCCATAAAGCCCACGGGTCATGAAATCACCAAGGCTCTGACAGGGCAGGGCTGTCAGCCTGGCCCAAATGTGGACCTGGGAACACCCTTCCTCCTTGGCCAGCAACACTCACAGCAAAGAAATCCCTGAACTCTACAAGCACCCACCCCTTCTATGTGGACTTAGCCCCCTTTCTGTTTGTTTGTTTTTTAGACAGGGTCGCGCTCTGTTGCCCAGGCTGGAATGCAGTGGTGCAATCATGACTTACTGCAATCTCCACCTCCCGGGCTCAAGCAATCCCCCCACCTCAGTCCTGAGTAGCGGGGACTACAGGTGCACGCCACCAAGCTGGGCTAATTTTTGTATTTTTTGTAGAGATGAGGTTTCACCATGTTGCCCAGGCTGGTCTCAAACTCCTGGGCTCAAGTAATCCTCCTGCCTCGGCCTCCCGCAGTGCTGGGATTACAGGCGTGAGTCACCGCGCCTGGCCTGAGCCCCATTTCTGACTGGCAGCAAGAGGCCTTTCTGAAAGCTGCAGCTCAGGGCATGAAGCATTGAGGTTGAGAGCCCCTGGCACCCACAGGGGATGGGGGGCGGCATGTCACACACCTGTATACATCGTGCTTGGTGTCGAAGAGCCGGCTCTTCTCCCTGATGCGCTCTGGAGGGAGGTAGGCGATTGTGCCAAACAGGCCATCCATGCTGAGGTCATGCGAGTGGGACAGCCCGTTGCACTTGGCCAGACCAAAATCAGAAATCTGCAACACAGCCATCAGAGTGGGGCTCATTAGCCTGCAACAGTGATATTTTATGATGCTTTATCAAAAGCTCCCTTCTGCAATCTCAGAGGGTGGGTGAGAGCTTTCCAGGAGCCCTAAGAGCCGTGTCTGTGCCTCTCCAGGTAGCCCTGCCCCAGGCAGGGAGGGAGACAGATTCTGGGGCAGAAGCAAGCCTGGAGGCATTAGCAGCAGCACATTTGACGGGCAGGTGAAAGAATCGTACTGTAAAGAAGGAGTTCTCTGGGACAGAACTCCAGAAGAATTAGAATCCACCTTCTGTAACGCATCATGTTTGCCATGGTGGTTGAGAGCCGGCTGAGCCGGCATAAAGGGAAAAAAACAAGCCTTCGAGGGTTCAGGTAAAGAGAGACACATGTGAAGACCAGGTCTGCTCCTAGGGAAGTCGGGGAGCCGGTTACGCAACCTGCCAGCTGGGGAGGCTGGCGGGCAAGTGGCTGCAAGTCCTTTAAAGGGAAACACAGAAACACACCTTCAGAAGCCCTTTAAACTTTAAAGCAAACAAAACACACGCCTCAGAGCCCCGTCCATCTGGAGTGTTTTGTGATCAGCAGACACTGGCTGGCTGCTTCAAACACATGTGTTCGAGTGAAGGTCTGATAAACACCTCTGCTGGCAGCGCCCGGGCCCCAAGGAGCACCGGCCACTCAGCTCCTCCAGGAATGCCCTCAACGTCCGCATTCAGGGGAGGCAGGTCTCAGGTCTCCTTCGGGCAAAGGTGACCTTGGAGCTCACTGGGGAGACTTCACAGACCCCCGGGTCTGACCTCTCTCGGGGGCATCCCCTTTCCTGCCAGTGTCCTACCCTCTCCAGTGTAACTCAGTCCCCTTTGAAGCTGCTGAAAACCGTATGTGGGATGAAGCCACAAGTCATCAGCATTAATGGGACTCTTGATCCAGGGGGAGTGCTGCTGTCAACTTTCCTTCAAGGCATATGGATTTTTTTAAAAACCCTTTTCATTAACTCTTGAGCTCCTCTCAAACACACCCATGGAGTGACAGAAAATGAGGCTGAGTCAGGCCTTAATTCTGGGCTGGCCATGCCCATGTGGTGAGCCAATAGGGCTGCTGTCATCAGCACCAAACAGCAGGGAGAATTTATGACCTGTGACTCGGGCTTCCAGGGATCCTGAGCACATCTGCAGGGAGGTGGGGGGAAGGCCTGCGAGCAGGGACCGGCCCTCCTTCTCTGCAGCCAGGAGCACCAGGACAAGGCCTCGACTCCAGCGGCTCTCACGTCCTCCCACTTCCATTTCTCCCAGGGCCTTCAGGCCTGCAACGCCCTTGAGAGCCACACTCTGCACTCCAGGGAAAGTGCCAGCTCCCCAGAGGAACGCCATCACCCGACCCTGCAAACCCCGGCGGCTGCTGGACGCTGGGACACAACAACGTGTCCTAACTCTCCAAATAGCTCCAGAGCACAGGAAGTTTCAGTTCAACAGTCATCAGTGGCTTGAAAGCCTTCAAATTCAGAAATGGGCTGAACAATGAGGACACATGGACAGAGGGAGGCGAACATCACACGCCGGGCCCTGTCGGTGCGTAGGGGAAGAGGGAAGGGAGAGCATTAGGACAAACACCTAATGCATGCGGGGCTTAAAACCTAGGTGATAACCTAGATGGTTGATGGGTGCAGCAAACCACCATGGCACATATATGCCTATGTAACAAACTGGCACATTCTGCACATGTATCCCGGAACTAAAAGTAAAATAAAAAATCATAATAAAAATAAAGAAAGCATCACACACTTTCTAGGCAATTCCTCCTCCCCCTGTATGGTTGAATGTAGGAAAAAAATATCTCCCTCCCACGGTTAGTTAAGGATCAGACTCACTGTTCTAATCTTGCCTGTACAAGTTAGCAGCTCCGTGGCCCTGGACTATTAGCCTCTCTGTGCCTGTTTCCTTTTTTCATAAAAGGAGGCAATAACAGTACCCATCCTGTAGCTTTGTTGTGAAAATTAAATGACATCTGAGATCATTAAGAAAGAAAAGAAAAGAAAAGAAAAAGGACGGGGGTGCAGAGATCTCAGCCCGGTGCTTCCCCAGGCCTGCAGCCTTTTCTCCTCCTGTCTTTGTCAGATAGAGCCAGCCACTCCAGACTATACTTGGTGAAAAGAAAACGAGCAGAAATTCTCTGTAAAACCTCTGGCAACAAAATGCAAGCTCGGAATTGAGAATTCTAGGAGGGTCACTGACCCTCTATGTTCTCCTCCCTCCATGTCTCGGACCCCGGGCCGGCTGCATTTCCCCTTCGCCCTTCCTCATCTTCCCACCCAAGCTGCCCCTCGCCCCGTGTCCTCAACAGCGAGCTACTGTGGCATCCACTCTGACCAGCAAATGCTTCAAGAGTTACAAACACTCTCATCAGCACCCGACTCTGCATCTCCAAGAGCTGAGGGCTCACAGCTGTCCCCAAGCACATGGCCCTTCAACTTCAAGGTCCAGCTGTCAAGACTAAGAAAGCAGCCTGCCAGGGCTTTGCTGCCTCTAAAAGAAAGACACAGCAGAACGTGACCCGCGTGTGACCCTTTGAAAAGCGTCTGTTTTGGGCTAACTGGACATATAAATGCAGCCTGAGATTTTAAACCAAGTTATTTCATTTTTAAGTTGAAATTGATTCCAACTAATATCTTAAGATTGGTATTTAGTATATTTAATGTTGAATAATATCAAGTATTAATTTGATACTGTTACTTTATATACTATTTATATTTATCTACTTTATGAAGCAGACAGTTGCTGTGATATTTTCAGTTTGAATCAAGCCCTGAGCACTGAGGTAGCCCATCTCAGAGGCAAATGGCAGCACTGGAATGGCAACTTAGGATCTAATTTCAGGATTCTAGATTACAGTTTTCCTGCATTGAATAACTGTCTACTGAGGACTGCCCAGAAGCCCAGTGGTCAGTCCATTCAAAGCTTCCACACTTTGTCTTCAGGAACAAAGGCGCTGACTCTCAGAACCCCGACACACACTCCCTGCTGCCCTCTATGCACACCAGTAGCTATTTTGCAGAAAAAATAAGTATGTCACGTAAAGGCATTTTTCTGTTTGTTTTTGGGCTTCTTGATGGTGACTAACATGCCTGATTAAGAAGGACGCCACACAAAAGCAATCTTTCCTGCGGCCTGTCAGGGTACACAGGGCCCTAAGATGTCCCGGGGCGCCACACAGAGATGTCCTGTCACTTCCTGGCCAGCACCCAGCGTGCCTTCGACAGCAGCCTCCCTGAGAAAGCAGTTCCAGGCAGCATCCGCCCCCTGCAGCTGTCCTGAAAGACAGGGAAGCCCTGCTGCCTGCTGCCCCTGCAGGAAGGCCCAGAGCTCTCTGCGTCTCTTGGGCTGTTTCCTTCACTTAAAGGCTCTGCTGCTGCCTGCCCCGACTCCTGAGGGCAGAAAAGCCCCACCCTGTGTGAAGGCCCAGCCCCAGGAGCACTCCCACCCCCTCCCACAGGGCTGCCTCTAGGCCCTGCCTGCGGGCCACACACCCTGCCCCCAAGTGACTGCTACGTGCAGTGGTCATTTGGTTTCTTTCATGTCAAGCACAGTGGCAGGCCAGGTGGAAATCAAGGTCTCCGCTCCGTGACTTACAGCCGGACGATCCTGGCTGCTAATTTACTCACTCTGAGCAGAGACTCAGCGAGAACCAGAGGCCACCGTCCACTCTGCACCTCTGCTCTGAGGATGAGGGCAGCTCCCGCAGGTGAAGCCTCTAACATGCCCTTTCCGGTATTTAGTGCATGTTGGACGGCAGAGCTTACTAGTCATTAGGGCCCCAGAGCCTGTGCTACCTAGAAACAAGCCCGTAAATGTTGGCGGGAATGGAGGGTCCACATGTGAGGCCCAGCCCTGCCCGTCACAGGAAACGGGAATCCCAGGGGTCCCAGAACATAAGCAGATGCGGGAAACCACCAGAGAGCCCATTCAAGCCAAATCATTTGATTTTTGTCTCCATTATCTCAATTTCCTACTTCACTTCACAGGACGGTGCTTCATCTTCTAGCTGAAATCTTATTACTGCGCAACACCTACCTAAGAGACAACTTATAATTACTGCCCGAAGTGAAAAATTGACCTCCTCACCACCGCCCTGGCTGAGCAAGGCACGCGAGATGCACTCGTCCGCAGAGTCTGGGCACAGGGAGCGGCCGTGCGCATGCCATACGGGCCACCGCTCCCGTCCCACCCAAGAGCTCAGGGGCAGGGCCGGGCCCTGAATTCAGGTCTCTCCTAATTAATGGTCAGGCCATCAGAGAGGCCTGGAAGTGCTGTGCCACCAGGAACAGTAGCACAGCCAAGCCAGGCAGGGGACTCCTCTGCTTGTCCCCTGCATGAACTACATGGATCCGGGCCATGGCTCTCGGCTCCTTCTCACTCCCAGGGCAGACACCAGTGTCATGTGGACCAGCATATCACGCTGGGCCTCCCAAGAGCTTGTGAACATCACCACGTGGGGAAAAACTACAACGCGCCAGGTGTAACCACCACATGTCAACGACAGTACAACCCTAGCCACGAAGGCCATCAAAGGAGATACAAGGAAATACAGCCCTGATGCAAAGGTGATGATGCTAACACCTGCCAAGGCCCAGAGGCAACACTGGTTTTCAGTTATATTATCTCTCTTACTTTTCTGTGTTTCAAAAACCTATCAGCGAAGCAAAAGCAAGCTCCAGCTCCCAGGCGTTGCACTAACGCAACACGCTGCCACTCCGCACTCTACGCAGGGGCAGACAGAGGCAACGAGCCCCTCCTCACAAGCCTCTTTCCGCAGCACTTTGAGGACCCCACTGCAGAGGACCCCCACATTCCCACCACCCCGAGCTCCTGAAAACACTGAGGGAAATGCGTCCCTTTGTTGCAGAGCCTGAGGTCTCGCAAGGACACACCTGGCCCACGGGCTGAATTCTAACCTGATTTCATAAGACCAAAACCCACAAACCCGTAATCTTTTTCCGGAATGAGTCATATGCCAAGATTTGGGGGAACAGCCCCCATGTTCACCAAGCCTACCCTCCAGCTACATGGCGTGTGGTTTTCATACCAACCAGGACAAGCTTAGGCTCCTGGAGTCCTCATGCTGCAAAAGGCCTCGGTTTCAAGCTCTTTCCTCCAAGAAGAACCACCTCCTCTTCCGCCCTTGTCCTGAACTCAGGGCTTGACCCTTTGATACCCTGCTCCCCAAGACACAGGCCCTCCCTGCCCAGCTCTCTCGGGCACCATGCGGCCCCCCACCTTGACGTGGTAGTGGGCATCCAGCAGGATGTTCGCGGGCTTGAGGTCCAGGTGCAGGAGTGGCGGGGCCATGCAGTGCAGGAAGTTCATGCCCACCGCCGTCTCGTGGATGATGCGGAACCGGAGATCCCATGGCAACGGCTCCGAGGCCAGCAGCTTTTCCAGGGAGCCCGTCTCCATGTACTCCATGACCAGGCCGACAGGTTCGCGGCAGATGCCATACACAGGCAGGATGTAGCGAAACTTGGCCATCTCCATCTTCTTGGCTTCTTCCAAAAGCTCCATGCGCTCCCTGAAAAAGTTCAAAGGCATGAAGAACACGCAATGGTCACTCAGCCACAAACATGGAACAGCACCCTGGCCAGAAGATGAACGGCTCCAGAGGGCTGAGCAAATGCCTCAAGTGCACACACATGGGGCACACTTCAATGTCACATCACGAATGCAGGGCTTTCCAGAGTCTCAGTCCTGAGGCTGCTGAAATGTACCTATGCATCACAGGGTTATCACAAGTGAGGAGGAGGGAAATTCTAATCGTTTTACAGGTAGCACTGATAACACATGTGGGGGGTCCACGTGTGTGAATAATTCTACAGGCAGCCATAAGCCAAGGCTTGGGGGTCTCAGAGACTGCAGGTGCAGGCCGATAATCCCTTCTCCTGGGAGGAGGGAAGAGAAGTTGAGGTTCCACTCAAGGTTGTAACTAGGCAACTAGGCCGGGCACGGTGGCTCATGCCTGTAATCCCAGCACTTTGACAGGCCAAGGCGGATGGATCACCTGAGGTCAGGAGTTCGAGACCAGCCTGGCCAACATAGTGGAACCCCCGTCTCTACTAAAAATACAAAAATTAGCCGGGCATGGTGGCAGATGCTTATAATCCCAGCTACTCAGGAGGCTGAGGCAGGAAAATCACTTGAACCAGGGAGGCAGAGGTTGCAGTGAGCTGAAATCATGCCACTGCACTCCAGCCTGGGCGACAAAGTAAAACTCCATCTCAAAAAAAAAAAAAAAGTTGTAACTAGTTATGTTCAAGGAACCCAACTCACCTTCTCCGTTTAAGCCCAATACCTGAGTTGGCCCAGTTATTCCTGAATCCAACCTCACACTCAAACTAATGAAACAGCATAGGTCCAAAGCATGGGGTTGCCAACGGCCAAATCCAACCAGCCATTTTTTAAAATAAAAAATATAGGCCGGGTGTGGTGGCTCATGCCTGTAATCCCAGCACTTTGGGAGGCCGAAACAGGCAGATCACAAGGTCAGGAGTTCGAGACCAGCCTGATCAACATGGTGAAACCCTGTCTCTACGAAAAATACAAAAATTAGCTGGGCGTGGTGGCGCCTGCCTGTAATCCCAGCTACTCAGGAGGCTGAAACAGGAGAATCACTTGAACCTGGGAGGCGGAGGTTACAGTGAGCCGAGATCGCGCCATTGCACGCCAGCCTGGGCGACACAGAGAGACTCCATAACAAAAAAAATAAATAAATAAAATATATATATATATATATATATAGAGAGAGAGAGAGAGAGAGAGAGAGAGAGAATGTAGTCAAATAGACATAACATAGTATTTATTATTTTAGCCATTCACAGGTGTACAATTCCCTGACATTACCCACATTCACAATGTGGTACAACCATCACCACTATCTACGCCCAAAACTTTTCCATCATCCTCAACAAAAATTCTGCACCCATTAACCAATAACTCCTTCCCTCATCCCCATCCTCAGTAACCTCTTTTCTACATTCTAGGCAAATTCATATAAGCATAAGCATATAAAATTTGCCCTTCTGTGTCTGGCTTACTTCATTAAGCATGTTTTCAGGGTCTATTCACACTGTAACATATATCAAAACTTCCTTTTCATGGCTGAATAATATTCTGCTGCACGAATGTACTGCGTTTTGTTCATCTGTTCGTGGGTGCAGGCCATTTCCACCTTTTGGCTCTCGTGGATAATGCTGCACATCTGCACACATTGGGGGAGAAACGCCTGGAGTCCTGGCTTTCAATTCTTTTCGATATATACCTAGGAGCAGAATTGCTTGGTCACATTCTATGTGTCACATTTTGAGAAACTGCCAAATGGTTGCCCACAGCGTGCCACCACCTTGTTTGTATAAATAAACTTTTACTGGAAGAAAGTCTCACTCATTCATTTAAACACTGGCTGTGGCTGCTTTTGCACTTCAAAGGGGAGAGGAGTCCTTGCAACAGAGGCCCTGCGGCCTGCAAAGCCTAAAATGTTGCCTCTCTAGGCCTTCGTGGAGAAAGTTGACCAACCTCTGGTCTAAGGTCACTTCCCTGGTGCAGCCTGTGTTTTCACAGACTAGAATCCCAGTGCAATGGTCTGTATTAGCATCATGGGTCAAAAGTCTCAGAATGCGTTCAGAGTAAGAGGCTGAATCCCACGGACGCACGTTGGCCATGCAGGATCGAGATCAGCAGACCCAAACACAGACATGGTAGAAAGCACCCAGGAAGCTGACTGGAATGCTGGTTCCCAGGCCTCACTCCTTGAGAATGCGTTCCAGGTTGGGGCTGGAAAATCTGTTTTTTTGTTTGTTTTTCTTTTTTGAAACAGAGTCTCGCTCTGTTGCCCAGGCTGGAGTACAGTGGCATGATCCTAGCTCACTGCAACCTCCACCTCCCAGGTTCAAGTGAGTCTCATGCCTCAGCCTCCAGGGTAGCTGGGATTACAGGTGTGCCACGCTCAGCTAATTTTTTGTATTTTTAGTAAAGATGGGATTTTGCTGTTTGCCAGGCTGGTCTTGAACTCCTAGGCTCAAGTGATTTGCCTGCCTCAGCTCCCAAAGTGCTAGGATTACAGGCATGAGTCACCGTGCCCAGCCAATCTGCTTTCTAATAATATAATAAGCTCCCTAAAGGAAATGTTCAGAACCACACTAGGAGAGATCCGACCTCCTATAGCAGGAAACCCAGCAGCTCCATGTCCACACACAGGCCACGCAAGGCAGCTGGCTGGGGTGGCCTCCAGACAATTCCCCCAGAATCCAGCGTCCAGCCCAAGTCCCTGCCTATAACCCAGTGTCTGCTGCCACAGCAGGGGGCTCTTCTGGAGCTCGGACACAGGCCTGCTCCTCCCAGTGACAAACCCGGGAGCAGGTGCTGGGAGATCACTCAGTGGCTCCCATTTCCTCGCCTGCTGGTGAATCCAAAACAGTGCTAACAGAACGCATCCATTTCTTAATGATCTGACCGCCCCTGCGAGAGTTCAGCCCCTCCTAGGCTTCCCTTACCATAGTGAAAACACTTTCCCTGCAGGAAAGGCCAGCAGGAAGCCCTGGATCCTACTGTTTAGCTCTTGCTGTGGAAATTCCCATACATCGGACAGGTACCAAAGGCTCGGAGATCTCAGCCTGTCTGCCCCCCCACAATGCAAGCCCTGCAGCTAGGGCTCTGCGTCTCAGGACATAGCCCACTGGTTCTCAATTAGAGGCAACTTCACCCCCCAAGAAACACTGGGCAACGTCTGGAGAGATTCTGGTTGTCACAACTAAACGATGCTACTGAACATCCTACAATGCATAAGACAGCCCCAAGGCTAAGAATTACTCAGCCCCAAATGCCAATGGTGCCAAGTTGAATAACCCCGATGTAAATCAAGTGAGTGCATTTTCAGCCAATAAACTACTACTGTCCAGAATCACCACTTCAGTACTCCCAGCACTCACCTGACCTATATTTTAAGCAGTTCTGTGTATTGTCAAGTGCTCACTTGAATCCACCATATGTCAGAACTAAGGACAAGAGGTCCCTTTCCCATCTTCATGGTGTTTACGTGTACCCTCTAAGGAAGAAGATGGAGAACTACCCCCAAAAGAGAAGTGTGGTTGAAAAATCTAAGCCTCTTGAAAGGAAGGTCCAGGGAGCTATGGAGAATCAAGAGAGATCCAAAGTCAGAAGTCAGCATAGGAAAGGGCCCCTGAGAGAATCGGGAAGGCTGAGACCTGCGCAGAGTCCAGGGGCACCCTGGAGGCCAGCAGAGCGGAGCAGTCGCTGTGGACCCCCTTGGGCTTGGCAAAGCAGAGAGGGGAAGCCAGCAGAGCACACACACTCTGTTGGAAGAATCTGCAGGACGGGTCCATTGACTGCATGTGGAGGAGAGAGGCTTGCAGGACCTCTCTGCAGCTGCACCAGGGGTCACTAGGCAGCTCTCTACGGTGGACGCGGGAGCACCCCAGGAGGAGCAGCTGGGGGTGTGGGGGGTGGGCAGGTCGAGTGTGTCTGAATACACTCAAGGAGCAAAGAATCCCACTGGCCTTGGGAACAAGTGAAGCAAGTATCAGGAATGAACGTGAAATTATTATGAGACAAAACTTAGGGGAGCACGGCCTGCTTTCCCAGCGCTCTGGTTAAATGACCAACTAATGGAAAACAAGATGCCCACCAGTGTGCAGTGCTAGCCTGTGGGGGTCCCTGGGCTGAGCTGAAAGCTGCCCCATCACCAGCATACCGTCGGCTGCTTCCTCCCTCCAGGGGAAATCCCTCTCCCTGCAGCCACAGGCTTGGGCCAGGCTCCGGGACCCATCAAGGGATGGGGGGGTGCAGATCAGATCGTGGGACTCTCAACCCTGTTCCCAGTCTCAATGAGCATTGGGAAAAAAGGAAGACGAGGGCCTGATGCCAATGTCAAGCGTCAGCTAAAATGAAACCGGTCACCAAAGAAGGAAAATGACACCTCTCAGCTCCCAGCCTTTCTCCTCCTCTGGGAACACCGGTTGGCTGAGGCCCTCATTTGTTATTTAAAGGAATACCAGCACAACTTCCAACCCGGCAACTGCCACTAACTTCCAAACCGTCGGACTGGGACATGGTACCAGCTGCTGCTTCTCTTTTATGTCTTGTTAAGAATCAGAGTTATGATTTGTCTGTTTCCGATTGCTCAAATGTGGCCAGCTTGCCGCCCCTCCCCTACTAGTGTGGCCTCCCTCATCCGGACACTCTGCCCCAGGGCGCTGGCGAAAGTCCTTCCATAGGACTCAGACCCACATCCACTGTGCAACGTGTGAGGCACACCCTCCTCGCCGGAGGGTTTTGAGGAAATGACAATTCGGGTGTTTAGAGGCCAGCCATTCACAAGGGTCATTTTTCCACATTAAGTAGACATTCTGAGAGTGAACTCTCTAAGCCAAAGCTGACTGATAATAAACACGTATTCTGAGAACAAAGTCAATCAAAGGAAGGCTGAGTAGCTTATTAAGTGGAAGCTCTGAGCCACTCCGCAAATAGTGTTTTCTTTTATTTGCCCAAAGGGCTTAATACATAAAACCCCAGTGACTTCTGATTGCAGAGTGAGCTCATTAGCGACTCTAACAGCTACGGGCTGGCAGCAGTGCACACCCCTCCCCAGCGCACCGAGTTCAGCAAGTACTTTACTCTCCCTGCCCTGGGCTCTTTCTGCAGAACGGAGACCCCATTTACCTTACTTTAAAAGAAACAACAAACAAACAAAAAAGGGCCACTGCTGCTAGTTGGCTCCCTAAAGCGGATCCCGACTAGAATCTCCTAACGGAGTCCACCCCAGCTTTGCACAACTGCCTGAAGGGAGCCCAGCACGACTTCCCCCTTCCATGGGCCACACATTTGAGGGCATTTTCTCGAGGAAAATCAGCTGTCCTGGAAAAAAAAGTCATTGTTTCCGTGGACAAAAGTGTCGTGACAGCATGATCCAAACTGGCTTGGGGTAGACAGGATTCCAGCCGAGGAAGGGGGTCCCGGGACCGCCCTGTGGGAGATCTGAGGCCCAGGAGTGGGGGTGGGGCGGCTCCCTTGCCTACCAGCCTGGATTTCGCTCAGAAGCACCAGCATGTCCTCAGAAACTTTCCACACTGTTTACCATCCAGTAACCACAGGGCCAAAACCCACGCGACCCCTCCTTCCAGCCCCTCTCCAGGTGCTCCCTAGGCGCACATCTGGGAAACTCCAGCGGCTTTAGGAAGCTCCAGCCCTTCTGGGGTCGGGTGTCGCCCGGCGGCATTTGCAATTCAATAAGCCTGAAAGGGCCTCTTTGCAACAAGCTGCAAGAAGAGGCTTTTCTGATCAGGGAGGTTAAGAAGTGCTCAGGTACTCGAAGCACAGAAAGAACCCACCAATTGCTTTTGAGCAATGGCACTATTTTTTTTAAAACATTTTTTTCTCCTAAGCAGTGTTTCTGGCTTATTTTAATGATTCTGGCTTATTCTGATGACCACACAAAAGGAACTGTAGATTTATTACTATTATCATTATTTTAACATGTGGAGAGATGCCGAATCCAGCCTAGGTGCTGGGGTGGCGGCCAGGGAGCACAGAACATCGCACAGTCACATTCGCACCATCTCCAAATCGCATTTCTTACTGTTGACAGTGAAGTCAATGTTTCTGGGTTGACCAGAAGCCCCTCTCGTCGGTGTTAATTAAAACACAACCTAAAAACTGTGCCTTGTTCCAAGTGCAGCTACGCTTAGGCACAGTTCAGTGGGGGTGGCGTCCTATTCCCCTCTCCTTCGCTGCTGGTGAAAGCGTTGCTAATTCTGCTTCCACGCAGGAATGGGAAAAGCCCCCCCTCCCCCGCAAAAGTGTCCTGGGTCCTGTTTTGGGTTCCACATGAAAAATATCTGGGCATTAATTAGGATTAACTTGGGGTTCAACTTTTTAAAGATACGGTGAGTAGCACTTACATGAATTCGGTTTTCTCCTCATTTAGGGCTAGCCAAAGTGTATTTCGCCCTCCCAGGGAGGGCAATGGAGTAGCGAGAAATACAAGAAATATCATCACACCAATCATCTCTAAAAGGAACTTCCTAAAGAAGTCCCAAGGTTCTTCTCCAGGCTCAGAAATTCCGAAGACCTGTGGACCAAGCCAGCTGCGGTTTCCCCTGCAAGCACGCATCCTGGAAAGGGGGAAAGAACGGCCCCGGGACATGGTCTTGTGCAAGCGGAGAAGCAATAAACGGAGGGAAAAGTGAGAAGCAGGGAGGTGGGGGAGACGGTGAGACCGCTCAGGTAACAAAGAGCTCCGAAGGAGAAACCTAGCAACTACCTTCGGGAAAATGCAGCCGGAAAATGTGTTTCATCATCTGTTAGCTGATGCCTCTCAGCGAGGCCTTCTGCACACCAATCCAATTATGTTCCCAGGGAGCCTCGGAGGGGTTCCCACACAGCTATTTTTAAAACTGACAAGAAACGGGCTTGTCCAATTGTCAGCTCTGTTGTTACAAACCTGGGGTTTGCTCAGGCTCGCCCCGACCAGCCGGGGCTGAATGTGGCAGGAGCGTCTCCCAGCCGGCGCCCCGCAGGCACTGGCTTCTTCTGAGCATCCCCTTAGCTGGGGGCTGGTAGGGGAGGAACGGGGCCTTTGGGATCACTTTATTCTCTCCAAACTGGTCACAGCACCCATCCCTACACCCCACCCTAGGCCCTGTGACCCCCACAATGAGGGTCAGCCAGGGAGGCCAGCTGCCTCTCCAAAGCCACCCCACAGGACCCTCCGAGGCACCGAGCCCCATGATGAAGGTAATCTCAGATCAATGGGGTGTCACCTGTGAACTCCCAGGAGGGCCCCTTGGCAGGCACTTCCTGTCCCTGGGAGCCTCGCTAAGTGTCTGGGGGCTGGGCGGCCCCCCAACCTTTCCTGCACAGAAAAGCAAGCTCACATGGCCTGGCGCAGCCTGCTCATCAAAGACGCCCCGAGCAGGTGCTGTGGCCAAGGGCTGGCTAAAGGCCAGGCCCAGGGGAGCTGCAGGGAGCCAGGAGACCCCAGACCACCTTGAGAGGCAAGCAGCGTTGGCCAGTGAAAATCAGCCTCACCTGCACCTGTACCTGTGGTGGCTCCTATGTAACAAGTGGAATAGACCCTCACTGACCCCCAGCAGCCTGGAAGAGGCCCAGACCCATGTGTCAGGGGTGAGAGGGGCTGTCCCTCCGAGAAGAGAAGCAAGACTTAGGCAGAAGGGGTACAGGGCCGGGGGCTGCACACAAAGACCCTAGGAAAATCCTATCCCCCAATTCAGGGAACATCTTGCAAATATGAGGGGCTGGGGTGGGAGGCAGCTCGTCAGAAAAGCACTGAGAAATGTGGCAGGGCAAGTGGCACAGCAACTACTTCAAGGCCTAGGTACAACCTTGTGAGACTGCAATGCAACCAGCTCCTGGAGCACAGTGGGACTGATGTACATTCCTAACAAGAACCTCAAGCTCAATACAGTCAATAATTAACCTAAAGGAATCAGCTTCACAAAGAGCCGGGGTTTGACCAACTTCTCAGAAAGATCAGCCACTGCTGCACATGGCAAAGCCCCAACCTACTCTACCAGGCCCAGCAGAGCACAGGAGGTGAAATGCTTCCTGCTAGGTGATGCTGACCTCGACCTAGCCACCTGACATGCCACCACCTGTCTGCTTTGGGCAGGGTAGGAAAGGCTTCCAGTTAAAGTACAAAACACTTTTCAACCAAGCTATGCAATATCCTAAGTGATCCACCTCAAGTGGAGAAAGCCTCCCTCCAACCAGGCCACCCAAGAAATAAGGGACTGGTCGCTAGAACTAACAGAAGATCCTAAGGATGTGAGCTGGTGAGTCAGTCCAGGTAGGTGCTTGTTTACTTTGCTCTTCCAATACAAGAAAGTGGTGTGAAAATTTTCGCTGATGATTAAAGCTCACACACATCCCCAAGAGATGAAACGAATGCCCCTATGGAGAGGGTTCCCTTTCAGAACCTAACCACTGGCTGGTATTCAAAGTGGTTTGGATTTCATCAAAATAACCACAGCACCCCTCCTGACCTGAGAAGTTCCCAGAATCTGAGGCAGGGGAGAAAAAGTGCACAGCCTGGGCCAGCATCTCACCTTTGAACTAGTGGTGATTTGATGACACTCGTCACCACTCTACTGATGTTTCCAAGAAACACTGGATTTGAGGGTTACGGCAAAAAGCCACCACTATCTCTGCTGTGTAGTCTCCTAGCCAAGGACGAAAATGCAAAGGGAGAGGACAGGCCTCTCATCCACAGAGGCGTCACAGTCACGGCATGGGGCTGCAGCACGCACTGCCACCCCAGACACCGGCATCACAACGATTCTGCAGAAAAGCTGGGGCTTAGCGGCCCCATCACTCAATCAGCCGAGCATTCGAAACCAGGTCTGCCAGGCAGCAAAGGCTAAATGGTATTTTAAAAAGGTGTCGCTTCCGAGTGTATGTGTTCAAGGAATCTCCAGGTAAAATATAAGCATAGCTTCCATGTAGAATGTAAGCTTCATTAAAGGATAAGTAATTAAAATGTGCTAAATTGAGCCTTACATATAAACCATCAGAATCAACTGTAAACAGTGAAATCTACAACAACAAAGAGGTACTGTTCAAGAACATTCTCCCTACCTCTCAAATTATGCACAGACGACAACCGACCCACCGAATTTAACACGGGCGGCTCTGCGTCCTTCCCATTCGTCTTTGTTACCTTGAACACTCCTGCTAGGTAGGTACTGGCAGGTTCCATTCTGACTTTTGGACTGGGAAACTGGGGTGCAGGAGGGCCCCATGGCACGGCCACAGAACTTGAATGCAAGGCCCTTCCCTAGCGGTTCGGTCTCGAAATTAAGTCAGCTAAAACGAGACTGTGCGGCGAGGAAGCGCTGGGCGGACGATCAACACCCCGGACCCCGTGCCGGACCCCACTGCCAGGCCCAAGCCCCGGAGCTCCAACGCGCAAGCGCCGGGCGCCCGGGAAGCCTCGCCCGAGCCAAGCCGAAGCTTCCGACCGAAATAATTACTGTCTTACACCAATTTGTGTTCCAACGTAAATTACTAAGTAAGTCGAACGGAGGCTAACTCCACTCACAAAGCCCAGAGGCCCACATGGCAATTTTTCTAAGCCCTGCGCAGACCGCAGCGCCCCGGTGGGTCCCGGGAGGGCCGGACGCGCCTCCCAAGGGCGCGGGTCCGAGGCGCAAGGCGAGCTGGAGACCCCGAAAAACCAGGGCCACTCGGGGAGTGTCAGGAAGCACGACTGGGTGCCTTAGGACGTCCGGGCAGACGCGGCCCCCGAGGAGCCCCAGAGGAGCCGCCTGACCCGGCCCCGACGTGCGCGATCAAGCCCGGGCTCGCCAAAGCCCCCGCGCCTCTCCGGCCGGGACAGGCCGAGTGGACATTGTCGGAGCCCCGCGGCCTCGCCGGCAATTGGTTTCCCCCCCGAAGCTGCTCCGGGGGTGAGTTCGGGAGAGAGAGGCAGGACTCCGGGACCAGAGCACCCCGACCCCGGCCCCGGCCCGGGCCCCAGCCGCCCCAGCGCCCCGCCCGGGCCGCTCACCTGTCGTCGACGTGCAGGCTGGGCGAGCACTTGATGGCCAGCCAGGTCTTCCAGTGGACATGGCGCACCTTGTACACCTGCCCGAAGCCGCCCGAGCCCACCTTCTCCCAGCCCGTGAACTCGCCCGCGTCGAAGGTGCGCAGCAGCCCCAGGACCCATGGGGTCCCGCTGTCGCCCTCCATCGCGCGCGTCTAGCCAGCGCCGCGGCGGCTGCCCAGGTGCCCAGGTGCGCGCTCCGCCCTGTTACGTCACTTCCGTAGGTCGCCCCGCCCCCCCCCATGCCCCGCCCACTTCCCCACCCCCCGGGCGCCCTCTCTGCCAGCGCCAGGTGACTGCGGACGGATGAATAGACGCTCCGGGTCACTGCGCTCTCCCCTGGGTGCGCAGAGCCTCTCACGCTTCTCACGGGTCTCGACGTGCGCATCAGCTGCCCTGCTTTTCTTTGCTTTTTTTTTTTCCTTAATTGCGGAGTCACATGCAGTTGTAAGAAATCATTCACTTTGCCCAGTTTCCCCCAGTGTTATCACTTTGCAAAACTTTGCCAAAAAAAAAGTCCAATCTCACAACCAGGATATTGACTTTGATACAGTCACCGATCTTATTCAGTTTTGCCGTTTCACTCGTCTTCCTTTGCATGTATTAGTTTTACACAATATAATCATCTGTGTACCTTCCCGTATCCACCCCCACCTGGCCACTCCTGTGGCGATTTTACAGCCGCACCCCGGAGCCCTGGCATCACTAATCTTTCCTCTATTTCTAAAATTGTTTTATTTCAGAAATGTTATGTTTAGATATAGGAATCATACAGCGCCTAATTTTTTGAAATTGGCTTTCTTCACTCGTCAGTCTAATTCCCTGCAGGTTCACGTCTTGCTTTTTTACACGAGTTTCCTCTTAGAAAGTAACTTTTTAAAAAAAATTACCCAGCAGCAAATCTAAAGTCCATTTCAAATGCAAGAGTTCCCTCATCCTTTCCTAAATAACAGCCTCTTTTTACAGGTAGAACAGATGGTTTGAAAAGGAAAGATTTTTTTTTCACATATGGGGAAAAAAAATTCCCAGCCTTGGAAGGATATTTGGGTTAGAGGCCGAAGTGCATCACAGATCACGCACGCGTCCACACCTCAGAAAACACTCACTCATTCCTGAGACGCAACGGTGAGTGAAGGCTTATTTTTGGCCACAGGAGATTAATAATGAAGACAGGAGGGCGGAGCTAAAGGAAAGGGTATTTTAACGACATTAACTGTGTTTTTGTGTTAGTAACTCGGAAAGAGAGAGGCTGCCCCAAGTCAGCGCATTGAAAGCCGCAGACCTAGTGTCTCCAGGCTCCCCCTTCCAAACGGGCGCGCACCTTGTTTCATAGCCTGTAGCGGGGAGCCGCAGTCTCCCCACTGCCTCCCCACTCCCATCCGGCCGCTCTTTGGAGGGAACTCACACATCCCAACATGACGATGCTTGCTCGGGGGGCCTCCTGGGGGGACCAGGGAGCCACTTCCTTTCCCACATACTCCGGAAATTAAAGTTGGTCTCCTTAAGGCTGGAGTGGCAAATAGTTGTTTTAAGCTTGTCACAAATGTAACTTACATTTGGACTAATGTTTTAAAAAATAATTGGAGTTTTGAATCTACGAAGATAACTTGGAAGTAAACATAGTTATTATTTTGGTGGGAAAAAAATGAATGGACTAGAAAGTGAGTCACCTGTCCTGTTTCCGGGGCTCAGCTCTAGCAAAGTACCTTTCTCCATCTACAGTCTCCGGCACACAGCTCCGCAGCTGGGGGTGACTAAGAGCCCACACCACTCAAGTAATAAAACGCTCCAATTTCATTTATTTAATCATCTGTGTGCTTCATTTGACAAATATTTGTGGAGTGTCTGCTGCTAGCTCAGTGCCTGGTGCCTGGGACTGAAGACCAGAGCCCCCTGGAGACCAAAATAGCCAGCTCCCAGCTGTGAGCAGATCGGGTCCAAAGATCACGGGCTCGGCGGCAGGAACCTGGTTTGGCATCCGGCTCCTCTGCGGACTTTGAAGTGCTTTACCGATTCACATGACAACTGGTAAAACGAAAACAAACATCTTTACAGGAATTGTGAATTAGAGTTCCAGACCCTCTGGGATTCCGGGAGCGCAGTTGCTATTTATGTTAACAGTCATTGGTCCCAGGCTGGTAAGGTTAGAATTTCCAAGTATAAAAGTAATTTAGTTTCGTTTTAAATAGACTTTAGGGCCAAAGAAAAGTGGAACAATTTAAAGAAAAAGATGAATAATAGGGCAAGTTGGGAGGTGGCTGTCCTGGGGTTTCATGGGACAACATTAATTAACCTCATGAAGTGCCTGCATGGACAACGTGCCCGGTGTGGTTACAAACAAACCAATCAGCACAGATCCTGGGTGGAAAGCAGGGCGCAGCCACGGAGGCACAGTAGGGGTGCAGACTTGAAGGTTTTTAGGAGGTAAGCCCCGAGGGCATGAAGCTCCACAGAGAGACTGTTGACCCGCCTGGGAGTGCAGGTGAGGAGGGGAGGGACGACGAGGGGAGACAATGGGGGGTGGGAGGTGGGAAGGAGGAGTCGGGGAAGGGGGCTGTCTGCTGACATTTGCAAGCCCCCATTCCCCCACTACCCTGTGTTCCTCCTGGCCCCTTTCCCAGAAGAATTCCAAGCCAGTTTCCTCCTATACTGGATGTACTGACAGCGAATCTAAATAGGTGATCCCTTGAGCTCCAGGTCCCCAAGCTGTGCCCTTCTTCATAGGGGGCCATTTAGCACTGACCCACCCAGCAGGCAGCCCAAGGTCCCTGGTCTGGAAGTGCGGGGAAGCTGCCTTTAACATCCTACCGCAGGGAACAATGAAGGTTGCCTGCCAGGGAGAAGACAGGATAGAGAGGTCTCTGGGTTTGCAGCCAGCCTGCCTCAGATGGGGTCCCAGGCTGTGACCATGGTGCATTTGCCTGTCCCTGATGTGTGGGATAGAGGGACCTGCTTCGAGATGTCGGTGGGGATCCACACAGATGATAATTATATGTGTGTGGCACATGCCAGGCCATGGGTGAATAGTGAGATTTTCAACTGAGTCATTTTCGTCTTTGTCCTTCTCAGGGTCCTGGAGCAACTCAGCCCTTGTAAGTGCATGGCTCAGTGAGATCGTGGAGCTGACATAGGGCTGACCTGGCTCTCAGAGGCCCCAGAATAAAGCTGGAGCCCCTGGGGTCCACCTGCCGGCATGACCATGGGACAGGGGCATGGAGCTGAGCTGGGCCAGCCACCTGGGAACACTGTCCCCTCCCGCCAGGCCTCTGCACCCAGCCTCCTCCCTGCCTGGCAGGCTCCTCCCTTCCCTACAACAGCCGCTCCTGCCACCACTTGCATGGTTGTTTTTGAGAATTCCCTGCGTGTTGTGTTATTTTCTAAAAGAACATAACTTGTTCACTGCAGAGATTCTGCCTTCACTAATTCTGACAAAGTGATTTAGGGGAGACACCGAGGGCCTGACTCGCACTCGCGAGGGCTCCCAGACCACCTCTGGGAGACCCATCTCCACCTGACACCCAACTCCTCGCTCTTACTCAAGCAAATATTTTCTATTTACACAAACACTTATCAGAGACAGCTCCTCCTTTGACCCGGTGGTTCCATGAGTCTTCCTGCGGGATCATCCATTCCGTGTCCTGGGAACACAGCATGAAGGGTGCTGTTCAGCAACCTAGAGGCTTGTGTCTGATGGCAGAAGCCATCAAGCAGATAGGAGATGAATTATAATTGTAATAATGCTACGTTCTAATCTGCTTTGCACCCTCATGCTCCACTCCATAGTCTTTAAATGTAGGGCTTCTTAAAACCCCAATTTGGAGCCTCCCTGATCCTCCCCTCTTTCCCCAGGCAGCTCATCCAGGCTCACCTCGGCTTCCATGTATTCTACGAAGATCCCTAAGCTTCTCTCTGCAGGCCAGACCTTTCCTCTGAGCCTCAAACCCCCAAAACTTAACATGGTGCCCACAGTAGGATGTACCTAAGGCACCTCTACCCATTTGAGATAAGCCTATGCTTTTCACCCCCAAACTGGTTCTTTCCAGCATCTCCTGTTTCTGTGAATGGGCCCTTTCCGTTCTGAAGGCCAGGACAGAGTAGCCCATGGCCCCCACTGCACACTCAATCCAGTCCTGTGTCCCAGCACCACCCTGACCAGGACAAGAGGCAAACCTGCCCCGGCCCCAAATGTTAAAGGGCTCCAGTCTGCTGTTCCTTGGACCTTCCTGTCTATCCAGTGCCTGGAGTCAGTTGGGCCAGGAGACACCCATCCCCATAGATCAAGAAAGCTCTGGGGACCCTGAAATTCCCAGCGCAAATGTCCCTCAGCCATCTCCAGCCCCTGCACATGTTCATTTCCCTGAGAGCAACTGCACGACAGGTGTGAGCACCCGAGCCCCCAAGTGTAGCCAAGAGAAAGCTGCGTGCAAGGGCCATGGGCAGAGCTCAGCCTGAAGCCCGGGATATTCACGCATGTGCCAGTGAGGCTGTTCGTGGGTTAGGACGGAGCTGCAGGCAGAAAGAGCAGGGGACTCTTCCAGGGCCAGAAGCTGAGAATCCTCAGCTGTGCTCTAGGCGTGAGAGTGCATTTGTCAGTCAGAGGACTGAACACACTTTATTTAACCCTTTGTTAGCTTGATGTAGAACTTTCAACAATTCAGACACGTGGCCCCTAGGCCCAGTTATTGTACCTTCTGCTGGGGTCCAGAAGCATCACCACAGGTCTGGTCACCAAGCCGGGCACCTCTTCCATCCTGAGCCTCCCTGCCTATGACTCTGTCCCCTGTGCCAGTGCCTGGACCCCAGTCATGGTCACTCCCATCTGGTCATGACAGCGGTCACCCTATCTCCGGAGGGCTCAGGAGGGTCTCCAGACACCCATGAGACCCTAGCCCCAGCCAGTGTGTCTTGACATGGTCTAGAGAAAGAATTCAGGGGACAAGTGGTCATGGTGCGAAAGGCACCGTTTTGCTTTTATTGCAAAGAGAAAGTGGGCACTTGAAAGAGAGCTCGGACTTGTGTGGGAGAATGAGTCACACACAGTGAAGTTTGGGTTTCTGATTTTGTGGGCTTTTCTTTAATTAGGGGGTGGAATAATCATTAAGTATTTTAGAAAAAAGAGGGGATTTCAGGGACCTCCTGATTACCACCCTTTTTCTCCCTCATTTGGGTTTGCCTGGAAGCGTCCTGGACATGTCACCCTGACAGGGGTTTCGGCCGCTTTCTCTCCCTTATTTGGGTTTTCTATTATCCTGGGGTTTCTTTGCCTGGTACTAGTTTTAGCTATGGTTTGGGTTTTTCCATCCTCCCACGACCACTGAGTGCTATTCCTATCTCAACCCTGGCCCTCTTGGGGCCATTCTTCACCTGCAGCGGGACATCTGGAAAACACACCCCTGCCCTCGCTTTCAGGGTGGAAATGAGCCTGGCCCCTCCAGCTCCGGCCTGCAGCCTTTGCTGCTCCCGGCCCTCCAGCCGCCTCTCCCCTGACTGGGCTCCTCCCAGTTCCTCCAGCTTGGTGCTGCAGGACGGGTGCACACGCTGTCCTGGGGCCGGGAAATCTCTCTCCTGGCACCACTCCCTGATGCCTGCCTGGTCTCCCCCACTCAGCCCATCATGGGTGTCTCCCCCAGCCCCAGGCTTCGTCACATTCCTCTGTTACAAGCTCAGGAGCCTGTGCACAAGTTGCGCTGCCTCCCCCACTCTCGGCTTCATGGGGCGGAGCAATCTCTGCCCCTTCCCCCACCACGCAGAGGCTCTCCACGACCCACCCCTGCCCACCTCTCCTGGCCGGCCTCTTCTACCCCCACTGTCTCTGCTGCAGCCACACTGACCCTCCTTGCTTTCTTCCCCAAACCAGCTCCCTCCTCCTCAGGCCCTCTGCACTGCTGCTGCTTCTTCCTGGGGGGCTGTGTCGTCCCTCTGCCCTCACTGCTTCCAGTTTCATGTGACCTCCTCACAGCTGCCCTCCTGGATGACCCGTCTAAGACAGCGCTGGTCCCCTCCCGCTGGCCACCACCCTTCTGGGAGCCACTCAAGAGTTTAGGGGTTACCTCTCTGCTGACACTCACCCTAAAATGCATGGTACTATTAACTTGAGTACATATTTTGGTTACTCAAGGGTGAGCCCCACTTAGAATCCCTCCAGAGTGCCCCCCACAGTGCCTCCTGAGAAGTACAGCAAATGCCGCTAAAATCAGAGGTTCTCTGCACACGGCACTTTTAGTACGTCAGTAATCTTTTTATGGCATCCCTAGACCAAGGAAACGTCCAGAGGTTTCATTTATTCAGTGGTTGGGATCCAATAATTTAAAAAATATTGATGGAAAAATAGTCTAGCAGTTTCTCCAAAAGTTAAATATAGAATTGCCCTATGGAATTGAAAACAGGCATTCACACATAAACTTGTACATTCATGGCAGCAGTATTCATAATAGCAACAGGCGGAAACAACCCAAATGTCCATCCATGGATGAATGGATAAACAAAATGCAGTCTCTGCATGCTGCGAAAATTCACTGGATCCCTAAAGGAAGTTCTGATACATGCTGTATTGTGGATGAACCTTAAATAGGTTCATATGTATTATACAGTTATATGATACATTTCTATCAAATATTGTATATATACATTCGTATGGTCCATTTATATCAAATATTCAGAACAGGCAAATCCACAGAGGCAGAAAGTAGATGGGTGGTTCCAGGAGCTGAGGGACAGAGGGAATAGGGAGTTAATGGGTAGGAGTGTCCTTTCCGGTAATGACAATGTTTTTGAATTGGATGGTGGTGATGATGGTTGCACATCATTGTGAATGCACTGCACTAAACGAATTGTACATTTTTATTTTTTAATTTTTTTTAGAGGTGGAGATCTTGTTATGTTGGCTAGGCTGGCCTTGAACTCTTGGGCTCGAGCAACCCTCCTTGCCTCAGCTTCTCAGGTAGCTACGGGTGCACATCATCCTATGCAGTTGAACTGTACATTTTTAGATGGTTAGTTTTATGTGATGTGAATTTTGTCTCAACTTTAAAACAAAGTTATATCTTAACAACTTAGTAGCTTTTTAAAAAATGATATGCATAAATTAAAAGAAAAAAATGTGTATCTCATTCTTAACAATGGTTACATACTTATGGGATGGTTTCCCCTGTCCGACACTATACAACTTCTTAAACCTGGAAATGTCCTGTGCTGTGCTAATTTTCACTTACTGCTTTTTTCACAGCAACCTCCAAAAACCCAACTTTGCAAAGATATGGCATCGTCAGAAGAAATGGGGTGCAATCTAATGTTGACAGTGTAAGTAGTCCAGAGTGAGCAGCTCACGTGGTTTCTCAGAGACTTTGCGGGTTCCCCCCAAAGTTTAAAATATCCTGGTGCACCTGCAGGAGTTCCCTGTGCTGCCCCGCAGTGCCACAGCACCCAGTCTGAGAACTGTAATAATACATATATGCTGGATTAAATTAATTATAAAGTTAATTCTTAAATACATCCTTAAGATGTCCATCCATTGCTTCTTTTCCCTCTCTCTTTTTGTTTTGTAATCAACCTTACCTTTCAAATAATTTTGTAAATATGGGCCAATTCCTTCCCTAAAACACCCACTTCTGGAAGAAATATTACACACCCTGGAGAATTTCTTTGCACTTACTGACTCCCTCTCTCAACACAGGTGGATGAGAGTGGGACACCTGCCAGTTGTTTGCATCAGCAGACACTCAGAGTCCATGGAAAAAATGAGCCCAGAGGTTTTTAAACCACAACACAAGCAAAAGGCACCTGGTCCCGTTCCTCTTAAGACAGAAGAAAGAGGCGTAAAACCAGCTCCAGGTGCCACCCTTAAGAAATGTTACAGTGCCGGATGGGAAGAGTAAACCCTGAACATCTCTTCTTAATACTTTACAGACTTCAAGTGTATTTTATGGTGACAAAGCATATTGAAGACAAATGAAACTCTACAACCCTGAAAACCAGCCTGAATTATTTTGAGAGACAGACAGTGGCTGCGAGGAGAAGCGTCGGGATTTTCTGGGCTGGCCATCTCCAGTGTCACTGACCCCGGTCTACCCCTGCATGTTTGTTTACGGGAAAGGAGTTGAGGAGGAGGATGTATGGCTGAGAGCCTGAAAATAATCCAGGGCGGGCGGAGCGAGGAGAGGACTTTACTCCTCACACTCATGTAGGCATCCTGAAAAGCCACTTTTCTTTCCAAGGTTGGCACGGGCCTTGAGCTTGGAGTGCAGCCAGATAAAGTTGTCCGCTCTGGGTCATCAGATGGAGATCTGATCTTGGGTCATGAATTGTGGTTTTAGGAGAAAGGCAGAGGCTAAATCCATCTTCTATCTGGTGGGGAGGCCCAGCAAAGGGCTCAGAAACACAGCCACGGGCCTCTTGCAGCAGCTGGATGCACATTTCAGGAGGTTGCCTGAAAGCAGAATTGACTTCAGAGAGTAGGGCAGCAGAGCCCAGCCACAGAGTGGTCCCAGGAGCCAGGAAGTGCCACACAGCCCCTCGCTTATTTTTACTCAGTATGCCACGGAAGGCCTGACCTGTTAAAAGTGCCCTTTAAGAATGGCTGGCCCGCCCTCTCTCAGAGGGTTCATGCTGGGGAGAAGGTTCCTGCACGCCCGCTAAGCTCCAAATGACAACCCAGGTGTAGAAAGGGCTTAGACTTTGGAGTTCAAACCCATTCTAGCATCCGGTCCAAGGCCAGTTACAGCCAATGGGCAGTGGTAGGTGCAGCCCAGCCCATTAGCTCATTCTTGAGCCTCAGAGGGACAGAGCAGCACTAACGGGTGCACAAATGGCTAGAATGTTCACCAACTCCTCGAGGGTGGCATTGGACATTTGGGCAAGGGTCTTATGGAGGCTGAGAGTTGACTGTGGGCTCATCACAGCTATTTTGAGGGTCTTGACAGCCCAACTAGCAAACAATTCTGCAGGGATGAGAGGTCAGGGCAAAGGGAAATGGCATTGTCAAGTGGACAGCCAAAAAGTCCAGGATGCCCCCAGGTCCCGGGGAACGGCGGGGGAGGAACTCAGGGACTGGATTACCCACAGGACCTGGTGAGACCCACAGCCACGGGCTGACTTATGTCCACTCGGAAGCGTATGTTAAAATCCTAATCCCCAGTACTTTGGAATGTGACCTTATTTGGAAATAGGGACTTTGAAGATGATCAAGTTAAGATGAAGTCATGGGGCCGGGAGCGGTGGCTCACGCCTGTAATCGCAGCACTTCGGGAGGCCGAGGCGGGCAGATCACGAGGTGAGGAGATCGAGACCATACTGGCTAACACGGTGAAACCCCTTCTCTACTAAAAATACAAAAAAAAAAAAATTAGCCGGGCATGGTGGCGGGCACCTGTAGTCCCAGCTACTCAGGAGGCTGAGGCAGGAGAATGGCACGAACCCTGGAGGTGGAGCTCGCAGTGAGCCGAGATCGTGCCACTGCACTCCAGCCTGGGAGACAGAGCGAGACTCCGTCTCAAATAAATAAATAAATAAAGATGAAGTCATTAGGGTAGACCGTAAAGCAACAGAGCTAGTGTCCTTATAAAGAGGGGAAGTCTGGACACAGACACACACCTGCACTGAGGGAAGTGGGTGGGAAACACTGGGAAGACGCCACGTGACTGCAGTGACGCAGCTGCACGCCAAGTGATGCCTGGGGCACTGGAAGCCGGGGAGAGGGTTCCTGCCTGGCCCCTAAGCTCCAAATGACAACCCAGGCATAGGAAGGGCCTACACTTTGGGGTTCAAACCTATCCTGGAGTCCGGTCTGGGGCCAGTTACAGCTAATGGGCAGTGCTGGGTGCAGCCCAGCCCGTAAGCTCATTCTTGAGCCCCAGAGGGACAGAGCAGCTCTAATGGGTGCAAAAATGGCTGGAATATTTCACCAACTCCTTGGGTGGGTGGGTGAGGGGGGCATTGGACATTTTGGGCAAGGGTCTTCTTGAGGCTGAGAGAGGCCAGGAAGGAGCTTCACCTGGAGTTGTCTGGAAGTGGGACCCTGCTGACACCGACCTCAACTTTGGACTTCTGGCCTCTAGAGCTGTGAGAGACTAAACACCTGTGGTTTTAAGCTACCTGGTTTGTGTCACTTTGCTGTGGCAGCCACTAGAATCTAATACACCCAACTAGATAAGTATCTTTGTCACAGTTACAGGAATCTTTATTTTATCCAAAAGCAAAAGACACTGAACTTCTGTGTACATTCCAGGCCTGCTGATTGTAGCTGGTCTATAAGCTCGTGTTGGCGTCTATGGTGGTTGATTTTTGTGTCCCTTTGACTGAGCCACGAGGTATTTGATCAAACATTATTCCAGGTGTTTCTGTGAGGCTGCTTTTGGATGAGATTAACATGTAAATCAATAGAGTCAAGCAAATCGTCCTCCCCAATGCAGGTGGGTTTCGTCCATGCAGCTGGAGGTCTGAAAAGAAGGAAAAGCTGATCATCCTCGTGTAAGAGAGAATCCCTCCTACCCGACGGCCTTCCAGCTGGGATATTGGCTTTTTCTTGCCTTTAGACTTGAACTGAACAATTGGCTCTTCCTGGGCTCAGGCTTTGGGACTCAGAAGCACACATTGACTGTCCTGGGGCTCCAGCTTGTGGACTATCCTGCAGAAAGACTGTGGGACTCGTCAGCCATCATCATCCTGTGAGCCAGTTTTACACACACACACACACACAGTCGCACTCTCATGCTCACACACGCACACACAATCACACTTGCACACACACACTCTTACACACTCATTCACACACTCGCATGTGCACACACACTCACATACACTGTCTCTCACACACATCACACACACACACACACACACACACACACACACTATTGGTTCTCTTTCTCTGGATAACCCTGATGAATTCAGGATCTTAAAGGTTACCTATTTCATTGTAATGCTGTTTTCTAGCACCAGGCTAGTCCTTTTGTCCGCAAAACTGGTAGGCTCACTTTTTTTTTTTTCAGACTGTTTTGTGTTTTATTTTCTTTCATTTATAAAAAGGCATTTCTAAGCCAGGGCAGTGAAGCCTGACGCTACCGTTCACGGTCAGTGAAATGAGCATTCGAGGATGGGACTCAGCCTGTCTGGACAGGTCCCCAGACAAAAAACAACAGAGAATCAAGAACCCAGGCGCTCCCTGTCGGACGCCAGGCCGGGCCCTGTGACAAGGATCTCAGCGCTGGCGGTGGGGCTGCCCTGCGGGTTCGAGGCCTGGCTCTTCCTGCCCCACTGCCTGGTGTGCAGCTCAGGGGCCAGGCCGCCTGCGCCCCCCGCCGGGCGGCACGCCTGGACCAGGGTGGGGGTCCGGCTTGCCCCCAGGGGGCCAGCGGGGCCTCTGTTATCTCGCTCCAGAACCGACATCGCCAGCCAAGACCTTCCTCCTGGAGCCCTCAGTCTGGCCAAGAACGCTCCTTGGAGTCCGCTTGGAAGCACAGCGGGCTCAGCTTTGCCAAATTCTCCGAGGAGACTTTCCATGAGGCGCCTCCTGCCATCTGTGGGCGGCGCTGGGAACTGCGGCCACGGCTGCTTGGGAATCAGGCCGTCCCAGCTCCCAGCCGGCGGTCCTTCATTCCCTCAACACACACTCTGGGCCGCCCGCCTGGCTCCAGGCAGGCCCTCCGGGGACTCGGGAAATAGGAGTTGTGAAACATTTCTGAAACATTCCTCTTCCATTTATTCTGTGATTTTCTTCAGAAACACAAGGCGTGCACGAGTCAGCATATCAGCTTATCCTTCCCCCATACGTAGGCTCTTCTTTCCAATCAATTTTATCTTTGTTTTTTTCTAAGAAAATTTTAGGAATTTTGCTTGTTTTTGTTTTGTTTTTGGGTTTTTTTGTGTGTTTTGTTGTTATTTTGTGTGGGTTTTTTTTGGTGGGGGGGGGTTGGCTTGGTTTGGTTTTTGCTTGATTTTTTAATTTTAGGGATTTTTAAAAAGCCAGCATTCCTTAATCTTCTGATTGTTGTGTGACTGTTGTATAATATTAAGAAATACATTCCTGTCATCCACAACTAACAACCATTAATAATATGTCATATTGTTTACTTTTTTAACTAAATTTTGCTTTGGGGAAGTATCCATGAAGATACAATATAGCTGTGAGATATTTCCTGTACCTGCTATGTAACACCCCTTCATGTAAAACGCAGAGCATTTGGTTTATCCACACCCCCCCACCCGCCGCCCATGCATATTAGTGGTTTCCAGTGCTAAAGGGACAGCGCCCCCCACGTGCATTTCTCCAGGTACTGAGGCAGGAGAATAGGGTCTGGAGGCAGGGGACCAAAGGCTGTTTCACTCAGACTTCCTACAACTAAATTGAAAGGAAAACCCTAACTTTCCACTCCTAAGTAACAAAAGGACCAGAGGCTATTCCCTTTCTAAACCCCCCACCTTTTCCTCGAGGCAAATGGGAAATTGGCTGTCCGCAACCAATCAGACTGATTGTGGGTGGAGTCTTCGTTTGCAACTCTGTACCTTCACTCCAGTCTCTGAACGGTTGCTGTCCGCAACGAATCAGACTGACTGGGGGCTCAGTCTTCGTTTGCATAGAAGTATAACTTTGTAACTTCACCCTAGCCTCTGACTGGTTGCTTTTGGCACCTTCATTTACATGAGGTGAGCATGATGTGGCCAATTGGAAACTCCTAGGGGATATTTGGACCCAAGAAGATCCTGTATCCAGGCCCTTGAGCCGCTGCTCGGGTCCGCTCCCATACTGTGGAGTGTACTTTGGTTTTCAATAAATTCCCGCTTTCGTTCTTTTGCTGCTTCATTCTTTCTTTGCTTTGTTGGGCGTTTTGTCCAATTCTTTGTTCAAAATGCCAAGAACCTGGACAAGTTGCAGTTATGACCCTCGACCGGTGATAGTAGCACTCGCTCCTAACAGCTTGGCTGCAGTAAGCCTAGGCTTCCAGGGAGAGCCTCTGCACCTGGGGCTGTGCTGCTTGAGTTCTCTCAGACAAGGAAGCACAAACAGGGCTGCCTTTTTCAAACAGCAGGGGAAGGAAAACACAGTGATAACAAATCCAAATGTTATTTCAATTGAGATTTTATCATGAACATCATATACACAGCCATTTAAAAAGTGAAAACAAATATAATAAAATCAAATTATATTCAATAAAAAGAGCAAGGTGCAGGCATTTACATAATGAGACCCACTTCTCTTAATGTATTATATAGTCTGTAAAAGCAAAAGATGTGAAGCACCCCAAATCCCCATGGATGGGCGATGGTTGAATTATTATCACTCATCCATAGGAAAGACTGCCGTGCAATTGTGAAAATGGGAGGACTGTGTCTACACGTGCCTCTGGAGTGACTGCACAGGCCACTCTGAACAGAGCAAGTGGAGGAAATCTTCCACTTTTCCAGTACAGGCAGGAAATAGGGACCCATCCCTCTGTCTATTTACTATCTTTATTCCCATCCATCTATTATCTATCTATCTATGTTTCTACCATTCGTCATCTATGTACTACCTACCTACCTGTTACCTATCATCTATCTACCATCAATCAATCTATCTCTCCCTGCTTCCATTTTAAACATAAACAGTGTGAGAACAGTCCACAGAGAGGGGGCTGGAAGTCTCTGGGGGAAGGCACAAGTCCTTGTTGCACATGCCCTGTTTTCTAGATTTGACTATGAAACCATGCAAATATTTTACATCCTTATAAAACACAATGAACTTTAAAAAGCAATGTCTAAATACCAAAAATAAAATAAGACAAATGAACCAAATGTGTATCCATTTGGTAGCCTGACCAACCGGAGGAGAGCTATTCCAATTGACTTTAAAACGTAGGAATTTAAAAGTAACTACTAGTGGAAAATGCACTAAGGGCAAAAAGAACAGAGAAAGAAAGGAAAGAAAGAAAGGAAGAAAGGAAGGAAAGGAAAGGAAGAAAGAAAGGAGGGAGGGAGGGAGAGAGAGAGAAAGAGAAAGAAAGAAAGAGAGGGAGGGAGAAAGAGAGAGAGAGGAGAGGAGAGGAGAGGAGGAAAGAAAGACAGGAAGGAGGGGAGAGAGGAAAGAAAGACAGGAAGGAGGGGAGGGAGGAAAGAAAGACAGGAAGGAGGGGAGGGAGGAAAGGAAGGAAGGAAGGAAGGAAGGGAGGCATCTTAACCCCTTTCCCACAATCACACTATTGGCTGAGTGTTGATGTTATCCTGAGACTGCCCTGTGTGTGTTGAAGCATAAAGGAAATGTGATATAGAAACTCTATCATTAGCTGTATGGTAAAGAACTGAGATTTTTGGCATGAGAAAATAAAAGTTAAGGAGCTGTAATTTAAAAGAAAAATATTGGCCAGACACAGTGCCTCATGCCTGTAATCCCAGCACTCTGGAAAGTGGGAGGATCACTCAAGCCCAGGAGTTCAAGACTAGCCTGGGCAACAGAGTGAGACCCCGTCTCCCCCCAAAATTAACAAAATTAGCGAACATGGTAGCATGCACTTGTGATCCTGGATATTTTGGAGGCTGAGGTGGGAGGATTGTTCAAGCCCAGGAGTTTGAGGCTGCAGTCAGCCATGATCACAACACTGCACTCCAGCCTGGGCAACAAAGTGAAACCTTGTCTCAAAAAAATAAAAAATCATAAAAGACAAGGAAAATATCAGCACAATAATTAAAATCAATAAAAATGGATAATGCAAGCATTCTATTAATTAGGCTCGTTATCATAATGTAAATACATATTTGGGGGACTTGTTCCTCCAAACAGCAATGCTCTCTCTTCCTCCTCTACACTTTATGCCAACTAATTTTACATAAATGGGAAACTGTCATTTCTACCAAAGCGAGCTGCACTGTGTTTCTTGGGGTGAACCTTTAGGGAGACAGCCATTGTGAGAATGAAAGGGGAAATATATTATTCAAAGTTTACTTACAGTTTTTAAAAATGCCTATTTCCTCCCTGTTTTCTCCCACCCTCCAAGTTTATTAGTTACCTCTATCCACTAGCAATGGACAGATTTTCATGATTTAATTATTTTTACTATCAATTTTAAAAGTCAGCAAAACATATTTACTTTTTAACAATATATCATTTTAAAAGGGTACAGAGTTGCAGTTACATAGGACGACTAAGTCTAGAGGTCCAGTGCAGAGCCTGAGGACTGTACTTAACAATTCTGTGCTGTCGCCGGGAAATTTACCAAGAGAGGTTTCAGGTGCTGTCACCACACAAACACACAAAACGCAACCGTGGGGAGGTGGACACGTTCATAAGCTTGACCGTAGTAACTTTGCTGTGAGTATCTCTATCAACACATCATGTTACACAATATAAATATATGCCTTTTTTTTTTTTTTTTTGAGATGGAGTCTTGCTCTTGTCGCCCAGGCTGGAGTGCAATGGCATGATCTCCGCTCACTGCAACCTCCGCCTCCCGGGTTCAAGCAGTTTCCTGCCTCAGCCTCCCACATAGCTGGGATTACAGGCGCCTGCCACCACGACCAGCTAATTTTTGTATTTTTAGTAGAGACGGGGTTTCACCATGTTGGCCAGGCTGGTCTCAAACTCCTGACCTGGTGATCTGCCCACCTCGGCCTCACAAAGTGCTGGGATTACAGGTGTGAGCCACCACGCCCGGCCACCATTTTTATTTTTAAAATGATAAAACAAAACACATTGCTGAACCAAGAAAAGAATTGAGATGATCGTGCAAATAATTATGCATACCATATTTGGGAAAAATAAAAGTTATGAAACAATAGCAGGTCCAAGTTATATATGCAACTGTGTAAAATGTGTCCTTTAAAAATCAGGGTTTCTGTGCTTTCAGCAACCTACACATGTTCTGACTTGTGATCTCAAGGTCTGGAAGTCATGTGTGGTGAAATCACACACACCTGCCCCAGCAGAGGGGTCACTGGACGTCTTCATGCGCTGCAGGGAACTCAGATGAAAGGGACCTTAATTAATGTAACCTTTACGTTAGATTCAAACATGCCTTTATGACTACTCATCTGATTTGTAATTTAAAGCTTAAGCAAAGTATGGCATTATTTAAATGCTCATTTTTAATTTGTTGAAAGAAAAGTCAATATTTATCATTAAGACTGTGGCTCAAGTCTAAGATCTATCTAGTGGGAAGCAGGACTAGATCAAAGGTCTGACTGTAAAGTATGTGAAAATTTTTAACTTTTTTTTGTTTTTTTGAGACAGAGTCTCACTCTGTTGCCCAGGCTGGAGTGCACTGTTGTGGTGCGATCTTGGCTCATTGCAACCTCCACCCCCTGGATTCAAGCAATTCTCCTGCCTCAGCCTCCCTGGTAACTGGGATTACAGGCATGTGCCACCATGCCTGGCTAATTTTTTTTTATTTTTAGTACAGACGGTGTTTCACCATGTTGGCCAGGCTGGTCTCGAACTCCTGACCTCAGGTGATCCGCCCACCTCGGCCTCACAAAGTGCTGGGATTACAGGCGTGAGCCACTGCACCTGGCCAAAATTTTAATTTTTTAAATAAAATGTTATCCTTAGACTGCCTTTCCTCCTCTGTTTACTCTTCTTTACAGTGTGTGTGTACATGCACTGGTTCACATGTGTGCATGTGTGAGCATGCACTGTGCTCATGGGTGTGTGTTGAAGGCCGAAAGAACGAGGGTCGCGACCAGCTCGGCACACCACTGGAGGCTGTATGAGCAAACAGCAAACTGTTCTCATGAATGCAGGTTGTTGGCAAACTGACAAACCGCGTCTGCCACCAGAAGGAATGCTGAGGGCAGTCACGCCCCAGGTGCATTGTTTCTTGTGATTATCTACAGCCACATCTGAAGCCTGTTGTATAAAGAAAGCAATTATGTGAACCTGTGATAAATCAAGCAGCTGACCAATCGTTACCTTTTGCTCCCTGTTGATTCTGCCTAGTAAATACGAAGGGCTTTAGAGGCTCAGGACCCTTGCTCACTAGAAGCAAGAAGCCCCCGACCCCTTCTTTAAAACGGATCTTTTTGTCTTGTCTTCATTTCTGCGTTCATCCCCCTTCGTTCAGTCCTGTAGTAACCGTCATAGGTGTGCATGCACAAGTGTGTGTGTGTGTGTGTGTGTGTGTATGCACATGAGACTGAACCTGAGAAGCTCTACACTCAGCTACATCAGGGGCAGCCCAAGACCTGCGGAACATTCCAGCATGACTCACATCTCCCCGTCCTGCCCCTATCTTCCAGAACACTGCCAGCCAGATGTATCTTATGTAACGCCATCCCCCATGCAGAGGACCTGCAGGTTCTACACACTGGCATTTGGGGGCCCCTTGGGAAAGTGACCAGTGAGGCTGAGAGGTCCACAAGCCCTACCCATACCCCAAGAACCTTCAGGCTTGCAAAGATTTGAGGAAACCTCCAGTACAAGAGGTAGGAAACAAACAGAAAAGAGACAGTTCAGAGATTGGCGGCAGAGGAAGAGCTTCAAATCTTCAGAGAAGATGTGTCACCCATGAAACTAGAACACAGTGAGTAGCGGACAAGGAGGACTAGATAACCAGAAAGAACGCTTAGAAATTAAAACATGAAGGCCAAGACTAAACATTAAAGAGTCAAGAAGATCGTCCAGAAATTACCACAAAAGGGGCCAGGCATGGTGGCTCCTGCCTGTAATCCCAGCACTTTCGGAGGCTGAAGCAGGTGGATCACCTGAGGTCAGGAGTCCGAGACCATCCTGGCCAACACGGTGAAAACCCAACTCTACTAAAAAAAAAAAAAATGCAAAAAAATTAGCCAGACATGGTGGCGGGCACCTGTAATCCCAGCTACTCGGGAAGCTGAGGCGGGAGAATCACTTGAACCTGGGAGGCGGAGGTTGCAGTGAGCCGAGATCGTGCCATTGCACTCCCGCCTGGGCAACAAAAGCGAAACTCTGTCTCAAAAACAAAACAAACAAACAAACAAAAACAAACAAAAAAACAAGAGAAAAAAGAAAAGAAAAACGAAATTACCACAGCACTACATCTGCAGTAGGCACTGAAAGCCTCCTGTCCTGGGAGATTCCCCTCCTGCCTCCTGGACAGTCCCACTCTGCCTTTGTCTCCCTTCTCTCCTCTTAGAATTCCCACTAGCCGGATACCTCTGCCGACTGAAGCTACTATGAACATTGTGTGTAAGTCTTTTGTGGATATATGTTTTCATTTATCTTAGGTATTAGCTTAGTGCAAAAGTAATTGCGTTTTTTGCTGCAAATTTCTGAGTTAAGCCTACTGAGCCGAGATCGCACCACTGCACTCCAGCCTGGGCAACAGAGCGAGACTCTGCCTCAAAAAAAAAATAAAAAGAAAAAGAAGAAAGCACAGAATTCTCACCCACACTCTCTGCTCCTGCATCCCCACCAGATCTGTATTAGTGTGATGCATTCATTACAGCTGATGAACCAAAACGGATACATTATTATTAACTAATTATTTAAAATTAACATTTAGGGCTGGGCGCAGTGGCTCACACCTGTAATCCCAGCACTTTGGGAGGCCAAGGTGGGTGGATCACTTGAGGTCAGGAGTTTGAGATGAGCCTGGCTAACATGGTGAAACCCCGTCTCTACAAAACACACAAAAATTAGCCAGGCGTGGTGGCACATGAGACTACAAGTCCCAGCTACTCGAAAGGCTGAGGCAGGAAAATCGCTTGAACCCAGAAGGTGGAGTTTGCAGTGAGCCGAGATTGCGCCATTGCACTCCAGCCTGGGCGACAGTGTGAGACTCCATCTCAAAATAAAAAAAGAGACTCCATCTCAAAAAAAAAAAAAAAAAAGAAAAAAGAAAAGAAATAAGTCATGGAAAGCAGCTCAGGTGCTTCTTTGCTTTATCACTCCCAGGAAAGTGAGGCTTTTTAGAAGGTCCTCGTCTCAATGATGTTCCGCAAACTTTATCATCAAAGACAGACAACACTCAACACACTCTAGAAAATCTCTATGTGCTTAAAGTCAGGTGTAATTGAAGTTAAATGGGGGCCAGTCGCAGTGGCTCACACCTATAATCCCAGCACTTTGGGAGGCCAATGTGGGAGGATTGCTTGAGCCTAAGAATTCAAGACCAGCCTGGGCAACATAGCGAGACTCCGTCTCTACAAAAAAACAAAAAATTAGCTGGCATGATGGTTCATGCCTGTAGTCTCAGCTACTTGGGAAGCTGAGGTGGGAGGATGGCTCAAACCTGGGAGGTCGAGGCTGCAGTGAGCCGTGATCACACCACTGCACTCCAGTCTGGGCCACAGAGGGAAATCCTATGTCAAAAAAAAAAAAAGAAAAGAAAGAAAGAAAAGAAAAGAAAAAGAAATGGTAAATGATTTGGAGTTTTAAAGTCACCAGGCTTCAGTCACTCATGGAACGATTTCAGAGACTCTTCAAGGAGAATGTGTCAAATAGTACTTAAAGCTGTTAAGGCTTCCAACCAATACTTGAAGTCCTTGAAGGTTCGTAGGAAAGTCAAACAGGGGAGAAATTGCCTGGAGAAAACGGTGACGACGCAGGGCTGGATGAGGGGTTAGTCTGTGGATTGAAGAAGTGAAAGGTTATTAGACATAAGGCTATCATTACCTCTACCTGATCTTTAGAAGAACAGAACGGGAGGAAATATCCTAAAGAATCCAACACAAGGAAGTTTGTGGACAGGAATGCTGTTAGATGACTGCGTGAAGTTGGGAAATCTCTCCAACTTGCTTCACTAATAAGAAAATAAATCATGTCTGGGGTAGTTTAGTTCTTGCTCTTGGCTTGAAACAATGGTTGTCAAGTTGCCGCCGGGGGCTATAAAACTTGATTTGGTCCCCGAGTTGAGGAAAAGGACGCTGGGCTCAGCTGTGAGTCACTGGAGCCTGGAGCCACTTGTCCACCAAACAGAAGTTCTCACAGCAATTTGCACGGAAAACCAAAGCTGAGGTTAAGCCTCGTCGAGTCAGAAGTCTGACTCTGGCTGGTGAATAATCAGTTAGAATATTTCAGCTTTGACGCCACCTGAAGGCAGGTGTGGGTTGGGGGTGGCTAATTACATCCAGAGTGGGGCAAAGTTCCCCGGGCAGCTGTGTTTGCAGCTGTGACAGCAAACATCGCAAACAGCAGTCAGGAGCCAGGAAAGCGATTGAGCGTTTTGCTGTTACCTTTTAAATTAAAAAAAAAAAAATGAGCCAGGCGCAGTGGCTCATGCCTGTAATCTCAGCACTTTGGGAGGCCAAGGCGGCTGGATCACCTGAGGTCGGGAGTTTGAGACCAGTCTGACCAACATGGAGAAACCCTGTCTCTACTAAAAATACAAAATTAGCTGGGCGTGGTGGTGGGCACCTGTAATCGCAGCTACCTGCGAGGCTAAGGCAGGAGAGTCACTTGAACCCGGGAGGTGGAGGTTGCAGTGAGCCAAGATCGCACCACTGCACTCCAGCCTGGGCAAAAAGAGCAAAACTCCATCTCGAAACACACACACACACACACACACACACACACACACACACAAATAGGTCCCTGGTTTTAAAAACAAAAGTCTCTGCACTGTTTGGTGACACATTCGCTTGCTGGTTGTTTTGGGAATGTTCCACTGAATCTCGGAGGGATGCTCTTCATTAGGGCCCACGCATTTCAGCCTAGTGTGCGCCATCCACGTTCTCATTGTTCTTCTCCTTAAAAGAATTATTCGGCCTGAGTAAGGGCCTAGCAGCCTCTCACAATTCCCAATTTCTCCCAAAGTACTGACAGTGATCCAAAAACAAAGAAAAGAACCCTAGTTCCACAAACATCAAATTAAAGATTCATCCAGACAATATTTTGTAATGATATTTTACTGAGGCCAGGTGTGGTGGTGTATGCCTCTCATCTCAGCGTTTTGGGAGGCTGAAGCAAGCAGATCGCTTGAGTCCTGGGGTTAGAGACCAGTCTGGGCAACATGGTGAAACCCTGTCTCAACAAAGATATACCAAAAAAAGAAATTATCTGGGCATGGCGGTGCACACCTATAGTCCCAGCTACTCGGGAAGCTGAGGTAAGAGAATCACCCGAACCCAGGAAGTTGAGGCTGCAGTGAGCCGTGATCGCACCACTGCACTCCAGTCTGAGTGACATAAGTCAGACTCTCCCTCAAAAAACTAATAGTAATGAATGATTCAGTTTTACTGACAATGAATTCTATCTTTTTATTGAGAAACCTAAATCATCTAATAATGAGATAACAATTATTTCAGGGGGTGACTGAGCCGATGTTAGTAGAGTGACTGAGTATAGCACATCGGGCTATTCCTCTTATCCTAAATTGATGAGCTGGATATTTAAATAGAATTCTTTTCAATTTTATATTTTTACTGATGCTTTCAAGACCTATATAATAACTGAAAATCTAGGAACACATTTTAGCTCTGTTTCTAAAGCACTAAACAAATCAGTGTCCAATCTACCAAGTGGAGAACCACCTGCAGTAAAAAGATCTTAGCTTGGGAGACTAAGATACGAAGATACTTAGAGCATGTGACATGGGTATTTTTTTCATTGCGGTATTTATGGGGAGTTTCCACTGTTTTTTAGTTTTATCCATCAAGCCTCTCTAATAGACCGTCCCAAGCTGGGCACCAGAAGGTTATATAGGAATGGTTGGGATGTATGGGGACAGTCCAGGGAATATGATTGTTTAAAACCAAATAAGGCACAGTAATACACCGCTAGCTTCTATATTTAAATGCCAACATATACCCAGGGGGCATCAGAATGTACTACAATTTTAGACATGAGATTTACATAATGATGTCAGATAAATGCCTTTTTCATTTGCTATTTCCATTATGTAATCATCGAGCGTAATAAAGATCACTTGTCATAAAGAACCATTTTCTACTGGACAGTTACATTCCATTAATCATTAAGGTAGCATGGAGAATTAAAAGGCTTGAATAATCATGTTTTACCATTTGCTGAAAAGGGACAACAAATATAACTTAATGAACAAAGTTGAAGAATTCATTAGTGATCTTATTAATAAGAGTGAATCATTGGAGATGAGGGTTTTCGAGTCTCATGAAGACTTGAAAATTTCAAGTGATAATTCCAACTGGATAGAACACTTTCAGCTATTGGTTTGAAGCTTCAAAGCTTTGATGGCTAAGGAAGTATGTCTTCCAACAACACCTAGACCCAGAAAAAACATGGTTAACAGTAAAAGATGTTGGGAGCCTTTTCTCCCCATGGTTCATCCGAACTGGGCAAATTCTTTCTCTTATCTCTCCAAATTATGATCTTAATTGTTAAATTTTTCTCTTAGAATACAGCATGAATAATTTGTACAACCCGTACTTCACAATACTAGTTACATGGAAAATACAAACCACATTTTAAATGATTTAACATTGGTTATAAGGCAGTTCCACAATTATTCCCCAGAAACCTGTACACTGATCTTCAATTCTGTAATCTGACTCCTGGGCATTTATTCCAGAGAAATGAAAACTCATGTACACAAAAATATTCACACAAATATTCATAGCAACTTTGATTCAGAATAGCTGCAAACTGGAAACAACCCAAAATTGTCCTTCAATGGGCTAATGCCTAAATAAACCATAGTGTACCCGCATAATGGTCTCAGCAATGAAAAGGAATGAACTGTTGACACACCCAGCAACTTGGGAGCATCTCCAGGGTAGAGATGCTGAGTGGAAAATCACAAGGTCAGAAGATTGAGACCACCCTGGCCAACATGGTGAAACCCAGTCTCTACTAAAAAAATACAAAATTAGATGGGCATGGTGGCGCACACCTGTAATCCCAGCTACTCAGGAGGCTGAGGCAGGAGAATCGCTTGAACCCGGGAGGTGGAGGTTGCAGTGAGCTAAGATTGAGCCACTGCACTCCAGCCTGGGTGACAGAGGGAGACTCTGTCTCAAAAACAAACACAAAAGAAAAAAAGGAAAAACCAATCTCAAAAAGTGATACATTTGGTATCTTGACGTGGGGCAGATAAACAGACCAACAGAATGATACACCAGCATTGTATAGAATCTAATACACACACAAACACACACACAGGGTATAAATGAAATCTGAATAAGACCAGTGGATTATATCAAAGTCAAATCTAACTGTGATCTAGTACAATAGTTTTTCAAACTGTTACCGCTGGGGGAAACCAGACAAAGTATAAGAGATCTCTCTGAATGATTTTCGATAACTGTATGTGAATCTACTATCTCAGTAAAAGTTGGTTTTATGTGATCTGCTATCTCAATAAAAGTTTCCATTAAAAAATCATGGTTTTGGGAGGCCAAGGTGGACGGATCACCTGAGGTCAGAAGTTCGAGACCAGGCTAGCCAACATGGTGAGACCCAGTCTCTCCTGAAAATACACAAATCAGCCGGTGTGGTGGCACGCACTTGTAACCCCAGCTACTCGGGAGGCTGAGGCAGGAGAATCACTTGAAGCTGGGAGGTGGAGGTTGCAGTGAGCCAGCATTGTGCCACTGCACTCCAGCCTGGGCAATGGAGTGAGACTGTCTCAAAAAAAAAGCATGGTTAACATGTAAAGAATAATACCTTGATAGACAAATATACCATATTTTTTAAAGTTATAGAATGTATGATTCCATTTTATATAACATTCTTGAAATGACAAAATTATAGAGGTAGAGAGCAGATGGTGATTGCCTGAGGCTAGGGAATGGGGGAGGGATTGGGGAGGGTAGGGAATGGGGGAGGGATCGGGGAGGCTAGGGAATGGGGGAGGGTAGGGAATGGGGGAGGGATGGGGAGGGGAGGGAATCGGGGAGGGATGGGGGAGGCTAGGGAATGGGGAGGGATCAGGGAGGCTAGGGAATGGGGGAGGGATGGGGGAGGGGAGGGAATGGGGAGGGATTGGGGAGACTAGAGAATCGAGGAGGGATGGGGAGGCTAGGAAATGGGGGAGGGATCGGGGGCTAGGAAATGGGGGAGGGATCGGGAGCTAGGGAATGGGGTAGGGATGGGAGAGGCTGGAGTGCAGTGGCACAATCATCGCTTACCGCAGCCTTGATCTGCCAGGTTCAAGTGATCCTCCCACCTCAGCCTCCTGAATAGCTGGAACTACAGGCACATACTACACACCAGCTATTTTTTTTGTTTGTTTTATTTTTTTTGTGGAAATAGGGTCTCACTATGTTGCCCAGCCTGGTTTCAAACTCCTGGCCTCAAGTGATCCTCCTGCCTCAGCCTCCCAAAATGCTGGGATTACAAGTGTGAGCCATCACACATGGCCTCTCGTACAGTTTATAGGTCTCTATATTATAAGCCCCATAATACATCATCTTTACTTTTGCTTGACTTTTAAATATATTTAACTGATAAGATAATAAAGTATTTGAATCTACCCACATTGTTACCATTTCCATTGTTCTCTGTGTCCTTGGACAGGTCCAGATTCCCACCTGCCATCACCTTCGCTCTGCGTGGAAGACATCCTTAAAGAGAACTCTCGCACCGCAGGCTACTGACACTGAACTCCTTCAGCCTTGTGTGTCTGGAAAAGTCTTTAATTGGGGAGCTGATTATAATCCCCAAAAACACAATCCCAAACACCATAACCCCAAACGCTGAAATCCCAGAAGATCAAACCTGAAAATCACAACCCCAAAAGATCAAAATCCTGAAAATATAATTCTGGAAAAAATAATTTTTAAAAACATTTAAAAGACATTGCAGTTCAGAAACATATCAAAACAGGACCGCACACTCCATAGACCACTTTATACACCAAAATAGGTGATAATAATAACATATACTTTTTGCAAGCGTAAACACTCAGGTAAACTAATGACAGTCGCACAGGTTATGAGCACATGAACCACATTCTTTTTTTGTTGAGATGGAGTCTCGCTCTTGTTGCCCAGGCTGGAGTGCAATGGTGCGATCTCAGCTCACTGCAATCTCTGCCTTCTGGGTTCAAGCAATTCTCCTGCCTGAGCCTCCTGAGTGGCTGGAATTACATGCACACGCCACCACGCCTGGCTAATTTTTGTACTTTTAGTAGAGACGAGGTTTCGTCATGTTGGCCAGGCTGGTCTTGAACTCCTGGCCTCAGGTGATCTGCCCGCCTCAGCCTCCCAAAGTGCTGGGATTACAGGCGTGAGCCACCGTGCCTGGCCAGATGAACCACATTCATAAAGAAATAGGTCAAAAGGGAAAGGTAGAAACACATGTCACTATCGGTAATTGCGCACACCCAGCTTTCTAACTGTGGTCATCTGAAATACCAAATGAACAAAGTGTCTTTCAACAAGATCAATCAAAACCCCCGATGGGTCACCACTGCATGTAGTTGCCCAAAGAGCCGAAATCTGGATAAATTTTATCTTTCACAAATGCAAATGTACAAAAAGAACATCTCTTCATTTACTGAGGAAGTTTCAACATTTTCTGATGTCCAAGGCAGCAGAAGAAAAGTCTGTCCCAGCTCTCAGAGATAGACCAACTTGCCTTCTGTATTTGTTCTCTCAGGCACCCCAGCTGATTGGATGGTGCCTGCCAGCATTGAGGGCAGATCTTGCTCACCTCGTCCACTCAGACTTGCACAATAATTTCCCCAGGAGACTCACAGACATACCTGAAAGAATACTTTACCAGGTTTCTAGGTATTCTTCAATCCAGGTAAGTTGACATCTAAAATTCAGTCCACACGTGCCAACCTTGGTCAACTTGGCACACATAGGTATCTCATTTAACCATATTTAATTTCCAAATAAAGACAATAAGCTGATAGTTTTACTTAACATGATGCAACTATGCTATGATTGTGATTTTCAGGATTTTACCCTTTAGGGATTTTGATCTTCTGAGATTTCAACATTCAGGAATATTGTGTTCAGGGTTGTGTCTTTCAGGATTATTATCTAAACCCCTTTATTTGGCCTTCTTTTTTGAAAGATATTTTTGCTGGGTATAGAATTTATCCTGACAGTTGCTTTCAATGCTTTCCCTATGTTGCTCCAGTGTCTTCTGGCTTGCATCTCCTTGATGTGAATTTGACGTGTCATCATTATCTTTGTTCCTCTGTATGTGATATGTCTTTCCTCTGGATTCTTCCAGGTTTTTGTCCTTATTACTGGTTTTCAGCAATTTGATTAGTAAATGCCTTAACGTAGTTTTCTTCATGATTCTTGTGCTTGGTGATCACTGAGCTTCTCAGATATGTAGTTTTATGGCTTTCGGCAAATTTGACAACATTTTGCTCATTCTTTTTTTTTTTTTTTTTTGAGACAGAGTCTGGCTCTGTTGCCCAGGCTGGAGTGCAGTGGCACGATCTCGGCTCACTGCAACCTCCACCTCCTGGGTTCAAGCAATTCTCCTGCCTCAGCCTCCCGAGTAGCTGGGACTACAGGCGTGCACCACCACACCAGGATAACTTTTGTATTTTTAGTAGAGACAGGGTTTTACCATGTTGGCCAGGATGGTCTCGATCTCTTGACCTCGTGATCTGCCCGCCTCAGCCTCCCAAAGTGCTGGGATTACAGGCATGAGCCACTGCACCCGGCTTCACTATTTCTTCAGATATTTTTTTCCATCTCTTTCCCTTTTCTTCCAAGGACTCTTCAAAAACTCTAATAACATATATTTGGCTGCTTGAAGTTATCTCAAAGCTCGCTGATGCTCTGTTCATTTTCTCCCTCTTCTTTTTCTGTGCATTTTATTTTGAATAGGTTTTTTTTTTTATTGCCCTAGCTTCACTGATCTTTTCTTCTGCAATATCTGACCTGCTGTGAATACTATCCAGTATGTTTGTCATGTCATCACTGAAATTTTCATCTCTGGAAGTTCAATTCATTTTGTTTTTAAAAAACTACATCTTTCATGCCTTTAACAGGTTTAATTATTTAATTATTCCTCTAGCTTTTAGAACATCTGAAAAACAGTCATAATTTCTCTTATCTTTGTCTACCAATTCTGTCATTTCCAAGAAGATTTGATGGGTTAATTTTGCTCCTTATCATGAGTTGTATTTTCCTGATTCTTTGCATGCGTGGTCATTTTTGATTGGGTGCTGTCCTGATTTTGCATTGCTGGGTGTGAGGTGTTCTTGTATCTCTATAAAATATCCTTGAGCATTGTTCTGGAATTCAGTGAAGCGTCTTGGAAACACTTTGATCCTTTCCACGTTTTGCTATGAAGCTTTGTTCAGTGGGACCAGAGTAAGGTTTAGGGGTCATTTCTCCTCATGTTTAGGCAAAATGCTTCTGAGAACTCTGCCCAGATTTCCCTAAATTAGAGAATTTTTTCCCTCTGCATGCTGGGAACAGGTCACTTCCTCACATGCGTGCTTGTCCGTACTCAGCTGAGAGTCATGGGGTCCTCTGTTGAGCTCTGGCGCTGTCTCTGCACAGCCCTCTCCTCCCCCATACCCTGCCCTGAGAACTCTGGCTACCTTGTCCGTCCTGGACCTTACCTTTGTCTCATCAGTTCAGGGACTGCTGTGCCCTGCCTTGTCTCCCTCTCTGCACTGTGGCCTGGGAAGTCTCTCCAGTCCATATGCTGGGCAGTCATGGGATTCACCTAGCTTGTTTTTCATCTCTCAGGGACCACTGTCTTCACTCCTGATGGCCATATATTGTGTCTGGGCTTTTTTTTTTTTTTTTTTTTTTTTTTTTTTTTTTTTTTTTTTGAGACGAGTCTCACTCTGTCACCCAGGCAGGAGTGCAGTGGTGCGATGTCAGCTCACTGCAACCTCTGCCTGCCGGGTCAGCTCACTGCAACCTCTGCCTGCCGGGTTTAAGCAATTCTCGTGCCTCACCTCCCAAGTAGCTGGGATCACAGACGCCCACCACCATGCCTGGCTAATGTTTGTATTTTCAGTAGAGGCAGTGTTTCACCATGTTGGCCAGGCTGGTCTCAAACTCCTGACCTCAAGTGATCTGCCCACCTCGACCACTCAAAGTGCTGGGATTACAGGCGTGAGCCACCACGCCCGGCCGTGTCTGGGCTTTTTAGCTGGTTCAAGCAGAAGAGTTAAGTCTAGTTCCTACCCCATCAGGGTCAGAAGCAGAAATGTTTAGATCAGACAGTTGAATTGCCTGTGTGAGCCCCTCCATACAGTATGAATGGCAGATGCAAGACCCTGGTGAGGGGTGGTGGGGGGTGAGAAAGAAGACTGGCTGGCAGGAAGCAGGGCCAGGCCCTACAGACCTGGAGGCTGCAGAAAGGATCTGTGGGTATTCAGAGAGCTCTCAGGATCCAAGGGAGGACGCTGGGCTTGGTGTGTGGGCCACACTGTAGAATGTACACCTTCAAGGGTTACTGAGGCGACGGCATGGAGAGTAGACTTCCTGGGACAAGAGTGGAAGCTGACAGGCACTTAGGAGGTGTCAGCTGGAAACCTGGAGTCAGGGAATAGCAGAGGACATGGTGAAATATGGACATTTTCTTTTTCTTCCTTTAAGAGATGGGGTCTCACTATGTTGTTCAGGCTGGTCTTGAACATCTGACCTCAAGTGATCCTCCTGCCTTGGCATCCAAAATGTTAGGATTACAGGCGTGAGGCACCACACCTGGTCTTAAAACCTGGACATTTTTGCAAACACTTGGATGTCAGGGTGGGAAGCAGGGCAAGTCCAGGATGAAGCTGGGCTCTGAGCTTGTGTGTTTAGTGATGACAGGGCTGTTGGCTGAGCATAGGGTCAGTGGGGAAGGGCCAGGTTTGGGGCCGGGCCGGGGAAAGGGCGTGTGAACTCTATGAGCTGGACGTGCTGAGCTTGATGATCCGGTGAGACCCGCAGGTAGAGAGGAATTGTACGCTTTAATTCAAGGAAAAAATGGCAAAATACAAAGGACACATAGGACTCTCCTGAGGCCAGCATGCCTCTTCCAGACGGTTTTAGATAAGCAGCAAGGGCAGCCTCTGGGTTTCTAGAGGCTGTTTCCTACAACATGGAGGCAGGTGCCTCTCTTTCCTTCATTACCTTGCTATAAGATTTTGTGACTAAAACTCAAGAGAGAAGAAAACAGCTAGTGTTCAGGTCAAGCCCCAAATTGTGATGCAAATGTGGTGACATGAAGGAAGTAATGTATGCAGTGGTCCATTTCCAAAACAAACTGCCTAGAATTGGCTTAGGTCAGCAAACTACCTAAGAAACAGGATACACTAGACCTCTGCTTGGATCATCAACGCCTGCTTGTCAGCCTCCCCCTTCCCCCTTTCTCCCCTCCCCCTTCGTTGCCCTCACCCAAACCAAAGAAATTTAGTCTAAGATGAAAGTTTACTAGCCTGCAAAATAGCTCATTTTATCTATTCGTATCAGCGTGCCCAGCTACTTAGGTCATAAGTCAAATGCTTGAAGAGCCCCTGGGCTGACTAGGATTGCAAAGCATTGTGGGCTGCAACAAAATGCAGCAGGAAAACCCTAAAAAGACACCTAAGACCCCTGCCCAACAACCAATAGGTGATGTCTGGGAAGGTTGTGAGCCCATAGTGCTCAGCCTATGAGGAACTCGGGGAGGGACCTGCCCACTAGGGGATACACTGTTTGTAGAAACTGCACTGGGTGTGCCTGCCCATCAGACACCCAATCTTGCAAGACCATCATTAAAAGTCTCACTTCTGCTGTTCTTAAGGTCTCTGAGTCCGTTCTTTGGGTTTGGACGGGTTAGTCTGTTTCTCACAGATGCACCAGTGTTCAGAAGGAACTGAATGTCTCACTCGGGGAACAGGCTATATTGGCAGGAGTGAAGTCTTGGGTCTGGTCCTCCCTCTACCCAGAGGTGTGCTGAGCAGTGGTGTGTCTCTAGACAGGTAGGTCTCCATTCCAATGAAGGGTGCCTTCCCCATGGTCTCCCTCTTTATAAAACACATAGAAGGCAAGCCTGTCAGTGGGGAAAGAACGGGCTACTTGGCTCCAAGGCAGTCTGGATGTGGCTGCCATGCTTCGAGGACATGGAATGCGAGCTGCCTGCACTTGGGAACCCTGGACTCAGGGGAGTCACATTCCCCGGCTAAGGGAGGAGAAGCTCTCAGCTCCACTGGAAGCAAGGCTTGGGTGGAAGGGGAGGCCCCGGCCAGCTTTGTCCGGGCAACCCAGCGCCACTTCCAGATGATTGCACCGCCATACAGGCAAGGTCACTCATCCCTGTCAGGCCAGAACGAGGACCCCTGTGAGAATACACTCACACCAGATGTACAACCTGATGGGGAAGAAGCCAATGGCCCGCTCTGCTCCCCTCTCTACGCAGCTTGTGCCTAATGCTTGTGAAAAGGCCGTATTCAGACGGTGTGCTTGTCAGTTTTCCACCACACCGCATGGCTTTTAGCAGAGCAAATCACTAGGTGGTAATTTGCACCCTGAAAGAAACATGGGGGCGCTGATGAATCGAATGTGCATGCTAACATGCTAACAACATCACCACCGTTTCTCCCTGCAGTGTTCTGAAAGGCTGAAAGTCTGCCTTTGTGTGCAATGAGAACCACACAGGGCTGGCACACACAAGGACTTGCTCACAGCTGGCCAAACGTGAAATGAATGAATCCTACTTCCTGGCAGAATTCATTGCTGCCAGATGCTATCTAAAATACAACAAAAATATCCAAGGCTTGGTTCTCACAGGTTAAATCCTCAGAAGACTGGATATGTAAGGTGTTTCCTAACTTTAAAATGACCTAGCAGGCCGAGTGCAGTGGCTCACGCCTGTAATCCCAGCACTTTGGGAGGCTGACGGGGGTGGATCGTTTGAGGCCAGGAGTTCGAGACCAGCCTGGCCAGCATGGCGAAACCCTGTCTCTATTAAAAATACAAAAATTAGCCAGGCATGGTGGTAGGCACCTGTAATCTCAGCTACTTGGGAGGCTGAGGCAGGAGAATCACGGGAACCTGGGAGGCGGAGGCTGCAGGGAGTCGAGATCTCACCACTGCACTCCAGCCTGGGTGACAGAGCGAGACACTGTCTCAAAAAAAAAAAAAAAAAAAAACCTAGCAAATTAGAATACATCATTCAACATTTGATCAAAAGATCAATAAGATAAGGGGTCATTCCAGACCATCTGCCCAAAGAAACTCCTGCTGAAGTATTCGCCTCTCTAGCGGTCAATCTTTTTGGTGCCTGTTCTCTCTCAATCTAAGCTTTACAAAAAATGCTACATGCACCCTCTTGGTTGCTTTTTTTTTTTTTTTTTTGGCAATCCCTGTGAAAGCTTCTGATACCTCAATATCTCAGGGAACATTTCAAATAATCCAAACATTTTATGAGTTCTGGACCTGAGAGGAATCAAGATGTGGCTGACAGCAGGAATCCTGAGCGTTCTCAAAGTATATGAACTGCACCACCTTCCCTAACAGGCAGCGGGAGCAGAAGGCCAGCAATTGAAAACACGGGTCACAGCGCCTTTTATTCATCATCATACAACCTGATGTGACAGGAAATACAGCCAACATCTCCAAACAGTCTTAATGCCTTTCACAATCCAATGGGAAAGCCCAAGACGCCGCCTCTAGTGGGGAAGCCATGAGCCTTCCGCCTTTGGATGCCACAAATGGGAACGATAGAGGTACAGGAGGTCTGCCTTCCACGCCGGACCCTCCAGCGCAGTCCCATGCCGGACACAGCGAGGCGGCACTTGGCACAGAACGTTTTCCTGAGAACACGTCACACGCTAGAGCATTCCAGAGACCCGAGCCCCTTCTCAACCCAGAGACCAGGATTCACAGGGAGCAGTTGTACCTGTGGCCTCCCTGCAAGACTCACACCAGTGGATGGCACTCGAGTCCACAGCTGCATGGAGCCACGGGTCCAAAACAAATTCTCCACTGAGATGGGTCCACAGAGCCTGGTGGCCACAATGGCTGGATCTAATGTCTTCCTTTATGAATACATCTGTGCACCTGGGATCAGTTAAAAAACGAAATACTTCCTGTCATGATGATCAATATGCAGAACCACGTACAGGTGAGGACTCTTCTGCCTGGGTGGTACATGGTTGCTGTATTTTGCTATCTAGTTTCTTTGATGCAAATTTGTAGCAATTGCTTTAAGACAACCCATTTTGCCTCAGACAGTGACCCTATTAAGACCACGTATGTTTACAGAAAACTTGGGAGTTTGATTTTTCTTTAGAGTTCTCACTTATAACAAGAAGTAAGAGGTGTCTGTGTATTGAGATAAACAGTGGTATATACCACACAATCTAAATTAGGTTCTTTAACAACATTTGATGCGGTCTTACTCTAGGCACTAAAACAACTTCTTTAAAAAAATAAAATTGTGATTTCCAAGGCCTTTATTTTATAGGGAAGAGGAATAAAAGATCAATGCTAGTGGGTGTTTCGTCATGAGCCCAAGGCCCGTTGGGAGTCTCTGCGAGGTCATTTGCCCTTTAGATTCTGCAAAGGCAAAAAGAAATCGATACTGATTTTTAAAAATATGTCTTAGGAGCCCTGGTCTCCTGCTGATTCCATGGATGCCTGGAGCACTTGTATCTGGAGAATGGAGACAATATCACCCCAAGCCCAAGTTCATTTGATGAGATTAATATGTATAAAACAGTTAATTATATACATAAATAACATAAAATAATTCTGATAAATTAAAAGTCAAATGATCTCCCACTATTCATTCAACTGAGAGGTGAGAGCTAGGCGCAAGTGATGGTGGGTAAGGAGAGGAGGTGAGCCCCGCAGACCCTCCTGCATGCTGCCTGGGGATGAACTTTCCTTAGTTCATGAAGGCATATATTGCACAAAACAAATTCCAGCCCTGTCCTCAAAAGTCTGCTGTTTGGAGTGGAGTGAAGTGCTGACAAAGTTGCGTTTTGAAAAACACAATCATCCTTTGTTCTGCTGGCAACATCAGGACTGCTCCTGATCAATTACTCAGCCATGCCAGTGTTTCCTCAAGATGGACTCCCAGTGAGTGCAGGATCTGGGATAACTGGCAAAGCAGGACACCTTAAGGCAGGTTTGTCCTCTCATTGTGGCCACAAACAGAGTACCAGGAAAGTTAAGAGCAAACTTCTCCCCACACCTCTCAGTGTTTCTTGTCGTGGGCAGCAGGAGGGCTGGGTGCCTCCCCCAACCCTGGCCCCTGCCCCCGAAACTGGTACACAGACATGACAGCACGTGTCCCCGCACACACAGACCTGGCTGTTCACCGCACATTCAGTTTTAGGGGCAATTAATGCTTCTATTAGTGAACTAACCTCTCTGCTTTCATTACCACCTGGCAGGAAATAGCATTTTCTCTGTGTTTCAGAAATACCTACACTTTTCCATTGTAAAGAGCCAAACTCATTCAATATTTTTATAGAAAACTGGTCATGAAATACACCAACCTTTGGAATTGAAGTTTAAACAGAAGGAAAATATGAATTTTCCCCCGTTTCTTCCACTCGGGATTCTGGCTGGGCTTCAGCCAGAATGGATACATTTGGATTGCAGAGAATCCTGAGACAACCCGGAGGAGCCCCTGGGGGCAGCAGGGAGGCTCACTCCTCACACACAGCCGCGTGACCCTCTGCATCTGGGCAGCTGTGAAGGGTGGACAGGGACCGATGGTCCTACAGTGCACATGACTTTATCATGTTAACAGAAAACTACAACACAATATTGGCCATAACAGTCTTGAACACACAATGTATGTTTGAAATAAAGTTAAAAAAAAAAAGGAAAAAAACTCTATTGGAAATCGATTCACGGATATTACTAAGATGCCTTCTGAGCTGGAGTCAGTGACCTCACGTGACCCCTCGCATATGATGATCGTGATGACCTCGAAGGTTGCAGGATCACGTGCGGCTCAGCACGCCTCACGTATGGTTTCAGCCCATAGTTGCATAAGAACCGACTCAACTCCTAGTTCAAAGAGAATAAACGTTAACTTCTATCTGCTCGCTTGCAAAAAAATCCAGAAGTGAGGAGAAAATGTTCCCTGCTGCCTGCTGCCACCTGTGAATACCGTCTGTGTTCTCATAGGAACCAAGCTCTAGAAGAAAAAAGAAAATGAACCATTTGTGTTCCTAATAACTTATCTCCTGCCTCTTAAAATCCTGCTTCTCTCTTAGCTTCACTTTCCCGAACCCTGTGTCGGGCGAACACTGGTCCTGTAAGGGGAGGCAGATGCGGCCCCGGCCCAGGACTTACTGCCTTGGTAAGGCATGGTGTGGAGCCCCATCCAGTTTAAAACTCTGGCCTGCCAGAGGTCCCTTCTAGAGTTAAGCTGACAGACCGTAAGGGTTGCTGGCGGGGGATCTGGAGATACTCTGCAAAGCTAAGTCAACCTTACATTGCAATGTATGACTTTTTGTTTGTTTGGTATCCAGCAAACACATCTAAACAAATCCCAAACATCCCTCTGCAGTTCTTGCCCCGAGTCTCCCGGAACGCAGCTCAGTAGCTGTACATCTGCTGCTGCTGCTCCGCCTGCACCTGGGGCTGGGCCGCCTGCTGTGGGGGTGCCTGCGGCTGCGGGGGTGGCAAGACGTCAGTCTGGGGCACTGCCCGCCATGTGAGCGGGTGCTGGTCACTAAGCTGGCTCCCCAGGGGCGTGATGGAGTTGACCAGCGTCGTCAGGTTGATGAAGTGGGCCACAGACTGTGGGTTCGAGGCTTCCGGCTGGGGGTGGATCTGGACGTCATTTTGGCGGTTGTGCAACATGGCAGAGCCGCTGACGGTATCAAAGGTCACGGTCAGGATTGAGTTGTCCAGCTGTAACTGGCGTTCAGGGGTGGTAAGGTGCCCCACGGCCACCGGCTGGAGATTGGTAAACTGAGTCGCGGCCGCAGTGGTGATGGGGGTCACGGTGATGTTGGTCAAGCCGACTGAGCTCGATGGTGTGGTCACATTTGGGTCACCCAGGGTCACCACTACCTGGAAGATTCACACACAACAAAAATCCATTCATTTTTGCAAAATGGGGAACGCAAGGACCTCCCCAGGATGCGCTCTGTGTTACCACACCAAAGAAGCACGACATTCTTTGGTGAAAGAGGAAACCGAGTTAATTTTGTTCTGGAAAAATTCCAGCGAGAAACAAAAACAAGAAACAGACACAATCATGAAGGCAATGAGAAGGAACTAAGAAACAAATTAATTTCACTGGCTAGAAAAAAATGGAAAAAAGTAAGCACGAAAAAGACGGAAAACAGATGCTTCCTTTTCTATCCGTTCCTCTGAAGTGCCCTGCTGTTGGTAAATGAAAATCCCACCACAAAGCTACAAAGAGCAATAAAGGTATTTGCAGTACCAATCGCTAATAAGAGAAAGCATTCTCTTTCATGGAGAGGGATGAAAGGCCAAATAAATGAGGAACTTTTGCAGTCAAGATTACCATCCCCCAAAACAAGAGAGAGAAGTGCAGTATTAGACACAGACTGATCAAACACTCAGAGACTTCAAAAGCAAAAGTGACCAAGGCTGAGCACGACAGAAGGTTCCACTTGAGAAAGTGGGATTGTGGGATTGTCTTCACCTTCCAGACTGAGGGATCCTTGCTCTCCGTCTAGTCAGCAAACGCACAGGGCTGAGCGTTCACCATAAGGGCACTTGGGTAGGCCACCCATGACCTCCCCAAACTGCAAACAGCCTACCTGATTCCCACCCAGGCAGGGGTATCTCTCTTCAACATGCTAGAATGTATGTTGCTACTAACAATGAGAAGCATGATTTGTAGGTCGGAAGTCAGAAACGCTTACATGAAACGTGCTTAAGTGAAAAACAGAATATGTCTGCTGCCTTCAACCACATGAAGTCCACATGTACACTGTGTGTAGTAAAAAGAGATGGAGTCCCACACACGTAAGGCTCTCATGCTTAGGGAAAGTGACCAGCACCTAATCAGAACATAAAGCAGCAAACTGACCTGCTGAATGCTCTGTACTGCGGAATTGGTCTCGTCGCCTACGCTGCCTGTGAACTCCGTCTCTTTCTCTGAGTATTCGCTGAAGGTGGCGTCCTCGGGCACCGGAGCACCTGCCTCCTCTTCTGGCTTCTGCTTTCTCTTGTGACTGCGCTTGGCAGCTTTCCCGTGCTTCCCTTCGGCCAAATCCTCCTGCTCCAGAGTCAGCTCAGGCTGCAGGAAAATCAGTTTCAGCCGAGAACCAGGTTAGTCGGTCACGTTAGGCAGCGGCCAGGGCAGCCCCAGCACTGCCCTGGACACACTCTCCAGTCAGTGGGGACACACTTGTGGGCCACCGAGCTGCCACAAGAAACAGTGACCACAGCTTGGTCTTGTATTTCTAAGGATCGGGGCAAGTTCCTTTAGTTACAGATTTAAAAAAAAATACATACAAGTCATATTTTTAAAAGTTGTATTTTATGCTAAAATGTAAACACTTCTTAGAAACTTAACTTTTTAAGCCACTGGGTATTTCCAAAGGGAAATGTTTCTGCCCGGGTGAGCTCCTACAGCAAAGCTGAAAATGCTTTCAAATCAGGGCTCTCTCTTCCCCAGGGAGGAGACGAATCCACCATAAAAAAACAATTTTGAATTAAAACAGATTTGACCGCAAAACCTGCAGGGACAGGGAACGAGGGCCCAGCTGCAGTGATGAGCCCAGTGGGCCCCTCCCCGCACGCTTCCCTGCAAGTGTCCAGGACACTGCTGGGCTGTGACCACATCCTCTGAACCGGGCCGGCTCCACACCAGGCTCACTCAGGCTCACAGAGGCCGCAGGGCAGTGGTGGCCGGTGAGTGGTCACCTGCCACTCCTCTCGGGCTTCCTGTGCCATTCCACACAACCTGATCCTAACCCAGTGGCAGACAGACCCAGCGTGGGCCTACACCGCTGTCATGGTGGGACGACCCTTCGCCCCATGCCTGTGACTTGCCAAGGGTAGAAATGGCCTGTGGGTTCTGGGGCTGGGGCTGGAGCTGCCGTACGTCACTCAGCCGGACCCAGTGCCCTTCATGAAGACTGCACTCTAAAGCGCTGTTTCAGAACGAGAGGCATACATGTGACCTTAGACCACTGAGAGCATGACACGTTCTCTTTGAAATAAAAAAAAAATTTTGCTAACTAAAAGTTTAGTATTAACTAAAAATTTCTTTAAAAACTAAGTTCATCTAATTGGTATGTTTAAACTTATTTTGCTTAGAACAATTTAATGATTGTTCTGATTTTTTTTTTTTTTCAGACACAGTCTCGCTCTGTCGGCTGGGCTGGAGCGCAGTGGCACAATCTCGGCTCATTGCAACCTCCGCCCCTGGGTTCAAGCAATTCTCCTGCCTCAGCCTCCTGAGTAGCTGGGATTACAGGCGTGCGCTACCACATTCGGCTAATTTTTGTACTTTTAGTAGAGACAGGGTTTTGCCACGTTGGCCAGGCTGGTCTTGAACTCCTGACCTCAAGTGATCTGCCCGCCTTGGCCTCCCAAATTGCTGGGATTACAGGCGTGAGCCACCGCGCCCAGCCAATTGTTCTAATTTCTATTTTTTTCTGGAAAACATGTGTTTTCCAAAGTGAGATACACCAGTATTCAACAAACTGAGGTCACAGAAACCACACGAACGAGGAGATGATCTAAGAGGTTCTGAGGGGAAGAGAAGCCAAGAAAACAGGGTAACCGGGCCACAGGCTTGCCCAGAGCTGCTCCCTCCCGGCCTGTCCAAGCCCCTCTGGTCCCTTCTGCAGGTGTCCACTTACCCCAAAGTTTCTGAGCCCCTGGGGCCCCGTGCTGCTCACCTGGACGATGCCGATGGAGGAGGCGTCGATGGTGGTGGTCTCCGGGAGGTGGTCCAGGTCATCAATCCTCACCGCGAGCACCTATGAGGAGCACAGGGTGCGAGCTGGGGGTCAGGGTGCTGCTGAGGCAGGTGGGAACCCAGAAGCCACACACGCCTCGGGACCACCTCCACCACTCCTGCCCTTCCCTCCCAGGCATCCCCCGCACTTCCCAGTCTCCTCTGTTCAGCTCTGACTTTGAAACTCTGTGTCCAGAAGCCCAGGGCTTATCCTCACCCCTTATTTCATGCTCCCACAATGGTCTTGCCCCTGTATCATCTCACGTCCACTCCCCCAGGGGGGAGACTGTGTCCTCCCTTTTTGGCCCCCCACCAAAGGGGTGAGGTTTCAGTGGCGCTTCTGTTATTTCCAAGGGAGACCACAGCAAGGTAAGATACGGTAGAGTAAACTTGTTCTATGAGCAATCACCAAAAATGAGACATTTGTGCCTTACACATCGTACTTTTCAGTTGAATCCATACACAAGTGCTTTCATTTGTTGGTTTTGTGATGAAGTGACGCCCTGCCCCTACCATCCCTCCAATGGGGAACGGGGTCCTCAGCACGCCCCATGTGTCCACAGGGCCCCTCCCACCAGCTCAGTGCGTCCTGCCCAAAAGTGAGTGACCTTCACCGCCCACACCCTGCTTACAGCAGTTGCATTTGTTCCTGTGATGACCTAATTAGATCATAAGAAAGACAACAGAAAACGAGTACAGAGACAGCTGAACGTGATAAAGGGGAGGGGCTAAAAAACAAAATTAGCAAGAGTCTGCCTGTAAGGGTGCTTCACCCAAACAGCTTTGCAAACATCTTTAAATTTCTGATCAACTAAAGGAAGTTAAAATGAAAAAGCAGACTACGCTTTGTGGATATAACTCATTTAAAAAAGCAGAGAAGTGCATCATTAAATTTACATTCCATGACTAGGTCTGGGCCCCTTCCTGGAAAAGATGGCAAACAAAGGCTGGTAAGTGTTTTAAGTTAACATAAACCCTGCAATGGCTTTAAAGACTCCAGTGTAACTCCCATTGACACTGAGCACAGATCTACACTGTGACACTCTCAAAGGACCCTGAGCAAAAGCAACCAGACTGCTGTGGACGCACTCTCTACCGTCACCACCATCACCACCATCATCATTACCACCTCTATCATCAGTATCATCACCATCAACACCAACACCATCACCACCAACACAACCACCTCCCTCACCATTATCAACACCATCACCAACCCCTCCATCACTCATTACCCTCATCACCACCAACACTGTCACCACCATCACCACTACCACCATCACCATCACCATCACCATCACCACCACCACCACCATCACCACCACCACCACTGTCATCATCACCATCAACATCACCACCACCATCACCATCACCACCACCATCACCATCACCATCACCACTACCACCACCACCATCACCATCACCACCATCACCACCACCAGCACCACCACCATCACCACCACCACCACCACCACCACCATCACCACCACCACCACCACCACCACCATCACCATCACCACCACCATCACCACCACCACCATCACCACCACCACCATCACCACCATCACCACCATCACCATCACCATCACCACCATCACCATCACCATCACCACCACTGTCATCATCACCATCAACATCACCACCACCATCACCATCACCATCACCACCACCATCACCATCACCATCACCACTACCACCACCACCACCATCACCATCACCACCACCAGCACCACCACCATCACCACCACCACCACCACCACCACCACCACCACCATCACCACCACCACCCATCACCACCACCACCACCACGACCACCACCATCACCACCACCACCACCACCACGACCACCATCACCACCATCACCATCACCACCACCATCACCACCATCACCACCACCACCACCTCCCCCATCACCTCTACCACCACCATCACCAACACCACCATCACCAACACCAGGTCCCCCCATCACCACCATCACCTTTACCACCATCTCCACCACTACCTCCACCACCATCACATCAATATCATCAGTATCCTAGTCACACAGTCTGAAAGCTGACGCCACCAAAGAACCACCATAGAAGCATTAGCTTCACTCTTCTTAGGAGATAAGAAAAAAGTGAAAATTGCTTTCTGTGTTTTGTTTTTAATGCAACATTCATTCAAAGTAAAGAGAAAAACCATAGCTTGGAGTCACAAAATAGTATCAATCCTAAAAGATTCTGAATCTCTGTAAGTAGTTTATGCCTGTTTAACTAGTCCAACAGTTAAACTATAACTAGTTTAACTTAACTAGTTAAATTAGTCTGACTCCAGTGAACACCTTCTTCCTCCTGAATCTGTGGCATCACCAACGGGGACAGGCTCAGGGGGACCGTTATCCCACTCTCAGACAGCCAGGCCTCACTGCGGTACACACACAGCTACCCAAAGCTGACCCGAGTCCCCTTCCTTCCCCTCACACTGCTGTCTAGGGTTGTCTCTTCCATATCCTCTATTCTAGTTTGTAATCACTTTGCCTCTCTGTCTACTTCTTATTTTTCTTTCTGTCTCCTACCCAGACCATAAAGTCCAGGAAGGCAGGGATGGACCCTGGCTGGCCGGCCCATCACATCACTGGTAGGCATTTGTTTGAGTTAATGTAGAGGGAAACAACTGTGAGATGATCAAAAGGAATGACACAAAGAGAGCACAGGATAAAAGGCTAGAGAAACAAATTGGTTCGAGAACAAAGACAGACAAAATCCCCCCACACCACCTTCCCTGGGTCTGGAAGGCTTTCCTCTTGAGCCACTTGGTTCTGTCTGGGTTGGGCTTGAGGGGAGTGGGGATGGGCAACACACAGCCCAGTTGAAGGAGCAGAGCACAGAAGGCAAATTTGCAGTCGGGCCACCTTAGGAAGTGGTTTAATCCTGGTGAGAGGACTCTGCCTGACAGTGTTTGTGGGAGATGTCTTTATCAGTAAGGCCTCTCCACCCAGCTATGCACATCAAAACTCTGGTGTACAAAAGTGATGTGCACAGTCTTTATGAATACGCTGAAGTCTAGAAACCCACACGTCATGGAGAGGAACCGCTCAAACGACAGCCTTGCTCACGGGCTGCTGGGTGGGCTGCAGGGCCTGCCCTGCCCCTGGGGTGCCAAGGTGGTCCTGGCGCTTCGGGTTCCTACTCCCCCGACTCTGTTTTCTAGGTAAAAACACCAGCTGGCCACTACATGAAAAGGGAAGCAATGGAGCTCACTTAGGGGGATCCAAGCTCCCCGCAGAGCGGGGCACAGGGCAGAGTATGCAGCCACGGTCCCCTGGCTTCCCGGACTGGAGAGCAGGTTGAGTCCCTGCATCTCCCTGGGAGCCTGATCGGGCTGCAGAGGAACAGCAACACGGCAATGTCCCGGGTCACCCCCAAACTAGGGAGCCACCAGACTGACACCTGAGGCAGACGGTGCTTTCCCAATTCCAAAAGGAAGTCACTTTCATTACAGGACATTGGAAAATGGAGAAAAATGTGAAGACAAGAAATTACCCATCACTTCAAGAACAAGAGAAAAATCACTGTGGGATGTTTTGCTCCCTTCTTTACCTACCTCATTTATATAAGTGAGTATTATATATACACACAATGCGTGTGACGTGTATTGTGTATACACACATTATATATGTGCACAACATATACTGCTCTTTCACGTACGTAATGAGCATTTCACAATTTTATTTCAGATCCGTGTAAGCATGTGTGTCAGGCAAACACACTGCTAAACTATCACTAATTGAATCACATTCTTATTGTAGGGTTGGAATAGGGGTTGGAATAACCATTTATTAAACATAATACAACATCCTATTGTAGGGGTTGGAATAACCATTTATTAAACACTTGAGAAATACCGTGATGCTGCCTTCAAGAAAAACATCCAACGGTGAGAGCGGCAACTCGTGCCAGCCGGCCAGTGTGGTCACTCTGAATCTAAAACCCCCTGCCCCCGCAACAGGCGAAGGATGCCGTCCTCCGCTGCTACCGTTTGCGCTTCTGGGATGCGCAGTGAGCTGAACGCCTTTCCGTGTGTTTTTCACCACGGCTGTTCTTCCCGCATGAGCTCCCTCTCCGTGTACACCCTGAGTGTGCTTCGCGTGTTTCTCAGTGAGTGCTTGTTATCACTAATGTTAACAGGCTCTATCTGTCTAACACAGTCACGGCCTATGCAGATTTTTTCTTTTTCTTTTTCTTTTTTTTTTTGAGATGGAGTCTCGTTCTGTCACCCAGGCTGGACTGCGGTGGCGCAATCTCGGCTCACTGCAACCTCCACCTCCTGGGTTCAAGCGATTCTGCTGCCTCAGCCTCCCGAGTAGCTGGGACTACAGGCGCCCACCACCATGCCCAGCTAATTTTTATATTTTTAGTAGAGACGGGGTTTCACCATGTTGGCCAGGCTGGTCTCAAACTCTTAACCTCGTGATCCACTCGCCTCAGCCTCCCAAAGTGCTGGGATTACAAGCATGAGCCACCGTGCCCGGCCCAGATTTTTCATTTTTCCTTTGGCCTGTATTTGTTCTGAGTGCTTATGGAGGCAAACCTGTGTTCACAACTCCTTTTGCTGCTTTTACGCTCAGAGAGTCTACTCTTTTCTGTGACCTGACAACCAAGTTTTCCTCTGGTTTTGTCTTTCAGGGTGCTCCTTCTTAAAGCACATTTAATTACGGAACATCCTGGCCCTTCCTGTGGAGCAGGCTTTCAGAGCAGTTGGGCTCTGCCTGCGTCTGTACAATTTCCCCCTCCCCATCCTCAGTGTCATACTTTACTCGGCCCCAACACCACATGGAGCCCCCTTTTTGCACATTAGTTCCATGAGTGGGAAGAATGGGGGGAGTGGCAGGGCTGTGCTTCCATCTTGCCATGATTTCAGGGAGGATGTAATTTACAACCTTAGCAAAGGTCCGCCTGAGGCTCTCCTAACCTCTCGCAGCCACTCACTCAGTGACTCCTGTGTGGCAGGCAGTGCCAGTCACAGATGCACCTAAGACTCAGGGCCTGCCTCCAGTACCGGGGGTCTGCAGAGGGAGGTGGGCCATGTGCCAGCATGGGGGTGTCCGGTACGCGGCCCGCTGGTGGGGCACGGAGGGGGCACAGCCACCAGCTCACCTCGGGGTGCTTGCGCCGCATGTGTCGGCTCATGGAGGCCCTGGTGGACACCTTCGTCCCGCACAGCTGGCAGCTCTGCGCCTCCACCTTGTCATGTGTGAGCTGAACGTGCTTCTGCAGCATGTACTCGGTCACGTACTTCTTGTCGCACACGGAGCACGTCCACTGCTTGCCCACTTTTCACACACACGCAGACACACATGCGCGTGGAAAGGAAGAGACACGCAGGTCACTAGTGCAGCCATCCCAATGACCCTGGCCTGCTGGACGAGGCACGAAGCCTGTCACGCCCTGCCCGTCCTGAGAGGGCCGGTGCTGGTCCCCGAGCACACATGAGCACAGAGCCTCTGTCCCTTGGGGAGCACTGCCGGCAGCAGCTGCATCACAGAATCAATATGAGAAAATTCAAGAAGGGATACTTGAAAGCTGTGGCGGGTTGACCTTTAGAGGCCAAGGGGCCACCATGAAGCCAAGACACCACTAAATGTGCTGGAACCGTCTAGATAATAGAATAGTCATTTCCACCCCCGCAGGCGCTCAGACAGCCCCGGCAGCCTGCCACGTGCGGCCCCGAAGGTTCCTTCAGGCTGCGCCGCTCACCTGTGTGGATGAGCTTGTGGGTCTCCATCGTGTTCCTCTCGCTGAATGTCTTCCCACACAATTCACACATGAAATCTTTAATCCCTGCAGAGAAAGGCGCACATAACTTCCTACGTTTAATGAGTGTTGTAAGTCCACATCAGGGCATGTCTTCTCCCTGACACGTTCCAGGCACTGCAGGGCCTTCAGGAGAAGGTGCATTGCAAGAAGACAGCAGACAATGAACGCTCATCCCCAGCCTTGGCCAGCAAAGTGTGGCTTGGAAAGTTTCTGCTTCCATGGTGACATTTCATATCAAAAAAACATGAGATGTGGGAAAGGCTGTCTGAAAACACAGACAGAAAGTGGAACCCACACGTGGACAAGCAGAAAAATGATGGGAATTTCTTTAAAGCATTAATGTACCCACACCTCCCTTAGTCCAGGAAGCTCTTAGGCAGCATATGTGATATTACAATGAGAGAGGAAACGGTAACTGAAATCAGGACCAACGGCAAGGAGGACACAGACGAGCCAAGCATAAGAGACAACAGAACTGCCGTGCTCGGACAAAATGAGTGTGCTTCTTCAAAACTTGACTAATTCAAATAAGAGCTGATGCCAGGCACGGTGGCTCATGCCTGTGATCCCAGCACTTTGGGAAGCCGAAGGAAGATCGCTCGAGTCCAGGAGTTCAAGACCAGCCTGGGCAACATGGCGAGACCCTGTCTCTACAAAAATAAAATAAAATAAAATAAAATAACGAGCCGGGCATGATGGTGTGTGCCTGTAGTCCCAGCTACTCGAGAAGCTGAGGTGGGAGGATCACTTGAGCCCAGGACTTCAAGGCTGCAGTGAGCTGTGATCACATCACTGCACTCCAGCATGAGCAACAGAGAGACCCCATCTCTAACAACAACAGAAAGGTAAATTAGAGCTTATTTGACTTTTTTTTTTTTTTTTTTTTTGAGACAGTGTCTCACTCTGTCGCCCAGGTTGGAGTGCAGCGGTGCGATCTCGGCTCACTGCAAGCTCCGCTTCCCGGGTTCAGGCCATTCTCCTGCCTCAGCCTCTCTGAGTAGCTGGGACTACAGGCGCCCAACACCACGCCCAGCTAATTTTTTGTATTTTTAGTAGAGACGGGGTTTCACCATGGTCTCGATCTCCTGACCTCGTGATCCGCCCGCCTCGGCCTCCCAAAGTGCTGGGATTACAAGCGTGAGCCACCGCGCCCGGCCCTGACTTTTTAAAATATTTGATAAGTACTCAGTCAGTCCTGGCTCATGGATTGGCCTCACGGGAGCCAGAAGCAGATGCTCTAATAGCCCAGCACCAGAGGTGGCAATTGCTCCCGCACGGCCACTCGCGCCCAGGGATTCTAAGACTCCACCTTCCAAGGGAGGGGCCTTAACCCCCCACAGCCTCCCAGAGTAGGGAGGGTCCCTCCCCAGGTCCAGGGACAAGACCAGAAGTGTCACTGTTTTGTTGCTTATTTTAAGGACACTTTTGATTGACATCAAACTCATAGACAGAACAACACAAATTGTAAGTGAGTGTGTGGCTCAACAAATTTCCACAAAGTGAATGAACAAAATAACCAGTTCCCTGATTACTAGGGAAAAAGAACCAGCATAGCCATCATCGTGACATTCCCAGGATCAGGAGGTGCACGGTAGGTGGCCTTCTGGTGGAAACAGGTTTAATTAGAGCCCGGGGGGAGGCGTACAGATAATCCTGTTAAAATCTGTTATTTTATGGATGAGGAGGCTGAATCTCCCAGGACAGTCTGTGGAACTTGAGAGGGTGAAGACGAAAAGGCCGGCCCTTAGCGACTCTGATTGAGAGAGTCTGGGGAAGAAAACCCAAAACTGGTCTTTAGACAAAGCCTCTCAGATGATTCAGGACATCCAAGAGCAAGCATCCCCAACAGACGACCACGTGAGGAAAGTTGAGAGGACATTCCTCAGAAGCTAAAGGACCCCAAAATGCTTAGAGAAATAAGACAAGCTGTGGGCCACTGCCCTGAGGAACAGCCACCGCCTTGGGAACAGCCACTGCCCTAGGGAACGGCCACTGTGGAGGATGATCGCCAGGGGAGAACTGGGGAGTGTGTTTGTTTCACCAGCCCAGACACCTTGCTCCGACGGCTGTCAGCGCCCTACCAGGCGGCACAGGAACCGTGCTCCCCGGAGCGAAGGGAAACGTGTGGCACGTAATTATGTATGTGGTCCACACAGAGGGAGACAGGGAGGAGGCCAAAGGGGGACCAGCTTCCTCCTGGTGCAAGTGCTCACATCAGCTCACATCTGGGGGGCTCTGGGGGGTCAGGGGCACGCAAGAAGGGAGTCCACGGTCTGTTTCACCCCAAAAACTGATGGGGAGGTGGACCCTATGAATGCCCTTTAAACAAAGGTTGCCCCTCAAAATGGGAACAAGACAAGTAATTTTTAAAGGCACTTAACTCAGTCCTGAGGGCTCACTGTGGAGCATGGGACAGAGGCCACCACAGCCCAGCGAGTTGGTGGGTGGCAGGCAGAGTGTGGGGTGTTCTGAGAACCCAGATGAGGGCATGTGGCCCAGTCTTGGGGAGCAAGAGTATCCCAAAAATGGTAAAGCATATACTGGACAGAGATTCCCCAGGAAAGAGATGGACAGTACACTTCTGCAGTCCAGGGGCAGAGGAGGCCGGCACGCCGGGCCAACCCAAAGCAGACCCGTGTGGCAACCTGCGCCGCTCTGGGGAGCAGGGGAGGAAGGTAGGCAAGTGAGGTGGGCTGGATAAAGGCAGGACCCAACGTGCAGTTGAGGGGCCCCCGGGGAGCACTGAACAGGCTCACGCCAGGGAACTTCACGCTGAGACACAACTCCACCTCTCAGGGACAACCTTCTCTCAATTCTGCTGTCTCAATTTTCTATCCACAAGCACAAAAACACTCGCCCATACAGAAGGGTTTTATGAGAATGGCCTTGTATTGGCATTGTGCAGGGTGCTCTAGTGTTTTATGAGAATGTCTTGTGTTAGTGATTGTGCAGGGTGCTCTAGTGTTTTATGAGAATGTCTTGTGTTAGTGATTGCACAGGGTGCTCTAGTGTTTTATGAGAATGTCTTGTGTTAGTGATTGCGCAGGGTGCTCTAGTGTTTTATGAGAATGGCTTGTGTTAGTGATTGTGCAGGGTGCTCTAGTGTTTTATGAGAATGTCTTGTGTTAGTGATTGCGCAGGGTGCTCTAATGTTTTATGAGAATGTCTTGTGTTAGTGATTGTGCAGGGTGCTCTAGTGTTTTATAAGAATGTCTTGTATTAGTGATTGTGCAGGGTGCTCTAGTGTTTTATGAGAATGCCTTGTGTTAGTGATTGTGCAGGGTGCTCTAGTGTTTTATGAGAATGGCTTGTGTTAGTGATTGCACAGGGTGCTCTAGTGTTTTATAAGAATGTCTTGTGTTAGTGATTGTGCAGGGTGCTCTAGTGTTTTATGAGAATGTCTTGTGTTAGTGATTGTGCAGGGTGCTCTAGTGTTTTATGAGAATGTCTTGTGTTAGTGATTGCGCAGGGTGCTCTAGTGTTTTATGAGAATGGCTTGTGTTAGTGATTGCGCAGGGTGCTCTAGTGTTTTATGAGAATGTCTTGTGTTAGTGATTGTGCAGGGTGCTCTAGTGTTTTATGAGAATGTCTTGTGTTAGTGATTGCGCAGGGTGCTCTAATGTTTTATGAGAATGTCTTGTGTTAGTGATTGTGCAGGGTGCTCTAGTGTTTTATAAGAATGTCTTGTGTTAGTGATTGTGCAGGGTGCTCTAGTGTTTTATGAGAATGCCTTGTGTTAGTGATTGTGCAGGGTGCTCTAGTGTTTTATGAGAATGGCTTGTGTTAGTGATTGCACAGGGTGCTCTAGTGTTTTATAAGAATGTCTTGTGTTAGTGATTGTGCAGGGTGCTCTAGTGTTTTATGAGAATGTCTTGTGTTAGTGATTGTGCAGGGTGCTCTAGTGTTTTATGAGAATGTCTTGTGTTAGTGATTGCGCAGGGTGCTGTAGTGTTTTATGAGAATGTCTTGTGTTAGTGATTGCGCAGGGTGCTCTAGTGTTTTATGAGAATGTCTTGTGTTAGTGATTGCGCAGGGTGCTCTAGTGTTTTATGAGAATGTCTTGTGTTAGTGATTGCGCAGGGTGCTCTAGTGTTTTATGAGAATGTCTTGTGTTAGTGATTGCGCAGGGTGCTCTAGTGTTTTATGAGAATGCCTTGTGTTAGTGATTGTGCAGGGTGCTGTAGTGTTTTATGAGAATGTCTTGTGTTAGTGATTGTGCAGGGTGCTCTAGTGTTTTATGAGAATGTCTTGTGTTAGTGATTGCGCAGGGTGCTCTAGTGTTTTATGAGAATGCCTTGTGTTAGTGATTGCGCAGGGTGCTCTAGTGTTTTCTAAGATCTTGACCTTGTGTTAGAGATGGCACAGGCTGCTCTAGTGTTTTATAAGAATGTCTTGTGTTAGAGATAGCGCAGGCTGCTCTTTGACCTGTCGCGTCACCGACTCCTTTCTGTGCACATCAGTGTAGTACACACATCATCCGAGTGGACACCTTGCTGTTTTCTGGATGCACCATGGCTTAGCCAGTGCCCTACTGAGGCCACGTCTGACCTTCCAGCGCCTTCCCTAACTCAAAAGATGACAAGCAACCTTGCATGCACATCCCTGGCCCTTGTCTGGTCGCTATTTCTTGTGCACATTCCTGAGGGGGAAACAGCTGATCGGGAGGAACATTTAAGCACTGACCAGTCTCCCAATGCCGGAAGTGAGCTGTGCCGCATGCTCTGCGGTGACGAGGCCCCTGTGGGAGGGGGACCTTTTGAGATATGCAGCTGCTCACCCCGGCCCCAGGAAGCTCTCTCGGGGAACCCGGCACTCACTGGGAGTCACAAAGAGGAATCGTCTCGAGGCAGCTCTCTCTTCTCCCACGGCCCACCTGGCTTCCCTACGCAGTGAGCGCCGTGGCTGGCGTGGCCCGGGCCTCAGACTCACCCGTGTGCCGCTTGCAGTGCTTGAGCATGTTGACCTTCTGCGCGAACCTGCGGTGGCACTCCTTGCACTCGTACTCCTTGATGCCCTTGTGCAGCTTCATGTGGTGGCGCAGCGCATGCTTGGTCTTCATGCCTTCGAGGACACAGCGAGTCAGAGGCAGCCACACCCCCACGCAGCCCACCTGGGGGCCCGTGCCCGAGACCCTGGGGCAGGCACAGGCAGCAGCCTGTGCGGTACTGGTGAGGGTGTGGGCCGGCCCCTGAGGATCCCGGTCAGTCCACCAGTGGTGAGACCTGGGAAGTGACTGTGCCCAGAGGCCGGGAGGGACTGACTGCAACATCAGGTGCACTCACTCCTGCCAGGGCCTAGCCGAGCCCTGACCACGCGAGCAACGCCGGGCCGGTGGGTAAACTTCCCTGTGTACCCATGGCAAGCCGGCGGGAGAATTCGGTGAGAGATAGATTAATACAAGCATTACTAAGGGTTCCCTTCAACCTTGATAATATGAGTGGTGATTGGGATTTGGACGCAAGATGGTTTCAATCTACCTGTAATTTAAGAAGCTGAAATACTCCAAAGCCTCACTCACACAGCCAGTGAAGAGAGGGTGGCCCTGGCATAGGGGCTGAGTCAGAGGGTGTGGTGCGCTGGCAGGGACAGCACTGTACAAGGCCCTCCGCAGGGGGCACAGGCATGTGCGGCTTGGTACACCTGACTGGGAGGCTGACACGCACCAGGGAACAGGGCGACCCAGCCCAAAGGCAGCCTCCCCACCCCCGAAGAGGAGCCTTCACTGTGCCTGCCCAGGGCGGTGGGCAGCCTGCACTCCCAGGCCACTATGTTCCCTCCATATTTGGGGAAGAACTACTGAGCCTGAACACAGCTCTGTAGTAAGCTGGTCAACGGTTCCCCTCTGATTCCACCCTCACCAGATGCAGGGGTGACCGTCCACCAGCTCCTGCCAGAATTCTAAAGGCCGGGCCAGAAGACCTCCCTGGCTACGAGAAAACTGCGCGGCTGGGCCAGCAGGGGGAGCAAAGGCCCCACGATGAAGCCCGCTGCCAGCACACACAGCTGCACAACTCCTGGCCTCGGGTGGGGATGGCACATGCAGGCCTATTACCAATGACTGAAGAGTGATTTCACCTGAAAAAGTTACTTTCAATCTTTTTGATTAAAAAAAAAAAAGAGTGCCGGTCATTGCTGACACGCCCAGACCCCAGCACTTCCCTCTTCCTGCTTCTAAAATGAACATATTCCAAATTTCAAAACTAACACACAGTCACAGAAAACCCAGAAAATACAGAAGAGATGGCATCTCCACATTCTGACCTCCCCACCACAGCCAGCGTTGGTGACAGTAATGTTTTTTCTTCCATTTAACAAAGAAAATCTGCCAACAGTTTCAAAATAAACACAACTGCCAGACAGAGGAAATTTTAAAGCTTGCTCTACTGGGATTGTGATTTAATCCATTTACAAATTACCATGGGGAAAACTGATGTTTTTTAAATACTTATAATTTCTAATCCCGAACAGGGGATGCCTTTTTTATAGCTTTCAACACCTGGTGTCATATTCTCACTGGCCACACTAAGTTCTTGCAGATCATTCCTGAGTAGTTCAAGGCCCATGATGTGATTCTGAACAAGACGTTTTCCTCCACACACACAGAAAACCTACTGGCTGGGCCCCTGCCCCCACCTGCTGGTGACAGGCTCTCACGACTACTAACGGCCTCCCACTTGGTCCCTGACACTGACTAAGTCCCTGGTCAGGGCTAGAATTTCTGGAAAAAAATGTAAAGTAATAATATGCAACAGTGTTTCTTGCAACACTGTAATAATAAATGACTATAACAAAACAACCAGAAACTTTATAAAATAAAGGGTCTGGTTATATGAATCGTACCAAGGGCTTGAAAAATAAAATCAGGCAATATTTACATGTTCTGATATAAAAAGATCTCCAAGATGTATTTTCAAGTAAAAAAAAAAATAGCAAAGTATCAAAAAAACAAATGAGCACAAGCATGCGCTGGTATGTACTAGCAACTGTTACATGATAGCAAGATGACAATACTGAAATTTGGTATTCTGTAAAATAAATCTGGCAACTAATGTATTAATGCCAGCATTTTATTTCAGCTATTCAGAATTCATTTTAAAAAATGATGCAATTAAATAATTAATACATTTCAAACACTAAAATGTCTACAACATTATAAAATGTGGCTTTATCCCACACCCCTTGCCTCCCAGGGCATCTGGTGGCATTTGGGGACCTGCAGGGGACCCAGGTGTGGCTCCTCTCTGCCTGCCTAAGAGGCCCGGCCCTGAATAAGACCCCACCCCTGCCCCTCCTGTCTCTACACACTACTCAGGACCCCTCCAGCCAGGCCCATCACACTGTCTTAAACATTTTACTTCTTGGGGGCATTGGGGAGGAAAGGGGAGGAGCAGGTGGTGAAAGGGGCTGGGAGCTTAAGGCAGATGCGGATAAAGAGCAAGCCAGCCTGTCCCGCTAAGGCAGGCAGACACTGCTACCGACATTCTGTTCAGAGAAACCACCTGTCCCGCTAAGGCAGGCAGACACTGCTACTGACATTCCGTTCAGAGAAACCACCGCAGTGGCTCTGCGAGGACCGGCTGGGGTTTGAGGGGAGAGTAACTATGCCACCTTCCAGACCTGTTTGTATTGTTTAAAAAATATGTCTTGGCGAGGTGCATGCGCTGCTTTTTTAATAACCACCCATGTGCCGTCCTTGCGCAAAGTTACCCTGGAGGAGGGGCAAGAGCCTGTGCTGGCCTCTGAGGTGAGGAACAGAGGGCCAGGAAGTGGGGAAAGGAAAGACCCCCTTTCTGGCCTTTTCTGCAGGCAGTTCTTTTAGGCTTTGACACGCAGCGTTATTCTATGGGTGCTCATAGGGGTCACCCGGCGAGTGCAGTTCATGCAGCTCCTGTGTTTCCATCACACTGTCACCGGGACAGCATGAGCAGGGTCGCTTGAAACAGCCCAAGACAGACCTGCCGCTCCAAAACTTTTAGGAAGTTGTTTTTAAAAAAAAAAAAAAAAAAAACAGGAATGGGTTAAAATTATGATGTGTACTGGAATTATCTTTTTATTTTGCTTACTAATTTGAGACATTTTATTACTAGGTTTGTTATTAATGAATGTTCTGTCGTTACAATGAAGATTCCTCGGCCGTGGTGAGTTTCTCTCTCACCACGCAGCCGATTCTAGTCTGCGTAGTGAATACGCTGAGGGTTTTCCATCTACTGTCGGACCCCATGGTGGCTTTGGGAATCATTCTATACTTTAAACAATTAGATCCTGCATTATTTTCCTACTTTTAAAACGATTTGTTTGTGCCTTTAAATTTATCACATCTTTCTGCTTTCTGGACTACTTGATTTTTCTTGCAGATTCCTGATTTAAATGCTGTCTCGAGTCCTTCTTTCCTTAAGTAAGCGACTGAAGCCTATGGGCTTCCAGGACCACACTCTGGCAATGCCTCTCGCACTATGGTCGATATCTCAGTCACGTCCCCTTTCAGAGCCCTGCAGCTGAGCGGCCTGGCTGAGCCTGGCCCGTGGCCCCCGGCACCCACACCCACCTTTCCCACACTCCCAGTTCTCGCTCACATCCCCTCCCAGCGCCCTGCAGCAGCTGAGCAGCCTGGCTGAGCCTGGCCCGTGGCCCTGGCGCCTGTACCTACCTTTTCCACACTCAGCCCGTGGCCCCGGCCCCCGCCGCACCCACCTTCCCCACACTCCCAGTTCTCGCTCATGTCCCCTTCCAGCACCCTGCAGCCAGGTGGCCTGGCTGAGCCTGGCCCATGGCCCCAGCACCCGCACCCACCTTTCCCACACTCGGCACACAGGTACTCGCGGACGTTGTCGTGCACACGCATGTGCTCCTTCAGCATGTCCTTCCTGGCAAAGGACTTCCCACACTGCTCGCAGGCGTGGCTCTTCACACCTGAGAACACAGGCATCCGCAACTCAGAGCCGAGCAGCTCCGACCTGCGGTGGCCGCAAAAAGGATGCACCAAGGAGAGGGGCCCAGCCTCCCCAGCAGCCGGAAGCGCAGTAACAGGGGTGGGGTCGCCTCTTCAGCGGCCTCCACAGAGCCCTCCCGGGGATCCTGTGACTCCAATAGATCCCTGAGGACCTGGAGGGGTGAGGGGGCTGGGGGCGCTGGGCTGTGAGTGGCAGGGCTGATAAGGACGGGAAAAGCTGGAGAAACAGAGGAAGGCACGGGGGAGGCAAGGTGCGACGGCTCTGTGTGTAGAATACGCGGAGACCCCCGGCATCCCTCCCTGCCAGCCCCCTCCAGCGAGGGCCAGGACCCCGCATGCTGACAGACACGCACCTGTGTGGATGAGCTTGTGGCGCTCCAGGTTCCCTATGCTGTTGAAGATCCGCCCGCAGATCTCGCAGGGGTGGATGTACCTGAAACCAGAGACAAGCTCAGGATGGCCGCACAGCCTCGGGGCTCCACGGCAGCGAGGGCACTTTCCCCAGCACCTTCATCTGCAAAGGTGAGGCAACAAGGTGCCACGGGGACGATAAAAGAAGCAGATATTTGAGCCTCTGCCACGGGCTCAATCGTAACCCCCCGAATTCCTACGTCGAAGTCTTAACCCCGGCACTTCAGAATGTGACTATGTTTGGAGATGGGGTCTTTGCAGAGGTGATTACATGGAAAAGAGGCCATCAGGGTGGTCCCTGACCAATCTGACCAGTGTCCTTATAAGAAGATGAGATTGGGCACAGACACGCACAGTGGAACGGCCCTATGAGGACACAGGGAGAAGACAGCATTTACGGGCCAAGAAGAGAAGTGTCAGAGGAGGCGGCCCTGCCGCCACCGTGACCCCTGAGCTCCCGCCTCCAGGACTGAAGATGGTAAGTGTCTGTTGCTTAGGCTGTGCCGGCTGTGGTTCTTCGTTAGCGCCCCTGGACAGGACTGTTTAGTCACTCACTCAGCAGACCGTGCAGATTATGGCCTGTATGTCAGATGTGGCCTGGCATTAATGAAATCTAATTGCTGCAGGAAAAAGCATTTTGGGTCATTCTGTAGGCAGGGCAGGAACCCTGCTATTTTCCTGTAACATGGCCAGCTGGTGCCAGGAGACTATGCGGAAGCACAGGATAAACCCCAGCCCTGCTGCCCCTAGCCCAGCTGCCCCCGAGCCCTGCTGCGCCTCCAGCCCTGGCCCTGCGACCCAGAGGACATCACTTGTTGGAAGCTACAAATGGCTCCTTAAAGCATGTGTCTCTTTGCAAGGAAGCATGTCCCCTCTCTCCTGACACAACCCAGGAGCCCCCGACCAGGCCTCACTTCTGCACGTTGGGGTCCGGCAGGTTTTCACGGTGGATGACCATGTGGGCGTGGTAGGTGGCCTTCAGTGCAAAGCGCCGGTTGCAGATGCTGCAGCCGTAGCCCTTCTCCTTGTGCACCTCCATGATGTGCTTCAGGTACTCCTTCCCCCGGCCGAAGGTGAGCTGCGGGCCAGGTGGACAGGGCACTGCTGACACCCGCATGAGGTCCCTGGTCCTCTTGGCTAATGAGGTCGTGTCCACAAACCAGGGCACCCGACATGCCCTGAGAGCCCATGACTCATGCCAGGGCGGAAGGGACTCTCAGAGGCTTGATGTGGAACTTTTCCGAAGCCATAAGGCCTCATGCCCAAAACTCAAGAGCATGGGTCTCCTCGGAAACAAACCACCCTCCCTTTTTGGCGAGCCCCTTCCATGCACAGGGGAGGCCTCGTGAGGGCTTCAGGCCTGAGCAGGGAGGAGGAGGGGGAGGGGAGAGGGGGAGGGGAGAGGCGCCCCAGCCTGCAGCCAGCACAGCCCCCTTCTAGGAGGCCGACCCCCACACTTCATGTGTGTTCCTGAACCGTGTCACAAGGCAAGTTCCTGGAGGGAGCCTGTGAGACCCACATAGACCATCCCTGAGCACCAAGGTGACACGGGCTGGCCTTCCCAGGCACAGGTGATGGACAGGCACCCAGTCTGCAGTAGGACCACCGGCCCGAGCCTTTGGGGAGGGCGGGCTGCTTCCGAGATGCACGAAGGTGCCTGCTGTGTGGGGCCCACAGCCTTGAAACGACCACCTTCCTTTCCAGACCACCCAGGCACCGCGGGGCAGACCCGCCATACCTGGCACCGCTTGCAGCTGTACTTGTGAGGCTCCGAGTCTGCGCTCTCGTCAGAATTGTCGTCGTTTTCTTCCGAGGAGATCCCGATCTTGCCGATAAACTCTTCCCTCTGGTGGTCATCCATCAACGCGATGTCCTGGAAAACAGCCACCACTTCCGGTTTCTAACAGCGCAGCAGACGCTTCACTCAGTTATCTACACCACAGGGACGACCAATCATTTCCCCAGATGCAGAAGAAAACGCCTCTCTGATGCCTGTGACACCCTAACGAGCTACACTTGTGCCCCGGCCCATCCCAGCTTGTCCCCAGGGGTCCCCACCTAAACGCTAAAGCTGCCCTCGCTCTCCACACCGCCCGTGGCTTCCTCTCACACGCGCCCAGCAAGATCCCAATCTGTGCCCAGGGCCAGGCACTGCGGGGAAGTCCCCCAAGTGAGTCTCCCATACCACCTGTTACTTCTTCAGTTCTTGATCAGCGCTTCTCCCACCCTTTATCACACCCCAAGTCCTCCCTGCTCCCGGGGCTTCTGCTCCGTTCCTCTCTTTCCCTAAAGGTGGGGAGGGACACAAATGCCAGCACCGGGCTGAAAAGCAGCCACGGCGGGGGAGCAGTACTTCAAGCCTGGCAATTGGGCCACAGGAGGTGAGGCCAATGCACTCACAGAATTCATTTTGGAGAGATGAAATGTGACCCAGTTGTCAACTATTTGAGGACGCTGCTGTGGTCTGAATACTTGAACCCTCCCAAATTCCCATGTTGGATCCTAACTCACCAGGAAATGGTATTAGGAAGCAGGGCCTCTGGGAGGCCATTAGGTCATGAGGCTGGAGCCCTCAAGATTGGGATTTGGGGTGGGGCATGGTGGCTCACGCCTGTAATCGCAGCAGTTTGGGAGGCTGAGGCAGGCGGATCACTTGAGGTCAGGAGTTCAAGACCAGCCAGGCCAACAAGGTGAAACCCTGTCTCTACCAAAAATACAAAAATTAGCTGGACATGATGGCGGATGCTTGTAGTCCCAGCTACTTGGGAGGCTGAGGCGGGAGAATCACTTGAACCCAGGAGGTAGAGGATGCGGTAAGATCTTGCCATTGTACTCTAGCCTGGGCGACAGAATTAGACTCCGTCTCAAAAACAAAAACAAAAACAAAACAAAACAAAAAGAATGGGATTTGGGCCCTTATAGAAGAGATCCCTACCCTTCTACCATGTGAGGACAGAGTGAGAAGGCGCCATCTACGAACCAGGAAGTGAGCCTCGCCAGACACCAAATCTATGGGGGCTTTGGGGTCTAGCCTCCAGAACCGTGAGCAGCACATGTCTGCCCAGAAGCTGCCCTGCCTGCAGAACTCTGCTATGGCTGACTGTGACAGACGCTGGCCTGGGGGCCTGCCATGAGCATGCCTGGGTGAGGGCAGCACGCGATCGACACCTTGAAGTGGACGTGGATGTGGTCCCTGAGCACATCCACGCGGAAGAACTTGCGCCCGCAGATCTCACAGGTGTACTTCTTGTCGCCGTGGGTGAGCAGGTGCTTGTTCATATTGCTCCGGCAGGAGAACACCTGTGGCAGAAGAGCCGCATGGTGAGGGGCTGCGGCGTCTCGTGACGGGAAGGAGCCTCTCCATCAGGCTCCTCCGGGGAAACCACAACCCGGGACAGAAACACAGCACTGTGCTCCAGGCCTTGCATCTTAACAGTTCCTCAGTGTGTGAGAGACACAAATAATCACTGATGCCAGAATAAGGGTTACTTGCTGAATTGTGTAAACAGGTGCTTACGTTACAATAGAAAATTGACCATTTCCTAGTCTTTATTATAAATGTTAGTTCAGCTCCATTTTTTTTAGCCCATTTAAATATTTCCCTAGGATGGACTACCAAGGAACCAGCAAACCACAGAAGTACCTGCAATTTTCTGAAAGGAGATATCAAAGAAGAAAGCTAGTTACCCCCTTGGCTTTTATACTGTGTTTAATGCACATTCCCAATGTCTCTGATTTCCTGCTCTCTCCAGCCTGGCATGATGGGTGTGGAGATGCACCCATTCATCCAATACGCATCCAAGGGGGTCACCTCTGTGACCAGGGCTGGGGTTGGCGCTGGGTGGTCCACATGACAGATGTGGCCCCACTGGCACAGAGCAGTGGACAAAGCTGGAAGCTGAGACCACTGCTAGGGCCCTAGAAACCCCAGTGCTCCACAGAACTCTGCGGGTCTCTATCTGGATGGCCGTTCCCAGTGGCCAAGTAACCCGGGGTGTGACCTCCTAAAGTTCGCCTGATGCCCACATTGTCAAGAAGAGAACGTAACAGATGAATGAAAAGGAATGAGTGATTCGCTAGGGACAGGATGCCGGCATCTCCAGGCGACATCTCTTTCCAAGATGTGCAGATGACTCGGGCTGACAGCGCTGTGCCCCATCCCAGGGATGCTAGGTGGGGCAATGCGACAGGGTGAAAGGTGAGCAGGAGAGGACAGAGTCTGCAGATGTCATGGTCTTTACAGGGAAGACTGGGCTGAAGACGACAAATAACTGGAAACAACAAAGAATTCAGTCACCCAAACTACAGGCTGTTTCACACCTGCCTCAACCCTCAGTGTTTATTCAATAAACACTGCACAGAATAAAAACCTGTTTGGATGTCAGGCACAGAGCTGGTTTTGCACAAACGATCTCTCAACAGCATGGAAGGCACTTGGAGCCGGTACCCCCCAAGGGGCAGAGGTCAGTGGACAGAAAGACTGGGGACGGGGGATAAGGGGCACAGGCTTTGCCCACCTCTGCCCTGTGCATAGCTGGCCCAGCTCGCAAAGTCACTCCAACTCACCTGCTCTACCCCAGCCCTGCCCCTCCAGCCCACAGTCCGGAGCCTCACCTGGACCCCCAGCCACACCTCCCTGCTCACTCATTTGCTCAGGCTTGCTCTGTGGTTTGAAAAAAATCAGGAAATTTCATATAAACACTGAGATTTCCATTTTCTCTTTAAAAGGTCAAAAGCTCGGTGATGGTGCTGCATGCTGGAAGGCAGGACGGCGGGGACGGTGACAGCTGGCCTCCTGCGGGGGCCTGTGCTCCCAGCTGCTGAAACGCTGGATGAGCGTCGCTCCGGGGCTCACGTGAGCTGTGTGTGGCTGGGGCACCCTCCCCTCGGCGGCTCCTAAAGCCACTTGAGCGACGTGCTGGAGCTGCTGGGCCCAGAGCCCGCTTGGGAGCTGCTCAGAACCCTTACTCTGCAGCATGAGCTTTGCATCCTGTGAGGGACAGTTCCTAGGCCTCCGAGGACAGATGACATCTTACAGTCACCTGAGTGAAAGCTAAGTAACGAAGAAGTGATGCCACCTCCAGTCACAACCAAGGTGCTTCTGCACAGAACTTGGGGCCATGGCGGCCTGACAGCTGTGAGGGCCACGGCATGGGCCCTAGGCTCTCCCGGGACGGGCAGCGTATTTGCTGGATGTTTAGGATCCAGCATCTCTGCCAAGCAGCCAGGTGTCTGAATCCTGAGCTACTGCCAGGATGGCCCCCTCACCGTGCAGCCCTCGGATGGATGTGCTCCCATGGATGACATCACCCTTTCCTCTCTTGGGCAGCGCCGGGCATCCACTGAACGTGCCTGGGAGCACCTGCCATGGGATCGGTCATGCTCTAACTTACAGAACACCAGCCATCCACTGCACAGAGGAGACCGGCACTGACAGGCAAAATAAAGCCACTGGGTCCCCCTGCGTCCTCATTCATTGTGCCCCAGTCCTGACCACAAGGTCAGTGTCTCAACGATGCTATACAGGAGAGTGGGAGCCAGGGAGCAGCTCAGGAGGAAAATCATGGCAAAGAGGAAAAGAGGCTGTCCAGGAAGAATCCTTCTTTCTCAGCCCACTCACTGGAAACCCATCTTAAGTACCAAAGAAATCCAAATGGCAAGTGTTTAAAATGGGTGGACACCAGTTTAAGACAACCTGAGCACCCATCGTTACCCCCCAAATCTTCCCTGCAATATTCTATAAGTACAGCTCATAGAGTCTTAACTGAAGAAAATGATGTGCTTTCCATCTCAGCGTCCGACGTGGACTGCGAGCATTACCTTGCCACACACTGGGCACCCGGAAGGCTCCTTCTTGTAGCGGACCAGGTTCTCCCCGCCGGCCTCCAGGTCCTCCCGCTTCACTCGCCGCACTCCTGAAATTGCCAACCCCACCAGCAAGACAGTGAATACACACAGAACACGCGAAGGTCCATCAGATTCCACTTCAGCCAGCGTCCTTTCCAGCGCATGGGAGGACAGGGCTGCCCACAGTGGGGACAGAAGCGTGGCGGTTTAAGTAACATCACTTGCACACTGTTTGGCATCAGCACTAACCACCACTCCTGAAGCAGCCCCAGGGAAGGAAGGGAGATGGCACAACGTATGTGGGATCTGCAGAGACAGTTCTCGCATCTGAAACATTTGGAAATATAATGGCATCGAGTGCTAAATGTTCCTAGGTGGCAGAGCTATGATGAGCTCCTATGGAAGAAGGCACTTCTACTCCATCTAAAGGCTCAAAGCCAAGTTATGATTCTTATAGATAGTGAAATAGGCAGGCATTTTTTATTTAAAAGATACTAATATTCATCTCTCGCAAATTAACATTAGTCAAATCAACATCAGGCTGGTAAATAAAACCTTTATGGTTTTGAGGCATATTGTTCCAAATTGGGATCAAGACAGACTTTAAAACGTTCGTGCAAAACAGGTAAGTTTTGACCAAAAGAGAGAAACCCACTTCTCAGGATCTCTTTCTACACTGCTGACCCATTCTGGGAGCATTGCTGCCTGGCCAGGTGTAAGTGCAGAGCTGGATTTAAAAATGCTCAGCAAACTGGACGTTGGACAAACGGACCGTTCTCCCAAGGCTCCCAGCATGACAGACACAGGAGTCTGAGGCGCAGCTTAGACTAAGCTCCAATATGAGGGACAAACCCATAAAACAGTCACAAAAACATGAGTTTACTCCCACAGAAGACGACCCGAGTTACATTAAACTGTAAAATGCAACCCAGCTACACTGTGTCCCTGGAAACAGCTGACTTCTGGCAGCATCCACAGTTACCGGCATTTATGGGCGCTTGCCACGTGCGGGGTTCTGTGCGAGAAGTTTCAAGAGCAGGGTCTGGTGCAACCATCACAGCAATGCTAGGGGTTCAGGTCTGAGTACTGTCTCCCCTGCATAGGTGAGAAAACTGAGGCACAGTAGCTTGCTAAGGCTACCCACTCACTAAGTGGAGTCCAGGTTTGATTCGAGAGGCCCTGAGTATACCACCCAAAGAACCACAAAGAAAAACGTTGTGGGTCTTTATGAATCAACATGAAGAAAAGAGTTGAGCAAAAAAGGAAAGTGCTAAAATGTACACAGGATGCAATTCCAGCCTTGTTTTTTTAAAAAAGGGACGAAGGCACATGTGTATGCCTATTTGGATGGACATGGTTATACTTCACTTTTTATTTTTATATATATTTTTTGAGATAGGGTCTTGCTCTGGAAAGCAGTGGTGCAAGCACAGCTCGCTGCAGCCTCGACCTCCCAGCCTCAAGCAATCCTCCTGCCTCAGCCTCCTGAGTAGCTGGCACTACAAGTATGTGCCACCAGGCCCAGCTAATTTTTTGTAGAAGCAGAGCCTCGCTATGTTGCCTGGGCTGGTCTCGAACTGCCGGCCTCAAGCGATCCTCCAGCTGCGGCCTCTCAAAGTGCTGGGATTCCAGGCATGAGCCACCATGCCCAGGAGGGTTCTACTTTACACAGGACTTTGTGGTCTCACATCTTCAACAAGCATATGCTTCATTTGTAATTATAAAATAATTTTTTCCAAATTTTAATGAAAAGGTGTATGAAGGGCTGCTGCTCTTAGTTGCTCTTATACTGGTTTTTCCCACTTTCTGTCATATTGAAAGCATTTTTCACAATATCTAGTATCTTTGAAAAAACACTTCTAATGACAGTAAAACACTGGACCCCACAAATCGTCCAGTTTTCTTAGCTCCTTCCCCAGTGTGGAACATTTAGGGTATTTCCAGCTGTTTCTCCTGGCGCACAGCAGGTCTGACACCTGTGTCTCAGCAACTTACTCTCCTGAGACAGGTTCTCAGAAGAGGATGAGCCCATCGGATGGCGGGCGTTTCCAGGCAAAGGAGCAGGCGGCGCCGAACTACTCCCCAAAGGCCCTGCTGACTGCTCCATGCTGCACTGCCCCACCCCGCAGGAGCTGCCTCTCCCCGCCCGCAGCAGGTGCGCAGGCGGCCTCACCTTCCAGGTGCCGGCGCTGGTGGTCCAGCATGACGTCCTTGCGGTAGAACATCTTGCTGCAGACCTCACAGGCAAACTTCTTGTCGCCGTGCTTCTTCTTGTGCTTGGAGAGGTTGCTGTTGGTGGAGAAGAATCTGAAACACATCTCACATTGGAACGTCTTGTCATCTGTCCAGAGAGCAAACAAACACACAACGATTTTGAGGTAAATAACATCTCACGCAGGCACGCACGTGTGGCCTGAACGTCAATAAAGTGCGGGTGACGGGCATGAGAGTCACGGGGACGCGTGGCCAGGAAGAAAACAGCACCTGTGTGTCATACACTGTCTACCCCAGGAACTCACGATGCAGAGACGGGAACCCCGGTGCTTGAAAAGCAGACACGGAGCTCACCTTTCATCACCAAACAACGCCAGCCGCCTCCCTCCCGGGCCACCCTGTCCCACAGCACCTGGGGACGATGACTCCACTTCCGTCAGGAAAGCTGCCCAGTCCAAAGCTTCCCCTGGGCCTGCACCCTCCACCCAGCATGACTGACTGACAGATAAAATGACCTACCTACCAACCAACCAATCAACCACCCAAGCAACTGACCACCCGACCAATGTGGCCGCCCCTGCCCCCAGGATCCCTGGTGTTGGCCCCTCCCAACTCCTTCCCCGTGGGCGGGCATCAATGTGCCCATATTCCCCCCTTCACCCAAATCCTCCTCAGCACACACACAATCACACACCACACAAATACAAACACACTCAACACACACCCCCCACACAAATACACAATCACACACACCACATACACACACCACACACACACATGCCCCACACAAATACACAACCACACACACCACATACACACTACACACACACGCCCCACCCAAATGCACAATCACACACACCATACACACACCACACACACACACGCCCCACAGAAATACACAATCACACACACCACACTCAACATACCACACACACATGCCCCACACAAATACACAAATACACAATCACACACACCACATACACACACCACACACACATACACATACATGTCACACACACCATCACACACTATGCAAATACATACACACCCAACACACATCTCACACACACACATGCCCCACACAAATACACAATCACATACCACACAAATAATATACTCAACACACCACACAAAAACACATGCCCCACAAATACACAATCACACACACCACAAATACACACATATTCAACACAAACTACACACACAATACACAAATAACACCACACACAGAAGCCACAAATACTCAACACACCACAGATGCAAACCCCACATAAATGCACAATTACACCACATACACATTCAACACATCACACACATATAATCACACACCACACAGATACACTCAACATACACCACATACACACCCCACAAACATTCAACACACACCACATACACTATCACACACCACACAAATACACCTGCACTCAATACACACCACAAATACATTCAACACATACCACACATACACCCCAAATACACACACACCACACAAATGTACTCATACCACACACACGAGCCCCACATAAATGCACTATACCACATACACACACATTCAACACACCACACACATATAATCACACCACACAGATACACTCAACATACACCACACACACTCCACATACACATTCAACACACACCATATACATTATCACATACCACATACACACACACTCAACACACACCACACACAAATATACATTCAACACACACCACTCACCCCAAATACCCAATCACATACTACACAAATACACAGTCAACACACACCACATAAACACTCAACACATACTACACAAACACACATACTCAACACACCACAGAAATATACAATCATACAACGTACACCCACACATTCAACACACACACCACATACATACTCAACACACACCACAAACTCAACACACACCACACACAAAAATACACATTCAACACACACCCCACACAAATACACACACAACACACACATTCAACATACCCCCAACACAAATACACACATTCAACACAAACGACACACAATCACACCACACACTCAACACACACCACACACACCCCCCACACAAATACACACTCAACACACACATCCACATACATGCCCCACACAACACATACTCAACACATACACCACACACAACCCACACACAAATACACACACAACATACAAACATACGCTCAGCACACCAAATACACACACCACACATAAATACACAATCACATATCACACACACCAAATACACACTGAACACATACCACATACATACACCACACACACACTGAACACATACCACACACACATAATACGCCACACCAAATACACACCACACGAATACACACAAATCACACATACCACAAATACACTCAACACACACACCACACACCTCATATTCAACACACACCACATACACACAAACACACCACAGAAATACTCAACACACACACCACACAAATACTAAACACACACCACACAAATACATCCACACACCACAGAAACACACAGCCACACACAGTCCATGAAGCTTCCAGAAACACCCACATCCCTGCATCCCAGACCTCATCTCCAGCCCCTCCTGGAAGGTAGCCAGTCAAACGGTGGTTTCTGCTCCGCCCAGGACACTGACAGCCCGCCAGTGCCATCTGTCCCTCCGACTCTCGCACAGGCACCTGGGGGGTCCTCACTGCACAGGCACCTGGGGGGTCCTCACTGCACAGGCACCTGGGGGGTCCTCACTGCACAGGCACCTGGGGGGTCCTCACTGCACAGGCACCTGGGGGGTCCTCACTGCACAGGCACCTGGGGGGTCCTCACTGCACAGGCACCTGGGGGGTCCTCACTGCACAGGCACCTGGGGGGTCCTCACTACCCAGTCCCCCTCACCCTGCAGCATCAGCCCCAGGTCTCCTCGCCCTGCCCCCATCCATCAGATGCCTCACCAGTTGATGGCGACCCCGGGGCCCAGCAGAGCTGCGTTCTCCTCCCTGTGTCGCCAACGTGGGAGGACATGACAGCTGGGTGACCCAGGAGCAGGGCACCAGAGCAGACTGCACTTCTGGGCCCCTGGGCTCTCACCCACGGACCAGCTCCCAGGCTCAGTGTTTGCCAAATATACAAATCCCCAAAACTGCACTGAAAGCTGCCATTTGTGCAAAGCAGCCGCCCTGCGCCTGTCCCTCTCTGCTGCCCGAGGGAGCCGCCACAGAGTGTGTCAGGGTCCCCCTGTCTAGGGTTTCCCTGCCTCAGCGTTTTGGGCCAGATCCTTTGTTGTGGGCCACCCTGTGCACCGTGGGATGATGAGCAGATACCGGGCTTCCACCCAGTAGGTGCCAGGAGCACCCCTCCCCACCAAGGTGTCTGCAGACATTGCCGACAGCGTCCCTTGGGGCAAACGCCCTCCACTCTCCACCCCCGCCAGGTAGAGATTCACTGGCCAGGGCTCACAAAATGAGACTCTCTGGGGTGGGCCTTGGGCCTCCGCATGTGTCTGGCTTCACTCAGGTGATCCCAATGTGCAGCCCAGGTTGGGGGTGAGGGAAGCAGACAACCTCCCCCGGGAGAGCCAGGCGCTCTCAACTCCTCCCAGCTGGGAATGGACAAGGCATGGCCATCTGCGAAGACAGGAGGCAGCAGTGGGGAAATCTATGCCCCATGGGTGCCACCCTCAGGACAGGGGAAGCGCTGGGAGGGGACAGTCCCCTCCCACAGCTCCAACCATGGCAGGACAGTGGGAGGTGGCCTCTGCCAGGGCTGAACACAGTAGAGGTGGCCCTGTGCGAGGCTCCCCTGCCCACATCCCACCCCACCTGCAGCGTGACCTCAGCCCAGAGCCAGCCTCACCTGGGCCATAAGAGGAGCACCGTGACAGATGCTACGCTGAGTCCCAGCCTAACATACTGCTTGCCTTCCTTCTATAAAGTGAAACATTATCCATACAGCCACTGCCCTCAGTTTCGTTTTGGCTTAAGATTTGATGGGCTCTGTCCGGATCCACACGACCGCATGGTATGTGTCCTTCACACACTGCGTCTGAGGCGTGCGTGTTTACAGTGCTGGACATTTTCATGATCACTTTAATGGCTACGTGATATTCCATCCAGCTCACTTCTCAAAACTCACTTTGCTATTTTTGACACTGTAGATAATTTAGTGATGGAATCTTTAGTAATGCAGATTTTTTTCTTCTGTCAAATCTCTTTATCATGAATTCTTAGGAATGGGACCACTAGAGCCAAGCGCTTTGTGAAAGGCCACACCTTACAGCGCTGTGGCATCGGATCACCACAGGCCACACCTTACAGCACTGTGGCATCGGATCACCACAGGCCACACCTTTACAGCACTGTGGCATCGGATCACCAGAGGCCACACCTTACAGCGCTGTGGCATCGGATCACCAGAGGCCACACCTTACAGCGCTGTGGCATCGGATCACCACAGGCCACACCTTACAGCACTGTGGCATCAGATCGCCACAGGCCACACCTTTACAGTGCTGTGGCAACGGATCACCATAGGCCACACCTTTACAGTGCTGTGGCATTGGATTGCCACACTCCCCTCAACCTGGGCCTCCTGAACAGCATAGGTGAGCCTCCCTCCCAGCCAGGCACTAAAGAGCACAGGTGAGCCTCCCTCCCAGGCAGGTGCTAAAGAGCACAGGTGAGCCTCCTTCCCAGGCAGGCACCAACCAATACAAGTGAGCCCCCCTCCCAGGCAGGTGCAAAACAGCACCCATGAGCACCCCCTCCTGGGCAGGTGGCTCCACTAGTCCTGCCGCCCCGTGGAAGGCAATGGTGCTGCCAAGAGCTTCAGCTTTCTCCCTCACAAGCCCCTTGTGACCATGGAAAGAGAACCTACTTCAGGCCACTCCCCAGCTGTCCCGGACAACTCTGCCAAGCCGAGGGTGGCTTCTCCCGCAGCCACCCACTCACTGCCAGTTCAGGAACCCACAGGGGCACTGGGTCCCAACAATGCTTCTCCCTCCAATAACCCTGCGCCGAGGGGGTCTAGGTTTATGTCTGAATAAATGAGCCACTGAGAACAGCTGCCTACTGGGGTCTGACGAAGGGAGAGGGGCGCAGGGCACCCGGGGATGGAGAGGGGATTACTGGGGGAGGCTGGTGGGCCGCATTTTGCCTGAGGGCCTGGACGTGAGCCTTTGCTATTCAGTAGCACAGTACTTATGGTCAGACACAGCACAAGGAACACGAAGATGAGTTACACCAGCACCTGGTCACACCACAAGGGACAGGCACCACAACAGGTCCCACGGAGGGAGCTTTAGAAAAACCCGCAAGACTGCAACATTTTAAAACCTCCCCCCACACCCCTCTCCAGGGTGTGCTATGAGTCCTCGAGAGAGGGCGACACAAAGGCAACAGTGACTCATCCCTCTGCGCCCCGCTGGGGACCCCCACTGCTTGGGCCTGCAGTGCCACCCACCACTGGGAATGGGGAAGGCGTGACTCCCACGTTCTTGGTTTCATTCTTGGTACAAATTCTTGGTTTAATTGTCTAAGGAAGATACACATTCTCTTAACTTCAATACTATAAATAAGTATAAGAGCATGCAAATCATATATTATGCAAACAAGCTCCATTTCAAGGTTTTTATCCTTTCTGTTCAGTCTAAAACAGGTAACCTTTGAAACTAGAACGTCTCAGGGGAAGAGGTGGTGCGATGCAGGTCCCTGGCGCTCTGCGGGTTCTAGGTGACTAACAAAGGCCAGCACCTGGCCTAACAGCACCTCTGGCTGACAGGAAGCTGCTGCTGCCTTAGCCGCTTCTAGTACTTTGTTTTATTTGGGTCCAGAGAAATAGTTGAAAATATCAGAAGGCAATGCCTCTTCCTCAACCTTGAGTCTGCCTCACCAGAGCGCCTTAGCTGGTAGCATCACTCTTGGGAACCCCGAAACCCTCGCCTGCTACACTCCTGCAGGACCATGGGGACCCCAAGGGGAGGTTCGCGAACAAGATGAAGGTTCATGGCCGGGGCTGCGTTAAGTGGAAGTCTTCAGGAGACTGTGCCCCAGGTTTCTTGGGAATTCTTGTGATAGGAGGGCTTAAAATGTAGGAGGTGCAGCACACTGGAAATTCATCCAGAAGCTTCTGGAGGCCAACTAATGCCAGACATGGATCCTTCAGAGCTGCTAAAGCTTAGGCAAAACATGACTCATTCCTGCCCCTCATAACAGTCCAACCCGAGGAAGAAGGCATCAGGGAGGAAGAACCAAACCCTGATTTCAAATAGGAGCCCTCAGAGTAGAACTAGCCAACCCCACCAAGGGCCTCCCGCGCCCAGCAGCTACGGCAGGGGAGCAGGGCCTCTCACACGGCCCATGTGCGGCAGCCCTGGTCAGAGCCCCTGGGAGTCCGCTGCTGCAGGTGCCCTGTTCTCAACACAGGGGCAGGTGGCACCTTAACAAGAACAACACAGAGATGCAAGTGACAGACACAGAGCAGGCGGACAAGGACGGGGTGGGCGTCGAAGGCTAACCTGGTAGGTCTCTAAGCCGACTGCCGCCGGGCCCCCCCTCTCCAGGGTGTGCTATGAGTCCTAGAGAGAGGGGGACACAAAGGCAACAGTGACTCACCCCTCTGTGCCCCGCTGGGGACCCCCACTGCTTGGGCCTCCAGTGCCACCCACCACTGGGAATGGGGAAGGCGTGACTCCCACATCCCAGAGGGTGCACGTCATCACTGCAGAACACAGGGGCGTCCTCGGGCCACGTGGAGAAGCGCAGCCGGCAGGACGGCCTTGGCCTCCTTGTGGTGTCTGCTTTCCTTTGGTCTGTTTACTTGCCAGCAGCAAATTCGGCCAGAGAGACAGGGGCCTCAGACGCCCCCCAGGCCCGAAGAGGCCACCTCTCCACTACAGGCTGGTCCAGGCACACCCGACTTCAGACCTCACACAAGGAAAATGCTTTATTTTTGGAAGCTGGTGCACACAAGCAGGCTCAGAACAAAAAGAATGCGTGCAGGGGCAACCCCGTTCCACTCTGGATGCCGCAGGAGATGTGGATGGAGGAGGGCTCGCGGTTAGGAGCAACCTTTGCAAGCAAGTGAGGTAGCGCTCACACTCCTCCAGCCATTATCCTGATCTTTTCCTTTCTTCCTCAGACGGCCCTAGAAAACATTGGACACTGCTGCTCCCTGTTTTTAGCCAGAACGGCCCCCGGCTTTACAATGCTCTCCAGTGTGGGGCCATACGCAGCTCGGCTGACAAATGCAGGAAGAAAATCAATCCCTTTTTACTGGAAAGTTTCCATCTGTGTATCTTTAGGGTAACAACTGCTTTGAAGCAAAATGGACAGAGGGAAATGTTAAAAGTGAGGCTGTCTATTCATGAAAACAATCTTTACTTCGGACTAAAGTTTCACGGTCTCCGCGGCGTATCTAGAATCCGTACCGCACAGCGGCCGAGGGGAGACCTGACCGGCGCCCTCACCTGTCCTGCAGTTGTGGAACTCCAGCGCGCTCTCGATGCGGAAGGTCTTCTCACAAGTGCCGCAGCGGTACCTGTACTCGCCGTCCACCTGGTCAGAGGGACACGCCGTGAGTGAGATGGCCCAGCGCAGAGTCCACAGATGCCGAGCCTCCGACGTGCTGCCCGGGCGACTCCACGCCTGTGTCTGTTATGACTCTGACCTCCACCACCCTCCCGCTCTATTTAGGAACACAAAGGATGTTTGCTCTTGCTGTTCACCTGCCCTAGAAAGGAACTCCACACTCAGGGAGCCCCACTCCAAGCACCAAACACCCCCATTCTCCTGACTCTTCCTGCTGCGCTTGTGGGCATCTGACCAGGACGAGGGGCTGACACGTGGCCCAGGGATGCCAGGACACCCACAGCCCTCACCTGCTCTCATCCCTCCTGGGACTCTCTTCTCAGGGACGCTTGGACACCCACAGCCCTCACCCGCTCTCATCCCTCCTGGGACTCTCCCTTCGCAGGGACACCTGGGCACCCACAGCCCTTGCCCACTCTCCTCCCTCCCCCACAGGGCTCGCCCGCTCTCCTCCCTCCCCCACAGCCCCCGCCCACTCTCCTCCCTCCTGGGATTCTTTCTTCTTATTACAACATGGTGATTTGGTCAGTTGTCTGTGTTGTCCACACAACTGGGAAGAGAACCCTGGGCTTGTTTCCACCCACCTCGTTCCTGCTGTGCTTGTAGGAAACGTGCTGCTTTAGGCTCTCTTTGCGGCTGAACAATTTTGCACACTCTTCGCACTTAAACAGCTTGTCACCTGAGGAACCAACCAACACAGAGCTCATTCACTACTTAGAGCATTTACCGAGAGAAGCATGCCCACCGGGGAAATGCCCCACAAGCCGCCTCGCTCCCACCATGCGAAGCGGCTGCAGAGATGATCGCCCACAAATGCAGCCTCTCACTGGCGCAGCTCGTGGGAGACGACCCAAGGAGGGGAGACTCCGTGCTGTCCTCCTACCCCCAGCCCCAGCCCCGGCCCCGGCCCCGGGCGCCAGCCGGGCCTCGCGGACTCACCATGCGAGCGCACGTGCCTGCTCAGGTTGCTGCTGTTCTGGAAGATCTTGCTGCAGATATTGCACTGGTAAACCCGCTTGTGCTCCCCGAGCTGTTTGATGAGCTTGCGCCGGATGCCGTGTCTGCTCGAGAGAATTAAGCTCCTCTTGAGCGTGATGGTGTTATTCTGATGATGGGTGAACCTGCCCAGGGACGTCAATAAGTTGGGAAAAGACAGGTGGGAAAAAAGTTCCAGGTTACAAGCAGCATGAAAACGGCCTCCTTCCAAAACTTCCCAGCTAATCCCGAGCCTGTATGCGAGAAAGGAGGGAATGCGCCCGGGCGTCACTCCCAGCTTCCAGGGCATCTGAAAGGGACACCTTGAATATATAATGACATTAGGCAGCTTTAACTGCAACAGCCACACACCTGACTGCGTTCTAACTCTGGCCACCAGAAAGCCTGGAGGTCAATTTGTGCCTCAATTAGAATAACCACACCTGTTTTCTGCTCCTATCACTCTGTCTTAACTCTTCTCTGTTTTACATATTATCTGAACCTGATTTTTAAAACTTCTTTTCCCTGTTAAATGTATTTTTGATGGTAAGCCACCTGAACTCTTCTGGGCAATAAGATAAAGTAAAAATAAATAAACAGGTAACATCATTTCTGATATTACTTTTGCCAACTATAAGAGGTGATCCAAAAAGGGCCGAAAAAAGTGACCACCAACTTACTCAACTCCATGGTAAAAATGACCCAAGAATCGTAACTAAAACACAGGGCAAGCTGTTAAATTTACTGAAATTCAAATAGCAAAGTGTTTTACCACAGCAGCATCATGAAAGCTAGAAGCAATCCAACTGTCCATCAATGGATGCATGGATACACAAAATATGAGGCATATGCATGATGGTATATTACTCAGTGTTGAAGGAAATTCTGACACAGGCTACACATGGATGAGCCGGGGTGGAATAAGCCAGTCACATAAGGACAAATCCTGTCTGATTCCACTTATAAGACATCTCTAGAGTCATCAAATCCACAGAGACAGAAAGTAGAATGGTGGGTGCCAGGGGCTGGGGGAGGGGGCTGGAGCGGGTGCTTAGTGGGGACAGCGTTTCAGCTTGGGAAGATGGGAAAGTTCCACAGATGGATGGGGGAGATGGTTGCCCAACAGTGTGAACATCCTGAATGCCACTAAATTGTGCACTTAAACATGGTTAAAATGGTTAAATTTATGCATATTTAACCAAAATAAAGCATTTTTCTAAAGCTGTTTTCACAGTGGATGCACCATTAAACTCCTGAGCTCCAGAACATTCCTGCTGCCTCCTCAGCAGGTCTGTTTCCACCTCCTTCCCTGGGGCTTTCCTGCTGGGAAGGTGCCTTCCCTCCAGAATGGCCTGGCTGCTGCCAGCACTGTCTGTCCACAGGACGGCCCCAGGTGCCAGGCAGGACTTACTTTGGAACCGAGCTGGTGTCAGTGGTGGTGGTGGCCAGCTTCCCCAGAACCAGCTCCATGATCCGCTCATCCGGCGTTGCACTCACAGGCTCATCCGGAGGGACCTCGGTAATGATCTCTGCCACTTGCTCTGTACGAAGGGGATGTGACAAGCTAAGTCACCACAAGAGCAAGAGACAAACACAGTCAAACCATGGTGACACACTGCCCCATGGGAACCACAGCCAGGCCAGAGTGGTAGGCACAAATGTTAAGGTTTACAGAGGGGAAAAAAAAACTGTCAATATTTTGGGATCCACACATTTACTAGTACAAACAGAAAAGCAAAATGTTTTTCTTAGCCTAAACTGAAGTTATAATTTGTTATTCTTTTTAAAAACCACAACATCATAACATTACTTCAATCCCTCCCTCTTCATACCAACCAAAAACATTTTGGATATATAGCAGAAACTTCGAACTTACTACATCAATTCTGACAGAGTTTTAGAAATGTTAATGTTTCTAATTAAATGTGCCAACATTAGTAAAACCATTTTAGCTAACCATTCTGTATAAGAGTTAAAGATCACATCATCGCCAATCTGGAGACCCTGGCCAGAAACCCAAGATAAATGAAATAGGGGAAGATTACACAAAAAAATTCAACCACTGGTTTCTACCACTTTGCCTACTAAATGTCTTCCCAACACAAGTAAGAATTAGTGAAATATCTACCTGACTCGCTTTCCCCCGCCCCCATCTTCTCTGCCTATTCACAGAGACCTGGGGAAACTAGCCAGGGGGCTTTCAGGCGCTCCTAAATCAGCGCCCAACAGTGCACAGCCTAGAAGCTGCAGACCCACAGCAGAAAAGGGGAGGCTCAGAATATTCCACAATGGCTGCTCTTCCCAATTGTCTCTAATTCATAGAAGCAATAAGGACTCCTTTTCACTCTCATAAAAGAAATCCTGGTGTATCCCAGACAGTAAAAAGAAAAACTGCCCAGTGTCAGTAACAAATGTGAAGGGGCCAGTGGCTGAGCATCAAATCTCATCCTCACTGTGAGGCCCACCAGGTGTGTGCTGCAGGTGGCTTGGATGGGGGCTGTGTGAGGACCACAGGGACAAGAGGCTTACAGAGACCGCACACCCTGGAAGAGGGTCAAATGCCTCTTCAAACCCAACTGAGGATACTGCACAATCAAAGGATGAGCCCTAGCCAGGCCCTGGGAGCAACTTAGTGCCACCCACAGGTGATGGACCAAGCACTGTTCAGCGATCAAGGAGAAGGAGCCACAGATAAACCACGTGGGCGGGTCTCGAGGTTGTACGCTGCCTGAAAGACGCAGACAGAGTCCATTCGTGAGAAATTCCAGGATGGGTGGAATGAACTCGTACAGAAGACAGTCAGGAAAGTGGCTAACGAGACGGAAATGTCCTCTACCCTGACGGGGGTGCTGGTTTCACAGCTGTATCCATTTGTCAAAATTCACACCCTGTATCCTTTTTAGTGTGACATGTATTACATGGAAATTGTACTTTACTAGAGTTGATTGAGAGAAAAACAGAAGGGCTTAGAGTCTACCTTCCACGAGGCCTTTCTACACTGACTTTTCCTGCCCCGCCAGCCCTCGGGCGCCAGGAGGGCTGCGCCCCACGCAGGCACTCATCCCCGGGACCCGCTCATCACCTGTGGGTTCCTTGTCTTCCACGATGACTAGAGGCTGCTCAGCTTTGGACACTTTGGGTTTTCTCCCCCTTCGAGGCTTTTTCTTCTGTTCTTTGGTGGCAACATTCTCGCTCTCGGGCACTGCAGGGGGTTCCCCCCGGGGTGTGTCCTGCTCCTTCTCGGGAGCTGCTGCCTCGCTTTGGCTGCCTGGAGGAAGGCTTTTGGCTTGTTCTAAGTGGCCCAACAGATGTTCTGCAAAGAGAGATGCGAATGCACCACGCAATTAGGAAGGCTGCCACCATCCACACCCACCCTGGCCTCTGGTTCCTATGTGTATTTGTTTTCAATCTTGTTTGCCAACCTTTGTATAGGCAAGTGAACTTTATTTCTACCGTTTTATTTCCTCTGCATCAAACACAACTGCTATTTTGAAAAGTAAATTAAGTGGTAAAAGCAAGGGTAGGTTCACCATGAGGGCAGTTTAGTGAAAAAAGCAGACACACACACACACATATGTCTGCAAAGCAAAAACCTGAGAAGGAGATATCAAAATATGAATGTGTCCAGGCACAGTGGCTCATGACTGTAATCCCAGCACTTTGCGAGGCTGAGGCAGGTGGATCACATGAGGTCAGGAGCTCAAGACCAGCCTGGCAAACTATAACTATAACTTTAGTTCCCTTTGTTTTATATTTCTGACCCTCAATCTAAAATCACTCTTATTGCCTTTCAGAATTTCCTCTGGGGCAATCTTTTCAGTCTTTGTCTCAAAATATCTTTCTTTAACCATCTGCACTGGAAACGGTTTTCACCGGATATTGAATTTTGGGTTTATTCTTATTCTCTTTCTGCACATTGGGGATGTTGTTAGGCTACTTTATGCCTTCCATTATTATTCTTGGTAAGTCTGCTGTCATTGCAGTTGTTCCTTCATAGGTAATCACTGCCTTGTACTTGGTTGCTTTTGAAACCTCCTCTGTCTTTGGAGTTCTGCAATTTATAACAGAGTCATCATTTATGTCTTTATTTTTATTTGTTTTCCCTGTTACAAGTAACTCCCTGGGAGTTACTTGAACTCCCAGGTTCAAGCGATTCTCCTGCCCCAGCCTCCTGAGTAGCTGGGACTACAAGCGTGCACCACCATGCCCAGCTAATTTTTAGTAGAGACAGGGTTTCACCATGTTGCCCAGGATGGTCTTGATCTCTTGACCTCGCGATCCGCCTGCCTCGGCCTCCCAAAGTGTTGGGATTACAGCCATGAGCCACACGCCTGGCCTTTTTTTTTTTTTTTTTTTGAGACAGAGTCTCACTCTGTCACCCAGGATGGAGTGCAGTGGTACAATCTCGGCTCACTACAACCCTTGCTTCCCAGGTTCAAGCCATTCTCCTGTCTCAGCCTCCCAGGTATCTGGGACTACAGGCATGCACCACCACACCTGGCTAATTTTTGTATTTTTAGTAGAGATGGGGTTTCACTATGATGGCCAGGCTGGTCTCGAACTCCTGACCTCAGGTGATCCACCTGCCTCAGCCTCCCAAAGTGCTGCCATTACAGGTGTGAGCCACCGTGTCTGGCCTGATTTGTTTTTTTGTTTTAAGTATATATACAACCTTTGTTTTCTCTGGAGTTAATTATTGCCTTACTTTTTATTAATAACATTTGCTTATTTTTTTCCTGTGTTTATATTACTAATTGAGACTTAAACTCTGCCAGAAGTATAACTCTTTCCTCTACAAACACATCAGTTAATGCTCTATTTCTTTTCCTTTTTGAGCCATTCTTCCTGGAGCCCTTGCTGCTGCTCCAATCTGGACCAGTTATCTATCCTTGAACTAGAGAACATCTCTTGTCCTACAATCTCCTTCGACAGCAACCTGGGCATTCCCTTTGCTCCTTTCCCTCAAAGGATCCTCTATTGTATCCTACACGCAGTGGACATGTGCCATCTTTTCTGGCCATCCAGCACTGTGAAACATCCTTGTGATGTTTCGCCAACTTCTGAGCCCCACCTTTCCCAAAACACTCCTTTCCCAAACTCTCCTGCCCTGAATGCAGGTTTGTGCCATAGCTCTGTGAGCAATGTGAGGCTGCAGGGGGCCTGAGAACACATTTTCTGGCATGGTGAAGGCATTGGGCTTTCAGAGACAGCACAAGTTTGGCCCTGAGGCCACCGTCAGTATGGGTGGCAATGTCCCTGCCATGTGGGCCTGTCTGGGACAGCCTTGTTATGGAATCCTGAGCAACAGAGCAAGACCCTGTCTGTACGATTAGACCTGTTGACATTCACCTGTAGTTCCAGCTACTTAGGAGGTCAAAATGAGAGGACCCTTTGAGCCCATGAGTTTGAGGCTGCAATGAGCTAAGATGACACCATCGCATTCCTGCCTGAGTGACAGGGCAAGACCTTGCATCATTAAAAAAAAAAAGAAAGAAAGAAAGAAAGAAAGTTTAAATTCAGAGCACTGGTGGTTTGGTTTGGAAGTTACCCAACTTGAAAGAAGCAGCAAAAATCTGTCAAATTTGATTCTAAAACTACAAAACCTCTTCAATAGCCCTTCCAACACTTCCTACACCAACTCACAAAAGGCAGCTTCACATCCCTTGAGATCAGAGAGGAAATGAGACAAATGGACACCGTTTGCCTCATTAGAACAGCAGCACTGAAAGAGCCAAGCGAAGTCCCTTCTCTGAAGGCTTGTGCAGGACCTGTCTGTCATGTGGCTCTGGGACAGCGCTCAGTGCCAGTCCGCTGAGGATACCCAAAGTGGCATGTGGCACCTCCACCCTCAAGAGAACACACAACCCCTCAGCCCAAAAAAGAGAAACACAGTCCCTCCTATCTCAGGGAGGTGACACAGCCCCTCCCCCCTCACAGGGACACACACACACACAGCCCCTCCCCCCTCACAGGGACACACACACACAGTCCCTCCCCCCCTTCACAGGGACACACACAGCCCCTCCCCCCTCATAGGGACACACACACAGCCCCTCCCCCGTCACAGGGACACACGCACAGCCCCTCCCCCTCACAGGGACACACAGCCCCTCCCCCCTCACAGAGACACACACACACAGTCCCTCCCCCCTCACAGGGACATACACAGCCCCTCCCCCATCACAGGGACACACACACACAGTCCCTCCCCCCCTCACAGGGACACACACAGCCCCTCCCCCCTCATAGGGACACACACACAGCCCCTCCCCCCTCACAGGGACACACGCACAGCCCCTCCCCCTCACAGGGACACACAGCCCCTCACCCCTCACGGAGACACACACACACAGTCCCTCCCCCCTCACAGGGACATACACAGCCCCTCCCCCATTACAGGGACACACACACACACACACACACACACACACACACAGAGTCCCTTCCCCCTCACAGGGACACACACAGTCCCTCCCCCCTCACAGGGACACACACAGCCCCTCCCCCCTCACAGGGACACACAGCCCCTCCCCCTCACAAGGACACACACAGCCCCTCCCCCTCACAGGGACACACACAGCCTCTCCCCCCACACAGGGACACGTAGTCCCTCCCCCCTCACAAGGACACACACAGCCTCTCCCCCCTCACAAGGACACACACAGCCTCTCCCCCCTCACAGGGACACACAGCCTCTCCCCCCTCACAGGGACACACACAGCCCCTCCCCCCTCACAGGGACACACACAGCCCCTCCCCCCTCACAGGGACACACACAGCCCCTCCCCCCTCACAGGGACACACAGCCCCTCCCCCCTCACAGGGACACACACACACACAGCCCCTCCCCCCACACAGGGACACACAGCCCCTCCCCGTTCACAGGCCGGCCTTTGGGGCTGCTCCTCAGTCTCCTCCTTCCTGGGCTCTGCTTCCCACTTCTAGGCTCCTGAGCCATGGATGTTCCCAAGAAGCCCCCCAGCGAGAGGCTGCCGCAGAAGGCAGAGCTGTCACCTGGAAGGAATGCTCAGGACCCCTCCGGTAATCTGGGTGGCAGAGGCCAGGCTGCCCAAGTACCTGGCTCCAGCCCTCAAGGCTGCCGTGCTGTGGGCAGGGACTCCTGCCTCTGTTTACTCATCCCTGAAATGGAGTCACGGTTGTACCTCATGGTGTTGATACAAGGAAGTTTCTAGAGGACCTGGCACTGAGGGGTCTTAGTCACCATCAGCCTAATTGTAAGGGGAGCCCGAGTACCATGTCTTATGTAGTTGATGACACACAAGTAGAATTTCACTGAAAATATGAATGAATTTCTTTTCTCTTCACTCAAAACTAGTTATTAGGAAGAAACACAAATGAGCAGCAATGTCTGTCTGGCTTTGTAGAGGGGACCACCTGGCGCAAGCAGCACCCTCCCGCTGTGAAGCACCTACCATGGGTCTCCATGAGGTCCGGGGTGTGCTCTGCACAAACGCGGTGTTTCTAGAAAACCCAACCGCCCTGCTCTGCTATTTATGTCTTGGTGACAAACACAAAATACTTCTCACCAAGCAGAGGGCAAAATGACACATTCGTAAATTCATTAAAGCCAAGATGAGTAGGATGTCTCAGGAACGTGTGACCAGGTAGCTAAAGTCTGCTGGTGTCAGCACAGTGGCTGTCCCAGTCACTCCTCACAACTGCACTGCCTGGAACCCCACCAGGCCTGGGGCCTCTGAGCACGTTCCACATGTGACGAATGCCACAAACTGTTTCTATGTGATTCCCGCATGGTTTATTTGATGCAAGTCTTTCTTCACTACAGATTAGCCTCCTAAGAGACTTGTGGAAAAATCAGCTCCCTAAGAGAAATAAACAGAAAGTTCCCAGAGCACTGCAGAAGCTGGAAATGCGTTCAATTCTTTCCCGGCCACCTTAAATTGGTATCTCAACCTAAGTAGATAAAAATGTTCTGCAGGCTGGGCGCGGTGGCTCACGCCTGTAAAGCCAGTACTTTGGGAGGCCGAGGCAAACGGACTGCTTGAGCCCAGCAGTCTGAGCCAGCCTGGGTGAAACCCTGTCTCTACAAAAAATATACAAAAGTTTGCTGGGCATGGTGGCACATGTCTGTGGTCCCAGCTACTCAGGAAGCTGAGGTGGGAGGATCGCTTGAGCCTGTCAGGTCAAGGCTGCAGTGAGCCACGATCATGCCACTGCACTCCAGCCTGGACAACAGAGCCAGACCTTGTCTCAAAAAAAGAAAATAGTGTCTGTCAGATAAAGAAACAATGGAAGGGGCTGTCAAGTAGAGACAACAAAGGCAAGAGTGCACAACACATGCCATGGCTGGCTCCTGGCCCCTGCCTGTGCTCCAGAGTCAAGGCGCCCAGCTGAAATGCAACTTCCCAACCAGGAGGAGTGAGGAGTGAGGCCTGCAGGGGTCGGGGGTGGGAAGCGGGACTGCCCAGAAGCTTTAAACCCTGAGAAAGCCTTGGTTCTGGCGACTACATTGTGGGGCAATGGGGCAGACAGGACAAAGTCTGGGACATCCCGACAGCCGCAGACAGGTGACAGCGTTAAGTCGGAGAGAGCTCGACACAGGAGTTTTACAACTGGGGCTCCCTACACGTCCTCCTTACCATTGAGGAGCTGCAGCTCCAGGAAGGTGGCAGAACACACTTTACACGCCCACTGGCTGGGCTCCGACTCCATGGGGGTGCTGTTTTCTGGGGTGCCTGCAGCTTCAAAAGACATGAGAGGAGAAAAAGGTGACCCCCAAGCAGCTCATATGTCTCCATGAATCCCGGCCCAGCGGAGAAGGGGTGTGTGCTGAGAGGCGGTGATGACAGTGATGATGGCAGCAGACGGGCCTGTGGTCACTCCACATGACAGACACCATTTTCAGAGCTTTACACACATGGCTGATACGGTCGTGTGACTGTCCCCTTTTCACAGATGAGGCAACTGAGCACAGAGACACGCCTGCTGCAGGGTCACCAGTCACAGAGCTGAGAACTCCTCCAAGAAGCCAGTCCAGAGGGACCAGGCTCATCCCTTATATGACTTCATGAGAAAAGTGCATTCCTCAAGAACCAAGTGTAATTCCTCATCTCTCACTGGCTCATAGAATAAGAGACAGTGGAACCCAAAACGGCCAGCCAGTGGCGCCCCCGTGTGTGGCTGGGCTGCTGCTCCCGCCCAGTGCTATCCAGCAGAGCTTTCTGTGGATGACTGAAGTGCTCCACAGCTGGTATCCAGCAAGGCAGCCACTAACCAGATGTGGCTCATGTTCCAGGAAATAAGTGTTTAATTTTACTAAGTTTGAACTTAATTTTAAATAGGCACCTGAGGTAGGGGGCCACTATCCCAGGAAGCACCTCTATCCCTCAGTCCATGCCACACAGGAATCTGGGGAGGGAGAGCTAAGCTGGGGGTACATGGCATGCGGTGTAAGCCTGGCTATAAAGAGAACTACAGGCACCTTTTAGCAAAAAAGTCACTGATGCTCTTGTGCAACCTATAATTGGGAGGCGTTTTAAGTGAGTGTACCACGATCTGGCCCAGGCCAGTTTCTCTACACCTCGTCTGGCAGCTCTGGGGGCTGGCCCAGGGCAGGACCCCTGCCCATCACTTCGACTCTAATCACGATACAGCCTGCATTGAAGTTTATCACCCACGGCAAACTCCAGGGGCCACTCACAAAGACAAACTCCCGGGTCTTTAAAAAAATAATCCAGAAGTACGACTGCATATGCATTCAGCACTAGAAAAAAACATGTATCTTTTCATATCCAAAACCAGCACTAAGGATGCAATGAATGAAGGAAAAAGATATAGGTTACTGCTATCACCCTTTGCATGCATGTTCTGAGTTTTCATAAGATAACAAGAAGAAAGAGGCATAAATGCAATACGAAAGTTTTTGTCATACTAAAAATAAAGAAAGAGCAGAAAGAGTCGGGGGGGGGGGGCACCCTGCCAGCAGGGCATTTTTCCGGGACACGCCATCCCCACCAGCTTCTGTTCCCTTTTACGCTTGCTCTCTGAGAATCCGCTGCTTGAAGAATCCCAAAAGATCAAGGACAAATGGAAATCAGAGCCAAATTCCCATCTCTCGCTCACCTTCCCAAACATACACGGGTTCCAAAGAGAGAAAAACACTCGCATGTGAGTTTCAGAAAAACAGGACAAGGGCTCAGGTTAGCTGGAAGCCACCACTTCTGAATAAGGGGAATTTCTTTGAATCCACGTGGGCCATCGTCTCCAGCAATAAGCCTCCACACCCCCACGAGTGTGGGTTCTCCTCAACTTGGTGCTCTGCTGCTGAGTAAATAGGACTAGAAAAACTTGTCATGACGACTGCCCGCTCATCAAGAGAAGCACTCAGGATTTTCCGAATAGTAATTGTAAAAGATAAGAATTCTTAAGAAGAAAATATTAGTTAACAGTCAGAAGGCAATTCTTGACTGCCAATCACTTAAATATCCAACAAAAGAGAAGTGTCTCAGCAAAATCTAACATCACACAGCTTTAAAGTGATGCCAGAGATAGTAACAGTAGGAAAAAGGCCTAAGATGTGGTGAGCCAGACTGTGCACGCAAAGAAAAGTAAGCAGTAAGATGGGAGGTGCAGCTAGAGCTCCGCTATGCAAAAATGCAGAGTTTAAAACAATAAAAAAAAAGGAACAGCAAAGCTACAGCACAGCAAACAGCCTGGCATTCCAGTGGGCGGGGCTGACTGCAGGGCCGCACGAGAGAACTTCCTGGGATGAAGTCAGGTCTGTAACTCAACTGTGGTGGTGCTTATACAACTGTAGACACTCAAAAGTCTCTAAACTGGCGGGAACACTGGCTCACGCCTGTAATCCCAGCACTTTGGGAGGCTGAGGCAGGTGAGTCACTTCAAGTCAGCAGTTCAACACCAGCCTGTCCAACATGGCAAAACCCCACCTCTACTAAAAATAAAAAAATTAGCTGGGCGTGATGGTACATGCCTGTAATCCCAGCTACTGGGGAGGCTGAGGCAAGAGAATTGCTTGAACCGGGAGGTGGAGGTTGCAGTGAGCTGAGACTGGGCCACTACATTCCAGCCTGGGTGACACAGCAAGACTCTGTCTCAAAAAAATAAAATGAAATAAAAATAAAAAATACTAGAAAATGCAAATCAAATGGCAACAACAGTTGAGTTAGAACAGTGATGCTATATGCGACTGAACAGTTTCCCCAATGTTATAAAATGTGTTTGTATGTTACTCTTTTTACCAGAAAGGTGATTTTGAAAATTTTCTCTCTTTGGAACCCATGTGTGTTTGAGAAGGTGAGTGAGAAATGGGACTCTGGCTCTGATTTCCATTTGTCCACGATCTTGTGGGATTCTTCAAGCAGCGGATTCTCAGAGCGAGTGTAAAAGGGAACAGAGGCTGGTGGGGACGGATGTCCCATAACAACGCCCTGCTGGCATGGTGCCCCCCCACACTCTCCTCCTGGTGCCCCCACCACACTCTCCTCCTGAGCCTCATGCTCTCTCCCATGAAGATCCAGGATGTTTCTTCGGCTGCCCCCTCCATCTGTCAGCAGGTTAAGGTTCTTGTAAAGAAAGAAAATCAATCTTAATGTGAGCTCAAGAACAAGTTAAGGCCAGGCACAGTGCTTCACGCCTGGAATCCCAGCACTTCGGAAGGTGGGAGGATTGCCCAAATCCATGAGTTCAAGACCAGCCTAGGCAACACAGTGAGACCCACCTCTACTAAAAATAAAAATTAAGAAAATTAGCTGGGTGTGGTGGCACATCCCTGTGGTCCCAGCTACTAGGGAGGCTGAGGTGGGAGGATCACTTGAGCCCACGAGGGCGGCTGCAGTGAGCCAGGATCATGCCACTGCACTCCAGCCTGGGCAACAGTGCCAGACCCTATCTCAAAAAACTACAAAAAAAGAAAAAGATGGAACTAGAAAAGTAAAATCCACTACCAGAAAAAAATAAGAAGTTACTTTTAAAGGGATGTGCTACTGCTCCTTCAGTACAAAACCAAACTTTCCTCTGTATTTAGAAGACTGCGCCACTGATCTGCAAAACTGACTGATTTCTATACAAAGATGCATGTTTGGAGCAAATGAAAGAGACAGAATTAAGTCAATGAGTCTTAGGAGCTCTCATGCTCACCAAGAAAGACTCGGCCACCACAGTAAGTAATTTACAGGAAGACGGTTCCTGGGTTCGTCGGCCGCCAATACGGTTCTAGGAGCACACCAATGGCCCCAGAGGCCACTCACATCACTCTGCCTACTCCCACTGGGCCAGAGGTACAACAATGCCATAAAAGGCCTCCTTTTCTCCCACCATGCAGCAGCGTTCTCTCTGGGAGTGTCCACCCCAGAGGGCACGTCACTGAGCAGGAGTGGGATTACGCAGTTACCCTAGAACTCCAGGCCTTCACGTATCCAGTCTGAACAGTGAGAACTGGGCAAGTGGCCAGCTTTCTGGATGTTTCTAGCCTCTCTTCGAAGGTCTTGTTATCTATCGAGATACGCATTTCTGAGATGCAGGCAGCGCTGGGCTCCAGTGCATAGCTTCAGCTGGGTGAGGTGCTCGACACACACTCAGACTCTGGTGGGCCCTGGGTGCACTGGGCGGGCAGGGCTCTAGAAGCGCCACTGTGCCTAGAGAGGGACCCCTGGCAGGGTCAGGGAGGAGGGGCTCAGGGGAAGGAGCCAGACAGGTGGCAGAGGGTGAGAGGCAGTGTGTGTGTGGCGGGGGCGCTGATGCAGCTGCAGAGGGTGACAGGCAGCGTGTGTGTGAGGAGCGGGTGTTGACGCGGCTGCTGGCTTGCCATTTGAACAATCAGCAGGTGGACCCCAGGGAAAAGTTCCCCAGGGCAGCCGGCAGCACTTCAAGGGCCAAGCCAGAGCTCAACAGAGGGCTCTCTTGGGAAGGAAAGGGAAGGAAGGACCCAACCAGCCAGTGAGTGGAATCGCGATGTTCACTACCTCTCCAGAAATAACTGCTTGCCATTTGTCCCCAAACACAAGTGACCATCCTAAAAAGCATTTCTGAAATCTAAGAGTAACTAAGTTGTTGATTTATTTCCCCAATTAAAAACCTTGTTTAGGTTTAAGCTATGCTCAGGTGACCATACGTTCCCATTTACACAGACTGTCCTGGTAGAATTATTACAAGTGTCCTTTTATTCTGAGAGGTTTTAGGGAGGAATGGGAATTACCCTAGGATCTCCGAAATCAGGAGGCGACTCTGTTCAACACCACAGTCCCAGGCTGACTTCATTTAAATCTATTGTTTCAAACTCAGCTCCAGATTGAAGGGTCTCCAGCAGGTAAAATGAATACGAAACACCTGTAGCTCCAATAAGGCGTGGCAACCTTTGCTCTGACCTTAGCCTTGAGGGTGGTGAGGGCATCCCCCAGGATACAAGCTGACAAGGGGGTAAACGGCCAAGGCCAGCATCTCAGAACCCAAACCTGGGCGTGGCTGCAGTCTGGGCTGGCCGTGGGCACACGTGCTGCCAGCTGCCTAGGCCTTCAGGAATTCCAGACACAAGGAGCCCAGGTCCCGAAGATCACAGTTACTTGGGCTCTGCTCAGAGAGCCCAGCCTCGCAGGACTTGGAAATGGCCCCTGACCCAGCAGGCACCACCACGGGGGCCTCCCTTGTGCTGGGCCAGGCCAGGCACCTGGTTTTGGCAAAGCCACGAGGGTGGGGCTAGGAGCAGCTGGGTGAAGAGCAGTGGGTTTCTCCAAGTTCTTTTTGTCCTTTTCATTCTTAAACAACTCCCCACAAAGCCACAGTCTTTCTCTGTGAAGGGTGCGAAGCCCCCAGTACACTCAGCTCACTTTACCAACCTGGCCGAAGAGGACGCCGCCACCGCTACAGGCCCTAGAGGGAGCCGCCCGGCCTGGCTCCTCACCAACCCTCCCCAGCAGCATCCCCAGCGGCCCCTCTCCACCCAGCCCTCACATGGCCCATAGTGGGTTCAATAGTGGCTCCCCAAAATTCACATCCACCTACCACCTTTGGGAGAGGATGTGTGCAGATGTCATCAAATTAAGGTGAGGTCATGCTGGACTGGGGAGGCCTGAATCCAGTGACGGGTGGTCTTATGAAGAGATGACACAGAGACATGGGAGAGAAGACAGGCAGAGACTGGAGTAACACAGCCATAAGCCAAGGGACGCAAAAGGCTACTGTGCCAGCCACCACCAGAGGTTGGGGAGAGTCCCGGGACAGATTCTCCCTCAGGGTGCCCAGAAGGAACCAGCCCTGCTGACACCCTGACCATGGGCGTGTGGCCTCCAGCACTGCGGGAGGCACATTTCTGACGTGAAGCCACTGGGTTGCTGGTGTTTTATGGGGGCAGCGCAGCGCCGGGACACTCCCACACAGCCCGTCGCGGACCTGGGATTAGGGACAACCAGGGGCATTTTACAAAGCCTCAATTATACTGACAAACAGGACAGAACAGAACCTTCCAATATGTTAAGAATCTTAAGCTACCGAGCTACTAATATTTTGGATTACACTGCATTTATAAAACAAGGAAACAATGCTCGTATGAGAATCAGGTCATTTGGGAGGGGGGTCAGGAGGGTCAATATCTATTTCGCCCCCTTGAGCAAAGAATCTTCATGGCAACATTAAATAACATTTGCTCCCCTGGGTAGTGTCAGCTTCGGTCATATGAAATTGCTGTTTTTCAGGTCAAAAGACATCAAATACCAGGAATTTCATAGAGTTTCTTCAGGTTTTATGAGGAGGATCTATGTCAAAAAGACCCATAACATGGATGAGAAGGATTTAAAGTTCAGCAGCCCCGCTTGATGGGCAAAATGATGCCCCGACCCCGGCTTAGCAGGACAGGCACTGTGACCCGCTTTTCCAGCAGGAAGGCTAGATTTGGGCAGATCACGCACATAACCTTCACTAGGGCTTTCTTTGAACATGCATGCACCCACACACAGGTACGCACACGTGCGCACACACACACTGCCCCCAAATCTGGGAGGAGGCCATTGCACGGTGAGCAGCAACACTGGAGCCGGGTGCCATGGACCAATCCTGATTTTTTCATCTACTCCACTGTGACCTGGGGTCAGTTCCTTAACCTCTCTGTGCTGTTTCCTCCATCCAAAGACAGGGCTAGTACCCCAGCCTCATAGGATTAGGAGGATGGGTCACTCACTGGATGTAGCCCCCAGGGCAGAGCTAAGCAGTCATGTGCCATGTGACAAGGTTTCAGTCAAAGACAGTGGTCCCATGAGATTCTAATACAGTATTTTTCCTCTATTACCTTGTCTATGTTTACATAGACAAATACTGACCATGTGTTACAGTTGCCCACAGCATGCAGTACAGTCACATGCTGGACAGGCTGGTAGCTAGAACAGGCTACATCGTACAGCCTGGGTGTGTAGCAGGCCAGGCCATCAAGGTGCGCGAGAGTGCGCTCTACCATGCGCTCATGACAATGCCATCGCCCCAGGACACATTTCTGAGAATGTATCTCTGTTGTTAAACACTGCCTCACTGTGTTAACTTGTGTTACATCCACGTGCCCAAACTGACCAAGGATGTTTAAAACAAGCAGAAAGACAGGCCCGACTCTCCGTTCCTCCACTCTCCGCATCCCAGCAGCCGGCCCAGCCCAACCCATCTCATCAGTGTGGGGGCAGCACAGAGCCAAGGGACCATAACCCCTTCGGCGAGGCACAAGGGAAGGGGGGCTCCGGATCGGGGGCTGCCACGTACCGTGGACGCCAGAGCCGGCCTGCTTCAGCATGGGCTTGTCCATCTTCTTGGCATAGAAGGCCGCATACCACACGCGCAGCTCGGTACCCGGGGGGATGTCTCTGGAGGTGGTGAAGTACACGTCGCTGCCGTGCTGGTAGGCCGTCAGGTTCTGGTGCTCGGCCTCCGCCGCTGGCCGCACCAGCATCATCCAGTTGCAGTCATCCTCGTTGGACGTGTCGAAGCACACGGGGTGCCCGTCCTTCTGGAACACCTGAAGGTGAGTCGGCCCATGGAGAAGCCGGGGAAATGGCTGATTACCCATCTGCGTGTCAGCGTGTGGGGGGCAGGTGCTGAGGAACCCATCTAGACAGTGCCACGTCAGAGGCCATAAGGGCTCCTGTACGGGATGTTGAGGTGTTTACAATGGTGAGGAGAGTCACAGGTAGACCACGTGGCTTGGACGGGTCAGGTTAGTCACAGGCAAAAGGAAGCAGCAGACACAGCCAGCGGTCTATGTGTCATTGGGATACCTGAGTGTTACTCATGGCCCAGGTGTGGAACTCAAGTTCTAATCAGGTTCTAGTGGGCATGGGGACACCAAAGTTCTAGTCCTGGTCCAGGTGGGCTTTGAGCTACCTGAGCTTCACTCCCAGTCCACGTGTCACAGGGACACCTAAGGCTCTCCAGATGGCCCACTGGGAACTGGGACACAGATCTACTCCCAGCTCCGCCACAGGGTGCTGGGCTCCTCAGGCTTTATGAGCTGCCTCCCCATCTATCAAACAGCACTATTGCTTTATGGATTAAATGCAGGCAGGCAGCAGGGAGAAAAACTTACATATTTTGAAGTTCAAATCAACCACATGACTATAGGAGGGTTTTGTTCCTTATTTTCTGATTTCATGGTCTCTTCCTCCCTGCAGGAAGAGAGCTCTCCCCTCTCCTAAGCTTTTCCTAGAGAGGCCTCTCTAAAGACGGAGCCCTTGGAAGTGAGAGGCAGGGGTGGGGGACCACCAGGCACCTAATGACCACCAGCTGCTGAGGAAGGCGTGCTCCCAGCTGGCGGCACCCTCTCTCTGGTGGGCACAGAGGAGCTGAATGCTGGTGCGTGCACTGAGAACAACCCAGTACCAGGCGATGACCTTCAGAATCGCATAGCTGAAAGACCACCAAAATGGGCACAAAAGACTTCTTTAAAGGGGCCTCGCCCCCAACCGTGCACCCACACCAACTGTGTACATCGACCGGATGGGTGCTGCAAAGGACAGGCAGGTAGCTAATGGCCTTTCTGAGGCTGTTTTAGGCATTGTTACGTATTTCTTCAACTTAAAACAGCCTTTTGTTTCCTTCCTTCCTTCCTTTCCTTCCTTCCCTCCCTCCCCTTCCTTCCTTCCTTTCCTTCCTTCCCTCCCTCCCCTCCCTTCCTTCCTTCCCCTCCCTCCCTTCCTTCCTTCTTTTGTAAACAAATCAAGTGCCTTTCCTTTTTCCCCCCTTTTTGCTGAAATCTGCCTTACAAGCTCAGCTTTCCAAAGCACCTCCAAAAACCCAAGCTTGTTGACTTCATCTGCCTGTCCTAAGACAAGCAGATCCATTTCAAGGGTCTCTAAGAAAAGTTTGCTGACTAACAACCCATTCCTCATTTGTTTATTTCACAGATATTTCTGAAGACTGGCTGGCTTGGGGTACGATACAGAGGGCAGGCATGGCAGCAGTCAAAAACCAGCCTCGCCTGGCCTCATAGCCTTCCAGAGGGCTCATTTTTTACGTATTCTAAAGCCTGCCTTGCAATTTACATACATCTTAGTTTTCTCGAGTTCACGTCAAAGTAGAGAACCACTGTCTTCTCTCAGTCTGATGTGCTTTTTACAACGGCCAAACTTTGTACTATTGCCCAATGTCTCATCACTGCCTAAACAAACACCTTCCCTTTGAAAGAGGTTTGCAAACTACCATACGCTCTGCACAGGTGTGGAAATAACTAGAGCGATGGGCCCCTGCAAGACGCTGCCTCGTAAAGCCTGCGACAGCAACGGAGGTCGTAAGACAGCTGGAGTCAGCATTTGGGTTTCTCCTGCATATGTCTTAAACACACTCTTTAGTGTTCTGCAAAATTGAAAATTACAAAATACTAACTTAATATCGATGCTCTTGCAATGTAAAAAGAAACATTTTCTTGGAAATTAAGCAGGCCTACAATATTTAGAGCTGTTTTCGAGGCATTTATAAATCATGGAAACTCAGTGGTCCTTGCTCCCCATTCCCACATGGGAACGCCAGAAAAACACCCAGTTCCTGAGCTCCTGTTTGGCAACAGCCTTTACCTTCAGGGGAAATGCAGACTCCTTTTCCCATTTGGCGACCCTCCTGGACTCAAAGGGACCGAACTGTGTCCGCTTGACGAGCTGAGTGATGGCGAACACCCCCTCAGCTCCGTCTTCCAGTCGTCTGATCTCCAAGTTGGGAGGAAGGGATGACCTGGAAATGGAATAAAACAAGACTCAAAAGAGAGCACTCACACCCAGGGACCGACTCGTTAAGATAACCTAAAAGCTCGCCCTCACTGACCGCCAGGAGTCTTCGGAAATAAAATTCTCCAGGTGATAAAATAGGAGCCTTCCAGGCCAGGCTTGGTGGCTCACACCTGGAATCCCAGCATGCACTTTGGAAGGCCAAGGTGGGAAGACTGTATAAGCTCAGGAGTTTGAGACCAGCCTGGGCAATATGGTGAAACCCTGTCTCTACAAAAAATACAAAATATTAGCTGGACATGGTGGCATGTGCCTGTAGTTCCAGCTACTCGGGAGGCTAAAGCAGTAGGATGGCTGAACCCGTGAGTTTGAGGCTGCAGTGAGCCAAGACTGCCACTGCACTGTAGCCTGGGTGACAGCACAGGACCCTGTCTCAAAGAAAAGAAAAACAACAACAGAAGCCTTCCTAATAGGCGCTCAATGATGACTGAGACTGAGGTGGTGATGATGCCCTCGGGCTGTGGCAAACTACCCATAATCCTGTGGCCTTAGCTACACAAGGCCGACCACAGGGCCCTGGTGAGATTCACCCAGAGCACGCCATGGCGGGGCTGCGCACTGAAGGACGGGTTTAATTCCCCGTGGGAAAGACAGTGCCAACAGGTGCATCCCTGGTGGGGCTGCTATGGGACAGAACAGGGTCAGACTGGTATGGGGTCCAGCGATGGAGGGGGGACCGCAGGGAACTCGCTGCTGAGGAGCCACATGAAGAGCACCCCGAGAAAGATGCAAGGGCCATGGAAGTCCCAAACAGAAAGGGTTTCCAGCCAAGTGGAGCGGGCCAGTTTCACTGAGGATGTGACCTCTTTAACTGAAGTAGAAGAATGTCAAGGACGGGGGTCTGGGGAGGAAGGCATAGGAGCCGGGACGAGCCCAGGACACGTCCAGGACAGAGGTGGACACGGGGTGTCCAGTGCACAGGCCCCTCGGACAGAGGCAGACATGGAGTCCCCAGAGCACAGGCCCCTCCGACAGAGGCGGACATTGGGTGCCCAGAGCACAGGCCTCTCCGACAGAGGCCGACATGGGGTGCCCAAAGCACAGGCCCCTCGGACAGAGGCGGACATGGGGTCCCCAGAGCACAGGCCTCTCCGACAGAGGCAGACATGGAGTCCCCAGAGCACAGGCCCCTCCGACAGAGGCGGACATGGGGTCCCCAGAGCACAGGCCCCTCCGACAGAGGCGGACATTGGGTGCCCAGAGCACAGGCCCCTCCGACAGAGGCAGACATGGGGTGCCCAGAGCACAGGCCCCTCAGGGCAGGCAGGAGGCCGCTGAAACAAGGAGCCAGCACGGAGGGTCTGACTGCAGGACCAAGGGTTTCAGCTGAATTTTCATGGGCAACAGGCAGTCCCTGAGGGTTCTGGGGAAGAGGGGGGTTGATGGGAAGACGGGGGTTGATCCACTGTCTACTTTAGGCCAAAACATTAATCTCTTTGAGTCACACTAAGAAAAAAAATAAATGAACGGTGTTGTGGGGCAGTGGGGAGGCTCCTGGAAATAGTTCTGGAAAGACGGCGACCACCTGTGCAGCAGCAGCATGTGCCAGGTACCATCACCCACAACACCACAGCCACCCCACGGGAACTGCCATCCTCTACAGAGGCCACCGAGGTCCGGAGAGGAGTGCCTTGTCCAAGCTCACCTGCCCTGGGCCACCAGGTGGTACAGCCTCCCCCAGGTGAGGGTGGAACGGCAGGGCAGCTGCTGCCCACTGAGCCGCCTCATCAGGCCTACAGGGACTGCTTCTGGAAGCTGCTGTGGGTCAGCCCTGTCCCTGTCCTCATAACCCCGCATCCCCTGCCCCGCCTGGGTATGCACGTGTCCACTGGCAGGCCAAGACCTGGAATGCAGAGAGAAGCCAATGAGCAGACCTCCAGCTTGGCTGCTGGTGCTCAGCACGTCAACCACCTTGGCGAGTCCACTCTCCTGCAGCCTTCACACACTGTGTCGGGAACAGCTGGGCTCCAGCTAAGAACCCTGGAGTGGATCAAAGAAACTCACTCTGGAGCTTTGAAGCACATGTTTTGGTGTGTCCCGGCAGCAACGCTGCTCAGTTCACAGTGGGAGCGGAATCACTGGCTCTCTCAGAGTGCCTCTGTTCTCCCTCAGGCTCCTTCCTCCCCGTCTGCAGACCCAAAGGCCACTAGGCTCCTGCCGCAGCTGGCATATGGAAGGCCCGGGACCATGAAAGCAGCTCACGGCGGTCACTCACCTTGCCCTGCTTAACACAAAGGAGTCTTTGACCATGACCACTGGGCCCAGCTCAGGACATTCGGAGTCGTGGTACTGGCTGCAGTCTTCACACCCTGCAAGCAGACATCCGGGCATTAGAGCACCCAGGGAGGGAGATACCTAAAGAACACAAACCTGGGAAATGGGGACCCTGGCCCCATGAGGGTGACCCAGAGTCATGAGACACATGCATGCCGACACTGCAAAGACAAGCAAGGGAGGGTGCATTGGATGGCACAAGGCCTGTGTCCCGAAGGCCTCTGTCAGCACTCGTGCACACATGAGGAGTACAAAGGCAGGACAAACCCCCAGGGAAAGCTCTAGCTCCGCCGCACACCTCAAATCAAGCACGGTCACCTCCATGGTGACGAAGACCAAGACCCTCCCCAAAGAATGAGTATAAATGAAAACGGCCAACGTTAGCAGGTTCATCCCTCCCGCCTAGCCCTGGATTACTTTTCTGAATCAAGTGCTACCCCCTGCAAAGTGCCCTCGGCCAGGAGTTCTGAGAAAGGTGATGCTATTAAAACCATACCCCTGTAGTGTACTGCTTATGAAATAAATGTTTCATAGGGAAATTTTAAATATATAGCTTTTCTATATTATAAAAACCAAATGTAGACGTGGCTTTGCCCAGACAGCAAGCGCCACGCCCATCTGTGTTCTATGACATAGGGCTGGTCTCGGACCTCGGACAGGTCCCTGGGTCACTTACAGATAAACATGATCTCTTCGCTCCCATCTTCAGCCATCTCTGACACCTGTCAGGACACAAGAGAGCCTCATTAACGACAAGCTCTTAACAAAATACTTTTGTTTTGTTTTTGAAATTGAGCTCCCTCTGTTGCCCAGGATAGATAGAGTACAGTGGCAGGATCTTGGCTCACTGCAACCTCTGCCTCCCAGGTTCAAGTGATTCTCCTGCCTCAGCCTCCTGAGTAGCTGGGACTACAGGTGTGAGCCACCACACCCAGCTAATTTTTGTATTTTTAGCAGAGACGGGGTTTCACCATGTTGGCCAGGCTGGTCTCAATCTCTTGACCTTGTGATCCGCCTGCCTTGGCCTCTGAAAGTGCTGGGATTACAGGTGTGAGCCACCGTGCCTGGCCTCTTACCAAAATAATGTTTAAAGACAATTCCTACTAAAAGCCTCCTCCAGCCAGTACAGGGACATTACGTGGTGTTCTAAAGAGAGCACACAGTGGGGTCTCCTCTTATTGTGGGATGGGGCTGGGGCCCCTGAAACATCTTCTCACCTCAAATAATGTTATTTTTAATAAAAGCAATGGATTTGGATGGCCTCATGAACTCAGACTTTCATCTTTTCATATTAGCCATCAATTTCCATTTTTAAAACAAATATATCACCTTTTTTTGGTGACAGGGTCTTGCTCTGTCACCCAGGCTGGAGTGCAGTGGTGTGATCAAGGCTCACTGCAGCCTCTACCTGCTGGGCTCAAGCAATCCTCCTACCTCAGCCTCCCAAAGTGCTGGGATTATGCCACAAGCCATCGTGCCCACCTATATCACCATTTTTAAAAAGCCCGTTGTCACTTTTTTTCCCCTCATTCACTGCGTCGTGAATTCCTCAATGGCAGGTATGTCTAATGCAATATTTTTTCTTCAGCTCCTAACCTATGCCTGGTGCCCCATAAACACTTGTTTCTCTGGGGACTAAATCAATGCGTGACGTTGTGGAGGACTCTCGTGCTCCCACATAAGCTGTTATCAGATCCAATAATTCTATTCCCTATCCATCCTTGAGGTTCACCTCCGGAAACAATTGCATAGTGGGTAGATGAGCATAAACTGACACCCCCACACACATATATTCACAGGGTGGATCTAGACATTGTTCATTCTGGGGCCTCACATTCCTGGGCTGTAAAATGGAAATAAAAACACACACCTCATGCAGTTTGGGAGGAGCATAAAGTGAGATACACACAGTATGTGCCACCAAATGATTATTCCTCCTCTGCCCACCCCCATCCCCAACTGTGCCCACCGGCATGTCCTTCCTGCAACCTGCTTCTCTGATGCCTGTTGCTGGGTGGTTTAGGAAAGTGTGCATGCTGGCACTTCTTGAATGCTGATTCCACACGCCCTCCACCCCGCTCATCCCCAGCAGCTTGAAGGGTGAAAAGCAGACCATGCAAAACTCATATGGAAACTCACAGTCGCTGAACATGTGTGTCTGAGAGCAGCGCAGGGTTGAAAACTTCAAGTTAGGAGAGTGAGTTAGCTACAAGGAAGTGAGGCAGAGGAAAGAGAGTTCCAATTTACCCTTAAAATGCCAAAAATAACAAGGGTGGGGGGTGAAATTTTCTCCCAAAACAGCACTGTATCTTCTTTTCCTGGGAACACACATTCACGTTCAAAGGTATCTCGTGCGGCTCTAGCAAGTCTGACTCAGTTTCATAGCCACATTCGGCCTCGCCTGCCCCAGTTCCTGTGGATGGGCACCTCGGCGCAAATAGGGACCAGTCTGGGATGGGGGCTCAGCTGGGCAGTGAGCAGGAGATGAATAGGACAAACGGCAGAAAAAACCCAGAGTGGGGTGGGGAGGGCGCACGCTTTCATGAGTTGCTGCTGTGCTGCTGGAGGTGTAGGACCTGCGTGCCCCCTGCAGGAACCCACGTGACTCACGGTCAGGAGCTTGGGCAATGGGAACGATAGACCTTAACAGGCGCCCCACACTGCGGTCAGATCACCGCAGAACACAGAGTCCCAACAAAGGTATTGGAATCGGAGTGGGAGGATGGAAGGAAGTCATCCTGGCCTTGCTTACTTGGGAGCCTGCACGAATCCCCTGAGGCCTCGTGTGGCCGCCTCTCCCCGGGGCAGACCTTGCCTCTGGCCTACACCTCTCACAGACTGCCCACCCCTTCTAGGTGCCCCCAAAAAAGGTCCCCTCTGAGCGGAGCTGCTGGGAGAGGAAACCCAGAAGAGAGGGGTGAGAGAAGCTGGAGAGCAGGGTTTTAGCCCCCTGTGCTGCACTCTGATTCTATGTAAATGTCCGAGTCCTGGCAATAAGGGTCCTGATTAGCAGCATCTGGTCCCCAAAACGAGGCCTCTCTAAAACGGCTCCTCTGGGCCCAAGATCAGAGACCACAGCCACCCTGGGCTGCAGATCAGGCCTGATAAATGGAGCATCTTCAAAGTCTTTGCTGTCTTGGCAAAACTCCCTTTAACACTCAGAAAGTGCCTTTATAGAAGGGGAAGTGTGGTCTCCAGACCTCTAAGGCACACAAGACATCCCAGAACAAGGCACACAGGAAGTACTGTTTCAGGGAAAAGGAGAGGAAAAAAGAACTAGAAGTTCAAGATCCTGGGCAGGCGCGTGGCTCACGTCTGTAATCCCAGCACTTTCAGAGATGAGGACGGGCAGATCACTTCAGGTCAGGAGTTCGAGACCAGCCTGGCCGACATGGTGAAACCCCATCTCTACTAAAAATACAAAAACTAGCCAGGCGCGGTGGCACGTGCCTGTAATCCCAGCTACTCGAGAGGCTGAGGCAGGAGAATCGCTTGAACCCGGGAGGTGGAGGTTGCAGTGAGCTGAGATCGCACCCCTGCACTCCAGCCTGGGCGACCGAGTGAGACTCCATCTCAAAAAGAAAAAAAAAAAAAGTGTGAGGTCCCCCTATCTCAACCACCAATCCTGGGAAGACTTACCTTACATTAGTGATTTCAAAATGTGGTCCCTGGACCAGGAACCAGCAGTGCCAGCACTGCTTGGGAACATTTCAGAAATGCACATCCTTGCCTCCCACCCCCAGACCTGATGAATCAGGCTTGGCAGAGGGCCCTGCACTCTGCTTGCAAAGCCCTCCACGTGGTTCGGATGCAGCTCAAGTCTGAGAACCACTGCTTTGCCTGAAAATCTCTTTAAAATTTATATGACTACTACTACAAAAAACTAACTAAACGCACCTGCCATCACAGTAAGACCACAGTAATAATATCAGGAAACCAGACTTATCAGAAATGTCAATTAAGCTCAGACCAGGACCATCTGCATCTAACCTGGTGGTAAACGGGAAATGGGGCGTGACTTCAGGCAAATGGGGGGTGACTTCAGGTTCCTTACACGGAACGCTCAGTGAAGACAACTGTTAAAAACAACTTTGAAAAAGAAGGCTGAAGTGACAGACTCAGTCTACCTGACTTCAAACTTAATTATCAAGCTACCATCATAAAAACTTTGATACCGGTGAGAAGGTGGACAGAGATCAATGGAACAAAACAGACAACCCAGAAATAGACCTAAACAAACATGCCCAAAGCATTTTTTTTTTTTGAGATGGAGTCTTGCTCTGTCACCCAGGCTGGAGTGCAGTGGCGCGATCTCAGCTCACAGCAACCTCCGCCTCCCAAGTTCAAGCGATTCTCCTGCCTCAGCCTCCCGAGTAGCTGGGATTACAGGCACGTGCCACCACACCCAGCTAATTTTTGTATTTTTAGCAGCGACGGGGTTTCACCATGTTGGCCAGGAGGGCCTCGATCTCTTGACCTGGTGATCTGCCCACCTCGGCCTCCCAAAGTGCTGGGATTACAGGTGTCAGCCACCGCGCCTGGCCTGCATTTTTTTACAAAGACAAAAGCGGATTGGATTTTAAAATCCAAGCGAGGAAGGGCAACCATTTCAGCAGTTGGTGCAGGAACAACTGGGCATCCACAGTTCATTCAAAAAAATGAACTATAACTTCATGTCTTATTAGAAAATTAACTCAAAATGGATCACAGTCTTAAAACATAAAATATTAAATAATAATAGAACTTAGAAAAACAGAGAAAATCTTTGGGCTCTAGGGCAAGCCACAGTTTTTAGACTTGTCACCAAAAACACAATCTATAAAAGGAAAATCATTTGCATCTTCATTCAGAAGGCAACAGGCAACCCAAAAACCAACATGTCAAAAGTAAAAACATCTGGACGCTCCTGACAAAGTCTCTCTGCCCCCACCTCCTACATCTTAGGACGCAGTTGTCAGAGAGACCTGGAACCACTGTGACCTCTCTCGCCTCCCTCTCACACCTGCCCATCACCCACTACCTGCAGCCCCCCTTACTACCTCCCTTGGCCACATCCCACTTTCTCCCACCTGTAAGGCTGCAAAGGGTCTCCAGATAACTCTTCCTCCTCTGCCTGGGCCGCCAACCCATTTTCCACACTGCAGAGCGGTTCTTCTAGAACATAAACCCAATCACATCGCTTGCCAGCCTGAAGCTTCATTGGCTTCCCACTGTCCCAGGAACAAAACCCAAACTCCTGCACATGACCAGGCACTGCCTTTCTCGGCAGCCTTCTCACCTCACCTCCCCACCCCCACCCTCTCCAGCCAGGCTTCCCGGAACGCCAAGCTGGGTCCTGCCTCTGAGCCTTTGCACATGCTCGCCCCCCAAGGCTGGCCCTCTCCCCAGCCCTCTCTGCAATGCCCGCTCACTCCTCAGTTCCCACTCCCCACTCCCCTGCTCAGTCCTCGCTCCCCAGCCCTCTCTGCCATGCCTGCTCACTCCTCAGTCCCCACTCCCCACTCCCCTGCTCAGTCCTCGCTCCCCAGCCCTCTCTGCAAGTCCCCACTCCCCACTCCCCTGCTCACTCCTCACTCCCGCCGTCTCTGCAAGTCCCCACTCCCCACTCCCCTGCTCACTCCTCACTCCCCAGCCCTCTCTGCCATGCCTGCTCACTCCTCAGTCCCCACTCCCCACTCACCTGCTCAGTCCTCGCTCCCCAGCCCTCTCTGCAAGTCCCCACTCCCCACTCCCCAGCTCACTCCTCACTCCCCAGCCCTCTCTGCCATGCCTGCTCACTCCTCAGTCCCCACTCCCCACTCACCTGCTCAGTCCTCGCTCCCCAGCCCTCTCTGCAAGTCCCCACTCCCCACTCCCCTGCTCACTCCTCACTCCCGCCCTCTCTGCAAGTCCCCACTCCCCACTCCCCTGCTCACTCCTCACTCCCCAGCCCTCTCTGCCATGCCTGCTCACTCCTCAGTCCCCACTCCCCACTCCCCTGCTCAGTCCTCGCTCCCCAGCCCTCTCTGCCATGCCTGCTCACTCCTCAGTCTTAGCTTAACGTCACTTCTTCAGGGAGGGTCTCCCTGATCCACCTGTCCAAAGCGTGGCATGCTTTCTAAAAGCGCTCTGCGATTTCCTTCACAGCACCGTCACCCATGTAGCCATGCCCGTGTGTGACTGATCTCATGTCTCTCCCACCACACTTCAACGGCCAAGAGGGCAAGGCTTATGGCAGCCTTGCACAGTGGAATATACTTGGACCCTCCTCGGCACCAGCACACGGGACAGGCCGACGTCTCATAAGAGAATCGGCCACTTCCTGGTACACCCCCAACACACCCCAGGCTGTGGACGCAAGGTCCACCCCAGGCACAGCCACTTCCCCTCAGTCCACCACGGGGGTTCCACCGTCTTTCAAGACAGAGCCCTAACCTCACCCTCCCTGACACCTTTCTCCCTTCAATTACTCTCACATCCTCTGTGATCCCCCCAAAAAGTTGACTCTTCCTAAACCACTATCTCAGTTTCACATAATGTCATGCACATGGTCTGTTTTTTCTACTAGATTTATTTTCTTTCATTTTATTTTGAGACGGTCTTGCTCTGTCACCCAAGCTGGAGTATAATGGTCCCATCACAGCTCACTATAGCCTCAAACTCGTGACCTCCTGGGATCCTCCAGCTTCAGCCTCTCAAGTAGCTGGGACTACAGGCACGCACCACCATGGCCAGCTAATTTTTTAATTTTTTGTAGAGATTTGGTCTCACTATGTTGGCCAGACTGGTCTCAAACTCCTGGCCTCAAGCAATCCTCCCGCTTCAGCGTCCCATTCTGCATTACAGGTATGAGACCCCACGCCCAGCCTCTACTAGATCTTTAACCATGAAAGACAGAAGCTTAAAAGTGACTTTTCCACTCACTCCCTTTGTTCAATTCTTATGTATTTTGTATGTAGCACCCTATGTATAAGAGAGCCCTGATAAATCTTTTGACCTGACACCTTCTTCACCTCCAGATAATTAAGAGTGGTTGGAAAGTTCCAAATGTTTCATTTGCACAAGTTACGCCAAGAAAGTTCAGAAGTTTAGTTAGATTAGCACTAAGATCTGGAGGAGAAATTTTACATGTTCCATATAAAAAGGGATTTTAAACTTTTATATTATTGTTTTCGATATTTACAAAGCACCTAGCAAGGTTCCAATGCTACCACAATGACCTGCGCTTGGCCTCTGCCATCCCCGGCCCATGACAGCAGGTGGCCCCGGCCTGGGGTCTTTCTCCTTAGAGGCCTCCAGGGACCACCCTGGTCTGGCTTTGGCCAGGCCGCTGCCTTCCCTCCACTTGACACTAAGCCTGTCTATGGGGTTCCTGGTTCACGTACTTGAAAGAAAGTTCAAACCAAGCCTGTGCTACTGAAGAAATCTTGCAAGCCAACAATGCTGTTCTTGGAATCTGCAGCCTGGCACCCACAAGACCATCTTATCAGCTCAAACAAAACGAAGTCCATTTCTTGTCCAGATATTCGTGGGACACCTAACATGGCCAGCTGGTGTTGAAGGGCTGTTCATTTGGGGCAGCAGAACGAGCACAACGCTTCTCCCCTTCCACACACACTACACAACAGAGGGTGCGACCGGGGCCTGCACAGGGGAAGCCAGAGAGGGCTGGTAGAGCCCAGATCTGGCTGGACCACCTGACCCGCATCTTGATTCCTGGGGAGAAGCCAAAACACCTCCACTCCCTGGGGAGACCCTACTCACTCCCTTCTCAGTACAAACGGGGAAAGGTCTAGAACAAGGAATCCGAACTTTCTGTTGTTACCAGATGGGTGGATGGGTTCAACCACAACCTGCTCGCCTGGGAGGGTAACCTCCCCAGGCAGGGCTAAGGGAGCAGGGACTCCTTTCTGTGCTGAGCTCTGAGATGTGGGGAGATGCCCGACACCCTCAGCTCAGAAAGCCCAGAAACCTCACTGACTATCTGAGTTTTGCACAGATTTTCTACTCACATACAGAGTGACCCTGCAGAAGGCAGCCACTCTGGGGCCTCTGCTGCGCCGGTAGTCAAACTCCCTAACACTGAAAGGAGTTAAGATGCAACTCCTTTCTACTCTAGCCCTGACCTCCTCGGTTCGCAATCTTCCCCAGGGCTGGGGGCAGATTTTCCTGGTTCCCCCAGGAAAAGTTTTGTGCAAAGGGTCCTGAAAGCAGTGAAAGGAAAGCAAGCTGAGGCTCTACACACTTCAGCAGAACAGGTGAAACATACATGTTGAAGAGACAGAGTCTCACTATGTTGCCCAGGCTGGAGCGCAGTGGTTTTTCACAGGCGTGAACATAGCGCACTACAGCCTCAAACTCCTGGGCACAAGCGACCCTCCTGCTGCAGCCTCCGCATAGCTGGGAGTACAGCCGTTGTGCCCAGCTTGAAAAACAGTTTTGAGGATTATTTATTAATATGATCTGCAAAGGCTGAGGAGGTTTAGAAAAAGCTACTGGTTTTGAAATATTAGGAAATGAAAGCTTCATGATTTTAAAAGACACATGTCTGGAGAAAATGTTCTCCATCTATACAATTTTGTCATTTCAAGAAGGTCACATAGGCTGGCACAGTGGCTCATGCTTGTAATCCCAGCAGTTTGGGAGGCCAAGGCAGGTGAATCACCTGAGGTCAGGAGTTCAAGACCAGCCTGGCCAACATGGCAAAACCCCATCTCCACTAAAAATACAAAAATTAGCCAGGTGTGGTGGTGGGCGCCTGTAATCCCAGCTACTTGGGAGGCTGAGGCAGGAGAATCACTTGAACCTGGGAGGTGGATGCTGCAGTGAGACGAGATCCACTGCAGCCTGGGCAACACCGTCTCAAAAAAAAAAAAAAAAAGAATGTCATATAAATGAAATCAGACAGCCTGTGACCTTTGAGATTGGCTTTTTCTAACTGAAATAATGCCCTTGAGATCCCTCCAGGATGTTGCCTCTATCAAAAGCTCATTCCTTTATATTGCTGAATAATATTCCATGATTCGAGTGCATTACCGTTTGTTTAGCAATTCACTCACTCACGGAAGGACACCTGCAATTTTTCCCACATGGGGCTGTTACAAACAAAGCTGTTAGGAGCAATCGTGTACAGGTTTTTTGTACACACGTTGTCATTTCTCTGAGGTAAATGCCCACGAGTGCAATGACTGGGTCATCGGTTAGGAGGATGTTTCGTTTTTGAATAAACTGACAGGCTGTTTTCCAGAGAGGCTGCAGCACTTTGCACCTCCCGCCAGCGACACAGGAGAGATCCAGCTTCTCGGCGGCCTCACCAGCATCTGGTGGGTCACTATTTTTTTATTTTAGTCATTCTGGCAGATGTGAAGTGGTGTCTCCTTGTGGTTTTAATTTGCATTTCCCTAGTGGCTAAAGACGCTGAACATCTTTTCACGTGCTTGTAGGCCACATGTATTAATATTAATAAATCCTCTTCAGTAAAAGGTCTCTTTGCATCTTTTGCCCATTTTCCTTTTTCTTTTTTTTTTTTTTTTTTTTTTGAGATGGAGTCTCACTGTCGCCCAGGCTGGAGTACAGTGGCATGGTCTCAGCTCACTGCAACTTCCACCTCCCAGGTTCAAGCAATTCTCCTGCCTCAGCCTCTAAGTAACTGGGAGTACAGGTGCCCACCACCATGCCTGGCTAATTTTTGTATTTTTAGTAGTGATGGGGTTTCACCATGTTGGCCAGGCTGGTCTCGAACTCCTCACCTCATGATCCACCCGCCTCGGCCTCCCAAAGTGCTGGGATTCCAGGCATGAGCCACTGCGCCTGGCCCTCTTGCCCATTTTCTAGTTGGACTGACGGGGTTATTTTACGGTTGTGCTTGAGAGTTCCTTATCTGTATATATAGATGCTTTGTCGCGTGTAGTTTGCAAGTATTTTCTCCCTGTCTGGGGCTTGTCTTTCCATTCCTCCCACTCCCAGTTTAAGAGACTTCTGCAGAGCAATGGTTTTTAATGTTGTTGAAGTCAAATGGATGGACCTTCCCTTTCACAGACTATGCTTGTGATTATCACATCTAAGACCTCTCTTCGCCAAGCCCAAGGTTCCAAAGACTTTCTCCTACGTTTCTTAGAAAAGTCTTTAAGAGGGAGTCTCACTCTGTTGCCCAGGCTAGAGTGCAGTGGCGCGATCTCGGCTCACTGCAACCTCCACCTCCAGGGCTCAAGCGATCTTCCTGCCTCAGCCTTCTGAGTTGTTAGACTACAGGCACACATCACCGGCTATTTTTTTTTTTTTGAGACGTGATGGAGTTTCACTGTTGTTGCCCAGGCTGGGGTCCAATGGTGCGATCTCGGCTCACCACAACCTCCGCCTCCCAGGTTCAAGTGATTCTCCTGCCTCAGCCTCTGGAGTAGCTGGGATTACAGGCATGCACCACCACGCCTGGCTAATTTTGCATTTTTAGTAGAGACGGGGTTTCTCCATGTTGCCAAAGCTGGTCTTGAACTCCTAGGCTCAAGCCATTTATCCACCTCGGCCTCCCAAGTGCTGGGATTACAGGCGTGAGCCACCAGGCCCAGCTAGAAAAGTCTTATAAGTATACATCTTACATTTAAATCTGTTATCCAATCTGAATGAATTTTTGTATAAGCTGAGAAGCTGAGGCTGAGGTCCACCTTTTTGTCTACAACGCCCCATGGCCTCGGCACTGCTGACTGGCTTCTGCACCTCTGTCAAAGCCGGATGCCCACACTTACGTGCATCCATGCCTGGGTCTCCCTTCTAGTCTGCTGATCTCTCCAGGAGCACCACGCTCAGCGGAGCCCAGTCAATGCAGTCTTGATGACTGCAGCTTTAATCAAGTCTCAAAGCTGGGCAGAATGGTTCCTCCCACTTTATTCTTCTTTTGCAACGTTGTTCCAGCCATTCTATTCTAGTTCCTTTGCCTTTCCATATAAACTTGAGAACAATCTTGGTTTAAGCCATAAAAATTCTTGCTCAGATTCACATATGTAATTTTAGTAACATTTTATTAATCCAGTACACCCAAAATATTATGTCAACATCTATTAATATAAACACAGAAAAAATACAATATAAAAAAAGTATTAAGGAAGTTTTTCATACTAAGCCTTAGCAATCCAGTGTGTATTTTACCCTTTCAGCTTCTTAATTTGGACCAGGCACATCTCAAGTGCTCAGAAGCCAGCCCTGGTCTGGAGGCTCAGGGAGTTTTTGTTGAAGCAGGAGGAGCATCTTTCCCGCTGGGCACATGGCCTCGTGACAATATTAAAAGCACTCAGGGAAAACCCACTAACGGAAAAAGCAAATGTATTTTCAAAAATATACGCTGCAGAACCATCCTGAAAAATGCCGTGGGTGGGCTTCAGGGGGCTAGCGGGTGGGTGGAGACGGACTCTGACTAAGTCAGTTTGTGACACCCCGCAGATTCCCACTCTGGAGTCACGACACACACTGGCACGGCAGAGGCCCCGAAAAGTCCTTCAGCAAAAATCTCTGCTGAGATGTGTTCTGTCCAGCAGGTGCCCGAATTTATTTGGGCAAAGAGCACCTTTTGCACACACTGATGAATGTGCTCAAGAAGGATGGTCCACACTGCAGACTCCCGGGGTCAGCAAAGGGGCAGGGCCTGGCTTTGCTACAAGATAGAGGACTAGACACCAGGCCCAGGGTGTGAGTCTGCCTCTGCTGTTTACCAGATGAGAGAGACCTCAAGTGAGTTATGGCCCCTCCAAGGGCCTCAGTTTCCTTCCCTTACAATAAGAGGGGTGGCCTGGTACTCACCAAGTCCCTTTCAGTTGGCACAACTTCCAAATTTCAGTTCATTGTTACTGTCTCATAAAGTACTGTTAAAACACAGATACAGACATACAGATAAAACACAGATACAGACATGTAGATAAAACACAGATACGGATGGGTAGACAGAGGTTTTTCACCCAGCTTCCAAGGCTGTGGTGAAATGGCACAATACAGCAACCACTCCTTACTGCCTGCTGCCCAGCAGTTAAAAGGCATGCGTTCTACAGGCCGGCAGTAACTCCCTTTCTTTCTCATCTTATTTCCCATTAAATACAATGCTTTCTTCCAGCCTCATCCAGGGGTTCTGCATGCCCCAGGAGTGTTTGGAGGACTCTCTTTGGCCCTCCATTCCCCCCACCCCCACCCCCCAACCTCCTGCACCACCACCTCTGCCTCTGCCTGGGGTCACCCTCTCTGTCACTGTCCCTCTTGAGCAGCAGCTGCCACTGTTAAAGCCACAGGCTGTCCCTGTCTGGGCCCATATCCTTCCTCCCCTACTGGAGTGAGCCCACCAGGAGGTAGGGCAGAATTGCATCTCAGGCCTGCACTCGCAGGGCTCAGTGGCTCAGTGTCGGACACCTCATTCCCTAGAGATGTTTCCAAGAGCAGCTCACTGACCCTCTGGTTCCCAATCTGGGACCTGTAGGCCAACAGTGGGTCATGAAAGTAGACATGAGAAGCCCACTGTCCCTCTCCACGTGTCTTGAAACATGACAGAAACTAACAGTGGTCCTCTGTTGTTACCACTGACAGCCAATCAGCAGCCTCCTTCCTGGATGGTTGCTGCTCCTCCAGACCTGCTGCGTTTCATCACCTCTCCAGCACCCAGGCTCAGGACGTGCAGACACAGGGGTGCTCTGACCGGTCCTGCTGAGTACAGTCTCTCCTGTAGCATGCCGGCCTCCACCGCGCACACCTACGTGACATGACCAGAACCCTCCTTGGCCCAGCCCCGCCCATCTGCAAGGAAGGCCCCAGGATACAATGGAACATCGGGCCCTTTTATTTCCAAGTCTTTCTTTTTGTCTTCTCTAAAATAAAGCAAATAGCTGTTATATAGCTAGAAATAGCACAAGGTTTTCTTAAGAGTATTTCTTTTATGATTTCTTCTGTCACTTTCTGAACCTCTTGGTTTCATCCAAATGGTATCTATACAAACAGCTTTAAAAAACAAAAAGTGCCCCTTTCCCCTTCCCCATTTGCTATCCCATTCCCCAGGGCGGCCATTCAAGCCTCTTTCTGCTGTATCTGATTCTACACCTCAAAATAACATGCTTCTCTGAGATCCCTCATTTCTCAAACTTGGATCTTGCATTTTTACTTCTTATGGCAGATGAAGGGCTAGCTTTCTTACATTCTCTTCCCCTCCCCTCATTTCCCAGTATGATTATAGTTAAATCGATGTATATATTATGACTCTGAAAATATTGGCTGCCCTAACAAGTTCATTATTAATACATTTTTTTCTTCAAAAGAAATAATGAACTTAAACAACTTCATTATCAATAACTTTAATTGATTTGTTATATTTGCTTAGGCCTTATTTTTTATACTTTTGACACATAATCAATTGTACCTATTTATGGGGTACAAACTGATGCTTCTAATGGATAGTGATCAGATCAGGGGAATAAGCGTATCCATCATCTCAAACATGTATCATCTCTTTGTGTCGGAAACATTCAACATGCTGTGCACACATTTTGTTTGCTACCATTGTGCGGGGCAGAGGCGGTGGTGCAGGAGGTCGGGGGACGGTGAGGGCCAAAGACAGCACAAGACGCACACTCCTGGGCACGCGGAACCACTGGATCCAGCTGGAAGAAAGCACTGTATTTAGCGAGAAATAAGATGAGAGAGAAAGGGGTTTATAGCCAGTTTATAGAACTGTGCTAGGTGGCTTCACGTGCATGTGGCTTGTTTTTGCTGCCTGTGTGCAGGTTTTGTGTGCTGCACGTGCATGGGTTCTGTTGCTGGTGGTGGTAGGAGGGAAAGACACCCATGGCTATAACTTCCCGCACCCTGCGATTGCGTCTCCTTACAGTTTTTCACCGGGTCAGACCAACAAGATGGACCAGGGGTTCCACTGTGTTTCCTAGCACCTCCCCTCCTTGTCCCATGCCCTCAAGGTCTGACACCAGCTGCATCCTGGGCCTCCCCTTCCACATCAGCCTGGGGGCGCCTGGTTCCTTCTCCTGCATGTGAAGCTGTTTCCTGAGCCTTGTTGCTCCCCTTTCCTTGGTCTACTCCCCGGATCTGGAAAGCACATTTTCCTGTAGTTTCCGTAGGAGGGCGCATGGGGGTATATCTTGTGGGAGGATTTGTCATGTCTGTGAATGTCCTTATTCTACTCTCACACCTGTTAGGCTGCCTGGGTACACGGCCACTGGTCACTTTCACTCCGAACGCCCAATGTCCAAGGAAGGACTCCATGGTCCGTCAGCTTCCAGCGTCGTGGCTGATGCATCTGGTATCTTTCCTGCCAGCAAATCTCCTCTGTGCAGCTCTCTACCTCCAGAATCTTTCGCAATTTTTGTTCTAGCTCCCGTGACCTGAAATTCTGTGACCTGCTTTAATGCTGTGCACTGACTGGGCCTTCAACCATGCCCTTCAGCCCTACCGTTTTCTTGTACTGTTTATGATTTCTTCTCCGTTCTCACTTTCTGAACCTCTTAGTTTCATCAAAGATGACATCTATATTTCTCATTTTCACATCTGGTTCTTTAAGAGGGAGAGAAAGGTGTGCCCTCTACCATCTTAAAAATGGAAACTCTGCTGGGCGCGGTGGCTTATACCTGTCATCCCAGCACTTTGGGGGGCCAAGGTGGGAGGACTGCTGAAGCCCAGGAATTTTGAGACCACCTTGACTAACACGGAGAAACCCCATCTCTACGGAAAACACAAAAATTAGCCAGGCATGGTGGCACGTGCCTGCAGTCATAGCTACGCGGGAGGCTGAGGTGGGAAGACTGCTTGAACCCAGGAGGTAGAGGTTGCAGTGAGCCGAGGTTGCAGTGAGCCAAGATGGAGATCGCACCACTGCCCTCCAGCCTAGGTGACGAAGCAAGACTCTGTCTCGGGGAAAAAAAAAAAAAAAGCAAACTGAGGTAGTGTAGACTCTACCACACTGATGGCTGCTCTAACTGGCTGTCCTGTGTTTGCTTAATTTAAAAAAAAAAAAGTGTGGGAGGACTGATTCCTACTTAATGATGAGGCTTGTGCGACCCTAGAGGGCTTGGATGGTGGAGAGGCTGTGAGTGCTGGTTTAGCATATTTTAAAAAGCAGACAGAATGAGAACAGGCAGAGAGCAAAGCCTGGAGAAGTCAGATGTGTTGGGGGATAGGGACCCAGGGAGACAAGAGGACTCCAGATGACAGGACCAGCTAACAGTCAGAGTTGAGGCGGCCTGCTCAGAACAAGGACCCTGTTAACCTCTTGCCTAACGTGGTGCTAAAATAACATTTATGTTTTTGGTCACAATAAAAGACAAACCTACTATAACTAAGTAGCATGCATATATATATATATATATATTTTTTTTTTTTTTTTTTGAAACTTACAAAAGGCCAGAGGCCAGAGGGTTACGAGACACCTGAAACACCCCTTCTCAAAAGCAGACTCTGGTCCAGTGAGTGGACAGTTAAAGTCCAACCGCATTTGCATCCTGCAGGCCCCACCCACATCAAGAATTAAGGACCCTGAACTCACAATGAGTTTGCCGTGAGCCGCATCACTTAGTCAAGGTTTACTGATGACGCTTGCGGTAGGTCAGCACTCAGAGGGGTCAGGTGGAGACCTGGACCACGATGAACAAGGAGATCGGTCAAACGGAGCCAGTAACAGATGGTGCATCTCAGGCAAATAAAAGCATCCTCTCTGAGAACGCCGAGCTCCAGTTTTATGTAAGGGTATGGAAGCAAGGAAGAGCTGAGCCGTCTGTGCTCATCGGACCCCACGGGCTTGGAGGACTCCAGGACAGGCTGACACCTGTAATCCCAGCACTTTGGGGGGCCAAGACGGGAGGATCGCTGATCTTGGCTTCTCCTGCTCTGAGTAGGATTCATGTAGGACGAGTGGCTTCAGCAGGGTCCCCGGCCCAATCCCAGGTCCTCTCCACCCGAAGCCATCCTTACTGCCTCCTCTGGAAATCCCTTCTGCCCTGGAGGGTCCCTCTCACTGCGTGCTCCCTCCTAAGTCCCTTTGCTGTCTGCACCTCCCCTCCAGAGCCTCCACAGGGGGTACCCCAAGCTGGCTACCTAGACCTCCGTCCCTCTACATGCAGCACTTACCTGCCACCCCCAACTCCCAAGCCGGCATCCTGGCGGCCCCTCGCCCTGCCAGGCCCCGGACGGCAGCTCCACCTGACGCCTGGAACCAGGAGCAGCCAAGCTCTTTGAGTTTTGCCAGTATCCCCATGAAAATATTTCCTAAAACCCTACTCCCTGCATCTCAGCTGACAGTATAAACTGTTCATCCCTGTTTTAAACAGCTGCAAGGGACATCATTTCCAGCATACCGTAAATACTGAGTTAAAATAAAACTGCCATGTCACTCTTGTAAATACATCTATTAGAATCTAGGCACGATGACGTGACAGCCATGGCCATCTATTTACAACGCACATGAACAAGCTCTTCTTAAGGCCAGAAAGTATACACTTCTTCCTCTAGGAACTCCTATTTCTGTTACTACAAAATGTAAACCCAACGTTATATATTCATGCTTGAAATTACTCTATTGATTCACCCTACTGTAACTTTTTGCAACACAAACATGCATATAAATTGAATTCGTCTTGATTTCCTACAACCATAAGGCTGTGCTAACGTCTCCCGAATCATCACCGCAGTACACTCGTGTGTTGCTTCATGACAGGATTCTGAGAAATGCATTGCTATGGGATTTTGTAGTTGTGCAAACATGATAGAGTGTACATACACAACCCTAGATGGTATAGCCTACTACACACCTAGGCTATACGGCCCAGCCTACGACTCCTAGGCTACAAACGTGTACAGCACTTAACTAACAGAATACTGTAGGTACCTGTAACACAATAGTAAGTATTTGCTTATCTAAACATAGAAAAGGTAACGTAAAAACTGCGGTACTATCATCTTACAGGACCAGCATCGTATATGCGGTCCACCATTGAACCATATCTCCTTTTCATGGTGTGACTACAATTGGAACACCACTGATCAAAACAGAAATAGTCTCTGCTTTGAGAAATCATCATCTAATATAAAAGCTGCGTTTAATAGAAGAGAAAGAGCTTTTTTCCCCTAATCAGTTCACATAGCATGGACAAATGCTCGCCTCTGTCCCTATTCCTCTTTCTAGAAATGTGAGCACAGAGAAGCTGGTTCCAGAAACAAGGAGACGGGAGCAGAAGGGGCTTGGTCACAGCAGAGTCCCCCAGTGCCACATCCTCTTGAGTTCTGAGCCGGAATTCATCAAAGATCAACTTGTCATCAACGATCACCATGAACCCCACTGGTGTAGAGGCTCCCGCAGCTGCTGCAGACCTGTGGCCCACGGGGGAGCCACTCCCCAACACCCTTACATCTGCTGGGACCCCACAGTTCCCACACCCCAGGGCCATGACTGCAAGAGGAGGGACCTTTCCTTAGGAGGAGCCTTTTGAGGAGCGGATGTGGCCCCGGGGCAGGGTCTTCTCCCACTCTGAGGGAGAGTTTGAAGATGTCTGCTCTACAGGGCCCCTGAATGCCTCAGGTCACCTGCACCTCAGTAAATAGTAGCTCCAGTCACCCACCATGCATTTCCAACCAAACCAGCAGCAGGCCTGCCTGGCTCTGGAACTAGGCTCTGTCCTGCCCCATCTCCCCTTCTGCCTCCGAGTTCTGTGGAGTGGAATCATGCAGGGCCTGGATTCCAGTGATGCCAGCTCCATTCCCCACACACAGCCAAAAGATGCAGACTCTGCCCCGCCACTGCTCAAAGCCCCTCAATGGCATCCACGAGGCAGTGAGAATAAAATCTCTGCCTGGTGCATGGCCCCTGCTGCCCCACCTCCACAGCCACACTGGCCTGTCCCATCCTGGGCTCATCCCACCCCAGAGCCTTTGCATTTGCCACCATCTGCCTGGTGGGGGCAGGCACCACCTCACCCACCTCCACCAGAGGCTCCCTCACAGCACTGTTCTCCACTGTGGCCCCTCCTCAGACAGCCCCTTCTAGTCCCAGCCCCCAAGTGCCCCATCCCCTGCCCGCCACCTGCCTGCCCTCCTTCCTTTCTCCATGCTCTTCCCATCGTCTTACCTGAGAGTTTTATGATTTTCTGTCTACACCACCTCCACTCCCCTGCCCAGAACATTAGGTCCACCAGGTGCAGCCCTCTCTCCATTCACTACAGCGTGGGGCACATAACAGGTGTTCAGTAAACATTGGTGGAAAGAATGCATGAATGGCCAAATGAATGATTATCTGCCCACACCAGCACTGTGAGGGGAGCTGAGCAGGGTCATCCACACTTTGCAAATGAGGAACGGAGTCTGAAAAATCATTTAAGTCTCCGCTCACCATCCCAACCTCTGAGCGCACGGGTGGAAGACACAGTTGCCTTAAATCTCTCTTCAATCTGCAAAATGGCAGGACTGTTCTTTCCTGGCCTTCTGTACAGATAATGACATCGAAAATGATATGAGAGCCACATCCTAAGTGAAAAGAGTTCTTTGTCAAATATAATTATTCTAAGACAAGCTAGCAGCCTTCCAACTACAGTTGATTTTTAAATTTATTTATTTGTCTTCTGGAGAAATAACCGTCCCTCCTGCTTCCAAAATGGGACATTTAGTTTGTTCTTTGCTGGCTATTTTGTGGCAAAAATTATGAATCACAGATATAAGAAGAAAAACAAACTCTAAAAAAATGGTGTTTTTGCTCTTGAAAATCTAAATTATAGAGCTACTATTTCTTAATCGTTCACCGTGAGGCAGCGATGTCAGGAAATCTGGGGAAGGAGTGAAGCAGTGAAAACGTGGAACACGTGAAAATGTCCGAGCTTGAAACAAAATACGGTAGTGGTGTGTGCACCGGGGTGGGATCACCGCCCTTATCGAGTGTTGACATCACTGCATTCTCCAAGGAGAACTGTCACTGCTACCTTTTAAGGTTCATCACAAAACCAGTGGCTCCTTCACATCTCACCCTTCAGGAACCAAGCTAGGTTCTCCAAATTCACTTGAGTCTGGCTTAAGCCAATGTGGTTTTTTTAAAACGAGTGTTGGTAGCTTTAAATACACACACAGGTCCACGTGTCTCTGATCACACACTTGTTTCTACCGTTTTAAACTCCCTTTGGGGACTTGGGGGTGAGGGGCAATTTCTAAGCATTTGTGGGGGAAAAACCATCCACTACATTAGGCGGTTAAGAAAGGTAAATGGGTGATAACTCTAACCACCAGATAGGAGTGTTTATTTCCATGAATTTTCATTTCTATTTTCTCAAGGCTAACCCCTGCGTGAACACCTCCCCTCTAGCAGGACGCCGCGCGTGGCCCCCGTCCCCACCTGTCCGCGCGAGGCGGGCCTCACCTGAGCGGCCGGGCACGCCCCGTCCCCGAACGGCCACCCACCCCGGGTAGGCACGCGTCACCTGTCCATCCACCTCGCTACCTTCTCTCTGCCACCAAAAGGCTTACGAAAATAAAGCGCAGGGGGTCTGGGAGACCCCATCACCAGGACTCAGCTTATCTAAACGCGGGGTTGGGGGTCCAGGGACCCTCCCGTGCGACCCGCATGGGCTGTACCCGAGGGCGGGGGATAACGACATCCCCTGGGGCCTCGGCGACGACGCCGCCCGGCGGCGGGGGCCGCGGGGCCGCGGGCCGGGGGCGGCGAAGACCCTGCGCCGCGCCCACGGGCGAGCGCGGCCCGGCAGCCCCGCGGCCCCGCGCTGGGCCTGGCCGCGGGCGGGCGCGGGGCGCGAGGCCGGGGACGGGGGCGCGGAGCCCGGCCAGGAGCGCCCGCGGCGGCGGGACCCGGCGGGCGGGCGGCGCGCAGGGCGATCCCGGAGCGGCTCCGGGAAATCCAGCCGGGTTTTGACTCCGATCGCCAACGGTGCCCGCAGCCGGCGAATGTAACAAAGAACAGTCGGCATGGCGGCTGGACCGGGGCGGCGCGCGGCTGCCGGGCGTCGGGGGCGGGGGGCAGCGGGCCCAGGGCGCGCCGGGGCTCGCGGGGGCAGCGGGTGCGGCCCGGGGCCGGCGGGGCGCACGCCGGGGCGGGCGGCGGGCGCTGGGCCCGAAGCTTTACCTGCCTTTGGAATGTGCAGAGCGGGATCGGATCCGGACTCCGGGTTGCGATCCGCTCCGGAAACTGCGCAGCACCGGAAGCCGGGGGGCGGCGGCGGGGCATGGCGGGACTTGTAGTCCGCGGGCGGGCGCTGGGGGCGCAGGCGAGACCCTGGCGCGGCCGGGGTTCCTGCGGGTGGGACTGCGGGGCGCGGGCGGCGTGGACGGGGCAGCGGGCGCGCGCGGGGCGGGTCTGGCCGGAGGGAATTCTGCGCGCGGCCCCCCTCCCACGTGGCACGGCCCTGCCGCCCACGCGCGCGGGCAGCTCCCTCTCCACCTCTCCTCGGACGCGTTTCTTGCGGAGTTGGGGAGTGGTGGCGGTGGGTGGGTCGAGTTTTTCTCTAGAACAGGCCTGGGACTTGCCCCCACTCACGGTGACCTCTGGATTTGGCCGGCGGGGCCCTGGGACACGAGCTCTGTGCCCGCGAGGGGCCGGGAGGGGAGTCTGGCCTGGCGGGCTCCGCCACGCTACCGGTGAGCACCCGACCAGCCGCGGACCTGGCTCTCCATTCTTCCCCGGGGGCCTGTGTGGCCTCTCTTGACCCCCTCCACCAAGTGCGTGTGCCATCACAAAACGTGAGACGGAGAAGGGACAGACTTTTCACCTTAGTCCTGGCCGCCCATATTCAGAGAGGCCGACTGTCTTGTTCATTGCTGCCTGGCAAAAACCTACATTCGTAAAGAGAAGTGATGAACCGGGGAAAATGATTTTAAATTGATGCCACAAAAGGGCTCGTTTCCCTCATGTATGTGAAACTCTTGTGAACCAATAAAAATATATATGTATACAGAAAAATGAGCAAAGTGTATGGATGGACAGTTCGTAGGAAATTCAATGGTTCTTAAGCATATGAGTAGCTATTCAACTACGCTGTAATAAGAGAAAAAACAAAGTCGCAGTGAGATCATTTTTATTAGATTAGCAAAGATTTTTTAAAACGTTTAATACAGCCTGGACGACATAGCCAGACCTTGTCTCTAAAAAACTTAGCTGGGCTCGGTGGCACGTGCCCGTAGTCTCAGCTACTCAGGAGGCTGAGGCAGGAGGGTCACTTGAGTCCCACAGTTTGAGGCTGCAGTGAGCTGTGATCGTGTCACTGCACTCCAGCCTGGGCAACAGAGTGAGACCCTGTCTCAAACAAAAACAAACAAAAAAAAGTTTAATAGCATAATTTTGAAGAAACTAGAGAAACAAGCTCCTTTACGGGTAGGAGAATAAATTAGCGTAGCTTCCATTCAGATATTTGTGGATATCCATAAAAATTCTAAATGCACATAGCCTTTGACCCACATGCAGGAATGATGCCAGAGACGGACTCGCTTGTATGAATGGCATATGTGATCATCACATTTGCTTACATACTACGTGCCATCCCATGGGAAGTGTTAGAGGCACCTGGGCACATCCATAGGCTGCAACGCTGGGCAGCCGGAGACAGATTAGGCAAGTGTTGCTCTGTGAAGGCTGGTTTCTCTGCCTGGCCCAGCATTCTACAGTGGCTTCCATGTTGCACTATAGTAGGCCATCCCATGGCCCCCCAGACCTTTCTGGAGCATCCCCGGCGTCCACTGTCTCCCTGCTTGTCCCCACCTGGGACTTCACGCCTCCCTCCAGCCTCCTGTCCCTGAAGCCTGTTCCCAAGGCCTTCCGTACTCTATCTTCAAACACTTCCCAGGTTTTCCACAACCTTCTCTGTATTCAGGTCTCCGCCCAACCCCACTCCCACCACCACCACTGCAGCTAATGGACATTCCCTCTATACACGCACCTCCAGTGACATCACTCACAGTTCCAAAATGGCCAGATGACTGGTTCTGTGGGCCTCAGGACATGAAACAGTCCTCAGCATATGTGAATAAAAGGTTGTTTACACTAAAAAAGTGACAGGTCCACAGCAAGTGCGAATAACTGAAAGTAAACCAAAGAATTCAACCTCCCCCGAGCCATTTCTCCTATTACTACATACAGCCCACGGCTGGAATTCACTTACACAATAATCGTCATATCTCGTCTTCAAGAGGATTGTCAATGTGTCCACTATAATCGTTCAGAACAATCTAGAAATAATACCTCTTAAGGCAGATTCATCTCCAAAATGTTAAAAGAAAAAAAAAAGTTTTAAAGTGTCAAATTTTCATTATTAACAACTAATGCAATATACAACTTTGAATAATGGGCAGAAAGAAAGAAAAACAACTATAAAGGTTGTTATTGAGGAAAATGGAAAATCTGAACATGAACGGTGATACCGGATAATAGTATTGGATCAATGTTAAATTTCCCAAGGGTGATCATTGTATTGAAAGTATGATAGCCCGTGCCATTCATTGTTCTCACCAAATTGTTCTGAAGGATTTAGGGTGAAATATCATGATATCTGCAAACGTGACAGAGACCGAGAGAGAGCAGATGTGGCAAAACTGGTGAATCTAGGTGAAGGCTATATGGGTTATTCCGTAGGTTTGAAATTAAAAATAAATGAGTTGAAAATTTAAAAAACAACAGACAAGAGCTTCCATGGCTATCAGTGAATTTCCTTGTGAACACTTAATTCTTCCTGAAAGATACTAAATGGGATTAAGATGTAATTAATCACTGAGGGCTATGCCCGCAGCCCTGTGGACCACCTGCCTGCCTTAGATCAGTACTTTTCCAATTAGCATGTCTCCTTGGCTCTGGTTTTGTTATAATTTAAATACAAACCTACTGCTGTGCAAAGCATGATAGACATCCTGAATCACCTCTCCAGCCACCTCCAGCTTTTAAGAAAAAAAATTGGCTAATTTTTCTCATAAAGAGGGAAGTCTGATCATCAGCAAATAAGTTAATTCCTACTAAATATGAAACATTGACTCTCACTTCATGTTATTCTCACCCAAAACAGGCAGCATTAAAGTTCAAAAAAGACCATATATCCTTGAAGAGTAACTGCTGACCTTATTCACTGGCAGTGGGCCTTATAGCACAGTCAATGACCAGATTAGAGACATGCTTCACATTTGCTTACATACCCACAAATTAGGGGATGATATATCTGGACTATCTAGTAGACCTTTATCATAGGAGTATGTAGATTTTCCATGGAGTGCTGTTGTGTGACTTGAATTTTAGTCTTGGCCCTGCCTCTGACTTCCTCAGTGATTTATCCTGGTTCCAGGGAAGGAGACCAGCCTTTTCCTCATGCTAGTCTTTGGTGGTTTTTAAACATTTGTTTAACTCAACAAATGAAATGTATCATATGCCTGACACCACTACGCCAGTTTTTTTACATATAAAATTGTTAAAAATTTTTGGCCAGGTGCGGTGGCTCACTCCTGTAATCCCAGCACTTTGAGAGGCCAAGGCTGGTGGATCACTTGAGGTCAGGAGTTTGAGACCAGCCTGGCCAATGTGGTGAAACCCCATCTCTACTAAAAATACAAAAATTAGCCGGGCGTGGTGGCGGGTGCCTGTAATCCCAGCTACTTGGGAGGCTGAGGCAGAAGAATCGCTTGAACCTGGGAGGCAGAGGTTGCAGTAAGTCGAGATCACGCCATTACACTCCAGCCTGGATGACGAGAGCGAGACTCCTTCTCAAAACAAAACAAAACAAAACAAAACAAAAAAACATATAGGACCGTAGTCCTTAATCTCTCCAAATGACACAGGCAGAGCCAGAGACTCACGGCTGTGAGCAGAGGTTCTCCAGGCAAACAGCCAGCGCTCAAATTCTGGTCTAGCCAGCTGGCAGCTTGGGCAAGTTACTTAACCTGTGCCTCAGTTTCTTAACCTGTAAAGCTGAAATAGATCATGCCCCATGGAGTTGTTTCAGGGAGTATATGAGTCACTACATATAAAACTATTTGAAAAATTCTTGGCACATAGTGAGTGTGCAATTATTATTAGCTATTGTTGTGATCTCAAGTCTTTCTCTAACTTTATTTATTTTATTGAGATGGAGTCTCACTCTGTTGTCCAGGCTGGAGTGCGTGATCTCAGCTCACTGCAACCTCCGCCTCCCAGGTTCAAGTGATTCTCCTGCCTCCGCCTCCCAAGTAGCTGGGATTACAGGCATGCACCACCATGTCCGGCTAATTTTTGTATTTTTGGTAGAGACAGGGTTTCACCGTGTTGGCCAGACTGGTCTTGAACTCCTGACCTCAGGTGATCCGCCCGCCTTGGCCTCCCAAAGTGCTGGAATTACAGGCGTGAGCCACCGCGCCCGGCCTATTATGTAAAAGCTATGCTTGCTACCAAGCTAGACTATAAATTAATACATCCCCTGGGCTTAGTCCAGTGCTTCACCTGGTACAGCAATGGTGATCACCAGCTGATAACCCTTCTATTAAGGTGCCCAAGGTACCTGCACGTCCAACTTTATAAATATCAATGACATTAATATAGACCTATAAATACATAGGCAACTAGTTTTGAATGCCTGTTACGCAGGGTGTGACTCGCAGTTTCCACTGTGGACAGTCGCACTGTGGAGCTGGGGAAGGCCAGTGGAGGAAAGCTGATGTTTCTAGGTCATCATTGGGAAGGAGGGCCTGGCCTTGGCAGCTTTCTCTCTAGGGGGATCACTGTGCTATGTCAACCATCCTGGTGTCTAGCCCCCTTTGGTGAGTGATCTGCATTTTAAAAATAAACTTTATTGACATATACACACATCACCCTGTCTTTGTAGGGGAGCTAAGGTCAAAACAGCATATGGTCATCCCCTCCAGTGTCCTGCTCAGTCCCTAGCACCAGGTCCTGGGTGATGGGGGGTGAGGTGGGTGGAAGCAAAGCTGCTGTCTGTGCTCACGTAAGGGTCATCAGCTGACCTTTGTCCTTGCTCTGCTAGGTGGGCAGTGACTGTACGAAGCCCCGGGGGATACAGGAAATGAGAGCAATGCAGGACAGTGAAGCCCGAGAGCCAGAGGCCTGAACCATGCCGCTGGAAGCACGCCGATTCCGCAGCCTGCAGAGAAGCTCCTTCGTGGGGAAGGCAGGGCTTGAGTTGGGTTAGACCATTCGAAGAGTGAGTGTGAACTGCTGGGCACGAGGATGCACACTCCAGAATGACCGAGGGTGGTTGAGTTGGATTAATTTGGGCAGTGGAGACGCATTGGCAAACAGTGCTTATCTGGAGGTGATCAGCTTAGGAAAGTTGGTAAATTAGGACAAGCTTGGCCTCCAGCAACTCAATCCAGCCTCCTCCTGGAGCATCAGCACAAAGTGGGTCCCTCTGGCCACACAGGGGAAGCAACAGTTCAATCACTGGGTCCTGAACCACTTCTAACTCCAAACAAGAGGCACTGCCATCACCACCTTGCGGTGCCCGGGAAATGGAGCAGAAAACCTGGAACCCAGCTGGGAAGCATCGGGCTGCCTCTAAGGCTCTACACGGTGTCTAGCGAGTGGGCGGGACAGCTGAGAGGAGGGGTGGGCAGTGTGGGGGCAGGAGGCTGGGCCTGTCCAGTAGCTTTCTCCAGGACACCAGCTCTCCACGTGCTCTGCTGTCTGGGCACCGCAGGGGGAATGAAGACTGAGGGAGACCACGGGAACTGATGACTAGAAAGAAGGCACGATGCCTGCATGGGGCCCGCAGGACACGTCTGTGACCCGACTCGACCGCCTCCCTCCCAGAACCACCGTGAGCCCCAGGCAAGTGCCGACGCTGTTCCACCTGTGGCTGAGCCAGGTACCTGTCCCCTCTGCATGCAGCCGGGTCACCCACCGGGGTGGGGAATGGACAGTGAAGTCCAAGGATGACCTGATGAAAGGGGCGCTCAGAGAAGACCCTGGGGCTGCCAGGACAGAACAGGACTCAGGAGAAACAACTCAGTGTAGTGTTCTGTGTGCACATTTATTTCTTTCAAAGATTGTTTGTGTTCCAGCCACATCTTCTCCAAAGGAACCCACCCAAGCCCGTGTGCAGGCTTGCTGCAGGGCTGTCTTCGGCGTTTAAAGTGCTACTGAGGAATTCAATCATTGTCACGTAAGTTCATCACCGCACTCCAGCGTCAGGCCAAACCTTTCCGTGGACCTGGAAAACCTGCCATTTTCTTCTCTTTTTACAATGCAGTTTCGACATAACATTGGTAGAGTAAACAACAAACCACAAGCCTAAATGATGAATGGTGCGCTACTGCCCAGCTGCTAACTGAGAGAACGAGGCAGTGTATTGTGTTTCGAACGCAAACGGTCATGGACCCAAGGTAACCTGAGTTTGCTCTGCAGGATTCCGCGGGGGCCTTGCCCTGTGCAGGCTGCTTTGGTCTTTGTGTCTAGGCCGGTTTGGGGCAGTGGGGAGAGGGCCTGGCAGCAGGGTTTACGCCAGCCCCGAGGTCTGTTTTCCGTCGGACAGAGATACGTGTCCTGCCTTCCACCATCCACCAATTTGTACTCTGAAGTTTCCAGATCAAGAGCCGTGAGATTACTACCCAGGAAACACCTGCCTTCGGTGGCCAGCAGTGTAAATTAATCTTTCCCTCTCTGCTCAAAGCAACTTTGCAACTCTCGTCTATAGAGGTGGCCAGTAAAACCCAAGCAAAAATCTAAACGGGCACCAGGTGGCCACTGAGTGGCGACTGGTCGAGTAGCAGTTGGTCATAAGGGATCAGGGCTGGTTTTGAACTCAGACTTGAAACTTGACTAAAATAAAGTGCTCTGTCAAAACTCTCACAGCAGGTTTTCAGCTGGAACAAGGAGATGGCTACTTTTTGTTATTGCTACAATAACGCATGCGTGTGTGCAAACACACATAACACACACACACACACTTAAAGCTCCATTTCACTCCTCCACAAAGAACAGAGGCACCTCCTTAAACAAAGCAAACGGGGAAGGGTTGCAAGCTCATTAAAACCAACATGAGCACCCAGTTCCAGAGATACAGACACAATTAATCTTAGTGTTCATGAGGAATCGTTTTTAAAACACCACTGGGCAAAACTTTCATCCAGACAAAAGCCAAAAACAAAAGCCCTCAAGCCACAAAAGCTTGTAGAAGAGGTGAGGCGATAAAGGTGATTTACACATCAGTATTTTTAGCATTTGGTGGATAATCTTAATTTATCTTTAACCTTCACAACATTTACTTTGTCATAAATACCCTACACCATGAAAAAACAAACCTGTATAAAACAGCTTGGAAAACAAACATTCACAGTATCAATACAGCCCATTTCTCACGGTGCTACCCTGAAGCTAGCCGACGTGTTTCCTTTGCCTTTGCTTCATAAACTCCCTCCCATGTTGGTGTTTTCTGTAACTTCAGAAAAGGCCATTGGATGGAGACAACGTGAGCGTGTCTACAGGAAGCAGAGCCCTAGACCTTGGTATTCAACAGTAAGCAGCGCTCATGGGATTCATCTGGAAATGGAATAGTTAAAAACTTTTTTTTTTTTTTTGAGAGCGAGAAGGCTTAATATAAAATTCTGGGGCCGGCCTGGTGGCTCATGCCTATAATCCCAGCACACTGGGAGGCCAAGGTGGGTGGATCACCTGAGGTCAGGAGTTCGAGAACAGCCTGACCAACATGGTGAAACTCCATTTCTATTAAATACAAATAAATTAGCCAGGTGTGGTGGCGTGCGCCTGTAATCCCAGCTACTTGGGAGGCTGAGGCAGGACAATCGCTTGAACCAGGAGGTGGAGGTTGCAGTAAGCTGCCATTGCACTCCAGCCTGGGCAACAGAATGAAACTCCATCTCGAAAAAAATTTTTTTTAAATAAAAAAAAACTTCTGATATCCTTGCACTTGAATAGAGTGCACCTGAATTCCAAAATCAAATAAAAAAGAACAATTAAAAACTTCTCATCAGTGTCTGAAATTCTGACATATAATATCCTCTTGGAATTCTTAAATATGTCTCAGGCTCTTTTTACCACATGGCCAAGAGCAGTAAAACTTCAAGTAAAACATTAAAGTGAACATCTGTCCCATCTGTCCCAAAAGACTAGCAGTGATGCCTGACTTTGGGGACAGAAACTTGGTAGTATTCACATATTTTGAAACTCCAGGTGCTTTTTTTACAATGATTAAAACTGGAATATAATTTTTAAAAACAAAGCAGGTTGAAAAAGTCATTTTAAAGTCACTTGATAACTCCTGGAACACCTAAGAAGTTTGTAATGCGCATTTTAAAGTGAAATTCCTAATGTCGTTTTCTAATCTCTCTAAAAAAGAAAAAAAAATCCTATAATTTTGGTTTTTATACAGGTTTTTACTAAAAAAGAAAAAAATCCTATGATTTTGTTTTTATATAGGTTTTTACTAAAAAAGAAAAAATCCTATAATTTTGGTTTTTATATAGGTTTGTACTAAAAAAGAAAAAAATCCTATAATTTTGGTTTTTATACAGGTTTTTACTAAAAAAGAAAAAATCCTATAATTTTGGTTTTTATATAGGTTTTTACTCACCAGTGGCTCTATTACCCCTGAAATATTTAATGTTTAAGGATTAACAAGAGGCTACGGAAGGAAGCTTGCCCATTTCCATCTCCATGACAGAAGCCAAGCTTTCATAACAGCCTTTTACATGTCTTTGGAGAAAAGTGAATCATATTAAACTGTCAAAAACACTTCACCCCAATGATGACTGCTCTTTGACCAGCATGTCTACTGGAAGTGGCACATTCAGAAGTGAGATCTGTGAATGAACTGAAATAGAAAGGCAACTGATGAGGAAAGCGACTGGAATGATACTTAGGGATATTCAAATGGTGTGCCAGGTTTGTCATGTTTTCCACCAAAACAAACCCAAACAAGGGCACCCCAACCTGTGTCCAAGAGGACTGTTCACAGCAAAATTCTGAAGCGCTCATAGAAGGAATGTCCTGCAAGTTTGGCCCATTTGTTATTAAACTTGCATTCCTAAGACTGACACCTGAGACACAAAATAATTTCCTCTACTGCCCTAGAAAGACTTTGTTTTGGCTACTGGCAGCATTTGGCAAAATCCGTGTATGTGTTTGGTTACTGTGTTTTACGAGCGGTCACGTATGGCTCCTGACTTCATCTGACAGGCCTGCTGTGCTCTTGTTTAGCAAGTATGACAGGCAGGAAAAAAAAACCTGGATGTCAACTGCTCCACTAGCATTGTTAGACCTTTTAACACGATAGAGGAAAATGTAAAAACCATGTGAGAATATATATATCTTCCACTTGCAAGTAGGCTCAAAGTAAACTTAGAAAAGTGTTCTGCATACTATGCATAGGATATAGTTAGTGTTCAAGTTCTATGGCTAATATCAAAGGTAGATGACTTCCTACATCTGTCGTAGCATCTCCATTCTTATCAAAATTTCTCTATTTATCCAAAATCCTGCCTATGTTCCACTTCCCTGTACTCAGGGCCAGCTGCATTTTTTATTCCAAGCAACAGATGAAGAGAGGTGACCCATCCTTTCCATTCACAGTGACAGCACAGGGGGGCACGTCCTTTTTGTGACATGGTCCAAGCATGGACCCAAAACAACACTTGTTAGTGTAGAATAGGTAAACTGAGTCCCTCAAACCTGCCTTCCACAATCTATTAGAGCATATTATTTCACTTATAATGTTAATCTCCTTCTAATATTGAACCCTAACCCTTAGCTATGAGCACAGCCCAAGCTCTGCAGCTGTCAAGTCTCATTTAGCATCTGGTGGCAAGTTGGGCTTTTTCGTCCTCTCTGGGAGAAGCCTCCTGGCTGGAGACTCAGATTTTGTTTTCCCTTTAAATGACGAGATGGTTGGAAGAAACCCAGCAAGACAAGCGGAGCATCTGGACATCCGGCGGACACACTGGCTGCATCCTGGTGAGGGTAGTTAACGCGGGTGCACGTCTTCTGGCTTGGAGGTGATGACCTCAGGCCCTACGTGCAGGGCTCCACGGGGGCACCGTTCATGGTGTTCTTGTTTCTGTGCCTGGAGAGCAGCTTCTTGTTCAGGATCCTGGTGAGGGTGATGCCTTTCCTCCGGGAACCCTCTGGCTGCTCCAGGAACACAAGGTCATTGTGTGACTGACTCATGCCTGGGTCTTTCTGTTGATGCCGCCGGCGGAAGAACAGCTTTGCACCTTTCCTTAGAATTCCTCCTGGAAGAGGGAAGCACAAGGGCTGGTCAAGTGGGCAGGGAATGAGGGGCTGAATGACTGGTCCAATGGTACAAAGGGAAAAGGAGGCTCGAATGCCTCTAACGAAGGGCCAGTTTACTACTTCAATATGCTGTCACTACCTGCATGAGAAAAACAACTGGAATTTGGCTTGTACAAAACGAGAGTTTTCAAGATGAAAAGGAAACGAGATTATAACAGTAGAAGCAGTAAGCCTGAACTATCGCTTGATATCCCTTTCTAAGGCCGATATTTATATTCCTGAATTTTTTTCTTTTTTTTTTGAGACAGAGTCTTGCTGTCTGTCGCCCAGGCTGGACTGCAGTGGTGCGATCTTGGCTCACTGCAACCTCCACCTCCAGGTTCAAGCGATTCTCCTGCCTCAGCCTCCCAAATAGCTGGGATTACAGGTGTGTGCCACCATGCCTAGCTAATTTTTTTGTATTTCTAGTAGAGACAGGGTTTCACCATGTTGGTCAGGCTGGTCTCGAACTCCTGACCTCAGGTGATCCACCCCCTCCCTCAGCCTCCCAAAGTGCTGGGAGCTGGGATTACAGGCATGAGCCACCACACCTGGCTTATATCCCTGATTTTCTATCAGGCCAAATGGAGGCAGACAGCTATTGCCTCGGTTGGGATACCTGGGTCCCCTCTGTGCCACCCACTTCCCCTCATTAGGAAGGGTGTAGGTGGCAAAGCAGTACTGTGTCCCAGAAAGGATGGTCACACTCATAAAACCCAATTAAGACCCTGAGAACAATGGTATTCACTTTCTTAGGAATGTTAAATAATATTTGCTCTTTTGGGAATAAGATTTTATTAAAAAATAATTCCAGATCCTATCATATTAGGCTATGCCATCTGAAGTTTGTTACTTGGGCATATTTGGCCTACAAAACGTCAATTTTGTGTGGTTTGATGTATCTGCATACAGATAGATACAGATCTCTATATACAGATATTTACCTGGCTATAGATATCCATCAGGTAGTAGAATATGGAATAGAAAAAAATTAGCAGCAGCAGCAACAATAATTTCAACAGCAATGATTCCTTAAAGATCAAGTACAAGCTAATGTAGTGGGTGCAAGAGCCCACTAATTTGCTTTTTCACAGATTAGTTTAACATCCTATTAACCAAGGCTGGCAAGGTCGAGGGAGTAAGCATTTCAGGCCAGCCTGTGAAATTCATTACCGCTGGCATGTAGGTGGTAATGACTTTGAAAGAAGACAGGTCTGATCATCATGAAGAGGAGCTTTATGCCTAATGTGATAATTTATTCCCTTTGTGATAGGCATATCCAATAAACATTTCAATAGCCATGACATATGCAAATCGCCACCCATGTTGAGGAGGTTGAAGGAGGGCATGAAGAATATCAATTCCCTCTTCTAAATGAAATGCACACCAACAATTGTGGCATCTGAGGGCAGTCGGAGAAACCTGACCTAGACCTGCCTATGAATCTTTGTATAATCAAAGCCTACTATGGGGAAAGAAGCATGTGCCCCTGAGCCTGACTTCAAGCAGGAACTACTGTGTCCCATCTGCTCTGCCCAGGTTACAGGACACACACTGAGAAGATGAAGGGCCGCAATGGACTGAATTTAATTTGATCAAAGCGGCCATAATTTTTTAAAAACTTGACTCTCTCAACACAACCAAATCACTTTTTATGACGTATCATTTAGACATTTTTTACAGTGATCTGAAGTTAGGGGCCTGTGTGCAGGGGCTTCAGTGACTGCTGGAAAAGGAATGAAAAAGGCGGGTAAGTAGTATCAACGTGTAAATGATGTCCCTGTTGTCCGCAGGCCTAATGGTACACCTGTGGGACATCAGTGTCAGTTCCTGGAGTGATTCACGTCCCTGAAAAATGCAGCACATCGTGAAAAACCAGCCATCAGCAGGGTGTGTTCTGACGGGTGGATAATGACCCCCAACTGGACATGACTTTGGAGTTTGGCCAGTGGGGAAGATACAGTGGTGCTGATGCGGCTAACTGCCTGGTGTATCAGAGGGCACCTGCTGGGGAAATGCCCTGGGCATGGTGATAGGCGCTCCCAGGCAGAGGAACCCCCAGCTGTCAGGGGGCTCTGAGCCGACCAGGTGACCTGAGGCTGGGGGATGAGGGGGCCCTCAGTGGTGTTTCTGATCTATAGGCACCTGCGCCTGCCTTGAAGCTCTGCTTTAGGCTGATCTTGGAGGCCCTGAAGGGCCTATGGACAAGGGCTCCCAGGTGGAACAGGGGAGAGGAAGGGGTGGATCCATCAGCCTCACCTGGACTGCTCCAATGTCACCCCCTTCACTTCTAGGGGAAATGGAGGCCTAGGGGGAGGGAACGCCAACCCACCCCCCAGGGTCAACCACAGACCCAAGGACTCAGAACCCCCAGCAGTGAGAGGTTCCCTCCTGCTCCATCTCCAAAGTCCATTTCATAGGCGTCCATGCACTGAAGCTGGCCTGGGGTCTGGAGCCAGGCCTGAGGTATGAGCAGGGACAATGTTATGGGCTGAACTTGGCTCCCCCACCCCCACCCAAATTCGTATGTTACAGTCCTAATCCCCAGTACTTCACAGAATGTGACCTTATTTGGAGATGGGGTCCTTGCAGAAGTCATCAACTTAAAATTAGATCATTGGGGTGGCCTGTGATCCAATATGCCTGCTGTCCTTATCAAAAGGGGAAATTTAGACACAGAGACAGACACACAGGGGAAGACATTGTGAAGGGTCACAGGAAGGATGCCACATGAAGATGAAGGCAGAGCACACGGTGATGCTTCTACAAGCCAAGGAACACCAAAGGTTGTCAGCAGCTGTCAGGAGCTGGAGAGGCGGGAACAGGCTCTCCCACAGGGCCTCAGAAAGGGTGGCCCTGCTAGCACCAGCAGCTCAGACTTCCAGCCTCCAGAACAGGGAAAGAATTGGCTCCTGGTGTTGCAAACACCCAGTTTGTGGTACTTTGATACGGCCCTGGGAGGGGAGGGGGCGCATTTGGCTTAAGGATCCAGGAACGTCCACCATGTCTTCCTGTTCAGTCCTTAGAACCCAGGCAGCAACATGGAGGAGTGGAGGCGGAGAGGACAGTGGAGCAGCATCCTCAGCCCCGAGCCCTCCAAACAACAGGCCTCTAAGGACAACAGGCGTGCAGGCCCTTCCTGGAGAATCTGGCATGATGGGGGTCCGGGGACACCGGGCATGAGCATTTTTCAAAAGTTCCCAGGTCTTTTGAACATGCAGCTGGGGTTGTCCACTGCTAGCCCGGGTCTGGCCAAAATGCCACTAGTGCTTAGAGCACCCGGAGGCCACAGCCGACAACACAGGAGCAGGCCAGGGCCAAGGACACAGGCACCATACCTGCTCTCCTGCATGCCGCTGCTCATGCTCCTTCGCACTTCACTCTGGGGGCCTGCAGACCACAGGGCTGTGTGGGTAGAAGCTGACGCAGCCCACCCGCAGGGCCCGGCGCCATGCCAGAGATGCGCGGTGTGCCCAGGTTAAGAGGGAAGTGGGTGTGGAGACAGGCAAGGCACGGCTGTGTTCAAAAGACCTTGGAACAGGAATAGGAGCCAGGCACGGTGGCTCAGGCCTGTAATCCCAGCACTTTGGGAGGCTGAGGTTTGGAGAATCCCTTGAGCCCAGGAATTGGAGACTAGCCTAGGCAACATAGCAAGACCTCATCTCTATTTTTAAAAAATAAAAACATTAAATTTTTTTAAAAAGAAATAAAATGGGATATGCACATTTTCAAGCAGTTATGATAATTTATGCAAGTGAAATTGTACTACAAGTGCCTAAACCTGGGAGGCTGAGGTAAGTGTTTTGCTTGAGCACAAGAATTCGAGACTACAATGAGCTATGATCTTGCCACTGCACTCCAGCCTGGGTGACAGAACAAGACCCTGTCTCTCAAAATAAAATAAAATAATAAAAATAAAAACTGCCTAAAATTCTAATTCTTGGCATATTAAGATGAAATAGCAAGGATTGCAGCCTGCATGTAAAAAGATGGTAGACAAGAAAGATTTGCACGGCATGTTTGTTTTAACCCCACTCCTGGCTCCAGTCTGTTGTCTGTCCATACCCTGAGGGACTAACTTGTTTCAGTGGCAGACCCCTGCCTCAGGGAGCTCTGTGCCTCTTCTTACACCCTACCGAGAGGGGCTGGTAACAAGGTTATTTTCTGTTCTTCCATCTTCACTCACGCTCTCCAGAGCATGTCTGCTGTTTTGTTAAATTTCTTTTTTTTTTTTTTTGAGACGGAGTCTCGCTCTGTCGCCCAGGCTGGAGTGCAGTGGTGCTATCTCAGCTCACTGCAACCTCCGCCTCCCAGGCTCAAGCGATTCTTCTGCCTCAGCCTCCCAAGCAGCTGGGATTACAGGTGCACATCACCATGCCTCGATAATTTTGTATTTTTAGTAGAGACAGGGTTTCACCATATTGGTCAGGCTGGTCTCGAACTCCTGACCTCGTGATCCGCCCACCTCGGCCTCCCAAAGTGCTGGGATTACAGGTGTGAGCCACAGCTCCTGGCCTGTTTTGTTGAATTTCATAGTTCAACATCAATGCCAGAAACCAGATTATGGTCATATGTGCCCGTGTGCAAATCTTCCTGAAATCATTTGTGTGACTTGCACACTTTCCCCTAACCTGATAATTTGTCACAGCTTCTAGGGGGATGGCATCAACTTCTCGAACAGGGCACGGTCATGTGCGGGTGGGGACTGAGGTTTGCAGTTCTGTAGACTGGACCCTCAATTATATTCCCCAGCCGCCTCTGAGGAAGGAGGCCTGATCCCTACCATTTTTAGGGTTGCTTTTGGTCACTGTTTTCCTACCTATAGGATTTTAAGACAGATTCCTCAATTAGCTATTTATGTTTGCTAGACTCTGTAGGGACAAATGAGGAAGCTAAGGTTTGGAGAGGTGGCTGTCTGGGGTCGCACACTAATGGGACGGGTGTGTGACACTGCGCTTTCTGGCTCTGAAGTCCATGTTCCCAGGCCCTGCTCTTCCATGCTGCTAAGGACGGCGTCTGAGAAGTGGCCAGCCAGGTGTCTAGAAAAATGGGCAAGTCTGTGGCCCCTGGGGAGGAGACTCCGGAGAGTGTGGATACATCAAAGCCCGTGGGGTCTCATGGAGCAAAGCCCCCTAATCCTGCAAGGACTCGGGCGGGATTCCCAGAATGAGTTGCGTCTCCAGAGAGGCATGCAGGGGGCAGGGGAGGAGGATTCCAGCCATGCAGACTCATCTCAGGCAGTGTGTGACTTGTCAGGCTTCAATGCGGACAGAGTCTACATGCGGACAGAGGCCATTCCATTCCCTTTCTCAATAGCAATGGGAAAGCCTGTCTCGACTTGGAAGCAGATTGTTCACTATCACCTTTGGGGTAAATGATGCAGGGAGAACAGGGCCCCCAGATTTGCCAGTGCACACTAAATAGCCGCCCCATGGTGGTTGTGAGGGTCGAGGCTGAGACAGGAGCACACTCTTGTCTGCTGGGCAGTAACCCCATATGGAATGTACCGGTCTGCCCACCTCCACGAGCAACACCTGTGAGGTGTCGCTGTGTCAACCTGGCCGCAGCACCCGGAGATTCAACAGAACACGCACTGAGGTGCGGCTGGGAAGGCATTGTGTAGATGTGGATAACAACTCCAGCCAGTGGACTTTAAGGAAAGGGGATCATCCTGGAGAATGTGGGTAGGCCTCATCCAATCAGCTGAAGGCCCTAAGAGCAAACACTGGTTTTCCAGGGAGGAGGAAATTCTGCCTCAAGAATGAAGCATCAGCTCTTGCCGGGGTCTCTGGCCTGCTGCCTGCCCTGCAGATTTCAGACCTGTCAATCTCATGAGTCAGTTCCTTAAATATGTAACCTATGGGTTCTGCTTCTCTGGAGGACTGTGACTGATCCAGTAACTGATGGTCTGGATCAAACAGATCATCTGCTTGACTATTGAGCCCGCAGAATGTGTTGCCCTTTGCTGATAGTGAAGTTCACGCTACGGTCAACAATAGCCGGGGCCATGTTGATTTCATGAAGCCTGACTACTTGACTCCAGGCTACCTTCTCTACGCCAACAGCAAGAAGCGAGATTCAGACCTCACCCACAACCTTCAAGATTCCTGAAGATAATCTGGGGAGTGGTTATGTGAAATTTGAGGCAAGTAACCAAGATTTTAAATGGGAGACAGGGAGAAGAAGAAAAGTCTTTCCCTGGTTCTAACAAGGTTTAAAAAACAAATCACAAGAAGGCTGAAGTATAAACAAATACGTGAAAGAATTTAAACATAATTAATCTAAATTATAGCTCTAATGTCATAAATATTTCCAAATGTATTCCTATTTGTCTCTACAGAGTCTAACAGACATAAATAGCGAATTGAAGGTTCTGTCTTAAAACCCAGCAGAAAGAAAAACAATGACCAGAAAAAAAAAACAATTGTCTTTGGCTTCCCAAGAACAGCATCAGATTTCAACTGGAACCACAGATGGTCCGTTGATAGAAGCGACTACTTTTTAGCTCTGGAGGACGACAAAGGGAACCAGCTTCTTCCCATGGGTGTCACAGCGAGGTCACCTGGCCACATCAGGTACCAGAGCGAGCGCCCTCACCTGATAGGCGCCGTACAACCTCAGCCACAGCACTGTCAGGAGGAACACGTGGAACTAGCAACCTAGGAGGGTAAAGGCGGAGCGGGGAGGGAACACGAGGCAGGCAGGTCGGCTGGCTGCTGAGCTACAGGCTGCACTCCTAGGACGTCTACGTGTAATTGAAAAAAATAAGACAAAAATAACTTACTGTGCAGGCAATTAATTCTGGTTGGCATAGCGATCCTCTTAAGTTAAAGGGAATGAGCATGAGATGAAGAGAAGTAAGAGGCAGAAAGAATTATGCAAGAGCAACATCAGAGTGGACGTGGGTAAGGGTTCTGAGCCATCTACAGACACCACACGCACACAGGACGCCACTGTGCAGGATATTTGGCAAGGTTTCTTACTGTTCCAAGTTTTTTTTCCCAAAACCTCCCTTGAAACTTTTGTGCTTACTTGTGGTAACACACCCATAATATACCCTCTTAACCATTTCTACCTGCACAGCTCAATGGTGCTGAGTATATCCACAACCAACTTCACTGACCTTTTTTTAAACTAAAAGTAAATAAAAATTTGGGGAATACATTTCCTGTGAGGGCTGGTTTCCAACCAGCAGAACCTCAGGAGGATTCTAAATACACAGGCACTCTCAGAAACCGAATACAAACTCCTTAGCAGGACAGAAGATACAGGTGGTTCTTAAACCAAAAAAAAAAAAAAACAAGCTTTAGTTTTTAAAAAAGACACCCTCTATCACCAGTTTTGAAAAACGTTTGGTTGAAAAATGAAAATGACTTGGCACCCATAACACAGAATCGTCTCAGGTTGTGACAGCATCTCACAGAGATGCTAATTACAAGTCTCTTTAAAAGCACTGGAAGGAAACATTTAAAACTGCTGCCAAGTATGTCCTGTTCAAAAACCTGGGGTCAATGAGGTAGGGGCGCAGGAGTGAAACGCACGGCACGGCTGAGCCTCTCTGCTGCATTCCCAAATGCCGAGCCTCCGGCAAGTTCTGAGCCTGCGTTGCAGGTGGCCAGCCCCAGCCCCCAGCACACCTGCCCGACACCCAGTCCCCAAAGGGTGGACCCCTCATCCACCTGGCCCGTGAAGGGAGAGGAGCAGGGTGGGTGACACAGCAAGGATGGAAACCCAGGGAAAGACCTCCCGGAAGGGAAACCAGACAGGGGGAGGGAGGAGGGGCTGTGTGAAGGAACACAGATCTTTGCATGAACAGAGTGAGCGAGGCTTGGCATTTCAGAAGGAATGAGGAGGGCGGACAGGGAGTTGGGTTCTGCCAGGACAAGAGGAAACGGGCCATCGAGTCAGGTAAGGGAGAGGAAGAGCTACCCCACCCTGCACCCATGTTTGTCCCGCTTCGCCCAGCACTCACTGTCTACAAGACAAAGAATAGGCCACAGGTGTGTGTGTCAAGTGACCAGGTCACCTTTGACATAACCCAAGCCAAGGCCTCTTAACAGGAGCACAGGAGCCTGCCACAGAGGTCAGCGTGCAGCTTGCAGCCCTCAAGTGCTCTGTAGAGGGGGGTCCATGCATCAAGCACCCCAAGGCCAGGCAGTGGGCAAACAGAGTCCAACGGTCTGAAATCTTACCCAGGAAATTTCCTCCTTCTCCCTTTCCTCTTCTAACTTTCCATTTCCCCAACACCTATCACGACTCTGCACTGGCAAGGAGGGGGGCATGGGAGAGGGAGGCCACCGTGCCATGGCTGAGGGACACAAAGCAAAGACAGGGAGAGAGGGGAAGAGGACAGACTCAGACAGTCCAGCCCACGGGCACCAGGGACATTTGGGACCAGAGCATGCTGCACTGTGAGGCTGCCTTGTGGGGGCGTGTCCTGTGCACGGCAGGGCGCTGAGTGGCATCCCTGGCCTCTATTCACTAGATGCTGACTGCACCCCAGACTCCCAGCTGTGACAACTAAAGTGTCTCCAGACACTGCCATATTCCCTGGGGGAAAAAGTGCTGGGCTTGAGAATCACTGGTCTATGGCATTAAGAACAGAGGACAAAAGGCAGCGACAGCAGCGCTTAACAAAGCTCTCCCAAGGAGCCCCTTCGATTTCCCGACACAGATGGTCTCAGGACATCCTGAGATTTCCGCTGAAAGCCTCGGAGCCCCGCACAAGAGCCAGAGCCAGGAGTTAATGCTGAGCTTCACCTGAGCTCACGGCTTGGCCTGCCTTGCCCCAGTCCTGTCTTCTGCACCGAGATGTCCTTTTGTCCCCCGAATGGTGGAGTCAGGTGGGCGCAGGCAGTGGCCGTGCTCCTCATCTTATGGAGGAGGATGCTGAGGCTCGATGAGTCTCACATCTGGAACGGACCCCAAGCCCCTAGACTATATGTCCTTAGCAAATACATTCAGGTTACTCATGCCAAGGCACTGTCTCGGCAAATCTGCACACGCTTAAGGAATTTATAGTTTTAAAGCACGGACTTAGGGCTAATGGAAGCAATCAGTACTAATGAAATGATCACCTTCTCACCACCCACATATTAAGTTAATCGATTCATTATTCCCAGGAGCTTTTCTCCCTGCAGAGCCTCCTAGGGTCAGGTGGTGAGGTCTGGTTTTGTTTCAGGTGCAGGGAGACTCTGAGAGGCACAAAGGAGCAAAGATGTCCATATCGGCAGTGGAAGGAGCCCCAGGCTCTGCCTGGCTTTGCTCTGAGTCTCTGCGGCCCATCATTGTGTACGGCTCTTGGTAACCCCTCGGGAAGCCAGGTGGAGCGAGCCCGGACTGAGGAAGGGGCCTCTATGCATGGACACACACTGACCCCAAATGCAGAGATGACGCCAACCCTCACACAGAAGGACCTGCAGATGCCCCCCATGGGTTCAAACATTCAGCACGGGCATTTCTGGAGGGGCAGGGGTGAGGTTGGGAGGGAGTTTGTAGGGGACAAAGGGAAGGAAAGCAGATGACTTCAGCTTGGAAGCCAGCATGAGCACAAAGCCACCAAGTGGGGGGCCCGGGGTGGGGGGCTCGGGAGCAGGTACCTTTATGCTTTTTGGCAGCGCCCGGCTCCGAGACACTCACGGAGCTCTCTGACAGCTCATCACCGTCGGGGTCCAGCAGGACCTGGCTGCTCCATGCCGCGGCCTGTGGCTCCTTCTCCAAATCCCAGGAGTCTAGCTCGTCCTCCTGGGGCTTGGGGGCAAGGGATGCCTGGGCTGACTCGGCTTCCTCTGGCGGGGCAGAGGCTGCCGCCCTCTCCGGATGGGATGGGGCGTCCTCCTGGTGGGTGCTGTCCACAGAGGCTGTGTAGCCCTGCATCAGGGCAGCGTCGTGGTCCTGAGATAGTGAGGTCTGTCAGGGGCAGTGGGGAAGATGACAACGGATACATGAAAGGAAGGGAGGGTTTGAAAAGACCTGAAAAGCACTCTCCAAAACATTCTGACAGCTGATTTCAAAGTCTCAGAAGATGCAGCCATGGGCCTCAGAGAAGGCGCTCATACATCATGGCCGTTGCTCATGCTTGGGCTAAAAAAGGTCTCCCTTACAGCCAGGGCTCAGGATCCCTAGGCAGCTGGGGGTTGGCCCCGGGGCTCAGAGGTTAACCCTCTTCCTCCCGCAGATGGGCCTAGCGGTGGGAGCGTTTGTGGCAAGCTGCAGAAATGAGATGCGAGAGAGAGAGCCCGTCCTTCAGAGTCCACGACAGCACAAAGGAAGTGGCCGTGGGTGTTTCGGGTTTAGCTGTCTTTGTTCCTACACATGTTTATGTTACCTGCAAGTGGAAATTCACCGGCACATCCTCTCAAAAATTATATTTTGTGTAAAAATATTTAAGCACTAAATGAACCTCTGAGTCGGGATAGCGCTTCCTTGGAGGGGGGAAGGTTTGGGGAGGAGGGCACGGGGGCTCCCTGAGGGCCAGTCATGCTGTTCTTGGTGTGGGTGGCAGTGACACAGGCGTTTGCTTAGGGACAACTGTGCTGTTCTGACTTAAGTGCCAGCCTGTGGAAGCGCCCACTGACTCAAGATTAGATAATCTCCCCGTCTCTACTAAAAAAAGTACAAAAAATTAGCTGGTCGTAGTGGCGGGCGCCTGCACTCCCAGCTACTCAGGAGGCCGAGGCAGGAGAATGGCGTGAACCTGGGAGGCAGAGCTTGCAGTGAGCCGAGATTGCGCCACTGCACTCCAGCCTGGGCGACAGAGCGAGACTCCGTCTCAAAAAAAAATAATAGAATAAAATAAAGATTAGATAATCTGAGCACCAATAAAAATAATCACTGCGGTGAATTCAGAACATTAAATACTAAGATCCAGGAGTTCCTTGTGATTTTTAAATATGATCCTAGAGAAAGTATAGGGGAGATGACCACGAGTCTTGTCCTTATTTTGCTCATTCATTCACCCAAGAGCGAAGAAAACCCAACTACTGGGCCCCGGACTTCCAGAGAGGTCATGGATCCCTGCTGAGGGCCCCTGGAGGGGCTCAGGAAGCCCCCAAAACACCACCCGCCTGCCTCTGGGACGTGGGGCAAGGCCACCCTCTGGGTACAATGTTAAGGTTGATGACTCATCTCTGGCACCTCCGAGGTCCTGTTCTGGCCCGTCTCCCAGCCACTGAGGAAGCCATCTTCTGCGTGCCCTCTGGCCCACCCACCCACTCTTTTGTCCAGAATTCTTCCTCATCCCCCTCCTACTCCAAATCAAAATCTTCCCAACTCTCCCTCCACTTGTTCATTTGGAAATGTCAAAAAAGAGTAAGGGCCGGGAGCAGTGGCTGACGCCCGTAATCCCAACATTTTGGAAGGCCAAGGTGGATGGATCACTTGAGCGCAGGAGTTCAAGACCAGCCTGAGCAATGTGGTGAAACGCCATCTCTACCAAAAATACAAAAATTAGCCAATCTCATAACAAATTAGCTGGTCTCAAAATAAATAAATAGATAGATAAAAATTTAAAAATCAATTTTAAAAAATGTAATAAAAAGAGTAAGGATCTGTAACATGGCCCTTCACCTGAGGGGCTGGCCTCTCCGCAGCTGAAACCACACACTCGCCACCACCTGCTCTGAGCAGACGTCCCAGAGCGGGAGAAGGGGAAGAAAGGGAGTGCGGTGTCCACGGGGGACACTACAATGTTCATTTCTCTCTGATTACAAAAGGGATAAACATTCACTGCAAAAAAGTAAAAGGCTTTGGAAACATGTCACATGGAAAGTGAAAGTTCCCCGTGATTGGGTGGTGACGAGAGCAGAGGTTCTGTACCAAAGGGGAGTCTTACATCATGTTCCTCTCTTTCAATAATTTTTCTTGAAATGATTTGTCAACCTCTCAACATGTAAAGCGTCACTGATTAGAAAGTCTCCCGTGTCCTTGGTGAATAGGATAAACTGTGTAAACACACCACCACACATGACTCCTTTGTGGTGTGAGGAACATAATTTGACATTTGTAAATGGAACTCTCTGGACGTTAACCAAGTGCTTGGGCTAACTTCTTCAAAGGGCAGAGGAGCAGCAGGTCACTGACAGATGACCAGATGAACACCTCCCCAGCCACCACGATGGTACCTTGGAGATCCCTGATATGATAATAGTGCTTTTCTTCCGTGGCGACTTGAGTTTCAGCTTTGAAGATTCACTGAGCTGTCGAATGGCCACTTCAGCCACTGGATCCGAACCATTCAACACCAACAATTCTACCAGAAGGAAGGCAGTGTTAAGTTCATCAGCAAAAATGAAAGACTTCATGGGAACTTCCAGGGATAATGGAAATGGTTGATAAGCAATGGTTAGCAGATATTTTCTAAAAGGGGCCAAAGAGTCAATTGTTTAGGCTTTGTAGGTGGTCTCTGCAACAACTTCTCAATGCAGCTTTTTAGAGTGAAACCAGCTAGAGACCACAGGTAAATAAATGAGCATGGCTGGGTTTCAGTAAAACTTTATTTACAAAAACAAGTGACGGGCCAGATTTTTCCTATGGGCCATAGTTTGCTGTTTGCTGACCCCTGGTCTACAGCTTGATTCCCTGGGTGGTTACAAGATACTCACTGAAGTGTCTGCTTAAGATTCACCGATTTTATTTATTTAAGTTATACCTGAATAGAGTTGATGGAAAATGGCAAAAGCAAGCAAACAACAACAAAAAAATATCTAACCCTTTGGAAGATTTTGAACTTTGAAAGGCAAGGTAGTGATTCCTTTTCCCTCCCAAGAGTGCCTAAATACATAGAATAGTAACTAGAGCTATGAAGGGCCAGTTAATAAAAGCACCTCCTTCCCCAGGTTAATAACAACACACACCAGCCAACATCAATAGAATGCTTACAGCAAACCAGGTGCTGTTCAGAGACAGAGCTCTGTGCACATTCTCTCATTTACTCCTATTCCACACCCCATGAGCAGGTCCTTCCTTTTATCCCATTTGACCACTGAGGAGTATGTCCAGCAGCCAGGAGGCCCCAGAGCTGAGATGACCAGCAGGTCTCTCTGACTCAGAGCTGATGCTTGTAATTTACACTTTCCTGCTCAGGTAAAGTCAAAATGACAAAGCTATTAAAGTAGCAGGATGGTAAAAGGAACTTCTGTCTCAGTTTTGAGACAGGCCTGAGGCTTACAGATGCTGCATTTCCAAAGGGAGTCAAGATAAGACCACAGAGGCCAAGAACCGGTGACAACAGTGACACTGGGGAATAATAAATAGATACTTGGTCTTCCTCCCTGGTTCCTGGCACAGAGAACAAAAAAAACCCCTTTGAATTCCAGAGCCACGGAGCTGGGGCATCCTTCTCATTCCTAATAAGCCCCTGCACCCCACCCGAGTGAACGCTAATGAGGACGGGCACTGGATGTTGGAGGCACCAACCCTGTGGTTAAAAGGCTGGAATTTTCTGCCCTCCTCTCGCCTGTGGGGAAGGGAAAGGGGCTAGAGATTGAGCTCAAATCACCAAAGGCCAATAAGTGAATCAATCAGTACATACCTACTTATAGAAGCACCATAAACTCCTAAATGACAAGGCTCAGGGAGTGTCCAGGTTGTGAACCAACGCATGCACGTGCTGGGAAAGGGGCGACTCCACGGAGATCAAAGCTCCCACACTCAGGACCCTTCCAGACTGTGCCCTGCGCCCCTTCATCTGGCTGTGCATTTGTGTGATAATAAACTGGTAAACCCAAGTAAAGTGTTTCTCTGAGTTCTGTGAGCCATTATAGCAAATTACGGAACCCGAGGAGTGTGTCATGGAAACCCCAATTTGTAGCCAAGTGGGACAAAAGTGTGGTAACCTGGGGACCCACTATTTGCACCTGGCATCTAAAGTGGGAGGGTGGTTTTGTGGGGCTGAGCCTTTCACCTGTGGGATCTGAGCTAACTCCAGGTAATGCCAGAATTGAATTAAATTGTAGGACACCCAGTTGGTGTCTGCAGAGAAACAGAAAATTGCTTGCCATAGGAAAGCTACACATTTGGCGTCAGGAGTGTTGTGAGTAGAGGAACAGATTTTTGTTCAGCCACTGATCCACACTGAGAAGAGAGAAGTGCTGGAGAAAGGAGTTGGGGAGGACTCCTTAGGAGAAAGCTGTGCTGTAATTCCCAAAGCCACCAAGGGAGACGTGTCGGGAGCACGTCCTCCTCACGCCAGGCCCAGTGCTTCTGTTCAGTCCCCCGAGAGCCCGGGCCAGGTGCCAGCTCCATGGACCATGCATCAGAACCCACAGTGGGAACATCATCCTGGGTCTTTTAAGAGGGATCCTGCCCACGTGACAGGACCCCGCAGCATGGGCAGTGGGGGCACTGCCAGGGGAAGAAACTGAGGAAGGGGCATCAGGAGCAGCGGCATTAGTACCAGAGCGGCTCCAGCTCAAATAAGGGCTGGGCAAAATGAGGCTGGGACCCCTGGGCTGTACTCCCAGGAGGTGAGGTGCCCTTACCCACAGGGTGAGCTAGGAGGTCGGCACAAGACACAGGTCACAAGGACCCTGCTGATAAAACAGGATGCGGTAAAGAAGCCGGCCACAACCTGCCAAAACCAAGATGGCAATGAGAGTGACCTCTGGCTGTCCTCACTGCTGATGATACACTAAGGATAACGCATTAGCATGCTAAAAGACACTCCCACCAGCACCATGACAGTTTGCGACTGCCATGGCAAAGGCAAGAAGTTACCCTACGTGGTCTGAAAAGGGGAGGAACGCTCAGTTCTGAGAAATCGCCGCCCCTTGGTAGAAAACTCGTGAATAATCCACCACTTGTTTAACGTATCATCAAGAAAGAACCAGAAAAAGAGCCAACCAGCAGCCCGTACGGGTTCTCTGCCTACAGAGTAGCCATTCTTTTATTCCTTTACTTTCTTAATCACTTGTTTTCACTTTACTCTGTGGACTCGCCCCGAATTCTTTCTTGCACCAGATCCAAGAACCCTCTCTTGGGGTCTAGATCAAGATCCTTTTCTGGTAACGAAAGGAGGGGCGGGGCCTGCGTCCCAGAACTGCAGGTGGGGGACCCAGCGGGGTAGTATCCAAAAAACCATAAAACCTCCCACGAGAGAAGGAGGCAGTTATAAACTTTCACCAGGCTGAGAATCCAACACCACGTTAAGACAGTGCCCCTCCAGTGAGAAGTTTCCACTCCCCTGACTGCCCCACCTTGCCCAGTTGCTGACCTGGGCAAGGTCAGACACAGGACTCAGCGAATGTGGGAGAGCTAAGCAAGAAGGAAGCATCCATTGCCCCTGAGAGCAGGTCACGAGGAGGCGAAGGGAGAAAGTTAATCCCCAAATTTAGATTGCGCAATGATTTAATGAGTCAGTAAGACATCTCTTCAAAAATGTCTATTACCTGAAACTGACCATAAAATAGGGAATTTGCATTTCCTATTCGTAGTGACCATTTCCTAGTGGAGGGGAAAACTACTTCTACTAAGCTGGTCTAAGCAGAAAGTGGTGAACAAAATTAAAGTGACCGTGATGATGATGTCCCGAGTCCTACTTATTTGCTATTAATGTAGCTAGCGTGTTGTGCAAGAGAAAAATGAACAGAAAATTTAAAATGTAAAGTCTCAGTTGGCTTTTTATTTTGTTAAAGCATTCCCTAAAATGTAGCAGGAATATGAATGCCGCTCCTGGTGTCTGATCAATTTGGAGTTCCCTTTTCTCCCTCTCCTTCACTCATCATCACTCATTAACAAAACAAAAGCAAATCAAAACTTTTTTTGTTTGTTTGTTTTTTAAGAGACAGGGTCTCGCTCTGTCACCCAGGTTGGAGTGCAGTGGCGCGATCTCGGCTCACTGCAACCTCTGCCTCCCAGGTTCAAGCGATTCTCCTGCCTAAGCCTCTTGAGTAGCTGGGATTACTGGCATGCGCCACCACGCCCAGCTAATTTTTGTATTTTTAGTAGAGATGGGGTTTTGCCATGTTGGCCAGGCTGGTCTCAAATTCCTGACCTCAAGTGATCCACCCGCCTCAGCCTCCCAAAGTGCTGAGATTACAGCTGTGAGCCACCACACCAGGCCCAAAACAACTTTTTCCAAATTATGAAAGGAAAATACTTCATATCAGAACAGCCCAAAAGGCCCAAAGGTGCTAAGAGGGAGAGCGATGTGGGCGTGTCTCAGTTACCTGTGTCTGAAGAAGAGAGTGTTTTGCTGACGGGGGCGCTGCGGCAGGCGATGGCCTGGACAGAGATGTCCTTCTCGATCACCTTCACCTTGATGGGAGTCTTCACCGGAGAATCTGCCAGAGGAAGATCCTGATTACAAAAGCGGCCCCGTGGCTGACTGGATCAACAGTTACCGAAAAGTGAAAGGACAGCCCTCACTGCAACTCTGGTGTGTGCAGTTGGTAAAGGCAAAGCTTAACGAAAGCCGTTTTGAGGGGAGGAGGGGCAAGAGTGGTGTTTGCAGTCCAGGTTGAAATAAAATCTCAGAAACATTTTAACTAAGCCAGAATTTCCCATTCTATTTTGCATCCCTGAACTGTGCCAACTCATGCACTCTGGGAGGATAATGCTTTTGCCCAAGCAGAGATGCAGTATGAATTTTGAGAAATAAAGCATACGCTTATACAGAAACTTCTGTCTCCAAGGCAGTGGCTGTGGAGACAGGTACAGAATTTAGCTGGATCTCAAATGACAGCCCGTCAAGCCTTCTAGCAAACGATTTTTCACAGAAGAAAGTCTACAAGGACCACTCACTTTGAATTTTTCAAGAAAAAAGCGTGTGCTGTCCCCACATACAGGTAATAGAGTTCGTGTTTTGTTTTGTTTTTGTTTTTTTCTTTGAAATTTGCTCTTGTTGTCCAGGCTGGAGTGCAATGGTGTGATCTCAGCTCACTGCAACGTCTGCCTCCTGGGTTCAAGCAATTCTCCTGCCTCGGCCTCCAGAGTGGCTAGGACTACACGCATGTGCCACCACGCCCAGCTAATTTTGCATTTTTAGTAGAGATGGGGTTTCACCATGTTGGTCAGGCTGGTCTCAGACTCCTGACCTCAGGTGATCTGCCCGCCTCGGCCTCCCAAAGTGCTGGGATTACAGGCGTGAGACACTGCACCCGGCCCTATAATTGAGTTCTTAATTTAACTTAGTTGGAGTTACACCTAAGTGCAACTATTTACACTATCTAGATTTTAGCTTCAGAATATACCATGGGAATTGAACCTTGTTTCAGTTTATTGCATATGTGTTTGGCAGAAGAGAAAGATAACTGTCATCCAATAACAACAAACTAAGCACAAGTGTGGCCAATTAGCACCCTTCCTGTGCTGTGAGAATTCTCTAACACTCGGCGCCGCAGGCTCCAGAACTCTGCAGACTGTGGGGGCAAGGTGGTTACAGGCAGGCGTCATGCAGAAAGTTCCTCGACTGCGTTCCTGTTGTCTCACCAGAGCTCAGCGGGGACGCCCTCCCCACGTCGACGCGAGGCTTGGTCTTCACAGCAGTGACAGTAGTGACCACAGTCCCACAGGGCATCACCGTGCGGTCCTTTTCTATTTTTGCAGCAGGAACAGGGGGAGGGATGGGCCAGGATTTCAATTCACCAGGTTCTATGTAAGAGAACTGCAGAGAAGACGCGTTACTTGTTTCTGGTTTTGTGGAAGTTGCCCAGGCTGATCAGCCAGGTAACACTGCCTTCTTGTGAAATAACCATAATTCATAATTCCTTCCCTTAAGGTCACTTAGCATCTCCAATTAACCTGGATATTCCCAGAACGGACACAGACCCAACCTTACGCACAGCCAGCTCAACACATAATGATGACAACAGAATAGAAGCTGGGGAACCAAGCAAAACTTTCAAAGGCCTTTTTGGGGTAGGCCCATAAAATGGCATCCTGAAAACTCATCTCCTCCAGCAGACAACTCAATTGTACAGTGGACAGAACGTGTTCTATTCGAGTCTGCTCCTGCGTACGATGAAACAGCATCTCCTCTTGGAGGAGGTCTTATTTCACACAGAAGCAGGAGTGAGACTCTGCAGACATAAGTGAAGACGCTCCTTGGGTAAGTGCCCCAAGCCGGAACCCGGCCGCGGCGGACAGCCTCGCCCTACCTCTGCCGTGACCGAGCCCAGCACCGAGCTGCCGCAGGCAGACCCGCTGGTCAGCGTGAAGCTCCGTGGCCCAGAAGGCTGCTTCTTAAATAAATCCAGAGGAACTGTCGCCGTCGCCAGTGGACCTGAAAAGACAGGAGACAGGCAAGGGGTGCCGCTGATGTTTCCCGGGCTTCCGTGAGAACGGAAAGGCCCACACGCCCAGCAGCTGGAACACGCTCCTCCCGTGCATCCAGCCCACTGGAAAGTGCTCACGTTTCAGAATGTTTTAAAAATGTCGATGCCATAAAAGACAAAGAAAGGCTGTGGAAACGCTGCAGGACAGAGGATGCTAAAGCAATAAGACAGTCAGGCAATGTCCGGCCCTGTGCCGGAGTGGAAAGGTCACTGCTCTGAAGGACATCATGGGGTCGTCCAGTGACAAAAACTGGAAGATGCGTGTAAGCTAAGGAATTGCAGCAATGTAAATTCAGGGAGGTGACAACTGTACCGTGGACAAAGCAGAGAGTATCTCCATTCCTAGGAAAATACACACTAAAGAATTGAGGATAAAGGGCCAAGATGCATACAATTTACCCTCAAGTTGTGTGTGTGTGTGTGTGTGTGTGTGTAAAAGAAAATGAGTATGGGGAGAGAGACCAAGCATGAGCACAAATAGTAAAGGAAACTGGGCAAATGTTAAGGATACGTGAGTTTGAGTAAAGGTTATGTGGCTGTTCTTTGCATTGTTTTTGTAGAGTTCGAAATTTCATGGATTCCATCAGGCTGGGCTGGAACAAAATTTGAGTGAGGCCAGAAGGAGTGGGGACCCAGGAATGGGATCAGAAGTTGACTTCTCTCCAGGTAAACAGCACCCCCATGCTGTGCAGGTCCCCGACCTGCGTTACGCTTCTCTCTCAGGACTCTTATCTCACGGGCATCCCAGTTTTCTCGGGACTCCAAAATCAAGGAAGTCGCCTCAGGATTCTTGCTAACAACTAGGATATAAAACTAGTTAACTGGGAGAAATAACAACCTTCTCACTTTAGGAGGTAACCAAATGGCTTGATTTTATTGCTGGATAGGCTGGGCAAGGGCTTCCCAATTTTGGTATGTTTGTGGGGAGAGTTTTACAATCTAAGAAAATATTTGTATCTTTAAAAACCTAACAAATATTGAAACTACTGATGTGTACACACACACACATACAGACCCACGTTCATTTTAGTGTTTTAGTGACTTTACCTCTAATTGTTGCTTTCTTGTGTATAAATCCTGAGTTCAATTTAAACCTCTGTAGTTTATTTTACAAGGAAAAACCCAGTGAAATTCATACAGGCAGTAGAGTAGGGATGAAAAAGCTCTGGAGATAGATGGGGGTGATGGTTGCACAACCGTGTGAATGTACTTACTGCCCCTGAACTATGTACTTAGAAATGGTTAAGATGATACATTTTATGTTGTTTATCTTACTATAGTTAAAAGGTTTTGTTTTTGTTTTTGTTTTCCAAAAAAAGGAGGTCTCTTGGAGCTAAGAAGGTTCAGAACTACTTCTCTATGCCAAGAATTGTTGCATAAAAGATTTTGGATTTTTTTAAAAAAACAAACAAAAAATCCAGTTGAACATTTCCCCAAAATGTATGACCTTGTTAATAACTCAAATTGCCTTTCGACCAAACATTCCCATGGGAAAACCAAAGTCATTTAGAGGAGGGGTTAGCTTCCTCTGCTGGATCTCCCACCGCCCTTTCCTGAGGCCGAGGTCATGCAGCGGAGGACCTTTCCAGAGGGCGGGGCCTCTGTCCTCCTGCTCAACCCACCTTCTGAGGATCGCCCAGCCTCTGAAATCTGCAGGTGTAACTCCTTCGACTTGGCATTCAACTCGCTTTGGAAGAGAAACAAGTTATGAGTCCTAAAAAATGCAATGCTTGATTCTTTTTATGAAATAGAGTATTTTTTCTGATTATAGAAAGGAAGACAAAGATGTCAATATTTAACAAACTACCAAGACATATAAGCAAAAAAAGGGAAAGAGTTATCTGCAACCTCCCCATTCGGAAACAGTTACTGTTAATATTCGGTGACTAGCCTTCCAGAGCAGTCAACAGGACGTTCTGTGATGGCAGTGACAGAGAAGCTGTCAAATGCGGTAGGCACGGAGCACTGGAGAGGTGGCCAGTGCAAGCTGAGGAACTGAACGTCATTTTTAAAAATTTCCATTAATTTAATTTAAAGAAACACATGTGGCCAGTCGCTGCCATATTGAAGGCACAGCTATATAATGACCTAAAGACAAAATACAGAACATGATATACCTCCCTCCTCCTTCGTAACCTATTTATTTTCATTAAAAAGGCATTAAAAAAAAAAGTAGAGAGGAAGTCTTGCTACGTTGCCCAGGCTGGTGTCGAACTCCGGAGCTCAAGCCATCCTCCCACCTCGGCCTCCCAACGTGCTGGGATTACAGGTGCGAGCCGCTGCGCCCAGCCTGTAACCTATTCTTTTAACTGAAAATTTTGTGGATGTCTTTCTGTATAACTACAGAGCAACATCATGTTGGATGGGCCTCTAGTATTCTGCTCTTTGGCATTAGGAGATTTTATTTAGCCAACTCTTTACTAAACAACCCTTCTTAATGTGTTGGTGGTCCCCACTATTTCATAACTATACACAAGCTGAGAGGCACATTCTTACGCATATATCTTTGCATGCCGTGTGATTATTTCCTTAGGAAAACTCTAATTGCCTGTCAAATGGCATGTGCATTTGAGAGGTTTTTCATTTAGGCCGATTGATGGCATCCAGAATGCTTATTCCCAGTGACACCTCCAATGCCATTATCACTCTCTTATTCTTTACCAAGCTGTGAGGTGGAAAAATGACCTCTCCCTTTTGCTGAAGTTTACATGACTTTACTTATTTCTGAACATCTTTTCAGAAGTTTATGGCCGTTGGTAGCTCTGGCTTTTGTATTTCCAGTTCAGGAATTTTGTTCAGTTTTCTAAGGCAGCTGTCATCTTTTCATTCATGATTTATAAAAGCTATACACACACACACACGGGAAATTTTCTTCCATTATTTTTCTAATTGTTCATTTTTTAAGGATTAGGTTATGATTAATTTTAATACTTTGGTACTCAGCTAATTCATTAAATGATTATGTCTATTAGTTTTTAAAATATTCATTTCTACCTTATGTCCATTATTCTTTCTAATAGCTTGGGTTGATTTTCTTGCATAGTCCTGATATGCAGTCATATCATCTCCAAGCAATGATTGGTCTTGCCTCTTCCTTTCCGGTATTTGTGTATAGTTTTTTCCCTTATCTAATTGCATTAACCAATACTTCTAGAACAAAACAATAGGCATCCTTCTCTTGATTTTAGTGAGTCTGCTTCTGGTATTTACCATTTATAGTGATTTTTAAAATCTTATTAAAGAAGTATCCATAAATTTTGCTCTAATTAAGTTTTTAAAAATTAAGAATGGGTATTAAATGTCACTGAATGTCTTTTGGACATATGTAGAGAAAATACATTTATTTTCTCTTTTGATCTAGTAATACAATGAACACCATTAACAGATTTCCTTATGTGAAAGCACACGTACATCCTTACATTCCTGGTATGAACACAGCTGGTTTTATTTTTCATGTGCTGCTAGATTCTGTTTGATAATATTTTATTTATGATTCTTACCCCATTATTTATGCATGGCCTACATTTTTCCCTATCTCTATTCTTTTTTTTTTTTTTGGAGATGGAGTCTCACTCTGTTGCCCAGACTGGAGTGCAGTGGTACAATCTCAGCTCACTGCAACCTCTGAATCCCAGGATCAGGTGATTCTCCTGCCTCAGCCTCCTGAGTAGCTGTGATTATAGGCACCTGCCACCATGTCTGGCTAATTTTTGTACTTTTAGTAGAGACAGGGTTTCATTCACCATGTTGGCCAGGTTGGTCTCGAACTCCTGACCTCCACCCACCTCACCCTCCCAAAGTACTGGGATTACATGTGTGAGCTACTGTTCTCAGACTTTCTTTTTTTTTTTTTTTTTTTGATACAGGGTATCTGTCTGTCACCCAGGCTGGAATACAGTGGCACAATCACAGCTCACTGCAGCCTCACTCTCCCAGGCTCAAGCAATCCTCCTGCGTCAGCCTCCCAAATAGCTAGGAGTACTACAGGCAAGGCAAGGGCCACCATGCCCAGTTAATTTTTTTAAAACTTTTAGTAGAGAAGAGGTCTCACTATGTTGCTCAGGCTGGTCTTAAACTCCTGGGCTCAAGCGATTCTCTCGTCTCTGCCACCCAAACAGCTGGGATTACAGGCATGAGCCTCTGCGCCCAGCCCCTTTTTCTATTTTCTTCGTTAGGTTCTGGATGCAGTCAGAGGCTCCCTCCCTTTTCACCCTGGATGATGTGTGTGTCTGTAAGAGACCCCACGATGGCTCCCTCTCATCATATCAGGGCAGGGGGAGAAAACTGACTCTAAGAGCTGCCTTTACAACGAAACCCATGTTTGACCTAAAGCTACCTTTAAGATGCTTAAGACATCATTTGTTGTTAACTGTTTTGGTTTAGTGTTTTAGCCTAAACGGTGCTGCAGAATGATTTCAGGATTTGGCGCTCCTGAACAGACACGGCCGTGGACACACAGGCCCATAACCCGGCCGGACTCACAAGGTGAATTCCTCTTCCCACGTGAGGTCCGGAGTGTTTTTCGTCAGGGTGCTGGAGAACCTCTGAACAGGATCGTTCAGCTGCACGACGCACACTGCATTAATGTGGCCTGTAATTAAATAGAAGGGCATCGTGTTGGCGTTTATTTTTATTATTTATTTATTTATTTATTTTTTGAGACGGAGTCTCGCTCTGTTGCCCAGGCTGGAGTGCAGTGGCACAATCTCGCCTCACTGCAACCTCTGCCTCCCAGGTTCAAGCGATTCTCCTGCCTCAGCTTCCCGAGTATCTGGGATTACAGGCGCACGCCTCCACGCTCAGCTAATTTTTGTATTTTTAGTAGAGACGGGGTTTCACCATGTTGGCCAGGCTGGTCTCGAACTCCTGACCTCGTAATCCACCCGCCTCGGCCTCCCAAAGTGCTGGGATTATAGGCATGAGCTACCGTGCCCAGCATTATTTTTATTTTTTAAATTGCATGAAGACATTGTATGCATAGAAAAAAAAGGCTAAATTAAATGACTAAGGTTGAGGTTTACCCACTTCAGAGAGTGGGAATTCTTTCATCTGACATTTTCAAATGCTCATAGCACCAGCCTTTATTGGAGTTAAGTAATTTTTTCCCACATTTGATATCAACAGCCCTGGGCTGTTGACCCCAAGTACCTCACCCCCTCCGTCAGTGCTGGCCACAAGCATGGGCTCCCAGGGGGACCCTCCTCGAGAGGCAGCACCATTATATACAGAGGCATGGTCCCCACTTTTAGACAAGACTAACAGTTTGCCAAAGCCTAAACATCAGTTCATGTTGACTCCTAAATTTGGAAATATACCTCACAGAGTTCCCATTTCCCGACTTACACCAGACGGGTGCTGTACCTGATACTAGCCAGGTTATTTGATCCAGGTAGTAGGACATGTCACTAGTGAACAGCTGTTTCTGCTTTGAGACAATGCTTCTCCCTGCAGCACAAAGTCCCCAATACACTGTGGAATCAGTAATTGCTGGAATGTATGGACGCTGGACCACGCAGCAGCAGGGAAGCAGCCTCCACGCATTCGCTACTGAGCTTTCACAGTCACTCTTCAAGAGAAGACTCAGACCGAGACGTGGGGACATCCAGCAGAGGCAGGAACGGGGCCTGGCCTCAGGACAGGTACGTGTGAGAGCTGGGACCCCAACCCTGACCGACCGAGTCCAGGGAGCTCACGTTTAGCCACTAAGCAGTACAGGCTGAAAGGGCAACATGTGGGCACTTTTACCAAAAAACATCCTCAACAGCTAGCTCTGCACAGTCTCAATTGCTAGATGTGGCCCATTTGTGCTTTTGGAACTGGAGGACGCCCCTTGCAAATAAAGATAAGTCACCTTTAACATACTCGGGCAATACAATTCGCTCCTGTTCTTGGCAAAACGGAGTCGCGCTGTAAAGAGGTGCCCTGTCCCGAGTGACTCTGTGTCTGGGGCCTCAACAGTGATTCAGAACCACCCAGAAGGGGTTATCCATTCTCTGTTGCTTGTCTTGGCTCCAACAGCAGCCATGGTCTCCCAGCATCGGAGTCCCGAGTGTGGCCAAAGCCATCTGATGCCCATCAACTCCTTACATCCCCCTTTGCCCACTGTCTAAGAAAGCAGAATCTCCAGCACTTTGGGAGGCTGAGGCGGGCGGATCACCTGAGGTAGGGAGTTCAAGACCAGCCTGACCAACATGGAGAAACCCCGTCTCTACTAAAAATACAAAATAGCCGGGTGTGGTGGTGCACGCCTGTAATCCCAGCTACTAGGGAGGCTGAGGCAGGAGAATCGCTTGAACCCGGGAGGTGGAGGTTGTAGTGAGCCGAGATCGTGCCATTGCACTCCAGCCTGGGCAACAAGAGTGAAACTCCATCTCAAAAAAAAGAAAGCAGAAGCTGCACCTTGGTCAAGGATGCTTAACACATACATACAGGTTCAACAGTTAAAAAAAAAAAAAAAAAAAGGAAAGAAAAGATAAAAAAGACAGGACAATTCCAGACAAATGAAAAAGGCCAGACCAATTATACTCCTTTCCCCCCTTGGCCTTCCCACGTGCAGAAACAGGATTGGATTTTTTTACCATCTCTTGTTCCCGTTACATTTTCAGGTGCTTTCTGCAACCACGGCAGGGCTCCCGCTGCACCCCCACAGGAGGATGCCACCAGAGAATCCAAGGCCCCCCGGAGCCCCCGACTCTGCTCAGGGGCTGGAACAGCCCCTCCAGGCAGGCAGGCTCCCATCGTCACCCACCTGAGGCACCGGGCTCACTGAGCAGCAAGGCGCGGATGTTCCTCACCAGTAGCTTTAGCTCGTGAGCCCTTGGAGGTTTAGGAGGACAGGATTCCTGAGCAGTAGATGCAGCACACTGTAAGTTCTGAAAAAATAAAGAGCACTTTATTTTTGGTCTTCATGGGGAGACTGAGGGCCAAGGAAGTAGCCGCTGGACTCCTGTTATGGGGGGTGGTGGCAGTGGGGTGTCTACAGGAAAACCTGCACAGGCAGCCCGAGCTCTGGGGTCTGCTTTGAAACAATTTCCCTTCTCACATGAAGGGAGGGAGCCAATGAGCCATCGCCATCCTCCTGCCTGGGAGCATTTTCTATCCCAAATACAGCAAGTACAAGTAGCAGTGCATTCACCCACAGACAGGGTTCCCAAAACTTACCACAGGGGAAGATGGAGCTCGCTTTGCCATGGGTCTAAACTATCTGACCCGGGCAGGTGCTTAAGAGCATGAGGACCTCTTCTGCTGGCTGCGGGCACTCAGGGCCTGCTAGCACAGAGCAGGACACCAGACAGATGGGAACGGCCAGGGCTGTCAGCCCACACCCATTTCCCACCTCCACACAGAGTCCAACGTCCACATGAGGAAAGTCTATGCATATCCTAGCACTGCACAGGTGAGGGGACAGGTGAGGGGACAGAGGCAGGGGCAGCTGGGACCAGCTTCTACCACATCACATCCTCCAACAGACACCAGGGTGTTTCCAACAGAAAGCACCCCCAAATCTGGAAGAGCCCAGCTTCAAACCAGCATTTCCCAAACCCGGTTCCACCTGTCACCCACTGCCAAGAGTGTTCTTTTTATTTTTTTTTTTTTTGAGACAGAGTCTCGCTCTGTTGTCCAGGCTAGAGTGCAGTGGTGCGATCTCAGTTCACTGCAACCTCTGCCTCCTGGGTGGAAGCGATTCTCCTGCCTGAGCCTCCTGAGTAGCTGGGATTACAGGTGCCCGCCACCACACCCGGCTAATTCTTTTTGTATTTTTAGTAGAGACGGGGGGGTTTCACCATGTTGGCCAGGCTGGTCTCGAAATCTCCACCTCAGGTGATCCACACGCCTCAGCCTCCCAAAGTGCTGGGATTACAGGCATGAGCCACCACGCCTGGCCAAGAGTGTTCTTTTATTTTATTTATTTTGTTCGTTTGTTTAAGTTCTTTTTCTTTCCTTTTCTAATTACGCTTTAAGTTTTAGGGTACATGTGCACAACATGCAGCTTTGTTAAAGAGGCTCTGTTTGTTGCAAGCATTCAGGGACCCAGACGGGCTTCTCGGAGGTGGCGCCAGCCCCCATGCTGTGAGTTTTCAGGCAGAGACCCTGGGTGCTGATTTGACTGAGCACTTCTTCGGGGGAATGCTCACTAATGTCTCCAGAGACACAGGTGTTCTTTCCCGCCTAGAAAACACTGTTCTGAGCCAGGCACTTCCCAGACGTGAGCTGAGGGTGCTGGAGCCCAAGAAGGAATTGCCGAAGTCCCTGAAATCCAAGGACATGAGCACTGGGGACAGAGCAATCTACTTGTCTGGGACAGAGATGAAATCTTTTTTTTCAATTGCTGAGGGTGATGGTTAACTGTATGTGTCGACTTGACTGGGCTATGGGGTGCCCAGATATCTGGTCCAACATGACTCTGGGTGTGACTGTGAGTGTGTTTCTGGATGAGATTAACATTTAACTTGGCACACCCAATGATGCAGATTTTCCTCCCTCTCGTGGGTGGGCCTCATCCAGTCAGTTGGAGGCGCAATGGAACAAAAAGGCTGAGTAAAAGGAAACTCCTCTTCTTCACTGCTTGAGCCGGGAAAGGGGCCTTTTCCTGCCTTCAGACTTGGACTGAAACAGTGACTCTTCATGGGTCTTCAGCCCAGTGGCCTTTGGACTGGAATGTACATCACGGGCTCTTTTAGGTCTCAGGGCTTCAGACTCGAACTAGAATTACCCCACAGACTCTCCTGGGGCTGCAGCTTGCCAAATGCAGATCTCAGGACGTACCAGCCTTCATAACTGTGTGAGCTGATTACACACACACACACACACACACACACACACACACACTCCCATTGGTTCTGTTTCTCTGGAAAATCCTGACCAATATAATATATATATATGCTATTTTGATTAAATAAACTGTACAAATTTATGGAAAAGCATGATTGAAGTTATGATCGTCTGGGTCCTATTAAATTCATGGATTCCAAAAATATATGACTGTTTTATGAAGCTGCATACATTTTGACATTAAAAGTTGACTGTCACATTCAGAACAGTCACCTCTAATGTGAAATAGCTACTGTGACAGAAATACTGAAAGGGACAGCTCTGGGACTCTCCTCTCACCTCCCAAGAGGCATGGCCTGGTCCCCTCCATTTGGAGAGGCTGAGTGCCCCCAGGCCTCAGGCCCCTGGGAAGCCCCCCAGACATCCACACCCCTCCTGCTCTGCTCTGCTGGCCCGGTGCCCCTTCTGCATATTGCAGGCTTCGGGAGGGTGATGGTGCTTCCTTATACTCGTGTGACCCCCACAGCCAGGGCTTAGCAGCAAACACTGCCATCAACTGATATCTGTCCAGTGAAACAAAGTCTTCAGACTCTACCTACTGACAGCTGGTGACATCTGCAGACCAAGGACAGACATCACACAGGAATTTGTGTTTTCAAACTGACTTCACCAATAGCTAGATAATAAAGATGGACATTATAATAAAGATGTATTTTATCATGCTACATAAAACCACTGCCAAAAAAATGTATTTTTTAAACTTCAGGGACTATAAGTGCCTGTTTTACATAATCATGATAAAAAGATCAGTGTATGACTGAGAGAACTCACCTTAAACTAAGGATTACTGATGTGTTATTTAGGCCCATGAGGTTGACCAGGGCAAATGCTCTGGATAAGAATTTAACCAGAAAAGTGAGTAGCGCCCTAATCAGATGGAATAGGGGGGCTCCAGCATGAGGACGGAGGCAGGTGATATGGAAAAGGGGGTCGCACAGATGAGACTAGCCTCCTTTATCGTGTGCCCCCAAAGGACATAGACCTCCAAGAGGCAGGAGCTGTTGCAGGCAGGACCAGGGCAGCAGGCCGGCTCTAGCCCAGGCTAAACCATCTCTGTCTATCCCACCCACCTGGCTCTGCTTGCTTCTGGGGCAATGTTCTCAACACTGGCTGCCTTCCCAGGTACCTTGGTCCTGGAAGGATGAGGTCTAGGGCTCTGAATGGACAGGGAAATGTCAGGTTTTCCTTCCACTTCATGAAGCTTTGCAGCCCCATGCTCCAAACCCAAGCACCAGAGCCATCTTGGCTCTACCATGGGAGGTGGAGGAACGCTGGAAACGCACACAGATTCTCCAAGAGAGGTGGGCCATGGTGCCTAACGGGGTTCAGATGCACCCACAGCACCCAGATGAGTTTACCTGAGCTTCCTTTACAGTCGTGGGCTTGGTGATCAGAACCACTGATGGAGAGGCAGAACCAACCAAATGCTTCAAGATGTCCTTGAGAGCGTCAGACATCGCACTTGTCTCAGCCACCTGGTCCTGGTGAAAGAGGAGAAAGTTGACAAATCGACTTTGCAAGCCCACTCCCTGCTCCCAATCTCATGTCTTCAGGTGACTAAAACCATGCAAAGTACGAAGGAAGGAAATGACCTTCAGATTTTAGCTCTGTCTTTGCAAAAACTGTGGAAAGAAAGGACGCCCTGCCCTTGGAAGCAGCCTTCGGACTCAGCCCAAGTTACGAGTGCAGCACCCTCACCGTGGGAGAGAGGGCCTGATCGTCAGACATAGCGGAGCGTCAAGCAGGTACCTACGGTGTCATTAGCCTTGGCTGCATATGAGTGCTAAAATCATCCCCAGCCAATTAAACCTGCATCTTGGGTGGGGCAGGGAAGGCTTCAGGGTTTTTTTTTTAAATGGCCAGGTGACTGCAGATGCAGCTCAGGTGGGAGCCCTGCATCCAATCCATCAAAACCATCCCCCAGCAGGCCCTGCCAAGCCAAAGGGCCCATCCACATCCTGAGAGGCCCAAGCCAGCCCCAGAAGGAGTGGCTGGGATAGGGAAGGAGGCCAGCAACACCAGCCATGCACTCAGTTCCCCACCGCAGACTGTCCTAACACACATGCGTTCTCACGCCAATGGAAGAATCATAAAAACTTACGGACTGACCTCCCCCAGTGCTTTGGGCTGGATATTAACGGCCATTTCCGGCACACTGATGAAAGACCAGCTAATGTGGAGGTCCTCTCTCTTCTCCTTCATGTGGAACTCCAGCTATTAAAACACAAGTTATTAGAGGGCCACTCTTTCCACCAAAGCCTTAATGTGCATGTGCGTGTGCATGTGACTGTGTATGTGAGCACGTGTGTGTGCATGTATGCATGTGAGCATGTGTCTATGTGAGCATGTATGAGTGCATGTATGCATGTGAGCATGTGTCTATGTGAGCATGTATGAGTGCATGTATGCATGTGAGCATGTGTGTCTATGTGAGCACGTGTGTGCATGTATGCATGTGAGCATGTGTCTATGTTAGCATGTATGTGAGTGCATGTGAGTGTGCGTGTATGCGCATGTGTGCGTATGAGCATGTATGCTCATGTGTGCATGTATGAGCATGTGTGTGCATGAGTGTGGATGTGTGTGCGTGTGCATGTGTATTTGAGTGTGTGCGTAAGTGTGCATGTGAGCATGTGTGCCTGTATGTGTGCGCATGTCTGCATCAGTGTGCGTGTGTGTATGTATGTGTGTACCTGCTCATTTATTCACATATTTTCACAGAAAACTGCTTAGCTTTCCACTTGGCATACAATGTGCTTTCAAAATGGAGAGCAGGACCCCAAACTCTCTTTACCCCCTGCCCTTCCTGCCCCTTCTCTGGCCTCAACCTACCCCTCAAAGAGGAACCTCAGCTTTGGTGGTCGACAACCAGATGTCATCAGACCTTGCAGTCTATTTAACATAAATAGTTTGCTGTGCTTTGCATTTCTCCTTCTGGGAGTATCCGCGAGGCATAAAGGAAAGAGGAGTGAGAGAAGGGCCCAGGGCGCCTCATTCTACTCCTGGGCATGGGCTCCCCTGCGCCACACTCACACAGCCCTGAAGATTGTGTGCGACACAAAGGCATCTTTACTGTCTCTTGCTGGGGCCGCCACAGCAGCCTCTAACTGGACTCCATCTCTAAGGATGCCTCATCCCACCCTGTCCATTTGGGAGACAGAACAGCGGCCCCCAAAGATGTTCACCCCCTAATCCCTGGAACTTGTGACTGTGAGACCCTACAGGGCACAGGAGACTTGGCAGGTGTGACAGGGGGAGGACCTCAAGATCGGGAGATGACCCCGGGTCCTTCCGAAGAGCCCAGTGGAAACACGTGAGTCCTGAAGAGTGCGGGAGTACGGGAGAAGAGGGGCCAGGGCATGTGACGTGAGGACTGCAGGCATCCCTGCGGGTGTGGACGTGGAGGAAGGCACCCTGAGCCGAAAAATGGGGTGCCTCAAGGAGCCGGAAATGGCCCTCCACTGACAGCCACAAGAAAATGGAACTCAGTCCCGTAATCCCATGGAATGAAATTCTACCAACAACCCCAAAAGCAACGAACAGACTCTCCTGTGACTGCCGCTAAGGCAGGCAGCCCTGACAGCTCCTGGATTTGGGCCTGGCCAGACACCTGGCCTCCTTCACGATGGCATCACCAATCTGTGCTGTTTTAAACTGTTCAGGGTCATTTGTTTCCACAGCCACAGAAAGCTAATATTGCATCCTTTATTCTTCAGCTAGATGCTCCGTCCAAAGCAAAAATCTTAACTTTGCAGATCTCCATTCCTTCCCCACTCCTAAACAAAAGGGAAGAACGACTTCAGACTATCTGAGTACGTGGACTCTCTCCTCATACTAGAAGCAGGGTAAGAGAAAAACGATGACTTCTACTTCATAACCGTCTCCAACCTGCCTTTCTTGTCTGGTAATTCTAGGAAAAAAATTAGGTAATTCTAGTGGAAAAGTGCACTTTAATTGTTTTGACACAGACGGCTCAGTCGATGGAGACCACTCTTGCATCTCTGGTTGGAGGAACATCAGAGAAGCGGGAACGCCTCCTGCCGCTAGCATCAATTATTTACCCATCTCTAGCAGCTGCGTCTGTGCTGAGAGGTAATCCACATATTGGTTTCTAACTGTGTTAACAGATCAAAGATATAATTGTGTTCCTTCTGCGTGAGCTGCTTAAAATGGCATGAATGCTTTGATATAATAAACACAATGTCAGAAATGACATTTTTTCATTTGTGTTTGTGATCCTCTCTGGTCTCATTCAGTTCCAAAACATGCATCAAATGTTGGGTAAATATGACCCAGACTTTGCAGGTTATTTTCTAATCACATTGTCCAAAACATCTGGGGGATGCAGGAGAGCATGAACGCCTCACAAATCCACGATGCCAACTCTTCACCTCTTCAATTCCCTCAAAGGGGGTGCTGCTGGAGTAGGGCTGAGGAACTAGGGGGGTGGATTTCAGAAAAAAGCCACTTAGGTAGCCAGGAAATCTTGTTAGTGCTGGCTATTTGAAACCATGCCTTTGTAGGAAAAGCATACAGGATGTCACCTTCCCTTGTGATTGGGAATTCTGCATGACTTGAGCTCATCCCCCAAATTAGGAGACAAGTCCAAGGACACGGGAGATGAAACAGGGCATTGAACTGGCAGTGACCCTCGAAACAAGCCCAGACATCTGCAATTTTTAAATACCAGCTAAAGAGGAACTCCAGTGAATACCTGGCCGGATGTGAGAGACGCACAGCTCTCTGATGATCTGGGCAACCAAAGTCTCACTGGGCTTATTGTAATTATTAGAGATCCGTAAGTCTCTCTCTATAAAATTATAGAGATGTGTATAATTATATATATGTCTTTATTATTATGTCTATTATGAAAACATGGAATAATGGTAATACTAATTTTTTAACTTATAAAAATAACAAGGGGGTTCTTTTTAAATCAACTTTGTCAAAAACTGAAAAGAGGAATGCCCCACCGCAGCCACTCAGCTGTGTTTCCAAGCTGCAACCAGCGCTGGATTCGGAACCAGAACTACTTTTCTCCTCTCAGATGCCACCTGCCTTACCATATCCGTCAACAACACCCTGCCTCATTCAAATGCCCGAAAGAGGCAACCCCTGAGTTTATTATAAATGTATGTGTGTGTGTGTAGTGTGTGTGTGTAATGTGTAGTGTGTGTGATCATTTCCTACATAGAAAATCCTATATGAAAGGTTACAGTTTGAAAATTATGACATGAATGATAATTAATAAAAACATGAACGTTACAGCCCTGTGACTCACACCATGCTCACTCTTCACATTTCTGAGAACTGTGACAGGTCTCATAACTTGCAAAGTCTACACATCTTTACCTGTAAATGGAAAGGGGAGAGCCGCACGTCATACAGCCGGCATCCAGCACCCAAGGCAGGCGTCTCGCTGACCAAGAACTGAATAGCCTGACCCACCACGTGACAGACCACCACCTGGAAGAGGCACAGGTAAGGGAGAAAACTGTATCCAAAACAAAGGACAGCGCGTGCATACGCATCTTCTTTTTTTTTTTTTTTTTTTTTTGAGACAAGGTCTCACTCTGTCGCCCAGGCTGGAGTGCAGTGGCGCGATCTCAGCTCACTGCAACCTCCACCTTCCCAGCTCAGGCGATCTTCCCACCTCAGCCTCCTGAGTACATGAAACTACAGGGATGTGCCCCCACACCCACCTAATTTTTGTTTTTGTTTTTGTCTTTTTTGTAAAGATGGGCTCTACCTGTATTACTGAGGCTGGTTTTGAACTCCTGAGCTCAAACAATCTTCCCACCTTGGCCTCCCAAAGTGCTGGGATTGCACGCATGAGCCACTGTGCTTAGCTGCCATAGGCATCTTTTTTTTTTTTGAGACGGAGTCTCACTCTGTCACCCAGGCTGGAGTGCAGTGGAGCAATCTCGGCTCACTGCAACCTCCGCCTCCCTGGTTCAAGCGATTCTCCCACCTCAGCCTCCCAAGTAGCTGGGATTACAGGTGTGTGCCACCATGGCCAGCTAATTTTTGTATTTTTAGTAGAGACAAAGTTTCACCATGTTGGCCAGGCCAGTCTCGAACTCCTGGCCTCAGCTGATCTACCCACCTCAGCCTCCCAAAGTGCTGGGATTACAGGCGTGAGCCACCACGCCTGGCCTAGGCGTCTTTATATCAAAATAATCTGGACTTTATACGTTAGCAAGGATACAAATTTAGAGTTTCAAAGTTGGATAAATATTCAGATTAAAACCTTTTCTATAATATAGTTTGAAAACCAGAAACAATGTTTCAAATCTTTGCTTCCTGATGACTTTCTTAGCAGCTAAAGTCTTGACCAAATCTAGTTATCATGCGCTTTCCACATGTAATACAGTCTTTTTCCTTTTTTTTTTTTTTTTGGAGATGGAGTTTCACTCTGTCGCCCAGGTTGGAGTGCAGTGGCACAATCTTAGCTCACTGCAACCTCCGCCTCCCGGGTTCACACGATTCTCCTGCCTCAAACTCCCGAGTGGCTGGGATTACAGGTGTGTGCTACCATTCCCGGCTAATTTTTTGTGTTTTTAGTAGAGACGGGGTTTCACCATTAGCCAGGATGGTCTCGATCTCCTCACCTCGTGATCCGCCTGCCTCGGCCTTCCAAAATGCTAGGATTACAGGCATGAGCCACTGTGCCCGGCCAACAAAGTCTTTTTCTTTAAATATCATCTTGTTCTATTTCTCCACAATAGCTGATTTTTAATTCCCCAAATGTTTCCACATTCATACACAGTCAAAGCCATTAGCCAACTTCTTTTGCTAAAAATGAGTCTTAAAGAGAAAGTAAGTTATAGATGTTAGAAGTAAAAAAAGTTTTCTTAAATTACCCAGAACACAAGGGGTTGCTTCCACCTAAATAATTTCGAGGCTATCATGGTTTTCAGGAATAAACCAAACTGTGGTTTCCTGACATAAATCATAATCATACAGTATTAAGAGGGGTGCTTTTCACAGCTACCATGGCACAGAGAGAGAGATCTAGTTTCTGCCACAGATTCCTCTACAGAAGCTGATGTAGAATGAGAGGTCAGACCCCTCCCCGCTCCCCTCCCGGGGGCAGAGGGCCAAGCAGACACGTGTGGGATAATTACCAGGCCAGGTGCCAGGTGTGCACTGGCCAGGAGGAGGAGAGGGGAGGCCAGGGGCACACTGGGCTGGACCACAGGGCAGGCACAAAGGGGTTCCGTAGGTGGCCAGTGTTTGGCCAAAAAGCAAAGCTACCAGGAGCTGAGGGTAAGTCAGACTGACCTCCTCATTCCCAAAACAACCACTGACTCCACTGCAGGGAGTCACTGGACAGGAAGAGAAAATTCTTTAATTCTCTGGTGGATTTATCAGAATCTAAAATACCAAATGGAAAGATTATCAAAATAATTACTCAGTCGGGGCCTGCTATTCCCCCAAGTTCAGGGCTAGGACATTCCCCTGTACTTTCTCATCTGCTGGCTCCTGGCCGCAGCCAAGCCCTGGGTCCAGCTCTTCCCACCACTGGCCCATCCCACTCTGGAACAAAAACGGAACCTGGGCACTAAGGCCCGGGCAGGGGTCAACATCCAATATCCACAACCAAATACCTCAATGCCACAGAGCTAGAAAAAGAAAATCCTGCCTTCTCTCAATACTGGCAGAAAGTCGTGCAACTCTTTCTACCGGTTCTTACAACGCCACGTTCAGAAGACTGATTCACATGAGTTAATTACATATTTCCATCATCTCCAGAGTTCACAAAGGGCCAGAACAAAAAAATGTTTGTATAAGAAATGTTGTCTATTCATGTTAAAAATAAATGATCTATAAACAGTCCTTTTCGGAGGAACACGCTTTGTGGCCAGATGAGTTACACGCACCAATGGCATGACACTGAGAAAATTCCCTGTCCTTGGTCTCAACAGCCCACTCCTTTTACTGCTTAAAGTAAAAAATAAAAAATAAAAATAAATTTAAAAACCCAACCCTGACTCTGAGCACTGCATAATTCCTCTGGAGCCTTCTCTACTAAGCTAATCAGCATTGTACCAAGAAAACAGACTCAGAGCCTCAACCCGAGCAAGAAAGAATTTCATTTTCTTTCGTATCCAGTTCTGCAGAAAGCTTCCCACCACGCACTCCCTGATACACAGAGAACCAAGCACTTGATCAAAAGCAAGCAAATAAGTAAGTAAATAGATAAAAAGACTTTAAAACTTCTAGAATGCGGGACTCTAAAGCTCATAAGTAAACACTCAAGCCCCATCACTAAGGTAATGTAATCTCTACATTTTACTCTAGGACAGAATGTGTGATGTCTTTTCATAGTAACACCCTGGCGTGTCTTCCCCAGCCCTAGGGCTTCGCTACCCTCTAAATAAAACCTACAGTGCAGACCAAGCCTTTCTTAGCCTCCCCTCAGAATTCGGCTAGAAAAGTTAATTAAAGAAACAATTTAGGCCGAGTGTGGTGGCTCACGCCTGTAATCCCAGTGCTTTGGGAGGCTGAGGAAGGAGGACTGCTTGAGTCCAGGAGTTCAAGACTAGCCTGGGCAACATAGCAAGACTGCATCTTTAAAAAAAAAAAAAATTAGCCAAGCATGGTGGTGTGCACCTGTAGTCCCAGCTACTCAGAAGGGTAAAGTGAGAGGATCACTTGAGCCCAAGGGTTTGAGGCTGCAGTGAGCCGTGATTGTGCCACTGCATTCCAGCAGAAAGAAACATTCTGAACCTGCCTCAAATTTTTACATGGCCAAACAAAATACTGCTCCTGCTCCACTTGGAGGGATAACCATTAGGGCCAAGTCCTCTTCCAGCGCCAGCCCCTGCCTCTGCCACCCTAACAAATAATGCCCCATTTGCCAAATGGACGGGGACAAAATGGAGAGGAGATTTTAAAAACAAGTAATCTTCTTTTAGTGTATTAAGGTGTTATCCACAATGGGGATTAAATTCTCCCAACCCGTGCCAACAGTGGCAAGGCCCCCACGGGCTAAAAGGGGTTCCTCACATCACAGCAGAAGTCAGGATCGCCTGACACAGGTAAGCAGCTCCTCCTCTCTAGTTAGCCTTCCTAAGTGGCCAGATGTCAAGGGTTAACATCTACCTAAATACCCATGAGTGGGTAGAGACCCTGATTTTGACCCTAGATCCTCCCTCCCCCAATCAGCCATGGTCATGACAGCCTCTTCTTAGCTTTCCAAGTGAGCTCTTCGGGGAATTCCAGTTCTATTCAACTGACAGACTGGGCCCTGAGTGTTTCCCTCTGAAACAGTCTGCTATTAATACAGGATTTTACAAAGTTAAATAGAAGCAATTATTTGGCATGGGCGGTAATGACAGTGAACTCCTCAGAGGACAGGAGTGAACCCCCAGCCCCAGGGCAGAACTCCACAGAGCCCAGGTCTGCATCCGCAGGAGCGAGCTCCCTCGACAACAACCAACCATCCCCCAACCTGCATTTTTTTGACATTTTTTTTCCCCAAAACAAGCAAAGATTATTTACATAAAGCATTTGAAAATCAAGCAACAGAAGGGTGAACTTTGTATTCCAAATAAACAGCTTCCTCTCTGTATAAGTGACAGAGTGTTTTTCGGAGTGGGGGGCTATTCACGGTAAGTCAGGGTCTCCACGTGGAAAGCCCAAGGTGGGACTCATGGTTGGCAGGTGAGGGTTTGGGTCGGGGAGCCCTGGGCAGCAGATGGAAGCGCCACGGGGAGGGGAAAACCAGACTGAAGGCTGAAGAGCAGGCTGAGCAGGGAGGCCTTCATTCACCTTCTCGGTGCTCTCTCCAGCCTCAACACCTTGACCTCATGTAGTCACATACCTATGCAAACAGCGCTTATCTGGAAACTATTCCTTTGTTTAGACTTGGGGCCAAAAAATTCCAGGCACAGTTACTCCAGATTTCGCTATTGTTCACCAACAAGAGAGCCCCTGAGTCTTCAGATCTCACTGTGCCCTTTCACTTTCCTTTTCAATGAAGCTTCCTGTACAGCTGCCTCAGCTCCTTCTCTTAGAACACTCTAAAGAACTGGAAATCATGTAATTACTTTTGTCTCCAAAGAAACTAGCAATGCAGCTGAGGAAATGTATACAAAAGGTTTAGATACTTGAATAATTTTCACTTTCATCACATTCTGTAACACCCAAGGAAAGAACTCCCAAGTAAAAGGAAGGCAAAGACCCTTCAGTAATCATCTGGATTTCCTAGTCAGATGTCTTTCCCCACTCTGCAAGCGAGTCTCACCTCTGTAAATATTCTTTAAGACAGTATGAACTGGATATAAAATACTATTTCTACTCTGGAACTGGGACTCAATTTAAAAAGTGAACTCCATTAGAGCTAAAGATTATCCCAACATCTACAACATTTAATCCTGTTTGCCCACTAATTCAAAATAAACGGCTAAAGATGTATTTTTATTTATTTATTTTTGAGATGGAGTCTCACTCTGTCCCCTAAGCTGAAGTGCAGTGGCACAGTCTTGGCTCACTGCAGCCTCCGCCTCCTGGGTTTAAGCAATTCTCCTGCCTTAGCCTCCTAAGTAGCTGGGAATACGAGTGTGCCACACCATGCCCAGCTAATTTCTGTATTTTTAGTAGAGACAGGGTTTCACCATGTTGGCCAGGCTGGTCTCAAACTCCTGACCTCATGATCCACCCACCTTGGCCTCCCAATTTGCTGGGATTATAGGTGTGAGCCACTGTGCCCGGCCAAAGATGTATTTTTATAAGAAATTCTCGCAGAGGACTGAGATGAAAAGGGTTGGAAACAAGATGGCGGCCAACCCCAAGAGCTGCTGTTTATCCTCTTTTGGGGGAAGCCTCGACCACGTGGGGCTCCTGCGCCAACCTGACTCCAACCCCGCCCCCAGCAACACTCTCCCTCCCTTTTCTTGTTACATATTTTAAACAAGGAAGCCTTTCAGTAATGCTGCACTGCAAGGAGGTGTTGTTAATGCATCACACGGTTTAATGTGGGCATTCTACAGCAGAAAGATCTGTTTGTGAATGTGTTGTCTTTCATCAAGTTTACACTAAAAGACAAAATCAAGACAGTTCCTTTAACATGAAGAGCAGAAGGGAAGTAGGTCTTCTCCAGGCTGGCAGCTAGTGCTTCCTGACAGGGCCAGGCCACTTGGCCACACCAACCTCCTATGCCCCATGCTCTGTATTCCGACCAACCGACGAAACCTCGGGGCCACCACAGGTCTTTCACTCTGTTTCCTCCAGGCCAAAGTCGGGCTGCACCTGCAGGCTGGCTCGGCCCAGAATTCCATACACCATCATCCAGACGAACAGGTGGCCTCGTGGGAGTCGCATTCAGGGGCAGCATCTGCCCTGGATCTCAGAGGACGGGGTCTCCAATGAGGAACCTCCACCACCCGCCCTAGGAAAGACCCTCATTCAAAACAATTTCATAACCTGTTAGCATTTTAGCATAAATTCCAGGTTAATGTAATACCTGGAATTTCAAATCATGTAAAGCAAAGCAAAAAAAAAAAAAAAAAGACAACTGAGCCGAGCTTCCTGTTTACAGTTAGCTAGAGTGACAAATGTGGACAATTTTAAATCATGGTGCCCATACCAAACAGGCAGCCCCCTGAGTTATGGACAGAGCAGGGGACCACCCCCCACCCCCCAACCCCGCAGCTCTCAGGGCGTATTTCAGCATCAGGTGGAACGCACATGCACACAACACACCACACACACCCAGGGCGAGCTATGGGTTTCCCCTAGAGAGGATATGGAATAAGATTCTGGGGGAAATTCCACACGATCGTCCAGTTCCGTCTGTAGCTGTGGTTTTACAGATGCAAAGGGTGATAGTGTTGACCAGTTCTCCTTTCCCTATCTCTGTTGTCTTTTTTATGGTGAGGATGTGGTGGGGGCACGAGCTTAAGTGAAATAATAAAAGTGATAATATCACACCTGTAATCTCAGCACTTTGGGAGGCCAAGGCAAGAGGATCACTTGAGTCCATGAGTTTAAAACGAGCCTGGGCAATATAGTGAGATCCCACCTCTACAAAATATTTAAAAAGTAAAAAAAAAAGTAATAAAAATGCAAAAAGATCAAACTAATGGCATGGTTTATTTTGTGCTGTGGTTGGAGCTAGATTCTGGAGGCCAAATGAGGTTCACTCCAGCCTCTGCTGCGTCAGAGCTCCATACCTTGGCCAAGTGACTGCACCTCTCTGCCTCAGTTTCTCCTTCTGTACAGTGGGATGATGCTTCTGACACAGGAGCGTTGTGAGCTCTCATGAGAAGGGATACAAGCTCTATACCCAGGGCCTGGGCACACCTGATGCCATCACATGCCACAACATGTGCCATGCGGGGTACTGCACCGGCACAGGCCTGCCCTGCTTCCCACAGCCCTGCACGGGAGGGGCCCCTACACAACAGACACAGACCCTGTGGCTCAGAGAAAGAAGGAAGTGCCCCAAACAAGCCCAGATCCAATCAGGGTCTCCCTGGCTTCTGAGATGGGCCTTTCCCCAGACTAGGTGGGTTATAACTTTTATTTAAAACTTTCAGTTCCAGCTGATGGTTATACCATTGGGAGCCTCCATTTACTTAGAAATGAAACTGAAAACAGACAACTAAAGCATGTCCAGGACTCCTGGCTCCACACCATGCCAGGCGACATCACTGAAGTCTCCAAAGATCACCAAGTGTCCAGCTCAGCTCCTACCCTCATCAGCAAGTTTTCCAAATGAAAGTTAAGTTGAAAGCCACAGTTACCGTACTGTAACCAGAATTCAGGCAGTGGCTGCTAGCAGAGTATGATGAACAAGAGCAGGTCTGGTATAACGACAGTGACTTTGCATTCCAAAGCTTAGCTTAGGGGAAGAACAGGCTTCTGCCTTAAGGGTACCCCTTTGCTTTTGGGGCAGAAAGCAGGCACTTTCAAAAGGGGGCTTGGCATGAATGTCATGAAAGGGAGGAAGCGAGCAGGTGAGGGTTCACATAACTTGCTTTGGCGCCTTATCTATTGAGTGTCCAAGCTGGTGACCAGTGGTGCCTTAGTGGACAGGACTAGATTGTAACAGCCGAAACTCTTCCGGTGGGAGAGAGTTTCATCATGGGCACACTCTGGGTTATAAATCGACTGTTCTCTCTCCAGGCAACCTCCTGGTGGGTGAGGGTTTCATTCTGGAGCGCCTGAGCACATGGTTAGGTGAGCTTTCCCGGTAGGCAGTGTCTGGTGAAAGGGAGGTAAGAGGCTATAATTGCATTTCTGAAGGGCTAAGTAAAAAGTGGGGAGCAGGGGGAAGTGGAGAAAGAAAAGAGAAAAAAATAATAATAAACCAACAATAACTCATACTCTTTTTCTTAGAAAATGGGGGTATTCAGGGCCAGGCACAGTAGCTCACACCTGTTATCCTAGCACTTTGGGAAGCCGAGGTGGGCGGATCAAGAGGTCAGGAGATCGAGACCATCCTGGCTAACATGGTGAAACTCCATCTCTACTAAAAATACAACAAATTAGCCGGGCGTGGTGACACGTGTCTGTAGTCCCAGCTACTCGGGAGGCTGAGGCAGGAGAGTCACTTGAACCCGGCAGGCGGAGGTTGCAGTAAGCCAAGATTGCGCCACTGCACTCCAGCCTGGGCAAGAGAGTGAGATTCTGTCTCAAAACAAAACAAAACAAAAAAAAAAAAAGAAAGAAAGAAAATGAGGGTATTCGGTTACAATATTTCCTAAAAGAAATGCAACTCTTTTTCAGTGAGTGACCTGTCACAGCACAATTCCTAAGCCCTGATTCGCATTCATCTTTTTACCGATGTGTGGACCTCAGACCCCCAGGGAAGGGATCATGAAAAGCTTCTGAACCCCCACGTGCCAGAGAAGGGCTGTGGCTGAACCTGCGGGGGAAGGGCTGGCTCTCAGGTGGCTTGAGATATGGAAATAGGAATTTCCTCCTTCTAGGTCAAACATTCTGCAGCAAACCTCTCCCAAGACATGAGGAAAGACAACATAGGTAGAAACTTGTTACTCTTGTGTAAGAAGGTAATTAAAGTCTAGGAGAAATAAATGCACTCGGTGCATGTTGGGACTAGAAGAGAATGCAGAGAGAGCCCCGGAGAAAAGTTTAAAGGCCATGCTCTGCTGCCTCCAAGCCAGCCCTCACTGGAGCCTGCTCACAGCGGCCGTGGGCAGGAGCGTGCTTCCACACCCGGTCTGAGCAGATACCCTGCAAGGCAGGCACCCAGGAGAATTCCCTTAGGAAAATGCCACAGCCCTGCAGGGCCTGCTGCCTGTGATAAATATGTGTTTGCTCTTTGTTCCTGATGCCTGGCACAAAGCTCTGAAAACCCTTGGAATCTCCCGAGAGATAAGAGCGTCTTTTGAGAAGAGTGTCTTTTTTTTTTTTTTTGAGACGGAGTCTTGCTCTGTCGCCAGGCTGGAGTGCAGTGGCGCAATCTCGGCTCACTGCAACCTCTGCTTCCCAGATTCAAGCAATTCCCCTGCCTCAGCCTCCCAAGCAGCTGGGACTACAGGCGTGTGCCACCACGCCCAGCTAATTTTTTGTATTTTAGTAGAGACGGGGTTTCACCATGTTGGCCAGGATGGTCTTGATCCCCTGACCTCGTGATCCACCTGCCTCAGCCTCCCAAAGTGCTGGGATTACAAGCGTGAGCCACCATGCCTGGCCAAGTGTCTTTTATATGCTGACAAGAGGGCTGTTGGGGGGGACCCCAGATAGCACCAGGATGGGGGCTGGTCACTTGAGAAACTTTGAGCCCCACCTCCAGCATCCCACCTCCCCACCTCCAGCATCCCACCTCCCCACCTCCAGCATCCCACCACCCCACCTCCAGCATCCCACCACCCCACCTCCAGCATCCCACCACCCCACCTCCAGCATCCCACCTCCCCACCTCCAGCATCCCACCACCCCACCTCCAGCATCCCACCACCCCACCTCCAGCATCCCACCACCCCACCTCCAGCATCCCACCACCCCACCTCCAGCATCCCACCACCCCACCTCCAGCATCCCACCACCCCACCTCCAGCATCCCACCACCCCACCTCCAGCATCCCACCTCCCCACCTCCAGCATCCCACCACCCCACCTCCAGCATCCCACCACCCCACCTCCAGCATCCCACCACCCCACCTCCAGCATCCCACCACCCCACCTCCAGCATCCCACCACCCCACCTCCAGCATCCCACCACTCCACCTCCAGGGAGGGCAGAGGGGCTAGAGGTCGCATTGAATCACCTATGGTCAATGATGTAATCCATCATGCCTAGCGAATGAATCCTCCATAAAAACCCTGAAAGGATGGGTCTGGGGAGCTTCCAAGGTGGTGAATACGTCAAGGTGCCGGGCGGGTGGCTCGCCCAGGCAGGGCATGAAGCTGCTGGAGTCCCTGCCCTCCCCCTCCACCCGCCTAAGCATCCCTTCGACGTGGCTGATCCTGAGTCATATCCTTCACAATAAACTAGTAATAGTTAGTAAACTGTTTTCCTGAGTTCTGTGCTATGAGCCGCTCTAGTAAAATATGTGAACCTCAGTGGGGTGGGTTGGGGAAATCTCCCATCTACAGACAGTCAGAAGAACGGGGGCAACCCGGAGCTTACGCCTGGTGTCTGAAGTGGGGGCCGTCTTGCGGGACCCAGCCCTGGGCCTTTGGGATCTGTGTTAAGTCTGAGTAATGTCAGAATGGAGTTGAACTGTAGGACACCCAGTTGGCACCAGAGTTGAAGAACTGATAATCGGTGTGAGAAAAACCCCCACACATTTGGTGTCCAAAGTGTCGTGAGTAAACATAGTTGAGACTGCTCCTGGCCGCAGCCGCGGCTGGGCCGGGTGTGGACTCTGCACTTATCTATCGCTGGCCCTGCGGGATGACTCAAGCTGCTCCAAGCTCTGGAAGACCGCACTCTGTGTAGACTATGCAGAGAGGGTTTTGCAGATGAACCAGATATTTGCAAAGGTGATGACTTGGACACACAGAGGCCTTCGGGGTGGCAGGAGAAAGTCCAAGAAGAAGGCATCCAGTGGGCAGGGCAGCCAGTTTCATTGGGAGAGGGACCCACAGGGAGACTCCAGATGGAACACCAGTCAGGGGTTTGTCGGCGGAGAGGAGGTGGGGAGCTCAGGCCAGCCAGTCCTCGGCCTTATCCTTCCGATCAGAGATGGCATTACATAACAGACAGGCTGGGTTCCGGCGGCCTTGTCCCTGTCTTGGCTCAAATGCCAACCACATGTCCCTTGTCAAGGCTGAGTTAGAAAGATAGGAAGAGGCAACCTGACACCAAAGTGTGAGCTTTGAAAGGGAGGGGCGATGCCCTGGAATGAGAAGTTCCTGTTTCTTTTCTACCTCTTATTTGTCACAGGTCCTCAAGTTCTGTTACAGTTTTTTTTTTCCTTCTCAAGAATTATGCCCAGCTGAGGGAACACGAGGCGGTGCAGACATGGAATTCGGTGTAAATTTGGAGACCATGGGGGGGTGTGGCTTAGATACCAGAGAAGAGGAACACCACTGTGAACCCGCTGCCCTACACGGCAGTTCTAGGGCTGAACTCACAGAACAGTGTTAACAAAAAGAGGCCTTGGCGTCTTATCATTTTTATTTAACACACGAACATCAAGCAGTGTCTCGCCCTGGACATTTTACAAGAGATTAAGCTGGCTGGATGCCTTTGCAAAAACAGTGCCCTAAAAATGTGTCATGTTTGGCCAAGATGCTCATCCAAGAATGGAAAAGGCCATGTACACAATCCAAGCACCCGAGGGTGTTCTACTCCCGACTGACCCTTCCCAGGAGCCCGGGCAGATCCCAACAGGACTTCCTCTTTGTGGGTATGCATAGGATCCAGGCTGGCAAGAGCGACCAGGCTCCTCCTCCCGCACTCACAGCCCCGTGAAAGGGGAGCGGAGGGGAGGGAACCCGTCTACCCAACTGGTGGGCTCACCCCACCTCAAAGGACAGTGTGAGCCACAGCCACGACAAGGCAGTGGCAAGGGCTCCTTTCCTCATTTGGCCACAAAAACATAAAAGTCAAGAGCTACGTGGAAAATTGTTGCAAAACAAAACAAGAGTCCGTGTGTGTGCTTTTCCTCCGGCAGGAAAAAGCTTCCGAGAACACTGTTAACAGCAGCCCCATCCCAGCAGGCGGCAGCAGGAGATAGATGGTTTAAAAAAAAAAAAGTTTGGACATTTTTATTTTTAACTTTTTAATGAGCATGAACTATTTCTGTAACTATATCAAAACAAATACAATTTAATCATCCACTTTCACTGGGTGAGGTGGCTTACACCTATAATCTCAGCACTTTGGGAGGCAGAAGACGATGGATTACTTGAGCCCAGGAGTTCAAGACCAACCTGGGCTACAAAGTGAGACCCCATTTCTACAGAAAAAATAAAAAAACTAGCCGGGCATGATGCTGCATGTCGGTAGTCCCAGCTACCGGGGAGGCTGAGGCAGGAGGACTGTTGAGCCCAGGAGGTGGAGGCTGCAGTGAGCAGTGTCTGTGCCAGTACACTCCAGCCTAGGCGACAGAGTGAAACCCTGTCTCAAAAAATAAAAAACAGTCCACTTCCTAAGGCTGCTTTTCTGACAATATGTATCAAGATCCTTAAACATGTGCTAGCCCACTTCCTAAGCTTGCTTTTCTGACAATATGTATCAACATCCTTAAAAATGCATGTACTCTTTCTCAAGTACCTCTACTCTTCTACTTCTAGGAACAGTGAGGAAATAAACACATGAGCAAAAATAACAACAGAGGTAGGAGAAAATATTGAGCCCCGCACAGGCTTGGCATTGCTCCATGTGCTGTACCTGCGGTAACTCACTCCATCCTCACAGCCTGTCTAGGGGGTGGACAGTATCCTCTACCTTTACAGGTGAGAAGCCGAGCCACACAGAGGAAGAGAAAGAACGGAGCAAGGAACCCTGCTCCTAACCAGGACAACACGGCTGCTGCTTCACAGCCTTGACTCATTTTTTTTTGTTTGTTTGTCTGTTTGTTTGTTTTTTCTGTTTTTCCCAAGTAGAGTCTGGCTTTGTCGCTCAGGCTGAAGTGCAGTGGCACCATCTTGGCTCACTGCAACCTCTACCTCCCAGGTTCAAGCAATTCTCCTGCCTCAGCCTCCCAAGTAGCTGGGATTACAGGCGTGCACCACCATGCTCGGCTAATTTTTGTATTTTTAATAGAGACGGGGTTTCACCATGTTGGCCAGGCTGGTCTCGAACTCCTGACCTCGTGATCCACCTGCCCTGGCCTTCCAAAGTGCTGGGATTACAGGTATGAGCCACCGCGCCGGCCAGCCTTGACTCTTATGTGTTCATTCATTAGAATTTTGGGGGAATTTTAGTAACATGGGGGAAAGAATATAAATGGAATATAGTGTAAATTGTAGCAAAAAATAAATGCAGAAGCAAAAGACTGGCAATGCACACCAACACATGAACAGAGCTAATCACCAGTTCATGCAACTACCGTGTGTTTTTATTAAATATTCTTCTGTGTCTTTCAAGTTTTCATCAATGAACTCGTATTGATTTTATGATAATAGCAGAATTCCTATGTTTGAGACAGAATGGAACCATGGCAGCCTGAGGTGTGAACTTGCCAGAGTGTGGGAGTATCTGCAAACTGCAGCATGCCCGTCTGTGCTTGCTGAAGCCTGATCCCCACAGCCAGAAAAGTCCTGACACTGAGGGCCGGGCGCGGTAGATCATGTCTGTAATCCCAGCACTTTGGGAGGCCGAGGTGGGTGGATCATGTGGATCAGCCTGGCCAACATGGTGAAACCCCGTCTCTACTAAAAATACAAAACTTCACAGGGTGTGGTGGTGCACACCTGTAATCCCAGCTACTCGGGAGGCTGAGGCAGGAGAATCACTTGAACCTGGGAGGCAGAGGTTGCAGTGAGCCAAGGTCGCGCTCCAGCCTGGGTAACAGAGCAAGACTCTGTCTCAAAAAAGAAGTCCTGACACCTTGATTGGTGCTGGGAAAACTGGCTATCCACGTGCAGAAGAATGAAATTAGATCCTTATCTCACACATATATAAAAATCAACTCAACATGCATGAAAAACTTAAATGTGAGACCAGAAACTATAAAACTACTAGAAAAAAAACACAGAAGGAAAGCTTTAAGACACTGGATTGGGCAATGATTTTTTTTTTGGTATGATCCCCAAAACACAGGCAACAAAAACAAAAACAGACAAATGGGATTGCATCAAAACTAAAAACTCTGCACATCCAAGGAACCATCAACGGAGTGAAGCGACAACCTACGGAATGGAATCACATATTTACAAGCCATTTATCTGATAAGCGGTTAATATCCAAAATAAATAAACAACTCAAGTAACTCAACAGCAGGAAAACAAATAACCCAATTAAAAAATGGGCAAAGGATCTGAATAGATGTTTCTCCTTTACATGGCCAACAGGTCTATGAGAAAGGGCTCAACATCACTAATCATTAGGGAAATGCAAATCAAAGCCACAAGGAGATATCACGTCAAACCTGTGAGAATGGCTATTAGCAAAAATATGAGCAATAACAAGTGCTGGTAAGGATGTGGAGAAAAGGGAACCCTTGTATGCTGTTGGTGACAATGTAAATTATTCCGGCCATTACAGAAAACAATATGGAAGCTCCTTTAAAAATTAAACAGAGAACTACCATATGATCCAGCAGTCCCACTACTGGGTATACTGTTAACCCTTGAACAACGTGGGTTTCAACTGCACAGGTCCACTAACACATAGATTTTTTCCCACCTCTGCCACCCCTGCTACAGCATGACCAACCCTTCCTCTCCCTCCTCCTCAGCCTACTCAACGTGAAGACAATGAGGATGAAGACCTTCGTGATGATCCACTTCCACTTAATGAATGGTAAATCGATTTGTTTCTTCCATATGATGTTTTTTTCTTTTTTCTTTCTTTTTTTTTTTTTTTTTGAGACGCAGTCTCGCTCTGTTGCCAGGCTGGAGTGCAATGGTGCAGTCTCAGCTCACTGCAACATCCACCTCCTGGGTTCAAGCCATTCTCCTGCCTCAGCCTCCCAAGTAGCTGGGATTACAGGCACGCACCACCATGCCTGGCTAATTTTTGTATTTTTAGTAGAGATGGGGTTTCACCATGTTAGCTGGGCTGGTCTTGAACTCTTGACCTCGTGATCCACCCGCCTCAACCTCCCAAAGTGCTGGGATTACAGGCGTGAGCCACCGCACCCAGCATTTCTTTTTCTTTTTTTGGGATGGCATCTCGCTCTGTTACCCAGGCTAGAGTGCAATGGCGTGATCTTGGCTCACTGCAACCTCCGCCTCCCAGGTTCAAGCAATTCTCTGCCTCAGCCTCCTGAGTAGCTGGGATTACAGGCACCCGTCACCACGCTCGGCTAATTTTTCTGTATTTTTAGTAGAGACAGGGTTTCACCAAGTTGGCCAGGCTGGTCTCGAACTCCTGACCTCGTGATCCACCCACCTCAGCCTCCCAAAGTGCTGGGATTACAGGCATGAGCCACCTTCACAACATTTTTCTCTGGCTTACTTCATTCTAAGAATAGAGTATATAATACAGATAACATACAAAATATATGTCAATTGACTACATTATCAGTAAGACTTCTGATCAACAGTAGGCTATTAATAGTTAAGTTTCTGTGGAGTCAAAAGTTATATATGGATTTTTGATGGCACAAGGGGTCAGTGCCCCTAACCCTCATGCTGTTCAAGGGTCCATTATAGATCCAAAGGAAATAAAATCAGTATGTTGAAAAGATACCTGGAGCATTATTCAAAACAGCCAAGAGATGGAATCAACCTAAGTGTCCATCAACAGAAGAATGGATAAAGAAAATGTGGCAGATATACACAATGGAATATTAGCCTTAAAAATGAAGAAAATCCTGTCATTTGCAGTATAAACCTGGAGGACATTATGTTAAGGGAAATAAATCAAGTACAGAAAGACAAATTCCACGTGATTTCACTTACAAGTAGAATCTTAAAAAGTTAAACTCAAAGAAACCAAGAGCAGAATGGTGGTTACCAGGGGCTGGGGAGTTGGGGACATCGGGGAGGTATTGGTTAAAGGATACCAAATTTCATTTAGAAGGAATACGTTCAAGAGACCTATTGCATACCATGGTGACTAAAGTTAATAAAAATACATTATATACCTGAAAATTGCTAAAAGAGTAGATTTTAAATTTCTAACCACACAAAATGGTAAGTATGTGACATCATCTATGTTAGATTTAGCCATTCCACGCGTGTATATCTATATATATATAAACATCAGGATGCATACCATAAATATGTACAATTTTCGTCAATTAAAAAAATAAATTTTAAAAACAAAATAAAGTCATTGACACCTGACAAGGATTGACAAATCATAGCTCAGGTAAAGGAAGGGTAAACAAATTAAACAAAGCTTGTATGTGAAATAGTGAAACCTTAAGAAATCTCTATACCCTTCCATATTTTTAATTATTGTGGTAAAATACACATAAAACTGACCATTTAAGCCATTTTTGAGTGCACAGTTCAGTGGCATTAAGTCCATTCACTTTGTTGTATCAACCATCATCACCATCCATCTCCAGAACTTGCATCTTCCCAAACTGAAACCCTGTCCTCACTAAGCACTAACTCCCCGCTTTCCTCCCCCAAGCACCTGGTACGCACCATTCCACTTTCTGTCTCTCTGAATCAGGCTACTCTAGGGACCGCTAAGAAGTGGACTCATACAGCATTTGTCCCTTCACATCTGGCTTACTTCACTGAACATAATGTCCTCAAGGTTCATCCATGTTATAGCCTATGTCAGAATGTCCTTCCTTTCTCCTTTTTTTTTTTTTTTTTGAGATGGAGTCTCACTTTGTCACCCAAGCTGGAGTGCACTGGCGTGATCTCGGCTCACTGCAACCTCCGCCTCCCGGGTTCAAGCAATTCTCCTGCCTCAGCCTCCTAAGTAGCTGGGATTACAGGTGCACGCCAACACACCTGGCCAATTTTTTTTGTATATTTAGTAGAGATGGGGTTTCACCATGTTGGCAAGGCTGGTCTCGAACTCCTGACCTCATGATCCGCCCACCTTGGCCTCCCAAAGTGCTGGGATTATAAGCGCCAGCCACGGCACCCGGCCTAGAATGTCCTCACTTTCTATGGCTGAATTCTATTCCACCGCGTGGACGAGCCACAGTTTCTTGATCTATTCGCCCATCAGTGGGCCCTTGGGTTCCTTCCACATTTCAGCAGTTATGAAAAATGTTGCTATGGTCATGGCCGTACAAATACGATGCTGCTTTTCACTTTTAATTTACATGTACTATTTCTGTCATGTCTATTTCTGAAATTGTATTTATTAAAAGGATTACAATTGAATTACCTACCGTGTAAGGCCACTTTTCTGGCAATATGAAGTTTTTTTAAAGATGGAGTCTTGCTATTTCCACAGCCCCGCTTCCTCCACTCCCTGTCCAGACCAGCCCTGAACATTCCACTCCTCTCTGAACTGGGAAAGTATCAAAAACATCATACAGAAACCACCCAGCCACAAAGGGATTCAGTCTCTATTTGCCACAAATAGAGAGGGTGCTCACCGCCTGGGAAGGCACTTCCAAAGCAGCGGGCTCCAGGAGGGCAGGCCCACGGCTCTCTGCACCTCAGCTCCCCAGAGTATAAAATGGGCACTGGAGCACCTGCCGCAGGGCCTCCCAGCTCTCCAGGCGGTGCCAGTCTCAGCATCCCGCACCGCTGCCATGGGCTTCCTCCTGCAACCCCAGTACTTTCCAGTGACTTCCTCACATTAATTACAAGGATTATCTAACAGCGTGGCTCCAGGACTGACGAGGGTATGCAGGAAGGAGAGCTCTCCTATGCTGCTGGGGCCGAGAAAACCGGGAACAGCACTTTGGTGACTGACTCAGGAATACTTGGTCAAGCTGAAGTATGCACATGAGCGACCTGCCAGGCTCATGCCTGCCCTTGGGGTCCTCTGGTGCTTGTCTGAGGAGTCGGGAGGCGGTGAACAGACACAATCGCTGCAGCACTGTCTGTGCGGACTGAGCATCCCGAATCCAAACATCCCAAATCTGAAACGCTCCAAAATCTGAAACTTTTTGAGGGCCAAGTGATGCTCAAAGGAAATGCTCACTGGAGTATTTTGGATTCGAGATGCTTGACTAGTAAAAAAATAATACAAATATTCAAAAATCCAAAAAAAGATCTGATACCCGAAACACTCCTGGCCCCAAGAATTTCAGGTAAGGGATACTCAACCTGTACTTTCAAAAAAGAGAAAATAATTTCATTATCCAGCAACCGTAGATGGGTAAGTGACCTCGGGTTCATCTGGAATCCTGAATTATAGTTGAAGCAAAATGAACTACAAAGAAAAGAACTACAAAAACCAACCTGGAGAAGTCTCAAAATTATGGTGATCTACATAGAGAAAGCTTGTTGCAAAAGTGTACATAAAAAATGGTAAAAATGTTAAACACACAAATACCCCAGCTGTCACAGGGATACGTAAGAGGTGGGGTGAAGGGGCTGGCAACACTCTCCTCCGTCTGGGGCCACACAGGCGTCCCCTCCTTGCTGCCTGCTAAATGGTACCCACATACCTAACTTGATAATAAAATGCAGACAGAGCCATAAACATCATACAGCAACACAGGTAACATATAAACACAGGTTGAAAATGAAGGAAGAGCAGCCCAACTTTACAAGAACAGTCATCACTGTAGGTAGGAAGAGGAAGAATGGAGGATGGAACTTCATTATAGATGATGCTTTCAAAAATAGATTCTTTATATACACATATGGGAAATGTACATGTGAGTTATGGGGAAGGCGGGAAGCACTGATTCCTTCTTTTCCCTCCTAAAGTGAGACCATATCATCATGTCTAACTGCAACTCTAGACTGTAAGTTACAAATCAGTGCATTCAGCAGCCAACAAGAATATTGTATTTCTCCATGTGGAGCTGGTCTTTGGATTTGCTAGTTATGCTGAACATAACTGGCAAATAAACCATTTTTATTAATGGGGAAAATTCAGAGCCCAAGAGTAAGAAATATATAATGATAATAATAATAATAATAATAACAACAGCAACAATAATATAATAAGTACAAGGGTAAGATTTGTATTGAAGAGAAAATTTCAGCTGGTCATGGAGAGTCACATCTATAATCCCAGCACTTTGGGAGGCTGAGGTGGGAGGATCACTTGAAACTAAGAGGTCAAAACCAGCCTAGGCAACATAGCAAGGCCCCATCTCTGCAAAAAAAGAAATTAAAAAATTAGCCAGGCACGGTGACACGTGCCTGTAGTCCCAGCTACTCAGGAGGCTAAGGCAGGAGGATCATTTGGGCCCAGAAGTTTGAGGGTACAGTAAGCTGATGCCCCTGCACTCCAGCCTGGGCAACAGAGCGAGATCCCATCCCTAAAACAATACAAAACAAAGCCAAAAAAGAGAGAGAGAAAATGTCTTAGGACTTATTACGGAAGCTTTTACGCTTTATGCTATCTGATCAGTCTAGTAAGTCGAGCACATAAACTGTTAGCAACAGGAAAATGAATTCTACATAACATCTACACAGTTCATATACACATAAATATATGTACATAAATCTAGATATATCATAAATATATAAAGTCTACAACATGATGTGCATATTTGAGCAACAGATATCAGATGTCCTGAGATACGATTCACCTGTTGAAGCTGTACAAATCAATGGTTTTTAATATATTCGCAGAGTTCTACAACTATCACCACCATCAGTTCTAGAACATTTTATCACCCCAACATGAAACTTTCAACCCATCAGCAGTTACTCTCCATTTTCCCCCCAAGAGTCCCTCACCCAGGCCTTGGCAACACGAACCTCCTTTGTGTCTCTGCAGGTTTATCTATTCTGGATGGTTCATATAAATGGAACCACACGATATGAGGTTTTTGTGTCCAGCTTTTTCTACTTGACACGGTATTTTCAGGGTTCATCCGCACCGGAGCGAGTGTCAGAATCTCGCTCCTTTTGAAGGCGGAATAACGTCCCATTATGTGGACGGATCACACTTTCTTCATCTACCCATCAGCTGATGGGCCAGATGGTTGTTTTGATTTTTTTCCTAGTGTAAGGATTCCGCATTTTCAATGATTCTAAACAAAGCAAACTCCCCGCCCCCGGCATCAAGTTCACCTCTTCCTGCAGGGAAAGGGCTCCTGGGCTCACCTTCTCCTCCGCCGACCTGAGCACACTGGAGACCTCCTGCACCACCAGCTCCAGTGCCTGCTGCCGCGGGTCCTCCTCAAAGGACAGGAAAGGTGGGCCCTGGAACAGAAGGGCAGCATAAGGAGGGCATGCACAGGAGGGGCTGCATCTTTTAAATTACATATCTGTTTAAAGTTCTGAAAAATTAAGAAAATGTACTAACACATCTTTCTGTTAACTCTATGCTTCTAATAGCAGCAATGGCTAAATATCAGGAGGTCTGCAAATCCAAGGAGCAGCTGGTGATGGATTGTGCTCAGTGGGCAGGATTCAGTTACGGGAGAAGGCTGGGAAAGGACAGGAACCCAGGAGTAAACCTGAAGATGCTGCAGGAAGGCAGCGAAGGGTGTTTTGAATCTTCCTGCTGACAGCATAAGGAAAGAAACAGACTCTTGGGGCAGGGCTGCTTCGTGCAAATCAGAGGATCTGTGTGTCTAGCGGCGCACCTCGCCCAGCACAGAGGGCTCCAGGCTGTGTCCTCCCTGATTGCTAGGGACAGTCCTCTATTCTGGTCTAGGAGAGGCACCTCTCCTGTTGCGTGTGGTTGCTGTGGCATGATTACTTAGGATGCCCCCCATTCTCCTCTCCTACCCCCCAGGGGCTGGCCTCTCCCTGGGATCTGAGAGGGTGGCCAAGATTCCTTGGCTGGAAATGAACCCGCCTGGTGGCTGCCCACAGAGTAGACTCCTCAACCCCTACTTCACAGCCCTCTGGAGCCACCTGGCCCCAAGGTTCACCTGTGCCCGTGGCTCTGCATGTTCCCCCAGCATCCTTCCAGGAAACTCGGTCAGCTCATGTCTGTTCTGGTTCTTCCAATTAAAAATCTCCAAGCAAGGCCAGGCATGGTGGCTCACACCGGTAATCCCAGTACTTTGGGAGGCCAAGGTGGAAGGATTGCTCGAGGCCAGCAGTTCAAGACCAGCCTGGCCAACACGGTGAAACCCTGCCTCTACCAAAAATACAAAAATTAGCTGGGTGTGGTGGCACACGTGTAATCCCAGCTACTCAGGAAGCTGAGGCATGACAATCACTTGCACCCAGGAGGTGGAGGTTGTATTCAGCTGAGATCACACTCCAGCCTGGGCGACAGAGTAAGGCCCTGTCTCAAAAAGAAAAAAAAATTCTCCAAACGAGAGACGCGCAATTAAATGAACAGGACCACGAGGCAACAAGGCCAAAGTTTTATGACAAAGAAACCAGGGCTTATGTGACCAACCAAGTCTTGTCCTTTCAAAACTAAGCTCTCGAGAGGTCAAACGTGTATGTCGACAACATAACCCCGGATCGAAACTCTCCTTGAACTCTGTTCCTGACATGCTGTAGAAAGCACACCATGTTTCAATGAGCTCCGACTGGGTGGTTAAAAAACACACAGCCCCACAAGCTCCCATTGTATCTCATCTCCACCGTGGTGAGCTAGGTCCAGCTACAAGGCGTGACCGAGGGTGGGAGAGGGGAAGCGGTGTAAAACCTTGCCATGGCGATTCCAGCAAGCATGGTGCAAGTGAGCAAGCGATGAGGTTATGCTGTGGCTATTTCTCAAGAATTCCCAATGACCCGCGTAAACCTAAAAGGGACAGAACATTTTGATTTATAGGCTTCTAACCTCACCCTTTTCTTGCACTGTCTATCTCATCCTGCAAAAATCAGCAGAGAATTAAATGTACTGCTCGAGAGGGCTGAAATCACAGTTTCAGGGCTGCTCTGCTGGCATTCTCTGTGGTGGGAGCTTGTTTGAGTGGGACCTGCTGGCCAGGGCCATGCTCTGAGCTTGGTGATGAGACGGTTCTGTGCACCAGGCTCTCTGGCTTGAGAGAACAGAACCCAGCACGGAGGCCAGTGCCAGGCAGAGAACCATGAGCAGGCAACATGCCAGCAGCTCGGAGGATGCAGTGGAGAAACAATGTACCTTCTGTAGGAGCCTAAAGATACGCTATTGCCTTATACCAGCCTGGGTGCAGACTCATGCTCCCCTGGGGTGGCAGATGCAGTGTTTACCCTCTTCCCTTGCTACCTTCTGACTTCAAACCTTGAAAAGAGTTTGCAGCCAGGTGCCACGGCTCACACCTGTAACCCCAGCACTTTGGGAGGCCGAGGCGGATGGATCATGAGGTCAGGCGATCGAGACCATCCTGGCTAACATGGTGAAACCCCGTCCCTACTAAAAATACAAAAAAAAAAAAAAAAATTAGCCAGGCGTGGTGGCAGGTGCCTGTAATCCCAGCTACTCGGGAGGCTGAGGCAGGAGAATGGCATGAACCCGGGAGGCAGACCTTGCAGTGAGCCGAGATCATGCCACTGCACTTGAGCCTGGGCGACAGAGCGAGACTCTGCCTCAAAAAAAAAAAGAAAAGAAAAGAAAAGAAAAGAGTTTGCTGGAAAACTTAAGGTCAAGGGGTGGTCTCACAAAGAAAATAAGTTATTAAGAGAGATTGCTTTTCCTTTTCTGATCTGCCCAGTCCTTGAGTTTCAGGAGCAGGGTGTGCCTGCCTGCCACACACAACCACAAATTCAGATATCTCTGCATCTCTGCTGCTGTGTCAATGCTGAGAGAACCCTCATTCCAGACCCCATTCCACCTAGACTAAAGGAAGACTTTGTGTCCACATAGAAAAAGAAACACACAAGAATTGCCAGGAAAACACTGAAAAAGGAAGACAAGGGTGACTAGCTCCACCAGATATTAAAACAGACTATAGAAACCCCATAATTAAAACTGTGTGGCTCTGGTGCACCAACAAACACATGCACTACGAATGAACAATATAACCACCCTGAAGGGGATGGGAAAAATATGGATATAACCTAAGAAGCTTGGAAAACTGTATCTTGACTGCATATAAATGCTATAATCCAGTAAATGTGTTTCATAGGTTGGGAACTCAGAAACTACTTCATGCATATACTAGAACTGAACACATAAGTAGTAAGTAAATAAGACAGCAGGTGTGCAATGTCTTACTCTTGGAGAAGGGAGTTAAGAATAAGAAAGTGAAAAAACGAAAATGAACTCTGTACTGTTGGACTAGAACCCAAGGTACAGGATACAATCACGGTTTTTAAGATAAACACAGAGAGAAATACACAGAAATATAGACATGCGCACACATGTTGGTATACACACGTATGTTTGCTATTGCTGAACACTGAAGGGGAGCAATGAGAACCAAGAGGTAATGAACACACTCAATGCCTAGGGTCTTGGTTTCTAAACACTTCTCCAATAAAAGGAATCAGGGCTGCTTGAAGAAGTGGCTGAATCCAGGGCCTGTGGGGAGCCAAAAACAAATATTTTGTGGAAACATGAAGTAAGGAAATGAAAAAAAAAAAAGTGGGCTTGATGGAAGAACACAAGAGGCTACTCTCAAAGGAGCACCCTGATGGCCCAAAGGAGAACAACTTAAGCAACTGATTCGGTTTGGCTCTGTTTGTAACCACCACGTGTCAAGAGAGGGACCTGTAATCCTCACCTGCAGAGGGAGGGAGATAACTGGATCATGGGGCAGTCTCTCCCATGCTGTTCTCATATAGTGAGTTCTCACAAGATCTGATGCTTTTATAAGTGTTTGGAAGTTCCTCCTTCCTTCTTCCCTCTCCTGCCGCCTTGTGAAGAAGGTGACGGCTTTCCCTACCATCATGATTGTAAGTTTCCTGAGGCTTCCCCAGCCATGTGGAACTGTGAGTCATTAAATGTCTTTCCTTTATCAATTACCCACTCTCAGGGAAGTCCTTTAGAGCAGTGTGAAAACAAACTGATACAACAATATAATAAATAGTGATAGTATGGGATTATAACCCACAGAATAAAATACATATCCATGAGTCCATATTGAGCTAAACAATCAGATAAATATCTCATTGGAGGAGAAATGACAGTTCTGTCTTGCAGGAGAGTTCCAAATAATAAAGACAGTAAGGAAGAGGAAACAGAAAGTCACCATCAAGCGAACTGCACCTGCGTCATCACTGCACACAAGATACACCAACGGTTGCGAACTCAGTGAGGAAGAGTTTAAGGAGCAACGGGCTCTGTACAGGCTCAAAGTATCTCCCCACACTACCTGTTAACTACAGCAGGAAAGATAAAGGAAGTGACATGATGTGGATCTGTGTCCCTGCCCAAATCTCATGTCGAATTTTAATCTCCAGTGTTACCAGAGGGGCCTGGTGGGAGGTGACTGGATCATGGTGCGGGGAGTTCTCATGAATGGTTTAGCACCATCCCCCCTTGGTACTGTACAGTGAGTGAGTTCTCATGAGATCTGGTTGTTTAAAAGTGTGTAGCACCTCCCGCCTCTTTCTCTCCCTCCTGCTCTGGGTCATAGAAGATGACCTTCACCTTCCACCATGATTGTAAGTTTCCTGAGGCCTCCCCAGAAGCAGAACCTGCTATACTTCCTGGACAGCAGAACCATCAGCCAATTAAACCTCTTTTCTTATAAACCACCAGTCTCAGGCATTTCTTTCTGGCAATGCAAGAAGGGACTAATACAGGAGGAGACATAAAATACAAGAGGATGACCCCAGCAGAACTCACCTTAACCAAGGCACCAAGCTCAGCATCCTCTGCCAACAAGACACGCTGACATCACAAGCCCCAGACACAGTGCACACCACTTCTGTGGTTTGTATAATCTCACGCCAACCATATGAAAATGCCAGGCAAATGGAAAGACAGTCAGCAAAATAATGATCAACAGTCTTTAGTTATCAAGGTCATAAAAAACAAAGAAAGACTGAGAAACCCTGACAGACTGCAGGTGATGAAGAAGGAACAACTCAACGCCACAGGTACCCTTAATGGGACCCTAGAACAATACAAGGAGACAGGTGGAAAACTGGTGAAATTCAAAGAAGGCCTTCGCTTTAGTTGTTAGGCATTGTGACAATGTTAATTTCTTTTTCTTTCTTTCTTTCCTTTCTCTTTTCTCTCTCTCTCTCTCCCTCCCTCCCTCCCTCTTTCTTTTTTGAGACAGAGTTTCACTCTTGTTGCCCAGGCTGGAGTGCAATGGCACCATCTCGGCTCACTGCAACCTCTGCCTCCTGGGTTCAAGCAATTCTCCTGCCTCAGCATGCCGAGTAGCTGGGATTACAGGCATGCACCACCATGCCCAGCTAATTTTGTATTTTTAGTAGAGATGGGGTTTCTCCATGTTGGTCAGGCTGGTCTTGAACTCTTGACCTCAGGTGACCTGCCCGCCTCAGTCTCCCAAAGTGCTGGGATTACAGGCGTGAGCCACTGCGCCTGGCCTAATTTCTTGAACTATTACATTACATTAATCTCCTTGTGTTATGAATCATAGTAACATGCCACCAATGTTAATTTCTTGGTTCTGATCATTGAGCTGCGGTTATGCAAGGCTAAGTGAGGAATATATGAAAGTTGAATTATTTTTTCAACTTTTCTGTGAAAGCAGTTCAAAATAAAAAGTTTAAAAAATAAGACTTTAAAGAGAGCAGCCCACCTTTATTGTCTCACTATGTCCCAGGCATTTTGCTAAATGCCTCACACAGATCTGATCTCACCTCTAGGAGAGTGGATTTTGTTTTCTGGATGGAATCCAGTTTTCCCTTCTGCAGATGATGCCCAGAGACTCTCCCAGGATCACACAGCTAGTAGGGTAGAGCTGGAGCACAAAGCAAACCCGCAACCAGCTCCAGAGCTTCCCCACGGGCCCTTCCACGGGCTGAAGAAGTGCCTTCCCTCCTCAGCAATCTACCAGGGGCCCGCGGGAGTGGAAGTCAGCGTTGGGGGAATTTTAGTTGATGTGAACACTACACCCACACTTTCCTGAATTCCTGTCTTGTTGGGAGAATGGGTTAGTGCAGAGAACAAACTGAACTGGCGCCTATTCCTGGGTTTTGCATTGATGACTTGCAAAGTCATCAGAGCCTCCTTTAATGTTGATGCTTTAGAAGTGAAAAACAAAGCACATTAAACAGCTTGTTTTGCCCAGGCCTGGCTGGCTCCCAAGACAGAAGGCCTGAGTCCAGATGGGGGAATGGGCATCACCACTGTTTCTCCTCCTCCAGAGGCCCATGATTCACCCCACTGAGACCAGGGCCTGCCCCGAGCCGGCTTTGTGCTGGGCACTGGGTCTGGCTCTGCCCAGACAGCCCCTGGCTCTGCCCCAGCTCACAATGCCGGGAGCTGACCAGGGCATAAGTGACTCCGGGGGGGTCGGGAGGAGGGCAGGGCGGGGAGCATCTTGGCTGAAGGGGAGGATCAGGGACCTCTGAGCTGAGACCCAAAAGATTTAGAGAAGTTAAATAAGCAGGAAAAAAAGATAAGAATTCCAAACAAAAGGAATGACCTGCGGGAAGGCCCACACAGGAAAGGTCCCTGGACACTGGAGCAACAGAAGGGGTTACGGTAGAGGGTGCAGGGTTCACAGCCCCAAAGAGGCCCAAGTTCCTTCTACTGGAGGAGGGAAGGGCAGCTCCATGGTCCTTCCCCACAGTGCCCACCACAGTTCTACCAACCGGCTTCCTACACCACAGCCACTGTCATTGGTCAAGGAGTTTGGACTTCGTGAGCACAACTGGAAGGTCATTATATAATGCAAAGACTCTGAAGTCTGGTGGCCACTTTGTTTACTTTTTAAATGCAGAAACTCCTATTCAAGTCAGTGCTATTAACAATATGTTCCAAGTCCACACAGCATCTTTCTTTTTTTTTTTTTTTTTTTACAAAGACCACAATGATCATAGTCTTGATCATTTGCATTTAGAACATTCCTCTAAAGAAACCCTGGACTAAAGAAACAAACAGCGTTGGGGACCCTCCTAGTCCGGGGCCTCATCCCACTCAGGTGGGCCGCTACTAGACAAGCCCAGAGCACAGGCCACGGAACACAGGCCTCGCTTCGGGACAGGTGCTGCCCACACATGGTCCAGACAGCATCAGCCTTGGGAGGAGTTCTGAGCAGCCCACGGGCAGGGGCCATCAGATGCAAGCATGCTGGATCCCAGAGTCAAGGAGACTGTAGGACAGCAGTCCCGGAGACTCCCAAGGGGATGTCGGGGGTGTAACTGATTATCATGGACCACTTTGTAAATATTGATGTAATCGCAGGGGAGCAAAAGGAAAATCTCAACTGCTGCTTTTGGATACCATAATATTAGTTCTCAGTCTAAGGAACCTGACCTGAGACTGAGCCAGTTCTGGGATCTTCTGAGCCAGTTCTGGGATCTTCTGTTCCGTGTGACCAAAGAGTGATCACATCAATGGGAATTAGGGGTCTGCAACACCACACCAAGTGGAGAGGCAAGAGTCAAAGCTCAAACAACTGCTTTTGCGTGGTGCTGGGTGAAAGAGGAACTCTATTTACACTGTTGGTGGGAGTGTAAATTAGTTCAACCATTGTGGAAGACAGTGTGACGATTCCTCAAGGATCTAGAACTACAAATACCATTTGACCCAGCGATCCCATTACTGGGTATATATCCGAAGGATTATAAATCATGCTACTATAAAGACACATGCACACATGTTTATTGCAGCATTATTCACAATAGCAAAGACTTGGAACCAACCCAAATGCCCATCAATGATAGACTGGATTAAGAAAATGTGGCACATATACACCATGGAATACTATGCAGCCATAAAAAAGGATGAGTTCATGTCCTTTGCAGGGACATGGATGAAGCTGAAAACTATCACTCTAAGCAAAGTATCACAAGGACAGAAAACCAAACACCACATGTTCTCACTCATAGGTGGGAGTTGAACAATGAGAACGCATGGACACAGGGCGGGGAACATCACACACCAGGGCCTGTCAGGGACTGGGCGGCTGGGGAAGGGATAGCATTAGGACAAATACCTAATGTAAATGACAAGTTGATGGGTGCAGCAAACCAACATGGCACATGAATACCTATGTAACAACCCGCACGTTGTGCACATGTACCCTAGAACTTAAAGTATCATAATAAAAAAAAAAAAAAGGAAAAAAAAGAAAGAGGAACTCTGATGGATGGGAAGTGTGTACTAGCAGCTTCTCACCAGTGATTCTCAACCACGGGACACCCTCACAGTGTGCTCCCCAAGCCTACTGAGGCGGATGTGGGGGGCAGGCACGTGTGTCACTAAGCTCTCTGGGCGAGACTCCTGTGATCCCTGCACACCTGGCGTCCACCTGGCCAGCAGGCAGATCAGCAATGGCTTCCTCCAAAGTCAGTGCAAATCACTATGACATATAATTTAGACCTCTTTCTGGAGTGAGGGTGGGAATCCAAGGTCCCCTGCAATACGGGGAGTCAGTGCTGCTGCAGTGGTCATCAGAGAGCAGGAGGACTCCTCCGGTGCTGACCGGTCCTTGGATCCTGGAAGGTGCGAGCCCCACTGTTTGGGATAACACATCAACAACTCTACTCTCTGAGCTCTTCTCGCTGGCTCTCATTTAAAGGAAACATTTAGGTCTCCAAGTTGAAACTGCATCCCACAAGGGAACAGGCTGCAGCCACCGATGGGCAGACCTTGGCAAATTCCTCCAGTTCACGGGCCTCAGTCTCCCCTTCTGGAGAAGGGGCTTGGCTAGAAGAGTTTAGGGTTTCTTTCCATCTTAAAATACAAAGGTGGGGTAAAACTTGGAATGGGAGGAGTTATTGTCTCCATTGGACAGAAAATTCCACTTTTCAGACAGAATGCTGGACGTGATTAAGTTATTACCAGTGTCTTCTCAATCCCTAAGCGACAGGCCAAGAACTGATCTCCTCCCTGGGTAGGACAGAGTGATATCAGGACAAGGCAGAGGCAGGAGGGGGAGCACTAAGCTGTAGCTGTCCAGGCGAGAGCGGGCTTGGAGTGTCAGCCCTAATCCGGGATTAGTGGGAATGGAGGTGGGGGAGGGCAGCCACGAATGAACACAGCAGCCCCTGCTCTCCCACACCGCCATCACTGTCACAACAGCGATGGCCCAGGATGCTGGGATGTGTGTGACAATCGCTGGACTCAGGGCGGCCAGGAATGCAAACACCACTACCTGCTCACCCACAATGCCATCACTGACACGGCAGCGACGGCTCAGGATGCCGGGAGGGTGTGTGACCGTCACTCACAGGGAGCCCAGTCACCCAGATCCTATCTGCCTGCAAAACCTTCCATTTGAATGCAAATCAAATGACATTCCCAGGCATCAGGTCTGTGTTCCCCCGCCCCCGTCCCCAGGAAAGTAAGCAATACCAAAAACTGACATCACAGAACTAATGGACTATGTCCATGCAAAAATGCCAGAGATGGCCCTGGGTTGCTTTGAGCATGAATCCGGGACACTGTTGCCTCTTCCAGGCAGGAGGTCAGGAGAGACAGGTGTCTGAGACTGCAGTGTGTGGCCAACAGCAGAGAGAGAACAGAGAAGGCGCAAACAAGGTGAGACCCTCTCTCCTCTCCCTGAACGCAACCCCTCCCTGCTCCCACACAGACTCAAGTAACAAGTTTTCATCCAAAACTTTCAAATATTCCCTTCAGTGTTCTCAGATTGACTTGACCAGCCTAAGACAGATGCCAGGGACATCCTCTTCTCTGCCTCTCAACACTTCAGGCAGATGGGAATATGGAAGGATCATATCCAAGGGGATCATATTTTCTGAAGCCAATCCATAGATGTCAGGAAACGAACCATCCCAAATATACAGGAGGTAGGGTCACTGCCTCTGAGCCTGAAACTCCAGAGTTAGAAGCTGAACTTAAAGGTCATTCACCCAACACTTGCCTGCCTCCTACAAAGGACACAGATGAGACTGGTGCCCAATCACGCCACCAGCCTGGAGGGGACTCAGCCTCAGAAGCCTTGATTCCAGGTCAATCAGGGGTCAGTGATGGCAGCTTCCTGGGGAAATACCTGCATTTGCTCCTGGATGTGAGGCCAACAGGGGTGGAGGGCTCCCACAAGAGACAGCTGGTTTCCCTGAGACGCTCTCCAGCTCTGGACAGCTGAGGCACAGATTCTGGGCACCAGGACAAAAGTCAGTCAACTGACCCTGAAGCCTTTTTCCTCCAAAAAGTACAGTCATTTATGTTCTTTTTCAAGAGTTCAAAACAAGGTCTCTTGATTTGTTGGATGGCTGCTAACTGATAGTCAAAGCTTTTTTGTTTTTCAATTCCATGGCCATGTCTTCCAAGGCCATGCACAAGGACCAGGCACAGGGCCCGCCATGGAATATTTTGAAGGTTGATGGGGCCGGACATTGAAAATGAGCAATTCTGCTATTTCCACAGCGAATGACCACTGAGCTGCACAGGCAGGTGCAGGAAACTGGCCTGGAAGGGCGGAGCAGCGGCCAAGACTAGGGGTGCCTCCCCAAACCCACCCAGGCTCCAACTTCTCCTGTGAAATGCCTAAGAATAGTACATGCCGGGAGCTTGTCATTAAACTAAGATGTCTTAAAAGCAAAAATAAGTCAACGAGTAATCAGCGACTACAGAAACACCCACAGGACTGTGAGGCAGCAGAGGTAAGACACGAGGCCCTTAGCTTGCAGGCCAGGGCAGCTGGATTCACATGCCAGCTCTGCCGCCCACGAGCTGTGTGGCACTGGGCAGGCTGCTTGCCCTCTCCGGGCCTTGGTTTCCTCATCTGTAAAACAGTGATAACACCCCTGTCCCGGGAGTTGTGAGGATTCAGAGATGGCAGACGCACCGAAAGCCTCGGTAGGATGTCTGCCCAGCGGCTGGCCCTCAGCAAACGGTCACTATTTTTATATGCCAAGAAATGCAAGTCTTTGGAGATAAATTCTTGGTGAAATTCAGCTCTATGAGAGGCGGAAGCACGTTGGGATCACAGCTATTCATGTATCATGTGCAAGCTCAGTAAGTGTCCGATCGGGCACGGGAATTCGCCCCGGGACTACCAGGCAAGGCAGGTACTGGCTGGCGCGGATGAGCACTTCTGACGGTCCCTCCAACTGCCAGCCTGTCCCTCGCGGAGCCCAGGGCCTGGAGCACCTGCCGTTTGGAGAATAAAATCAATCACTTTGTCTTGTCTCTCCGTCAAGGGGTCTCGCTCCCCCGTCTCTCTCCTAACTCTCGAGGACGGTCTGCGCTGGAGGGAGGACTCCCTTCGCCTGGGTCAGGGGCTGCAGCGACGCCTCCAGGAAAGACCTCGGCCCGGACGGCCCGCCCCGGCATCTGCCGCCCCCCGGCCCGCAGTCCCGGAAACTCACCCCTTTCCTCTCGGCCTCCTCGTTCAGGGCGGTCACCCAGGCCGCCTGCCACTGGCTCCTCCAGCTGCCCAGCGTCAGGATCCAGGAGAGCAGCGCGTCGGACCCCGGGCGCGGCCCCTCTCCAGGCTCCACCGCCCGCCGCTGGGGCTGGGGTCGCGCCCTGGCCAGCGCCCACTGCGCCAGGTACAGGCCTACCGTGGCCAGGGCCGCGACGAAGAGCGACACCAGCGCGAGCCACTGCGCCTCCCCGAGCCACGAGCCCAGCCGGGCCATGGCCATGGCGCATCCCCGGCCCGCCTCGCCCCAACTTCCCCGGCAGCCCCGGGCCGGAACGGCGGACTCAGGACACGGGCTGGCTGCGGCCACAGCGCGCTGGGGGCGTGGAGGGGGCGCGGCGGGGTCGGAGCCCGGCGAGGAGCGTGGCCGGGGGCCTCTGGGCGGGCAAGCGGGGAGGAAACTCGCGGCGGCCGCGGCCCGGGCTGGGCGCAAGCCCCGCACACCTGCAGAACAGGGGCGCCAGCGGACCCCGCGGCCCGCGCTCCCGACTCGGCGTCTGGGAAGTTCCTGGGCCGCTGCGGGTCGCGCTTCCTCCTGCGCGCGCCGCCCCGGGCGTCCCGCCCGCGGCCCAGCGGTGGCCGGAGGAGGCTCTGGCCGCGGGGCGGGGCGGGGCGGGGGCGGGGGCGGTGCCCGAGGGAGGGGGCGCGGCCGGGCCTGCGGGGGCCGCAATCCTCCCGCCTGCTCCCAACGCGGCGTGCCCCCGCCCCCTTAAAGGCCCGGCCTTCCCGGCCCCGCCACGTGCGCTCGTCGCCCGCCCCTCCGGCGCCTGCCGGCGGGCCGCGAGGTGACCCGGGCCTCCGGATTCATCAGCCCGACCCCGGCGGCTGCTGTGCGGCTGTTTGGCTTGGCTCGGCTCGTGTGCGCGCTTGCACAAGTGCGTGTGTGTGCACATGTGTGAGTGTGCGTGTGCACAGCGCGCAGTCAGGGTGATTTCGAGGACTGCCATTTGCTCGCCAGCAAGACAGGATCCAGGCTCAGTCCTCGGAAAGTCCCTGGAAATCCGTGGCTGCCCCTGGAGCCAGGGGCTGGGCCTGCCTTAGGGGGTGTGCTTCTCAGAGGCAAGGAGGGGCTCAGCACCGGGCCCAGGCCCTGCCTTCTGTGTGGCTGTGTTATTCATTCAGTGTGTGGGTGGGGCGGGGGTGCGTGTGGTGTGATGTGTGTGGCGCCTGTGGTGTGATGTGTTGTGGGTGTGGTGTGTGGTGCACAGGGTGGTGTGAGTGTGTGTGTGTGGTGCATGGGTGTGGTGTGTGTGTAAGCGTGGTGCATGTGGTGTGTGTGATGTGTAAGCATGGTGCATGTGGTGTGGTGCGTGTGTGGTGTGTCGGTGTGGTGCATGGGTGTGTGTACGTGTGATGTGTAAGTGCACAGCATGTGGTGTGTGTGGTGCATGTGGTGTGTGTGTGGTGCACAGAGTGGTGCGAGTGTGTATGGGTGGTTCATGGGTGTGTATGTGTGATGTGTAAGTGCAGTGCGTGTGGTGTGTGTGTGTGGTGTGTGTGGTGCATGTGGTGCGTGTGTGGTGTGTGTGGTGCATGTGGTGTGTGTGTGGTGCACAGGATGGTGCGAGTGTGTATTGTGGTGCATGGGTGTGGTGTGTGTATGTGTGATGTGGTGTGGTATATGTATGTGGTGTGTCAGTGTGGTGTGTGTGTGCTGCACAGGGTGATGTGAGTGTGTGTGTGTGGCACATGGGTGTGGTGTGGTGCTGTGTGTATATGTATTGTGTAAGTGCGGTGCATGTGGTGTGGTGTGTGTGTGTGGTGAACACGGTGGTGTGTGTATGTGTGGTGCATGGATGTGGAGTGTGTGTATGTGTAATGTGTGAGTGCGGTGCATGTGGCGTGGTGTGCGGGTGGTGTGTCAGTGTGGTGCATGTGGTATGGTGTGTGTGTGTGTGGTATGGTGTGTGGGACATGCCCCTGTGCCCTCCTCTTGCAGAGTGGACGCGGTCCTTAGGGAGTGCCATAGAAACATACTAGCCTGAGATTCCCCGGGGCCTAACACAGGCCTAAACCATAAAAAAGTGATTCACCTGTTATTTTCTGCAGCTGTATTAAGGGGACTTGACCTTGAAAGGAATTAGATAGACTGAGCATTTGGCCTCCTCTTCCCTAGCCAGGAGTCTGCTGCGGGGCCAGTGGATGGTCCATCAGAGGGGATTCTGGCCCTGAATCCGTGGGCCCGGATTTTCTTCAGGAAAGAGGAAGGAATGGCACAGCAGCTGGACGGAGAGCCTTTGTGGGGAACAGGATAGGACGCTGTCAGGGAGGTGAAATTAGACGGGGATTGCCCAGGTGAGCTGGGGATGGACCCTTGCGAGCCAGGTCTGTTATCAGAAAATGGAAATAAGAATGAGACTATCCATCCTGGCTAACATG